>NC_055996.1:62073939-62698939 GCF_018446385.1 Zingiber officinale
TATAATGAACAAATAGAGTATTAATTAGATTTCGTCTCTTCGAGATCGGAATCTAGTCACGATCTCAACTTAGATTTCCGAAATGGATCTAAGTTAGATCAACGCCTAATGTTTCTTTCTCGGGAACGCGTCCTCACAATCACTCCCCTCCAATGACTTACCTTAACTTACCTGCCAGACGTCCGATCAGCCTTTCGACCCGTCTAGACTTCATGCCAACTATCTGGTCAGCCCATCGACCTAGCTGAACTTTCCTGCATCATTGAGTTATCTCAACAGATAAAAACAGTGTTAACAGAATTTAAGTATAACCTAGGGTTATCTCCCCCTAGGGTTACCTAGTTTCACTCACTAGGACTTCCATTGCCTGGCTTCACTCACTAGGACTTCCTCCACCTAGCTTCACTCATTAGGGCCCAGCTTCACTCACCAGGACTTCCTCTACGTAGCTTCACTTACTAGGGTCTGACTTCACTCACCGGGACTTCCACCACCTACCTTCACTCACTAGGGCCCGACTTCACTCATCGAGACTTCCACCACCTAGCTTCATGTTGGATCGAGATTGCACTAGAGGGGGGTGAATAGCGCTCGTGGCTTTCACGCGTTTCGTAATCGGAAATTCGACGAGTAAAGCAGCGAAAATAAAATCAAACACACAGAAAGACCCAAGTGTTTACTTGGTTCAGAGTCTTGGGTGACTCCTACTCCAAGGTCCGCGATCGTTGATCGCTTTCGGTAGGAAATAACTATATAGCGCAAAAGTGTACAAGAGTATTACAATTTAACAGTATTAAAAACTTATACCGATAACAAGAAATCTTAAAACTGAAGCTCCGGATCGTCGGTGGCTTGTCGTAGCTTGGCCGGAACGTCTCGTTAGCAACTTGTTGAAGACAGATGTCTTTTCAGGTCGTTATCAAAGTGCTGCTTCGAGACTACCTTTTATAGGTCGCTGAGGGTTCCTCCAATGCCCCATGGAGGCACCTCAAACCTAGATTCTGTCCCGAGTCCGGCGCTGAGATAAGCCTTCCCATCACTGCCTCTTATCCGCCTGGAGGTGCCTCCATCAACCACTAAGGCACCTTCAAGCCAGTGTCCAGGGGCGCCTTAGCTATCCTCGAGGGTGCCTCCGAGCCCGCTACGCAGCCAACCCTGCCTTGCACCCGAGGCACCTCCAAGCTCCATGGAGGGCGCCTCGGGTACTATTCATCCGAGGCAACCTTTGTGTTTTAGTACCTGCAAAATATGTTAGTCCCAAAATACCCTGCAGCACAACGTTAGCACATAATAAACATAATAGATGACATGTTTGACATCCTTCAGGCTGTCCGATTCTGACTTCAGATTTCCTACCGAAAACCCTAGGTCGAACCAACGCCTATTGTTCCCTCTTCCAGGGAACGCGTCCTCACCTACTCCACTCAGGAGAGTTTACTTTTTGCTAGTTCGGTCCTCCATACCGACTGGACTTTTACTCGGCACTCGAGTCTTCCGGTCTTCATGCTGGATGCCCGCTCCACGACCCATCCAATCTTCCACCCGGTTCGCGACACCAGGATTTTAACCTAGGGTTACTGCCCCCTAAGATTTTTGCCCGAAGACTCTGACCTGTAAAGGCTTTCCCCATAGGGTTACCACCCCCTATGACTTAGGGTTACCACCCCCTAGGGGTTTCCCTTTGCCTAACCGTAGCTGGGACTTTCTTCACTTAGGGTTACCACCCCCTAGGGTTTTTCACCTGCCTAACCGCAATTAGGACTTTTTTCTAAGTACACTTAGGACTTTCCTGCAAAGCTCTTTCAACATATTATATCACAAAACATCTTAACTTTGAATTCTTTGCCATTATCAAAACTCGGGTTTGATCGTCAGATGCTTCGCGTACCAATAATCTCTCCCTTTTTGATTATGACAACCAAAATTCAAAGTTAAGTAAAAAGATACAATAAAGAAATGTTATAAAGCATTACTTAGCATAAGCATAAATTTTGTAACAAGCTCCCCCTTAAAAGAAGGTTACAAAAACTCCCCCTTAATAAAAGCTCCCCTTGAATTAAAAAATTTCATAAATTTCTATTCTTAAATTTTCTTTAACTTTCTTTTAATTTTCTTATACTCTCCCCCTTTGCCGTATATCAAAAATAAACAAAAGAGTAAAGGAAAAGTTGAGTGTAAGTCTTAGCTTGTTTTGAGAAATAATAATTTTTATCTATAATAACTTTAAAAAGATAGATGAAAAATTTAGCTTGAAAAAAACTTTTTAAAAGACTTTGATAAACACTTAGCTTTTTAGAATTAATATTCTTGTAAAACTTTTTGCTAAGTGAAATCAAAAAGGTTTGAATAATTCTTTTTTCCTTTAGAAATTCTTTTAATAGCTAGATTTGAAAAATGCTTTAGCTAAGTGAAAGTAATTTTGTCTTGAAAAAGTGACTCAGCTAAATTTTGATTTAAAAGAAGTTTCCAGAGAAAAATACTTTTGTTAAAGCCTTAGAGTTAATGAGGGGAGTCTAATAGGAAATAAAAAGACTTTAGCTTTGAAAACAATTTTTCTTCATTTTAAAAAGTCACTTAGTCAAATTTGAGATAGTTTTGAAAAATACTTAGCTAAATTTGAAAAGCTTTTGAAACTTAATTAAAATAATTTTTAAAGGATTTTTAAAATAATTTTTAAATAATTTTTAAAATAATTTTTAAATAATTTTTTAAAATATTTTTCAAATGATTTTTAAATAATTTTTAAGGATTTTTCAAATGATTTTTTGAAATGAATTTTAATGGATTTTAAAATGATTTTTCAAATAATTTTTAAAGGATTTTTCAAATAATTTTTAAAGGATTTTCAAAAAAGTTTTAAAAGGATTTTTCAAATAATTTTTTAAAATATTTTTCAAAAGATTTTTTAAATGATTTTTCAAGTAATTTTTTTAAAAAAATTAAAGTGATTTTCAAATAATTTTTCAAATGATTTTTAAAGGATTTTTCAATTAATTTTTAAATGATTTTTAAAATAATTTTTTAAAAATATTTTTCAAATGATTTTTAAAAGATTTTTCAAAAGATTTTTTAAAGGATTTTTCAAATAATTTTTCAATATGATTTTTAAATAATTTTTTTAAAATAATTTTTAAATTATTTTTTGAATAATTGCATTAGATTAATTTATTTGATTAAGTTAATGTAATTACTTACGTTAATAATTGATCTGACTAAATCCATCTCACTCGATTCGAAGTTATCAATCAGAAAATCTTATAGTAGTTTTGTGAGATGGTTAAACTTCAATTTATATTATTTCTAAGGATTAATTTACGTTTGAGTTAAGCTCAGATTTTTCAATTAGTCAATTAAATACACATTTCAAGGATTAGCTCTCAGGCAGTGGCGAGGCACTAGGCCTTCTTGGGTATGGGATCATCCATCACTTTCTAGACAGAGTCGCTCAAAGAAATTATATATTTAATTTTCTTTTTGAAACTCCTAGGTTTAACTAACAAGTGTAAATTACGCCTAGGTCCTTAAAACTATCCTAATCTAAACATGCATATTACTGATAAAATAAATAAACAATCATCAAGCAATCAATTTATTAAGATATTTTTTCTATTGACTCCCTCCAGATCATAGCCTCGATATGGTCTATCAAGGTAATAGACTTGATCCTTGGGGACCCAATATTGACCAAGTCCAACTTGATTGACCAAGTTGGACTTAGGTACCCATGCTTGGACTATCTTTCTATTCGGTCTGTTAATAAGCGATAAATAAGACCGATATTTCTTTTTAGCTTTAAATCCTAGTCCGGATCGATTGTATACGGTTTTCTGTTTTCCAAGAATCAAGTTCAGATTCTTAGAACCTAGTGTAAACCGTTCCAACGCGGTCTTAAGTTCTTTAACTTGAGTTTTCAAATTGAAATTTTCTTCCTCAACTTGTTGGACTTGGGTTGAATTTTCAATTTGAACTGACTCGGTTAAAGGGCTCGGGTTAGTCATTTCCTTAAGGGTTGTTACCTCCTTTTGGAGTGACTTGATCCGGACGTTGGATTTAGCTAATTTCTTTAACAAATAAGAGATTAAATCTCTGAATTATCTACTTTAGAAATTAATGAGCTTACAGTGAATTTGGGCCCTTCGGAAACGGATACGGATCCGTGGCTTCGCTCGGACTCGGTTTTGGATTCGCTCTCGGTTTCAGTCTCGACCTCAGTCTCGGTTTCGGCAACATGTGCTAGTACCGGTAAAGCGAGTAGGCTTGATTGTTCTTCTTCGTCGGATTCGGATTCGTCTGACGACTCGGACCATGTAGCCTTTAGCGCTTTCTTTCTTCGTTGCTTTTGATTTGGGCAGTCTGGCTTGTAGTGGCCCTTTTGGTTGCAGCCGTAGCATGTAACTCCCGTCTTGATCTTTGTGTTAATTTGGGTTGCCTTTTTTCTTTTTGCACATCTTCCATACGAGCTTTATGAGTTCGATAGTAAGCTTGTTGTCTTCATCGTCTGAATCAGGTTCTTCTTCTGATTCCGGTTCAGTTCTGCTCCTTGATTTCGGTTCGCTCGTTCTGCTAGTACCTTCAAACAAAGCTATACCCTTCTCGATCGGGCGTGCATTAATCTGCTCATGCAATTCAAATTCAGAGAAGAGTTCATCCAATTTAATTGAAGATAGATCCTTGGAAACCTTGTAGGCGTCTACCATGGATGCCCACAAGGTATTCCTTGAAAAAGCGTTTAAGGCATACCTCAAGATATCCCGGTTCTCTACTATTTGTTCGATTGCATGTAGACCGTTGAGTAGATCTTGTATCCAAGCGTGAAGCTGGCTAGCCGTCTCACCTTCCTACATTTTAATATTATACAATTTGTTAAATAATAAATCCCTCTTACTTAACTTGGTGTTGGACGTTCCTTCATGAAGCTCGATCAGCTTCTCCCAAAGTTCTTTGGCGCTTGTGAACGGGCTGACGCGGTTCAGCTCCTCCTTCGTCAGTCCGCATTGGAGGGTGCAAGTCGCTTTAGCGTTGACTTCTACTTTTTTGATAAGGGTTGCATCCCAGTTTTCGTACGGTAGTGGCTTGCCGACGCCGTCAGTCGATATTTCCAGCCCGGTTTTGACGATCACCCAGACTTCAAAGTGAGTCTGGAGATATACCTCCATCCGACCCTTCCAGTATCCGAAATCATCTCAGGAGAAGAGCGGTGGGTGAGCAGTGCTAAAACCTTCTTGGAAAGCCATTTTAGATCTAGCACAAAGAAAATGAACGAAAAGAATGTCCCAGGACTTGATCCTGGATTAGCAGTGCGATATAAGAGTAAATTACGTTCTCGAGTGGTGTTGCACCGACTTCGAGAAAAGAATACGATAACGAGAAAATAAGATCGGAAGACGGCAAGAATACCGATTCCGATCGACTTCGAAAAACTGAAATCACCATGGAAAGAATGCTTGATTGGTGGTTGCACCAAATCGAAGCTACCATGCTCTGATACCAATTGTTGAATCGAGATCGCGCTAGAGGGGGGTGAATAGCGCTCGTGGCTTTCACGCGTTTCGTAATAAAAAATTTGACGAGTAAAGCAACGGAAATAAAATCAAACACAGAGAAAGACCCAAGTGTTTACTTGGTTCGGAGCCTTGGGCGACTTCTACTCCAAGGCCCGCGATCGTTGATAGCTTTTGGTGGACAACAACTATATAGCGCAAAATTGTACAAGAGTATTACAATTTAACAGTATTGAAAACTTATACCGACAACAAGAAATCTTAAAACTGAAGCTCCGGGTCGTCGGTGGCTTGTCGTACCTTGGCCGGAACGTCTCGTTAGCAGCTTGTTGAAGACAGATGACTTTTCAGGTAGATCGAAGTGCTGCTTCGAGACTGCCTTTTATAGGTCATTGAGGGCGCCTCCAATGCCCCATGGAGGGGCCTCCAACCTAGATTCTGTCCCGAGTCCGGCGTTGAGATAAGCCTTCCTATCGTTGCCTCTTATCCGCCTAGAGGCGCCTCCATCAACCACTGAGGCGCCTTCAAGCCAGTGTCCAAGGGCACCTTAGCTGTCCTCAAGGGTGCCTTAGCTATCCTCAAGGGTGCCTCCGAGCTCGCTATGCAACCATCCCTACCTTGCACCCGAGGCGCCTCCAAGCTCCATGGAGGGCGCCTCGGGTACTGTTCATCCGAAACAACCTTTATGTTTTAGTACCTGCAAGATATGTTAGTCCCAAAATGCCCTGTAGCATAACGTTAGCACATAATAAACATAATAGATGACATGTTTGACAGCCTTCGGGCTGTTTGGTTCTGACTTTGGATTTCCTATCGAAAACCCTAGGTCGAACCGACGCCTACTGTTCCCTCTTCCGGGGAACACGTCCTCACCTACTCCACTCAAGAGAGTTTATCCCGTAACCTACACCATACGACCTTCGGAAAATTCCCAGAAAATTTCTAAAAATTCTGAAAAATTCCATTAAGATTATTCCTCTATTTAATCTTATTATTTAATTAATATTTATTGCCGTATTTTACAGTATTTTTATTCGAGCTATTAGTAAATTGTCCAACGAAAATACTCAGCAAGTGCAAGTCTTAGAGTAGGAATTGTGAAAGACTTCGAACTAAGTAAAATCAATCTGTGTTAACGATTGTTTTCTTTACTTTCTTTTCTGCTATGTATTCTTTACTTTTAAAAAAAAAAAATGAAAAATCGACGCGCGTTATTCACCCTTCTAACACTTTACGATCCTATACATTGATTCAGCGTTAGAGGTGACTAGGGGTGAACCTCTAGAAGAATCTCAGATGTGATCGCTCGTTCCAAAGCTAGTCGGGCCACTTTAGGTCAAAAAGAAGGCTAATTGAGGACATTAGGCCTGGATAGGCCCATGGCCTCGTCGGGTTTACTCGGGCGGCATCATTGATGAAAAGTATCACACTACTATTTTGTTAGGTAATATAAACTGATGTACTTTAAAATTATGATGGACACTTCAATATCTCAAATCCAAATCTATGTATTTTTAAAAATATAAGTCAATTTGAAAAGGCACTCTATTATATTATTTATCTAAAAAATATTCCTTTTTTTTATTACAGCAGCTATGAATTACTACGGCAAGTAACATATACCAACTAAAACAATATTATTATAATATTTTAGTTAGTACCTGTTTAATAACTATTATAACCGTACAATAACTATATTTAAATAATTATCATAATTATTTTAAAATAATATTAATCAACATAAAATAGTTTTAATGATGTTTAAGTAATTTTGATAAGTTGATAATGAATATTTTAATATAATAGTAAAGTGATTTTGATTAATTTAAAATATTTTTGATAAAATTTAATAAATTTTAATTAAGTTGATAAAATTATTTTGATATAATAGTATTTTATGTATAATAATTTTAATTAAAATAAAATAATCAAATTTTATGTTACAGAAACTACTCCTAACTGTGGGATGTATTTTATTTTATTTTAAAGGTGTCTTTTGTATGATTTACTTAATTTGAGGGTTTTTTTAATTTTTGCCTAACGACGAATTTAACAAGCGGATAAAATGTAAATCATCAAATTCCGAGTATAAATGACAAAATTTGATAAATATCCCGGAACAATATAGACACGCTAGGGTTTTGGGGGCAGAGCAAATCGAAATATCCGAAGGAGAGACGATGAAGAGGCTACATTACTTCTCCTTCTTCTGCAAAACCGTGTCTTCCGCTCGTTCTCCTCGCCCCCACGATGCTGCCCTCCTCTTTGCCGTCTTACCTTATTCGGCCTCAGCCACTGCCGCCGGTGCCGCATCCATCACTGGGAAGCATATGTTCATGGCCCAGTACCTCGTCGACTCATGTGGCTTCGACCAGGAGAAGGCCACCGAGGCCTCGAAGCTTCTCAAGGGCATCCAATCCCGGCAGCAGCCCGACTCCGTCCTTGCTTTCCTCAAAAGTTACGGTTTTAACGATTCCACAGTCACAAGGTACCTACTTTTCTCCCCCAAATGTCTTCTTTTGGATGTAGAGAAGACACTTGCCCCAAAGTTCCAAGCTTTCGAAGATCTGGGTCTCTCCCCATCCGACATCATCCACTTCGTCAGGTCGAATCCCTCCACCATCCAAATGAAACTCGAACGCATTCGATCTAAGATCGAATTTTGGCAAGGCCTTCTCAGCTCCAAGGATGCACTGGTGAAGTTGATCAAGAGAACCCGAGGGATTTTGACGTTAAGCATCGAGAAGAGGATCCAGCCCAACCTTGAGTTGCTTCAGGAATGTGGCGTGGACGGCCAAAAGCTCGCCTTTATCTTGAGGAATCGCCCAAAGATCGTGGCACAAAATGCTGATTACTTAAAGTCCTTGATTAGTCGCGTGGAGGACTTGGGAGTGCCACGGACATCGGGAATGTTCCATTGCACTCTGAGTGCACTCTTCACGGTCAGTCGAGAGAAGTTCAAGATGCAAATGGAATTTTTCCGGAGGTTTGGGTGGTCAGAGGACGATTTTGTTGTGGCATTCCAGAAATGTCCTACCTTCCTGCAAGGGTCTTGGACTACTTTGCAGAGAAAAATGGAGTTCTTGATAAATGAGGCTGGATATGCTTCTTCTTACATTGCTACACGTCCAGTAATATTGACACTGAGCTTGGAGAGAAGGATGATTCCAAGACATCGGATCTTGGCAACCTTGAAGTCTAGGGGGCACTGTGAAAGGAATTACAAAGAGATAGCATACATGCTGGATTCCGAGGCCAGATTCTTAGAGAAGTACATTATCCTCTACAAGGACAGGTATCCAGCTCTGACTAAACTCTATGCAAGCTTAAACCACTCCAATACTTCTGATTCTGGACTTCAATGACGTAAGTCATTTTTTTTCCCCTGCAAGTTATTGTTCATGTTACCATTCTTCACTGTATGGCTTCTCCTTTGTCAAACTCTAAAGCTAATATTTATGCCAACAAGCATGAATATGAGAAGAATTCACAGAATCATAATCTTGTTTTTGCATGTCAATATGCACGAAGATAAGAACAAATCACAGGATCATGATCTTGATTTTGTGTGTCTATTGAACTTAAAGCTCTCAGATTCATCACTTGCTATGTTAGACAATTGTTATTGCAAGAGACATCTTTCCTTTATGAACATTCAGTAATCTATCCTTGTTTGAGTTGTGGTTACGCATTGATAGATTCTGTTGAAGTTGCATGGTTGTCTCCTAACATATTTTTATTAAAGGGAGAGGAGCTGCTGCCACATGGATGAAATGTTTTGAGCACTTTTCGAATTTTGTCAGTTGAAATGTTTGATCTGTAATCTTTTAGAACACTACACTACTTGTGAGTTTGGGACTTGCAATCCTAGAATCGTAAAAGGCGACTTGGAACCCTTGGGAACACTACCCTACTTGTGAGTTTGTGACTTGCAATATGGATTAACTCAAGTCAAATTACTTTTATAAATTTTAATGATGGTTTATCTTACCTAGCTGACTTTTTTAGAAGGGTTTATTAATTTTAACTCATTTAAAATTATTTTTAAAATGCATAATAATTTTTATACTTTTTATATAATAGCATATTGGCATTAATGAGATACCAAACAGTTACTTTGGATTTATAAGGTTGGTTTTTTTCTTTATTTTTTTTATGTCTAAGGGATTATTAAGTTCTCATATAATGAAAAAATAATATTTTTTCAAAGGTTGAATTGAAAAATGAGGTAAATTTGGAAAAAGCAAGGTAAGGATTGAAGTTGGATCTTTGCTTTAGAAGTTTTATAGACAATTATTTGATTTGTTGCCATTAATGTGGGTATTAAAGATAAAATGATAGTAATAAAAATTGAACTGTTTTTAAAGGAATTGATTTTCTTTTTACCAACTATAAATTATTATTATTATTTTAATTTTCGAAGCATAATAATAAATATTGATCTCTAATGGGATTCGAATTCTAGTTCTTTGCTCCTCTAAGTGCTTTGTGACTGAGCAATGTGGAGCAAATAATAATACGATTCTCACCTAGAGAAGTTGTCAATTCTCCGTAGAGAAAAGGTAATTATAAATTACATTAATTCAAAACGTAAAGAAATATATAAGATTATAAAAGGAACAATTCTCATCTATAAGATTATAACTCCTTTTTATAGTTTGAAGATAATTCTCATCTAGAGAAGGAAATTGTAAATTGCATTAACTCAAAACGTAAAGAAATATATAAGATTATAACTCCTAGTTTGAGGAGACGACTTATTTTTTATAAAATAACAAAAAAAAATCTAATGTTTAAAATAAAAATCTAATATACTTTCCTAAAAAAAATGAAACAACATTTTAAAAAGTCCCTATTAATTTTAAAAATTAACAACGCAGAGAACTTTTTAATAAATTAAATTCCTAACTGCTTCATTCTCCCCAAACGAAGAAAATTCGACTCCATTGAGTGAGAAGATGAACTGACAAAGTGTTTCTATCAACATATATGATGCAAGGTGGTGTCGCCTCTTCAGTTGGATCAAGTCCTTGTTGCTCCATTTCTTCTAGAAGCTTGGTGGAGTGGCTTCGAAGTTCATCTTCAGTGATCCATGTGTCCTCAATCTCTGGAAACCCTCTCCAAGAAGCCAAGTATCGATGAGTGCTTCTGTTTGGAGAGATCACTGTTTGATAGCATATAATGCTCTCAATCTGATGAGATGGTGGTGTTATGGATGAGAATGTCGGAATTAGTGTAGTAGGTACACAATCTGTAGACAAATCAACAGACAAAGAAGGGCTTGAATGTTCCCCGATATGGCAGTAAGTCCTCAATATTGAACATTGGACTAATGTTAAAATTAGCAGGTAATTTTTCTCACAATTTGAAATGGTTTAGAGGAGTGAGCATGATGCTTTTTGAAGGAATTTTAAGGAAAACGTTCTAGGTGAATGCGGATGAGTACAAAATCCCTTAGATTGTATTCTTTAAATTTACGATTTTCATTAGCTTGAATTTTATAAGTCTCATTACTCAATGCAATTTCCCTCCATGTTACGCTTGATTTCCAGACTCGTGGACACAGACTAAACAGCCAACACACTCATCGTTTATCATTCCTTTAGGTTCTAATTAATTATAATCCGCCCCAACAATTAAAGCTATAAATATTTTTCTGTTACATGCATGATTCCAATCATTTAATTAAATCATTAAAGGTGCATTTGGTCTATTCGAGTACTTACTTTATTTCATATGAATTCAAATAATATAATTATGGTTGTGAAATTATATAAGCAATTACATACGAAAAGAAAATATTATTGATCTTTTCTTTTTCTATATTTGAAAAGAATATATACATGGGTATTTATAGGTGTATAATCATCTTAAAATTTCCATACTCATGCATTTACATAAATTAGGAGGTTATGAGAGATGATGGATTATAAAGCAATGAGGGTGTTTATGGAGTATTCGGGGTTTCTGAGCATTCACATACATATGTTATTTTATAATACTCCCCCTTGGATGTCCATAATTAAGGAATCCGCCTCATTAAAATCGTATTAGGAAAAATCCGATGGAAAAAAAAACTGGTGAGGAAAAAGAGTATGTCATTTCATATATGTAGACCTGACCACGGTTCGGAACCGACGGTTCGACGGTTCGGAACCGCCGGTTCGACGGTTTCAGGCAGGTCGACCCTTAACCTTAACCGCCCAAGACGGTTACGGTTCACGGTTCAGAACCGCCGGTTCACGGTTCGTCACGGTTCAAGATTAATATGTTAATAAAAATTAAAAATTAAAAATTAAACATTAAACATTAAAAATTAGAAATTAAAATTTATTAAAAAAAGGGCTTGCACTTATTTAAGTTGCCTACGTATCCCTTTAGGGGAATCAAAGCCCACGTAGTTCTTTTACATTTTTATCCTTTTACATTTTCATTCACTTCCATTTCCTGTTCCTGTCGTATTTGTTCCTTCAGTATCAAAATCTTCAACTTCGTCATCTGAAAGTTGCATTCCTTGGATTCTTTTCTCCGCTCTGGTCCAATCGTCCAGTAATGCTTGGGCTTCCAATGAGTCGGCACTGAACGTCTGCTCCACAGCAACAGTTGACACTGGACAAGCTAAAATTTCTTTTGCGATCACGGAGAGAACGGGAAAGCTTTGAGCCTTCTGTGACCACCACTTTAAGATATCGAAGTTTTCGCTATCTGCTTCATTAAAATCAAAAGAAGTCGTAAAATAATTCTCAAGTTCCTGTGTGGAACTTGAGGATCCCCGTGGACGTTTTGTCCGTTCTTTTAATAAGAGTTGTACTTTTGTAAGTTTTAAATTACTACTAGTAGTTTGTTGAATTTCAGAAATATTAATTTGTGTTCCATATTTTGCATAATATTGATTATAAATATCATATAAATAAATTCTAACATTATATATAATATTAATTGGATCGGGAAGAAGAATCTTTAATTGGAATTAAAGCATCATAATATAAAGTTAACATTTCTTGTAAAACTTCTAATTTAAATCTAGGATCTAAAGCAAATGCAATTAAATAAATTTCAGGAATTAAATAAAAATATTTTTCCCATTTAGTTTTCATAGCTAAGATGCAAGGAGATAAAGATTCATTATTAATATGTTCATTTAAAACTAATACTATATTAGAAAAATTTTCTAAAACTAATTGAGCAGTGAGATAATAAACACCGGAAAGTTGTTCGGTTGCATCATTAAATACTTTTAAAATTTCACAAATACTACTACAAATATTCCATTGTTGTGAAAATAAATATATATTAGCATTAGTGTTTTGTGCAAAAAATGAACATAATAATTCTTTATATTGAAATGAATCTTGTAATAATTGGTATGTTGAATTCCAACGTGTTGGTACATCACGTGGAAATTTTTTAGGTCTCATTCCATTAATTTTACAAAACCTACCCCATTGTTTCATTATAGATGGATGAGACCATAAATAAGAAATTACAATTCTAATTGGTTTAATATAACTTTCTAAAATTTTTAAACCATCTTGAACACATAAATTTAAAACATGACATACACAACGAATATGAAAAAATAAACCTCCAATAATAGGTTGATAAACAAATTTTAGATCATCTATACAAGCGGTATTAGAACTAGCATTATCTAATGATATTGAAAATATTTTATGAGTTAAACCATATTCTTCTAAAATTAAACATAATAATTGTGCGATATTATGAGCATTATGTGATTCATCAAAAACTCTATAAGCTAATAATCTTTTTTGGAGATTCCAAGAGTTATCGATCCAATGGCAAGTCACACCCATATACGAATGTGTTTGCCAATGATCACTCCAAATATCGGAACATAAAGAAACTTTATTATCTAATTTACTAAATTCATCAATTAAATTCTTTTTTCCTTGTTTTACTAATTTTTTAATTGTACGAGTAAGTGTAGTCCTAGGAACACGTTTAGCACATGGATTAAGAGATTCTTTACAAAAATCTTCAAATGTGCATTTAGATCCAAAACTAAAAGAAAGATGTTCTACGGAAACAAATTTAGCTAATGATTCTCTTAATTTATTATCCGAATATAAAAATAAACCGGAATCGGTACTACCGCTAGTTGAAGAAAATCTTGATAATTGTGTTTGAGAACGGTCGAGTCCATATTCCGTCGGGTGCTTCGTTTCTACATGTCGTTTCAACGACCCATAGCCGCTGCCGGCTTGGAATTTGTAGGAAGCATTGCAGTGCTTACATTTTGCACGCATTTCTCCCGACGGAAGAGTGACCTTCTCAAAATGTTTAGTGAAAATAGAAGACTTTAGAGGAGGAAGTTCCTGAACCTTAGAAGTAATTGCATCGGTACTTCCTTGTGTTTCGGATGTCGGATTCGGAAGATGCTCGATCTCATCATCGGTGGATTGAATGTTGGGGTCCTCCTCCATTGTAATTCATTATGCGCTTGTCGAGATAGAGAATACCCTTCCATTGTAATTGAAAAGCGTGTAGAGATTAGAGAATACGAAAATGAGATTAAGAGTAGAGAAAATGTGTGTGAAAAATGATGAAATGAGCTCTCTGTTTATAAAGTTTTGATAGTAACGGACACTAAATCATAGCCATTGATAAAAAAAATGGTCAAATGATCTTAACCGTTGAAAAAAATACCCAAAAAACCCTCCCAACGGCTACGAACCGCCGGTTAACTGGCAGTTCCAACGGCTATGAACCGCCGGTTAACCGGCGGTTCAAGCCGTTTAAAAAAAAAAATATTTGCGGCTGAACCACTAGTTCAACCCGCTGGTTCGACCCGGCGAACCGGGTCAACGGGCAACCGGCCCGTTGACCCGGTTACGGGCCCGGGCCGGGTCCGGGCCAGACCCGGCCCGGGGTCGGGTCTACATATATGTATCACTATAAATTTATCGGATAACATAGGTGAGAATTACTATCCCTATTTGAAATATCATTTGAGATATCTGTACTATCGCATTTCAATAACATGTATTAATTTCTTAAATGTTGTTATAGGTAATGTTTTAGTGATTAAATCTGTCAAGTTATCACTAGAACGAATCTGTTGAACTTTAATATCGTCATTCTTTTATAGATCATGAGTGTAGAAGAATTTTAGTGAAATATATTTAATTTTATCCCCTTTGATGTACCCTCCCTTTACTTGAGGTATACATGTCGTGTTGTCTTCGGACAATATCGTTGCAATTCTTATTAGCAGCTAAACCTCATTTTTCCCTGATATGCTGAAACATTGTTCTCAACCAAACACATTCTCGACTTGTTGCATGTATTACAAGTATTTTGGAATGATTCAATGATGTAGTGACTATGGTTTGTTTGGTAGATCGCCAAGATTGTTCCACTATATGTAAATAAATAACCAGTTTGAGATCGATCTTTTTGTGGATCAGATAAATATCCTGCATTTACATAACCAATTAACTCCGAAGTAGACATATTAGAATAAAACAATCCCAAATCGATAGTACCTTGAAGAAACATAAATATATATTTAATTCCATTCCAATGCCTACGTATTGGAGAACAACTATATATTGCTAATAAATTTACACTAAATGTTATATCTGGTCTTGTATTATTAGCCAAATATAGTAATGCACCAATTGTACTTAAATATGGTATTTCAGGACCAAGTAGTTCTTCACTATTTTCACTAGGTCGAAAAGGATCTTTGTTCACATCAAGCGAACGAACAACCATTGGAGAACTTAATATGGATGATCTTTATCCACATAAAATCATTTTAAGCCCTTTAGTGTATAAGCTGATTGTAGGATAAAAATTTTATTTGAAAAATATTAGATTTGTAATCCAAGACAAAATTTCATTTTTCCTAGATCTTTTATCTCGAATTCCCTTTTCAAGATATCAATTGTATTTAGAAGTTCTTTAGGACTTTCAATGATATTCAAATCATCAACATATAGAGCAATAATCATAAACTCTGGTCCATCTTTTTTTATAAAAACACATGGTGATATTTGATTATTTTGATATTTGTGTTATACCAAATAATCACTTAGATGTTTATACCAAATACATCTAGATTGCTTCAATCCATACAAAGATTATTGTAATTTAATCGAATAAATATTTTTAAAATTTGAACTTGATGCTTCTGGCAGCATGAGTCTTTCAAGGATTTTCTTATAAATAACATTATCAAGTTTTCCATACAAATAAGCTATTGCTACATCCATCAAACACATTTCAATCTTTCCTTGTGCTATCATACAAAGAAGATATCGAAATTTGATTGCATCCACTACAAGGGAATATGTTCCTTCATAATCAATACCAGGTTTATGAGAAAAACCTTGTGCCACTAAATAAGCTTTATATCTTATGATTTCATTTTTCTTATTTTTCTTTTGTACAAAAACTCATTTGTACCCTAAGGGGTTACACCTTTTGGTGTTTGGACTATAGGTCCCAAAACTTCATGTTTTGCAAGTGATTTTTATTCATCTTGAATTGTATCTTTCCATTTTGGCCAATCATGCATACTACGACATTGTTCAATAGATTTAGGTTTTTGATCCTCATTTTCATAAATAATATCAAGTGCTACACTGTATGCAAATTTATTATCGACAACTTATTTTGATCAATCCAATTTCTTCCCTATCCTGATATAATTTATTGAGATCTCTTCATTATGTTCAAGTATCTAGATCTCTTCTGGGGTTTTATCAATAGTAATGTCAGTCGTCTCTATAAGAGATTGAGCCCACTTCAAAATGAACATCTTGATTAGTTACTCTTTTTCTTTTTTTTTCAGAAATTTTTATCTTTAGAACTGATTGGTCTACCACACTTCAGGTGAGTAGTAGTTTCATTAATTGATTGTTCAATTGATACATCAAAATGAGTCGGAGCATTAATAGCTGGTATATGTGACTTGTTACTCTTTTCAGGTTAGTGAATACATTAGGCAATTGATTTGCAATATATTGCAAATGTATTTTTCTTTGCACTTCAAGTTCACATTAATTTGTACGAGGATCAAATTGCGATAATAATGCATGCCAAGTGACTTCTTTAGGAAACTCTTTATTTTCTCCCCTAACTTTGGAAAAATTATTTCATTAAAGTGGCAGTCGGCAAATCAGGTCATAAAGACCTCTCTCGTCATTGGTTCCAAATATCTTATAATTGAAGGAGAATCATATCCGACATATATTCCCAATTTCCTTTGGGGTCCCATTTTAGTGCATTGTATTAGACTAATTGACACATATACTGCATATCCAAATATTCTCAAATATGATATATTAGGCTACTAACCGAAGTTAATTATAAAGGGGAGATATATAATAACTGGTTGGCCTGATAAGTATAAGTATTGCTGCATGCAAAATAGCATGTTCCCAAATGGATATAAGGAGCCTAGATCTCATAATTAATGGTCGAGCTATTAATTGAAGGCGTTTACTAAACGATTCAGTGTTGTGTACGAATCCGCAAGTGCACAGTTTGTTAGGACCAAAAGTAGCTAGAGGGGGGGGGGGGGGGTGAATAGCTCGTCGCGTGCTCGTTGCTCGGCGTTGCTTGTTTCTTCAGGAATGCGCAGCGGAAAATACAGAAATAATCACACAACGCTAACACGGTTGGTTTACTTGGTATCCACCTCACAAGAGGTGACTAATCCAAGGATCCACACCAACACACACACCCTCCACTAAGTAAAAACTCTCCTTTATGGTAACTACCAAGGGCGGAGAAGCCCTACAAGACTCAATACAAGAAGAGAGGGAAAGGATACAAGAAATACAAGCTTACAAGCTTACAATGAGTACAAACCCTAACCCTAGCTTCTCTTCTTGGCTTTGATCCGCCTCTTGACTTGGAGAACTTTCAAGATCCTTCAAGAACTGGCGATCTGAGCTTTGTGAGTGTTGTGGAGAAACTGGCGAGAGATCTGAGATGAATCTGCGAAGAGATGCCGAAGACAACGCTCGCCTGCGGCTATAAACATGACGCAACGGTCGGATCCCGATCGATTCGAATGTTCCCAATCGATCGGGGAGGCTTTGGATCGATCCACGGATCGATCCAGAGCGCCTCTGTGCTCTGGGAAAAACGCCTGGATCGATCCACGGATTGATCCAGCGCTTATCGCGCGAAGTAGCCGCGTCCCAATCGATCCACTGATCGATTGGGACATCTGGATCGATCCACGGATCGATCCAGAGGCTCTCTGTTCGCTAGGAAAGGACTGGATCGATCCACTGATCGATCCAGCACTTGGTTTTTGCCCAAAACCAAGTCCCAAGCCTCTCAAATCAACATCCGGTCAACCTTGACCTGTTGGTACATCATGCCTAGCATCTGGTCACTCCTTTGACCTGCTAGGACTTCCCACCAAGTGTCTGGTCAATCCCTTTGACCCACTTGGACTTTTCTATTCATGCCAAGTATCTGGTCACTCCCTTGACCTACTTGGACTTCCACCAGATGTCTGGTCAATCCCTTTGACCTATCTGTATTTCCTCGTGCCAAGTATCCAGTTAATCTTTTGACCTACTTGGACTTCCCAACACCAGATGTCCGATCATCCTTGATCCATCTGGATTTTCCTTTGCCTGGCTTCACTCACCAGGACTTTCACCTAGCTTCACTCACTAGGGTTTTCCATCTGCCTAGCTTCACTCACTAGGGCTTTCACCTGGCTTCACTCACCAGGACTCTCACCTAGCTTCACTCACTAGGGTTTTCCATCTGCCTAGCTTCACTCACTAGGGCTTTCACCTGGCTTCACTCACCAGGACTCTCACCTAGCTTCACTCACTAGGGTTTTCCATCTGCCTAGCTTCACTCACTAGGGCTTTCACCTGGCTTCACTCACCAGGACTTTCACCTAGCTTCACTCACTAGGGTTTTCAATCTACCTAGCTTCACTCACTAGGGCTTTCACATGGCTTCACTCACCAGGACTTTCACCTAGCTTCACTCACTAGGGTTTTCAATCTGCCTAGCTTCACTCACTAGGACTTTCCTTCTGCCTGGCTTCACTCACCAGGACTTCCATTCTACCTAACATCCCAGTTAGGACTTCCCAGTCAAGTATCCGGTCAACCTTGACCTACTTGACTCTTCTTCAATCAATTTCTTATTGTCAAACATCTAAACTCAAACCAAGACTCAGCTTGGTCAACCAGGTCAACCTTGACCTGAGGGATGTTGCACCAACAATCTCCCCCTTTTTGATGTTTGACAATACCACAATAAAACTTACAATACCACATGTAAGTTAGGCTAATCCTATAGCCTCAATCTTCATGCCACTAGGTAATGAACACATAAATTAAGCTCTTCATTCTCCCCCTAAGAGGGCACACTCTCTCTAGGTAATGAAAGCCTAACTTACACCCATTCACAGGTCCTTTCATTCTCCCCCTATTGGCACACATCAACCCATCTTTGGGCACACATCAACCCATGCCCCAATTTTGGGTACACATCAACAAATCCATTTGTTGACGGCTCTCCCCCTGAAGAGTTGCTCATCGTTGTTCACAACATCACTCGTTGTGATCAACACGATAATGAAGGTCCCATAACCTTCATTTATCCTTAACTTCTCCCTCAATGTAGACAAATACCCAACCTTGAGCATTTTCTAACCACTTGAGTTCCCACTTGAAATAATGAGGATATCCACTCCCCATTTCAAGTTCAAAAGCTCATACATGAGCATTTTCTTTAAAGAAGGTTAACCACATTCCAAGGTTCATGAAAAATAATTTTTCATGTCTTTAAAGAGTCCCTCCCCCTAAAGACATGGTGGTAACTTCTGTCATTGCACCAACAATGACTTGGAATCCCTAAACCTTTAGGAAACCCAAATTTAGAAGTTTTGAGGTTCAACTACTCAAAATTTGAAACAAACCTCAACCTAAACTTCAATGAAGCCTTCCTTAACCAATCCATCCTTGTTTTCACATGAAAACACCCTTTGTATGTATACAAATGTATTT
Organism: Zingiber officinale; assembly: GCF_018446385.1. NCBI lineage: Eukaryota > Viridiplantae > Streptophyta > Magnoliopsida > Zingiberales > Zingiberaceae > Zingiber > Zingiber officinale. Next base: position 62,093,462 of record NC_055996.1, read on the forward strand.
TAGGGGTTTGGAATGGTTACCTAGACTCAAAAAGGTTCAAAGATGCTGAAATCAGGCCTTCCCAGCCAAAATCAGCAACTTGGATCGATTGGAGTTGGGTTCCAATCGATTGAACCTTTCGGAATCGATCCATTGATCGATTCAGACTACCTGGATCGATCGGCTGATCGATCCAGCGAGCTTCTGCTCGCGGGAGACTTGCCTTCTGAATCGATCCACGGATCGATTCAGGCACTCCAATCGATCCATGGATCGATCGGAGCTCTGATAGTTGCTGAAATTCCATTTCAGTCAACTTCAAAACCCCTAGAAAATTCTACAAAAATCCAAAAATCATGAAATTTCGTGTAGACATTATTTAGGGCATACTTAATTATGGAAAAATAGTTTTCTATGAAAATACATCATATTTTCAAAGATTGACACAAGCTTGAAAACTTGCTAAAACTTTAGCGTTTTCTTCAAGTTTGTGTCTAACTATTCAATGGTGATTACTATCAAAAGATAGCCTTCACAATGGTTTTCCAAAAGCATTTTTAAAAACATTTTCAAAACCAATATCCCATCATGTTCCTTGGGCATAATGCACATGACTTGTACATTAGCTTTCCCAATGATGGGAAAACACATAACTATATGTTTTGATGAACCTAAAAACTCAAAAGAATGCACTAAATCAACATCTTGAGCTTTGTTCATCATCCTAACATCTCACTTGTATCTAATGTGCACTAAAACACATACAAGTCACCTTATAGTCTTTGTGAGATGTAGATTTTGGTTTTGCCCTAATCTAGGGATCATGCATATCTATCTAGGCATTTTAGAGATATTAGACATCCACCTAGGATGTCACTTGTTAATAAGTGTTGTTAAATGCCATTTGTCCTTAATTACAAGGAATTAAAGTAATGCATGATAATGTTATGGCATACATCAAAATAAAATAACTTTCAAAAGAAAGATTCCTATAACTACATGATGTATGAATGTCATGACATGGTATTTTTGGATTTTTCATAATAAAACATGAATGCAAAAATAGACATGATGTCATGGCATATGATGGGCAAACAATCATGGCAAGATTTAGCATAAATAAAATATACCTAGATTAACTATCTAAGTATCCTTAAAATCTTAGCTAAACTTACAACTTAAACCTAGATTGCCCTAAAGTGCTTCAAGAAAATGCCAAAGCCTAAATTGGCATTTCTAATTCCCTTGATTAATGTATGCCAATTGAAAATAAGCATATCCTCAAATGTTGGCATATTTCATTTTTCTACAAGTGTAGCACCTTTAAATTAAGGCCCGGATCGCCTTAAATTTTCTAAGAACATACCAAAATCCCAACTTGGTAGTTCTTATGAATTTTCCAATATGTGCCATTTAAGATTAAAATCAATTCTTCCACCATTAGGCACATTTTACTCTTTCAAGGAGTAAATAATAATTCCATTTCATTTTCAAAGGTTAACAAAACCTTGAAAATGCTCCTTGAGTGTCAATTTCCTCAAAGTTGGGTTAACTACCCTTCTAATCGGAGTTGACACTCTCTAACCCATTTATGGGGTAGAGAAAATGCTCCTAGGAACCCAACACCTATTGGTGCTCCTTGGATGCTCTAGGTACTCACTAGGGATAACTTCCCTAGATACCTTCCTAGTGACCTTGTTGGGCTTCTTAGAAGCCTTGGTCACATTTTCTAGGTCAACTCTAGGGATAGCCTCCCTTGTGACCTTGTTAGTGACTTTCTTAGACTTCTTAGAAGTCTTAGTCACTTTGGTTGCAAAGATACTTCTAGGGATATCTTCCCTTGTATCTTTGACTTGACCTCTAAACTTAGGGTTTGTTCCATAGCTATATGGAACCCTATGATAACTAGGCACATCCTTTTTAGCTTTGGGTTTGTATCCCAAACCTCTATGGCCATTGGATGGCTTTTGTACCCCTAAACCTAGGTTATGCTCATTTTTCCCTTTTAGGATATTTTCCATCCTTTTTAGGGTCTTTTCCATTTTATCAAGTCTTGATCTCAAGACTTGATTTTCTATCATTAAATCCTTAGATTTTGATTTTTCATTACACCCATGAGCATTTTTGTTTTTGGGCTTGTATCTATTATCCTTAGTGTTCTTGCCCAAGTGTCCATCTACCTTCCTAACCTTAGGTTGGGTAGTTTTGGCATGTAGGGCCACATGCTTTTCCTTAAAGCCCTCATGCTTCCTATTCTTATGGTAAATCGCATTAAAATGATAAAAATTAGAACTATCATACTTTTTACCATAATGTAAAGGGGTAGGCTCAATAAATGTTACCTTCTTCTTTACCTTGGAGGCTCCCCCTTGACTAGTGCCTCCTTGAGCCTTGACCATCTTCTTCCCCTTGGGGCATTGACTATGGTAATGCCCCTTTTGACTGCAAGAGAAACATATAATATGCTCCTTGCTCTTCTTTGTGTTGGGGATGGTCTCCTTGGGCTTCACCTTGCCCTTATGTGTCACTTGACCCTTCTTCTTGGCCAATTTAGGGCACTTGCTCTTGTAGTGCCCATGTTCCCTACATTCAAAGCATATAATATGATTTTTATTATTAATTGAAATAGTTATACCTTTGCTTGTAGGGGTGGCATCTTTTCCTTTGGATCCGGAGGTAGAAGCTTCCTCTTGATCAGAATTTGATTCTCCTCCATTTGATTTTTCTTGACTTGTGGAGGTAGAATCTTCTTCCTCCTCTTCGTCTCTTGACCCGGATGTAGAAGCTTCTCCTTCTTCTTGATCCGGCGTCACCAAGGATTGCTCCCCCTCAATCCTAGAGGTGGAGGCTTCATCATCTTGAATATGAAACAAGGAGTATGCTCTCTCCTTGTTCCCTTCGTTGCATTCCCTTGAGGATGAAGCTTCTTGGATTTCCTCTTCTTCGGAGGTTGAGCATCTCTCAACCTCGGAGTCCTCCTCTTGGTCTTGCCCCAAAGAGTCACCCTCTCTGGATTCTTCATGATCTTGTACAGTGGAGGGGATCTCTTCATGAAGCTTGGCCAATTTGCTCCATAACTCCTTTGCATCTTCAAATTTTCCAATTTTGCAAAGGATGGTGCTTGGCAATAAATTGACCAAAAGCTTGGTCACTTTGTCATTTGCCTCACACCTTTGAATTTGGTCTTGGCTCCACTTGCTCCTCTTGAGTACTTTGCCCTTGGAATTTGTGGGAGCTTCAAAACCTTCCATGAGAGCAAACCATTGCTCTATCTCCACCATTAAGAAGTTTTCGATCCTTGATTTCCAAAGATCGAAGCTTGTAGATGTGTATGGTGGAGCCACCCTTGTGTCAAATCCAAGTCCATCTTGGAATTGCATCTTGAAGTTGAGCTTCTTGAAATCTTTGACTTTTGATGAATTTGCTTCAACTTCTTCACCCTCTAGCTTTGCTTGTTTTGTTTGCCCCTTCAAGCGATGATTCCGGTGAAGAGCGACCTCGCTCTGATACCACTTGTTAGGACCAAAAGTAGCTAGAGGGGGGGGGGGGGGTGAATAGCTCGTCGCGTGCTCGTTGCTCGGCGTTGCTTGTTTCTTCAGGAATGCGCAACGGAAAATACAGAAACAATCACACAACGCTAACACGGTTGGTTTACTTGGTATCCACCTCACAAGAGGTGACTAATCCAAGGATCCACACCAACACACACACACCCTCCACTAAGTAAAAACTCTCCTTTATGGTAACTACCAAGGGCGGAGAAGCCCTACAAGACTCAATACATGAAGAGAGGGAAAGGATACAAGAAATACAAGCTTACAAGCTTACAATGAGTACAAACCCTAACCCTAGCTTCTCTTCTTGGCTTTGATCCGCCTCTTGACTTGGAGAACTTCCAAGATCCTTCAAGAACTGGCGATCTGAGCTTTGTGAGTGATGTGGAGAAACTGGCGAGAGATCTGAGATGAATCTGCGAAGAGATGCCGAAGACAACGCTCGCCTGCGGCTATAAACATGACGCAACGGTCGGATCCCGATCGATTCGAATGTTCCCAATCGATCGGGGAGGCTTTGGATCGATTCACGGATCGATCCAGAGCGCCTCTGTGCTCTGGGAAAAACGCCTGGATCGATCCACGGATTGATCCAGCGCTTATCGCGCGTCCCAATCGATCCACTGATCGATTGGGACATCTGGATCGATCCACGGATCGATCCAGAGGCTCTCTGTTCGCTAGGAAAGGCCTGGATCGATCCACTGATCGATCCAGCACTTGGTTTTTGCCCAAAACCAAGTCCCAAGCCTCTCAAACCAACATCCGGTCAACCTTGACCTGTTGGTACATCATGCCTAGCATCTGGTCACTCCTTTGACCTGCTAGGACTTCCCACCAAGTGTCTGGTTAATCCCTTTGACCCACTTGGACTTTTCTATTCATGCCAAGTATCTGGTCACTCCCTTGACCTACTTGGACTTCCACCAGATGTCTGGTCAATCCCTTTGACCTATCTGTATTTCCTCGTGCCAAGTATCCAGTTAATCCTTTGACCTACTTGGACTTCCCAACACCAGATGTCCGATCATCCTTGATCCATCTGGATTTTCCCTTGCCTGGCTTCACTCACCAGGACTTTCACCTAGCTTCACTCACTAGGGTTTTCCATCTGCCTAGCTTCACTCACTAGGGCTTTCACTTGGCTTCACTCACCAGGACTCTCACCTAGCTTCACTCACTAGGGTTTTCCATCTGCCTAGATTCACTCACTAGAGCTTTCACCTGGCTTCACTCACCAGGACTCTCACCTAGCTTCACTCACTAGGGTTTTCCATCTGCCTAGCTTCACTCACTAGGGCTTTCACCTGGCTTCACTCACCAGGACTTTCACCTAGCTTCACTCACTAGGGTTTTCAATCTGCCTAGCTTCACTCACTAGGGATTTCACCTGGCTTCACTCACCAGGACTTTCACCTAGCTTCACTCACTAGGGTTTTCAATCTGCCTAGCTTCACTCACTAGGACTTTCCTTCTGCCTGGCTTCACTCACCAGGACTTCCATTCTACCTAACATCCCAGTTAGGACTTCCCAGTCAAGGATCCGGTCAACCTTGACCTACTTGACTCTTCTTCAATCAATTTCTTATTGTCAAACATCTAAACTCAAACCAAGACTCAGCTTGGTCAACCAGGTCAACCTTGACCTGAGGGATGTTGCACCAACACAGTTGTCGTCAAATAATAAAATATCGATCCTATAAGGATTGGGTTAAGCACTAGTGATTTACCATGGTGATTTATCTAAATTATCGAAGTGTTTGTAGTTTGTGAATTAAAAGGAAGAGAAAGAGAAGTAAGCAAGAAAAAGAGAGACAGAGAATTGGTTTAAGCAAATTGGCCAAGAATGATGTTCTAGGGGTTCGGTTTTATTGTGATGCTAATTAATGTATTATGAATTATCCACCTCCCATTCTCTATCCTTATGCACATGTAAGAAGTCTTACTAAATACCGACACTATTATGTGACGGTCATGTCAGAGTGCTACCCCTATTGGTATCCAATGTCACTAAGTAGAAGAGGTAACCTAGAAAGTCCGGTTAAAAGGATACTCTTATCACTATGACCCCCAGCCATACAATCACTAGATTACACAGGACACTTATTAAAATAGGATTAGAAATAACCCATTAAGCCTAATTAGATACTTCTTTGTAGAGAATTATTCTCCCTTTCAAGACAATACTCTAGATGTCCGATTAATGGGATACTCTTGTACAAGGGTCCCCCGATCATCCGATCTTGAGCATCCCCTCTATGGGATGAACAATCAATACATCTATTCAACCAAATGAAGCATACAAGCATATAAACATTCACACAAACATTAAGTCAAACAAGAACAAGACATAAACATGTTATTCAAATGGAAAATTGGCAAATCCAATGAGTTTACATTAGTCACATATCACAAATACTTCTTTAATAGTAGAACAAGGAGGATCTATTCCATAAAGTAAGGAAAAGAATCCAAAGATATAAAGAATACAATCTTCAACCCAAATCTAAAGAGAAGAGAGGAAGAAAGCTTATCCAATGCAGTGAGTGGTCTTCGGATCCAATCTCAAGCTTCTGGAGGTGGATGAGCGGGCGTAGATGACTTCAGATCGTCGAAGAGAGTGCGGATATCAGCAAATCTTGACCAAATGGGTCTCCCTTGTAGGATTGTTGTGTTAGAAGGGGGTTGAATATCGCTCGTGGCTAATTCGTTTCGAAAAACATGATCAGAGATAATGCAGCGGAAAGAAAGACAGAAAGAAAAACAAACAAAGCTAACATAGTTTGTTTTTTACTTAGTTTGAAGTCTATGACAACTTCTACTCCAAGACCCGCGATTGTTGATCGCTTTCATCGGGCAATTCACTATCAGTTCGGCAAATCTTTTACAAAGTTTAGCACAATAGATTTATAATTTAAGTGTTGTAATTAAAAGTATACCAACAACTTCTGTGGATTTGGAAGGTTGTGTTTTCAGTTGTTGGAGTCGCATCACACAGTCACCGGAGTTGTGTTGTTCGGTGGTCGGAGCAGCGTCACTCAGTCATCGGAGTCGCGTCGTGGAGTCGCAGGAACATCTTTGGAGAAGCGCGCAAGAAAGTAATCGCGAATCTGAGTTGTGTCCTTGTCTCTTGGTGGAATGTTGCTTATATAGGCTATTTCGGGCGCTTGGATCCCTTCAGGGAGCCTGGACCGTGACGTCAGCCCATCCAATCAGTGCACTCCAAGTTGGCGAAGAGATAACTCTTAGCATTCCGGGCGCCCAGACCAGGTCCAGGTGTCTGGACCAGCTCCGGGCGCTCGGACCAATTTTTTCCAGCACTTTATTTTTTTGCAAAATAAAGTTAGTCCAGACAATAACCAATATCCAAAATATGAATTTTACTATGAATTTGATAGCCTCGGACTGTCCAGCTTTGAATTTGAGTTTCGTTGAAAGTCTAGGTTGAACCGACGTCTACTGTTCCCTCCTCGAGGGAACGTGTCCTCACCTACTCCTCTCAGGAGAGTTACCTTTTGTTAGATCGGTCCTCCACGACCGTCTGGACTTTTGCTTAGCATTTGAGAATTCAGGTTTTCATGCTGAACGCCCGCTCCATGACCTGTCCAGACTTCCACCTAGTCTACGACCACCAAGATTTTCATCTAGAGTCTTCGACTCTAGGATTTCGCCCAAAGTGCTCGACCCGCCAAGAATTCACCTTGCCTAACCACAATTAGGACTTTCCTTTGCCTAGGGTTACCTCCCCCTAGGACTTAGAGTTACCTCCTCCTAGGGTTTTCACCTACCTAGATGCCTAGAATCCACTAGGACTTTTACCTAAGTACACTTAGGTCTTTCCTACAAGCTCATTAAAGCTTGTTAGACAACAAGTAATCTTAACTTTGGACCCTTTACCATAATTAAAACTTAGGTTCAATTGTCTAGTGCACCCTGCACCAACAATCTCCTCCTTTTTTATTATGGCAATCTGATTCAAAGTTAAGTAAAATATACCAATAATGTAAAGAATTTAAGCATGAGTATAAGTGAAACAATTAAAAGAACTATGCATAAGTAAAATAATTTAAATAATTTCCCTTATGCTCCCCCTTAATCAAAATGCTCCCCCTTAATCAAAAGTTATATGTTTAACTTAACTTTAGCCTTTCTCTCCCACTTTGACATACATAAAAAAAATACTAAGTTAGAGAGAGAAAAAATTGATTTGTAAAGATAGTAAAAAACACTTTTAATTACGATCATAATTACATCACTAAGCTCCCCCTTAAATAAATAATTTTAGTTTTGAAAGGAATTTAAAACACTTAGTTAAGTTTTTAGAAAAAACTTTTAAGGACCTAATTCGCTTTAAAAGGAAAAAAAATTAACAACTTTAAAGCTTAAATAGTTATCTTTAAAAAGTCTTTAGTTAAAACTTTTAACTAAATACGTTAGCTTTCGAAGGATTTCTTAAAAAAAAAAAAATACTTAGCTTTTGAAAGATGTCTTAAGAATAATTAAAATTTGAAAGATTTCTTAATAAAATTTAAATACTTAACTTTAGAAAAATTTCTTAAGAAAATTTAAATAATTAGCTTTTGAAAGATGTCATAAACTAAATGCTTAGCTTTAGAAAATTTTGACTAAGTACTTAGCAAAAATAGCAAAAAAAAATCCTTTTAAAAATTTAACTAAAGATTTTCTTTTAAAAAATTTAACTAAATACTTAGCTTTAGAAAAATTTCTTTAAGATTTTAATTAAAGAAAAAATTAAATATTTTTTCAAAACTAATTGAAAAATATTTAAAGTTACTTTTTAAAAATGGTTAGACTTTCATTTTCAAAAATAGTTAAATAAAAAAAAACTGAATTTTCTTTTAAAAATACCTTGAACTTTTCAAAAAACTTTATTTTTGTAACGACCATCCTTCTTACAACTCTACTACTCTCTAAGGTGACCGTTACTTAACTATTAACTCTACTTAACCGGTGTGATCGAAACCACGAGGAATCCCTACAGAAAAATTTCGGCAGAATCTCCCCTGTACCGGTGACTATGAACATCAATACATTCATAGTATACACAACCACAGGCGGTTGGAAATATATCAAAAACCCATGCAATTTAATAGGTCACAAAAACTAATCACAATCACGCAGTAATAAGACACAACAACTTTAAATAAAACTAATCTAGCAATGGTAAATGAATAAAATTCCAATAGTGGAAACAACCAAACAAACATTGCAGAATAGACTCAATAGCAACATCAGAAAAATAGAAACAACTCTTTATCAATCTCTATTGACATAAAACATAAAGTGTGACTCAATTCCCCTGATCTCTCCCACAGTCCACGCATCACACACCCTCCGCACCACCTTGTCGCCTTCCTTGCTAAATCTTTTCCTTTCCTTTATCTGCAGTAAGAGGAAGTGCAATTTATAAGCAAAATTTGCTTAGTAAGCGCTATCTAACTCACAAAAACATGAATATGCATGTTTACAGAAAGAACTAGAAACTATATGCTCTAAAAGAAAGTAAAGCATAAATATATCTGCTCATATCAAACTAATAGCAAAGAAAAGCTAAGGAATTTACTCATATAATTCTAATAGCTAATCATGTTATACATGGATAAAACTGCATGCTAAAAGATAATGCTAATCATGCTCAATAAACTAATCAGGAAACAAATAAAACTAATACTGCATGCTAGAATTCAAAAGAACTAAACTTACTGATTCTAAGCATATGTGAAACTTGTTTCATTTGTTCCAAAGCTTATACTTTATTACTTCAAAACAATAATAAAGTTCTTCTTGATTAAAAACTTATACTTTATTACTTAAAAATAATAATCAACTTCTTTCTTGGGCCCAGGCTTAGTACCAATGCGTGCTCCCTAATAGAGACTGTGGTAGCTAGTCATCAGTCCTACGAGGGTAAAGACCTTGGTCTTACCAGGGCCAATACCTTGGAATTGGTCACCTGGATTTGTTTAACGACAACCTTGGAAGTCGGGTACTAGCCTCTTTAAAGTAAAATACTTATTATCTTTTATTACTTCTTCTTAAAATGTCTTGACATTTTAACAAGCACCTTGTGTGCCAAAATTCCTAAAGTCTTGACTTTGGGAATCTACTTAAGGTCTTGACCTTTTTCTTTCTTTTCTTTATCTTTCTTATACTTGTTCAAGTAAAATTACTAGCCTATTCCAACAGCTACAACAGATTTAAAACCAAGGAAAACAAATCTGAAATCTTTAAGCATACTAGAACAAAAGCTGTTCTGCCTGGTTAAAATGCAAAGGAAAATCGAAACTGCAATGTGGACTTATATAACTGTTCCTACTCATTGAAGCTACATAAATTTGAAATCTGCCTTCATAAAAACTAATAAGGAAGGATCTATATCGAAAACTAAACAACTGAAATGCTAACAGCATAAAACAGCTCTACTGCATGCTTATTTAGAAGCCTATTCCTACACATGGCAGCAAAAAAGAGAACAACCAAAACTGAGATACTACATGTATATAAGCATTTCTATTCATCGCAATGACCACAACATGAAACTACATGCTCAAAGAAAAATCTAAACCATTCCATGTTCATTGCCTGACATCAAACCGAAACTAGAACTGAGTGCTTTAAAAGAAAACTGCTCATGCTCGAATATTAGCAAAATGGTAAACTGATCATGCTTAATTATTAGCAAATGGAAAACTGCTCATGCTTTATTATTAGCAAATGGAAAATTTCTCATGCTTTACTAACAGCAAATGAAAACTAAACAGCAAGGGAAAAATCTAAACAGCATAGGAAAAATCTAAACAGTAAGGAAAAGTCTAAACAACATGCTAAATCCATTTAAATCCCTTCTCCTCTTTTTTAACAAACCCACGACAGCAAACCAATAGAATTGCATTCATCACCACAATTTCATAATACTAAGTTTTAAGCACTAAAACACCTTAATGTACATACCAACCGAAAACTAGGGTTCACGGTGAAAGAAAAGCTTGCTGTGCAGTGAAGAAATGATTCTAGTGTTCATGTGTGCTTCGGAAACAAAGTGAGGAACCAAAGAAATCCGGAGCTATCCTACTGCAGGTGAGTAGCAACTTACCCTTGCTTTTAGGACTTACAACCGAAGAGAAGCAAGTTCTAGGGTTTCGGGTGAAGCTTGAAGATCTCGGCGGCTCCCTTGAGTTCCCGAGCTCCCTTCGTCGCGGTGACCACGCATGGGTGAAGGCCGGCCGGAAGAAGCCTTCGTTGGCGCCGGAGAAAAGACCTAACGTCGTCGCCCCTTTTCGCCCGAGAAGGATCGCTCGAAGAACAGCGCCGTCGCGAGGAAGGGGAGAAAGAGGGAATAGGTTTCGAGTTCGGGAAAACACTTAAGCTCTCTTTTAAATCTAGGGTTTTGTTATCAACTATAGCTTATATACATCTCGCTTCATACTTGGTTAACAAAACGCGCATAGATCAGTTGGTTGGCTTTGTTCGGTTAAGTCGGGTTCGGCCGGAGGTCTTGGGTTTGAGTCTCAACTTCAACATTTTTGGTCAAAACTTCTTTCTTTTTGTAAACATACTAAATGACCTCCAAAAATTGCACAAAAATACTCTAAAAATTTCTAAAAATCTCTAGAATATTTTAAAAGCATTTCCAAATATTTTTAAGGACATTTAGAACTCGAAATAAGGAAAATTGGGTCGTTACAATTCCCCTTACCTTATAAAAAGTTCGTCCTCGAACTTAGAATAATTTTGGATATGTCACGCCCCAGGTAGTCCCTGTCCGAAGAAATTTCGGCAACATCTCCCCTGTACGGGTGACAATATGAATCTCAGTATACATATATCTATACCTCGGCCACACTCGGCCGGAACAATACACACAAACAGTAAACAATTCACGCAGTTATATTCAACATTTCTACACAGATATATTATGAACAATCCACGCAGTTATATAAAGAAAAGATGATATAGAAATCAACGAAGATATACGTACACATCCTACTCCACTACAACGAAGAAACGAAATCCACGAAGTAATGAAATATTCGCAGCGGAAAACAAAAGTAGTAAACCCAATATGCGTCATAAAGTCCACAATACAAACCCACATCACAAGTATACGTATAAAAGCGAATACAGAAAATGATATCTAGAAATCCTCGCGACCAAGGGGCTAGCGACTGGAATCTCTCCTGACGGCCTCAACCTGAAAAAAAATAGTAACAACGGGGTGAGTTCAAAGAACTCAGCCGGTAAACCAATAGACATGTACAGCAATATATATCCACCAGTAATAACCTAAGGTACAGTCTCCTAAACCATAGAATCAATAGTACAGTTCTCTAACCATACAACCTACAGTATAGTACACTAAACCATAGAGCCTACAGTACAGTTTTCTAACAGTACAACCTACGGTACAGTCTCCTAACAGTATAACAGATATGCATAGCTGAAATAAATTGTAATAACCAGCAATAGGCATAAAGTACAGTCTATAGCAAGAATAATAAGAAAATGCATAACTGAAAAAAACTGTAATCACCTGCGAGGCTTGGGCAACTGACTGTCTACATACAGAGATAAAAATAGTCAGAGCAAAAGCATGTATCCTGTATGCATGCCAATCATATGCAATCACCAAAATGCATCAATCATAACGAATGCAATCTGTGCATATGATGCAATATGACATGGTCACCCCTGTCAACCAGTCAGTCATCTCACACACAATGGTGAGACCGAGTGAGTAGGGCTGTGACACCGTGCACTCTGCCATCACTGCCCCTGAAGAGTGACCGAGTGGACGAGATGCTGTCTGAGTACACCTATCCTCCTACCTCAGACATAGTGAGGGAGCGCAATGCTCTCATATCCCGGTACACAATGACGGGGAGGGACCCCTGTCTGCTACCACGCTGCAGTCACACTACCTATGAGCGAACCAGCGGAGCACTACAGAGAAACCTACCATACACACCCTAAGTGCCGTGCCACTACCCATGCAGTGGTCACGTGTGTAGAGGTCCATGTAGCCGGCCGACGAGCTCAACAACAATGGAGTCGTCAATCGCCCAGCATGCAATCATGCGATATGGTGCGTGCGGCTACAGTATGTCATACCTGAACATATCCTCCTCTATATGTGTAGATGCCAAACAGACAAACACATATATAACAATGATAATAAGGAGCATAAACCCAATATCACATATCCAGCATGTATAACAACTAATCCAATATAGTGAAGCACTATAAATATCCATATCCACGAACATATATACACATGGTAAGAAGTAAAGGTATACCAGCCTAATGTATAGTAGATAACAGTAGAAGCATGTAGCAGGTATCAACTAAACTAAATCCAGGAAAATACTAACTACCAACACTAGTAAGTATATATAAACTGCACATATCATAAGACACTATCAAAAGATAAGTCAAAGGGTACCCGCCTCAAATAGAAGGTACAATCAAGCAATCCAAGGTCGAGACGCCCGTCTCGAATCAGAGTCCTGTGTCAACAAACAATATATATATTTTATTTAGCTAAATTCAAATGAATAGCTAAATAAAATTCCTAAAACTAAATTAGGGCAAAACCCTAATCACACAATCACAACTTACCAATTTAAATCTAATGGTCGATTAGGGTTAGTTACCTAATCCCTAATCACCAATTAGATTATAAATCCAACGGTTGACTAGGGTTAATTACCCTAACCCTAACCATTCCATTAGATTTATTCTACACAATTAAATCTACACAATTTAACAACTAATTACAACATGTATCATCTAATGATATACTACATATCATCTCCAATTTATTCCTACACATAAATGGCTAATCAATCACACTTAACCTAATCCATCTAGAACAAGATCATCAAACAACCACTGATCAATTACCTCAATCTCCAACCTTTGCTCTTGATCCGCAGCCAAAGAGGTGCTGTTGGAACCAAAACAATCCACAAAACATCACCTTGCTGGAATTCTTCCCACGAAACAAATCAAGATGATATCAAGCAGAAATATCACTGATCAGAACAAGAACAGAGATCAAGCCATGGGAATCATAGATCTAAACACTAACCGAATTAATAACCTAACCTTACCTCATTCGGTTGTCTTCAAAGAATTCACCCAATCCGTGACCTAAATCAACCTTAAAGAAGAGGATCAAGATCTGATCCCGCGATATCAGTAGGAAGAATCAAAGGGTAAGGCTTGAAGCTAGGGCACAAATCAGAGAAATAGAAGGAATAAGGTTCGAATTGCTTACCCATTGAAGCCCTAACTGCCTCTCCACGCCGGTGATCAGTGGATCCGGCTTGATCCAATGTCATCGATCGGGGAAACGCAGATCGTGCTAGGGCACAGATCGGAGAACATCCAGAGAAGAAGAAATCGAAGCTAGCCTCGGAGCCCTAATTGCCTCTTCATTCCGGCGATCATCTCCCTTGGTGTCGGCGTCGGGGAAGGGTTGAGAAGAGGGAATCAAGATGATCCGGCCCCCTTCTTCGATCTCGGGCAAGCTCCGGCGACGAGCCCTCAGTCGACGTCGACGATTGCCAGAAGTCCGCTGGTTTTGGTTCGTCCGCGAGAGAGAACAGAGGAAGGAAGAGGGGAGTTCGCGTCGGGGCAGAGGGGGAGAAGGAAGGGTGGATCGGCGTTTGGGAAGGGAAATAAAAATAAAGGAAAAGAATTTATAATTACAAACTTTTCCTCACTTAAACGGGTATCCCAAACAGGCTTTATCCGCGCCCGAAATTGATCCCCTCAAAATCCGTCGTACGAGCTCCGAAAAAATTCCCAGAAAATTCCTAAAAATTTCGGAAAAATTTTGTAAGGCTATTTCTCAAATAACCCTATTATTTAAATTTTTCGAGATCTCACAGGATATTTCTATCTCATACTGTCCTAACGTTATCAAGTGACTTCCTCATGTTTCTGGTTCTGCCAGATGACCTTCACTAGTGGCACTTCTTTGTTTCTTAATCTCTTGACTGCTCTGTCCACTATCTGTGTAGGTTGTTGGTTGCTACTCAGAAAACCTAATGGTTCCACTGTACAAAATTTTGTACAAAGGTCTGAACCTTTTCCTAGCTACCATGTGTTCTTTTAAATTAAACTTGGATCGCCTGCGGAACTTAACACGTTTGATCCAAAGTTTAATCTATTTTTTCTTTTAGGTTTTGACTTGGATCTCCTGCGGAACTTAACACTTTCGATCCAAATCACCTAGGTTATTAATTCTATTAAATATTAATTTCCAAAATTAGCTTCCAGTACTGACGTGGCAAGGCACATAGCCTTCTTGGATATGGGAGCAACCACCATCGACTAGACAAAGCCTTTTAAGGAAAACTAATATTTAATTTCCTTAAATAACTTTAGGTCAACCGAAAAGAACAATCAAATCACAAGGAAAAGAAAAAAACAAAGAACACAAGATCGAAAACAAATTCGAAATACTAGAATCGTACGCCTCTTATATTTGGTATTATTTCCAAAAATAACTAGTATGATGCGAAAAGGAAAAAATACTAGTTATACCTTTTAGAAAGACCTCTTGATCTTCTACCGTATTCCTCTTCTAACCTTGGACGTTGTGTGGGCAACGATCTTCCAAAATGAGGACCACCTAGCACCTTCTTCTTCTTCCTTCAAGTTTCGGCCAAGCACCAAAATCCAAGGATGAAGAACTTTTTCTACCAACTAAGCTCCAAGGGATACAAGCTTTCTCTCCTTCTTCTTCTTCTTCTCCAAGTAGTATCCGGCCACCACAAAAGCTCCAAGCAAGGAAGAGTTTCGGCCACCACAAAGAGGAAGAGAGCACTACAAAAAAATAGTCTATTAGGGACGACAGTTTGCAACAAATTTAAAATTTGTTCCAAACTTTCCAACAAAATTTGCAACAAAATAATAAATTGTTCCGAATTAGCAACAAATTTACCAACAAAATAAATTCGTTGCAAATTAGCAACAAAAGATAATTTGTCGCTAATTTTGTTGCAAGTTAGCAACAAAAAATAAAATTTGTTGCAAATTTTGCAACGAATATTTTGTTCGTTGCAAATTTTTGCAACGAATAGTATTTTCGTCGCAAATATTGCAACGAAACTATTATTTGTTGGAAATTCCCGACAAATATATAATTCATCACAAGTTTACAGGAAAAATTTGAGGGTAGAGTTTCCAACGAATCTTAAATTCGTTGGAAATGTTTCCAACAAATAGGCAGATTCGTTGGAAAAATTTCCAACGAATCTGCCAATTCGTTGGAATTTGCCAACGAATTGCAGATTCGTTGGAAAGCATACTGTGATTTAAAAACTCGTTTGACAGACCTAGAGATCTCGGAATCGGATGAAACAAGTTCCTATGTGCTCCTCTTGGTCTCCTGATTCTATAGATGACCTCAAATATTTTTTTTGAATTAAGATAAATTTTAAACATCAAGGTCAATTGGATGAATTTGAATTTGAGCATGAAATTGTTAGAGTTTTAAATCAAAATGGAGTTTAGTTGAACTTGGTGGATTTAAAAAATGATGTTCGAGTGCTCAGAACGAGGGGAAATCAGTTTGTTGGGGAGCGTAAGGTTCTCGTGTGTCACGCCCCAGAGGAGTCCCTGTCCGAGAAAATTTCGGCAGCATCTCCCCTGTACGGTGGACAATCTGAAACTTTTCTACATCTTACAAATACCTCAGCCACAGGCGGCTGGAATAATAACAACAAAATAAAACATCACCACGCAGTTATATATAATCTATTCAGCCTCTGGCTGTCACAACTACGCAGTTAAGATAATTAAACAGTAAAAATAATACTCTGACTCGAAATCCACCCTACTCCACTACACTCGTAAAGATCAAATCCGACGAACTCACCTCTTCTGCCCTCCAGGCAGGCATGTAGTAGAATAAAAATCCAAATCCAAATCCATCGCAATAATAAAATTCATACAATATCCATAAGCAGAATAATCCAAAACATAACTAAAACAAAGTCTGATAGCGAAAAGCTAAAATAAAACAACAACTCAAAAACCAGCAGAGGAGTAGCACTACGTGCTGTGGGGACCAACGACTGGAACTCCCTCCTGACAGCATCAACCTGAAAATAACAACAATGGAGGCGGGGTGAGTCCAACACTCAGCAGGTACAGTTGATATGCAAAGTAAAGAAATAACACCTAGCACTAATCATACGTACAGTCTCCTGATAAAGATAAAGGTAAATGCAAACCGAAGAAGACAGGAGAGAATCTGTACTAACCAGGACCCGGTATAAGGACAAACTGTCCGAAAGGTATAGAAGACCTGTATGCATGTCAAACAAGGTATCCAAGCAATGTGCAGCATATAAGGGCAACAAACACAATCACAAACAATAAATGCATCATGCATATGATGCCAATGTCATGGTCACCCCCGACGCCAGTCAGCCAACTCACCACAAAAGTGGGACCAAGTGGGTAGGGCTGTGACAACCGTGCACTCAGCAACACTACTCCTGATGAGTGATCGAGTGGACGGGATGCTGTCGGAGTACATACGTACTCCTACCCCAAATCATAAATGGGGGAGCGCAATGCTCTCAACTCCCGGTACGCTGTGACGGGGAGGGATCTCTAACGTGCTACACGCTGCGTCACACTACCCATGAGCGGACCAACGGAGCACCGGAAGAGCCAAACTGACGTGCTACCACGCTGTGTCCCGCTACCCATGAGCGTCACAACGGAGCACCGAACAGTGATGAAACTGGCAAAGTGATCGACAATAAAGGAGCAATCAATCACTCAGCATGCAATCATGCGAATGGTGCATGTCACTAAACATGGTAATATACTAAACCAATCTCTGGACATATCATAATGTGCACCAAAGCGAATGAATCATATCAAGGTATCTGATCATATAAGGTATCAAACCTAGGTCCTGACATGGTAAAATATGGTTATATCACTACCCATGAGCATGTGGAATCAGGTACATATCCATACAAGATGTAAACAAACAATCAATCAATAGGTAGCGTGTATTGGGCAGTGATTAACCGAAACAAGTAAGAATCACAATTAATGCATCTTGTTAATTTAATTACTAAGCATATCAAAGACAATAAGTCAAAAGTACCCGCCTCCAAATCGAAAAGTCCAATCTGGTTCACGACGTCGAGATACTCGTCTCGCGTCAAAGTCTTGTATCAAACAAAATGTCTAGTTTAGCTAATTCTATAATATAACAATTAGCCAAACTAAATTCTAATCCAACTAATCAATTAGGATTAATTTCGTTAACCTTAACCCTTCCTTTATTCAATTGATCAAGATCCATATATACAAATACGTATATCCGACCTAACAAAATAAATTCAAGTGTACACGGTAACCAAAAGAAATAACTTTCTCTACATCTTACCTCAATTCACCTCAATGTCGTTTCTTGATCCACAGTCTCAGAGTGTGTTCGCTGCTGGAGCTAAAGAGAATTCACAGAACCAATATACTAGATTCCTTCCCACTGGTCAGATCAGTTTGCGATCAAGAAACAGAGATAACAATTTTTAGAAATGACCCAAATTTTCCAACTCACCTTACCTAGTACAATGTCGTCCCTGTGGACACACTGCCAAGAGATACAGATGCAGGACAATGCTAACCGGAAGAGTTTGTTGCCATAAATCTGTTGTCAACACTAAATCAGTGCCTCTCATTCCCTTTGCCGGCAACTGGTGGATGAAAAAGGTCGTCCCAATGATGAATCTAGGGCACGGGAGGTGAGACTAAGTGCTTGGCAGAACCTAGTGATCAGATGCTGGTGATGCTAAGGCACGACACAGTGGTGGCAGCCGGCTCTAGGGCTCGGCTGGATCGGCGTCGGTGAAGGGGAGAAGGCGTCGCCTAGGGCACGCGGCTGGAGGCTAGGATACCGGTGGAAGTCGGCTGTAGGGCGGAGGAAGGCCGGCGGCAGCACTAGGTCGGTGGCGGCGAAGCAATCTCGACGACGGCACAACCCAATTTGGGCATGGCTGGCGCTGTGGTGGCGGCAGAGAAGAGGAGAAGAGGAGAAGGCTTCGGGTGTGCGGCTTGGGAGGAAGAAATAGAAGTGGCCGAGGG
This sequence comes from Zingiber officinale, assembly GCF_018446385.1. Lineage (NCBI taxonomy): Eukaryota > Viridiplantae > Streptophyta > Magnoliopsida > Zingiberales > Zingiberaceae > Zingiber > Zingiber officinale. The sequence goes on from NC_055996.1 coordinate 62,112,136, forward strand.
TTTTTTGTGCACTCGGGGAGAAGGAACCGCCCGTGCGACCGGTTAGGGCACGGGGAGAAGGCGCGCGATTGGCGTCGGGGAGAAGAAATGAGGAAACGGCGAAAAATGCAGGAAAAAGGAAAAAAAATAAATAAAGGAAAAGAATTAAGAAAAATTCAACTTTTCCTCATTTAATTGGGGTGGCCAAAACAGGCTTTTCCGGGGCCCACTTTTATCCCCGTAAACTCGTCCGTACGAACTCTGAAAAATTCCCGAAAAATTTCCAAAAATTCCGAAAAATTTCCTTATTAATATTCGCCTATTTCCGGTATTTTACATTCTCCCCCACTAATAAAAATTTGATCCCCAAATTTCATTATCTATCATCAGCAAGTACTAACAACAGATATAGCGTATAAATGCTGAACGGTTAACTAAATCACATACCTCAAATGAAAAGATGGGGATATCGAGCTCGGATAGTATCCTCGAGCTCCCAAGTAGCCTCCTCGTCCGAATGATGCTGCCATCTGACTCTAACCAGTCGGATAGTCTTGTTCCGCAACTGACGCTCTTTCCGGTCGAGAATCCGTACCGGAACCTCCTCATATGTAATGTCAGGCTGAACTGGAACGGGAATATCAGCCAGCACATGTGTCGGGTCAGGAATGTATCTCCTCAGCATGGATACGTGAAATACATCGTGAACGCCTGACAGGGACGGTGGTAGCTACCGCTCCGATCCTCTCTAAGATCTCGAAAGGACCAATGTACCGCAGAGCTTACCTCCGAGGCCAAATCTCTTCACCCCTTTAGGTGGGCGAAACTCGTAGAAATACATGGTCGCCAACAGAGAACTCTAGTCGTCTGCGTCTCCGATCAGCATAACTCTTCCGGCGATCCTGCGCCTCGACATCCTCCGTCGATAGCGGACCAACTCGCATCTGCTGAACTCTCAAGTCCCAACAATCGGGCCTCTCAACCTCATCCCGGAGGACGGGTGTCCGACAAGGCCTACCATAGCGCCTCAAGCGGTGCCATCTGGATAGCCGAATGGAAGTTGTTGTTGTAAGCAAACAACGGCAGATGGTCCTCCCAATCGCCTCCAAAATCCATAACACATGACCTCGGGTCCTCTAAAGTCTGAATGGTCCGCTCAGATGTCCATCTGTCTGCGAATGGAAGTACTGAACAGAGAGGTGTGCCCAAGGCCTGCTGCAGACTCTGCCAGAAACGAGACGTGAACCGTTGATCTCTATCCGAAATGATACTCAACGGAACACCATGTAGTCTGATGATCTCTCGACAATACAGATCTGCCAATCGATCCAGGGGATCAGTCCTCCGAATCGCTAAGAAATGCGCAGATTTGGTTAATCGATCAACGATTACCCAAATCGCGTCATGGCCTCGTCGTGTCCTCGGCAACCCTACCACAAAGTCCATGGTAATGTGATCCCACTTCCACTCAGGAATAGGAATCCGCTGAAGTAATCCTGCAGGTCTCTGGTGTTCAGCCTTCACCTGCTGACAGACAAGACATCTAGCTACGAAATCTGCGATGTCTTTCTTCATGCCGTTCCACCAGTAGGAACGCCTCAAGTCCCGATACATACGGGTTCCGCCTGGATGGATCGCAAATCGAGAACGATGTGCCTCCTGTAGTAGCTCCTGTAAGATCGAATGAGACTGAGGTACGCATAATCTGCCTCGGAAGTATATGATACCCTCCTCGTCTCGTGTAAACTCGGTCTGCTGCCCGGAAGTTATCTGACTGCTAATAAACTGCAAATGCTGATCACTGGCCTGTGCCTCTCGGATCCTCGTCCTGATCGACGACTGAGCAACCATGGTAACAAGAATACCCTGCTCTGTCGGTCCCTGCTCCTCAAGATCTAACTCCGAGAAACTCTGAATCAAGTCCGGTGGCAAGCCAAAGTCCCTCTGGACTTCCTACTGAGTGCATCTGCAACCACATTAGCTTTCCCCGGGTGGTAGCTAATGGTACAATCATAGTCCTTCAGGAACTCCATCCATCTCCTCTGTCGGAGATTAAGCTCCTTCTGAGTGAAAATGTATTTGAGACTCTTATGATCAGTGAGAATCTCAAATGTGATACCGTATAAATGATGTTGCCATAGCTTCAGAGCAAAGATGATGGCAGCTAACTCCAGGTCATGAACTGGGTAGTTCTTCTCATGCTCCTTCAGCTGACGAGAAGCATAAGAGATTACTCTGCCGTGCTGCATCAGAACAGCGCCCAAACCCTGAAGAGATGCATCGGTGTAAAGTACAAATCCGTCCTCTCCAGAAGGTAAAACCAAAACTGGAGCCGACACTAATCTCCGCTTCAGCTCCTGGAAGCTGGTCTCGCAATCCTCGGACCATATGAACTTCACGCCTTTCCGGGTAAGACGTGTCAGTGGCATAGCAATACGCGAGAAGTCCTCGACAAAACGTCGGTAATATCCGGCCAATCCCAGAAAACTGCGGATCTCCTGAACTAACTTCGGCTGCTCCCAACCGGTGACAGCCTCGATCTTCTGAGGATCCACTGAAATACCTCTGCAAGAAACCACGTGTCCCAGAAAACCAACTGAGGATAGCCAAAATGCACATTTGCTGAACTTCGCGTACAGCTTATGTCGTCGAAGAATCTCCAAGACTGTGCGAAGATGCTGTGCATGCTCTTCCTTGGAACGAGAGTAGACCAATATGTCATCAATGAAAACGATAACAAACTGATCCAGATACTCTAGAAAGATGCGGTTCATCAAATCCATAAACACCGCTGGAGCATTGGTAAGCCCAAATGGCATTACCAAAAACTCATAATGACCGTATCTGGTACGGAATGCTGTCTTCTGGATATTAGAATCTCTAACTCTCAACTGATGATATCCGGATCGCAGATCAATCTTAGAATACACTGATGTACCTCTGAGCTGATTAAACAAATCCTCGATCCGTGGTAATGGATATTTATTTCTGATGGTCACTGCATTCAGCTGCCTGTAGTCAATACACAACCTCATAGTACCATCCTTTTTCTTGACAAACAGAACTGGAGAACCCCATGGTGAAACACTAGGGCGAATAAATCCCCTATCTAAAAGCTCCTGGAGTTAAACCTTCAGCTCGTTCAACTCTTTTGGTGCCATACGATACGGAGCTTTCGATGCCGGCGCGGTTCCCGGAATCAGCTCAATAGCGAACTCCATTGGCCTTCTGGGAGGCAAACCTGGCAGCTCCTCTGGAAATACATCTGGGTACTCCCGGACTACAGGAACATCGGAGAGGTGCGAACTACTACTGTCCTCAGTACTGATCAACGACAACAGAAAACCATGACAGCCGTGAGACAGCAGCTTCTGCGCCTGAATCGCCGATATAATCGAGATACCGTCGTCTCTAATGCCAGTGAAACTCCACGAGGGTTGGTTCGGAGGCTGGAAGGTGACCACCCTCGTCTGGCAATCAACGGTAGCATGATATACTGCCAGCCAATCCATGCCAAGTATGATATCAAACTCGACCATCTCCAATACTAGAAGATCTACCGTAAGTATCATGTTGCCAAAGTCTAACGGGCAACATCTGATCTCCTGGGTGACTTCTAAAGTATCACCGGACGGTAAGGAGACGGTCAACCGCTGCAATCTAACAATAGGTAATCTACCAATCTCCCGCATAAAGGTACGGGATATAAAAGAGTGCGAACTACCAGTATCAATCAAAATATCAGCAGTAAATGCATAAATGGAAATCGTACCGCGGAAAATGGATCCGTCGGCCTGCTGAGCATCCTCTCTGGTAATCGCATGAACACGACCAGTCTCTGGCGGAGGAGGAGGTGGTAACACTGCCAGCGGCTGCTGCGGCTGGGCAGAAGCCTGCCACTGAGGCGTTGCTGGACTATGTGCCAGATAAGACTGAGAGGATGGTGACTGAGTCTGATACTGCCCCTGAGTCGGATAATAAGGTCCTGGAGCAAAACTCTGGGGTGCTACAGAAGCACTGGAGTACTCCTGTCCAAGCATGCCAAATGCTGCTGCGGAGGGAGCTGCTCCCTGCTGACGCTGTGAGGGTGTGAATCTCCGCCCTCCTCGTCGAGACACTGACTGACTAGACTGTCCCCTCTGCTCTGACCCTCCGGAAGCCGTGTGCTGAGCCTTCAGCTGACAATCTCGGCTCTGGTGCCCAGGCAGTTTGCAATAAAAGCAAACTGACTGTTCCAGAGTGCAGGCTGAAGTGATGTGGTCTCTGGAACCACATCGAAAACACTGAGTATCACCGGAAGGTGGTTGCCGGTTCTGCTGAGAAAACCGGGAACGTCCTGAGGAAGACTGTCCTGACTTCTGAGGCCTACGAGAAACCCCAGAAGAACTCTGACCTGATCGTCTGCGACTACTCTGATGCTGTCCTGTCGCCTGTGTCTGCTGGACCTGCCCTGATGTCTGACCCGTATGCTTTCTTTTCCTGTCCGGATATGCTGTCTGCCGAGCTAACTCTATCATCAAAGCTCGATTCAATGCATCAGAGTAAGATGTAATCCCTAATCCGGCAAGCTGTACATGCAGATAACCATCCAATCCCTGTATAAACTGCATCATGCGAGTTTTGTCCTCCGCAACTAACTCTGGACAAAACTGAGCCAACCGGAAGAATTCAGTATTATACTCGGTCACTGAGCGATTATTCTACCTCAGACTCATAAAATCCTGTCGGCGAGCCATCTGATAGGACAGTGGAAAGAAACGGCTCTCAAAAGCCTCTCTGAACCTGGTCCATGTGACGTTGCGCTCACCAATAATAGAACGCTGAGTAACCCACCAGGCATTAGCTTCATCCCGTAAATGGTAAGCAGCCAGCTCTGCTTTCTCCCACTCGGAGCAAGCCATATAAAAGAAAGTCTGCTCCATAGTCTCTATCCATGACAGAGCCATACTCGGATCGAGATCCCCGCGGAAAAGAGTGAAACGAGTCTTCATCGACTCAGCCAGTGCTGGAATCCTAGCTCGTGCAGCGACAATATCGGTGAGCTGTGTCGGGACGGCTGCAAGAACTGGCGGAAACACTAGAGCTGATACTACAGGTGGTACCGCGGAATAAACCGGAGGAGGAACTCCCGGTGCTGCTGTATATACCGGAGCATAAGCCGTCGGTGGTACTGCCTGGGGAACAAAAGTGGTGGCAGCTGGAGGTACGGTAGAAAAAGGTACCGGATATGGTGCAGCTGCTGCTAGCACTGGGGGTACAGGTGTCACTGGTGTCGGGTACACTGTAGGTCCATGTGGCGGTGGTACTGAATACGCTGTAGGCTGCGCTGGAGCAGATGTCGGGTACACCAATGGTACCCCTGATGGTACGGTAAACAGGGTAGGCGTGGATACCGTCGGTGTGGCCAAAGTAGGTATCTCTACAGGAGCTATCCCGCTGCATCCTGAGTCTGTCCCTGACTGACAGGCTCACTAACAGTGGGCATCTCTGGCATATCCAGAGATCCCGTGGTCCTCCCACGTGGTCGTCCAGCACCACGTCTCGCAGCAATACGTGTGGATCGTCTCATATCTGTTAAATTAAATTACAGATATTACTACAAGTATAAAAATCATAGAATAACAACATACCTATTTGCTGTCTGGAGATGTTCCGTCGCTGTCCAGTCCCCAATTTGACCTCAAAATTCCGAACGAGAATATCGCCGGAAATCCAATAAATCCGAAACGGAAATCCGAAACATAACCATATCGAAATCCGAAAATGCCCAGTTTGACTCGCAAACCTGGCTAACCCAAATATCCTGAATACCAACAACCGGTATCCGATAAATCTCCAGAACACCGAAAGCAGGTATCATAACCCGCTCTGATACCAAATAAATTGGTATCAGATAAATCCCGAAAATCCAAAATACGAAACAAAAGATCGTAAAACTGTGCTCTGATACCACTAAATTGTCACGCCCCAGAGGAGTCCCTGTCCGAGAAAATTTCGGCAGCATCTCCCCTGTACGGTGGACAATCTGAAACTTTTCTACATCTCACAAATACCTCAGCCACAGGCGGCTGGAATAATAACAACAAAATAAAACATCACCACGCAGTTATATATAATCTATTCAGCCTCTGGCTGTCACAACCACGCAGTTAAGATAATTAAACAGTAAAAATAATACTCTGACTCGAAATCCACCCTACTCCACTACACTCGTAAAGCTCAAATCCGACGAACTCATCTCTTCTACCCTCCAGGCAGGCATGTAGTAGAATAAAAATCCAAATCCAAATCCATCGCAATAATAAAATCCATACAATATCCATAAGCAGAATAATCCAAAACATAACTAAAACAAAGTCTGATAGCGAAAAGCTAAAATAAAACAACAACTCAAAAACCAGCAGAGGAGTAGCACTACGTGCTGTGGGGACCAGCGACTGGAACTCCCTCCTGACAGCATCAACCTGAAAATAACAACAATGGAGGCGGGGTGAGTCCAACACTCAGCAGGTACAGTTGATATGCAAAGTAAAGAAATAAGACCTAGCACTAATCATGCGTACAGTCTCCTGATAAAGATAAAGGTAAATGCAAACCGAAGAAGACAGGAGAGAATCTGTACTAACCAGGACCCGGTATAAGGACAAACTGTCCGAAAGGTATAGAAGACCTGTATGCATGTCAAACAAGGTATCTAAGCAATGTGCAGCATATAAGTGCAACAAACACAATCACAAACAATAAATGCATCATGCATATGATGCCAATGTCATGGTCACCCCTGATGCCAGTCAGCCAACTCACCACAAAAGTGGGACCAAGTGGGTAGGGCTGTGACAACCGTGCACTCAGCAACACTACTCCTGATGAGTGATCGAGTGGACGGGATGCTGTCGGAGTACATACGTACTCCTACCTCAAATCATAAATGGGGGAGCGCAATGCTCTCAACTCCCGGTACGCTGTGACGGGGAGGGATCTCTAACGTGCTACATGTTGCGTCACACTACCCATGAGCGGACCAACGGAGCACCGGAAGAGCCAAACTGACGTGTTACCACGCTGTGTCCCGCTACCCATGAGCGTCACAACGGAGCACCGAACAGTGATGAAACTGGCAAAGTGCTCGACAATAAAGGAGCAATCAATCACTCAGCATGCAATCATGCGAATGGTGCATGTCACTAAACATGGTAATATACTAAACCAATCTCTGGACATATCATAATGTGCACCAAAGTGAATGAATCATATCAAGGTATCTGATCATATAAGGTATCAAACCTAGGTCCTGACATGGTAAAATATGGTTATATCACTACCCATGAGCATGTGGAATCAGGTACATATCCATACAAGATGTAAACAAACAATCAATCAATAGGTAGCATGTATTGGGCAGTGATTAACCGAAACAAGTAAGAATCATAATTAATGCATCTTGTTAATTTAATTACTAAGCATATCAAAGACAATAAGTCAAAAGTACCCGCCTCCAAATCGAAAAGTCCAATCTGGTTCACGACGTCGAGATACTCGTCTCGCGTCAAAGTCCTGTATCAAACAAAATATCTAGTTTAGCTAATTCTATAATATAACAATTAGCCAAACTAAATTCTAATCCAACTAATCAATTAGGATTAATTTCGTTAACCTTAACCCTTCCTTTATTCAATTGATCAAGATCCATATATACAAATACGTATATCCAACCTAACAAAATAAATTCAAGTGTACACGATAACCAAAAGAAATAACTTTCTCTACATCTTACCTCAATTCACCTCAATGTCGTTTCTTGATCCACAGTCTCAGAGTGTGTTCGCTGCTGGAGCTAAAGAGAATTCACAGAACCAATCTACTAGATTCCTTCCCACTGGTCAGATCAGTTTGCGATCAAGAAACAGAGATAACAATTTCTAGAAATGACCCAAATTTTCCAACTCACCTTACCTAGTACAATGTCGTCCCTGTGGACACACTGCCAAGAGATACAGATGCAGGACAATGCTAACCGGAAGAGTTTGTTGCCACAAATCTGTTGTCAACACTAAATCAGTGCCTCTCGTTCCCTTTGCCGGCAACTGGTGGACGAAAAAGGTCGTCCCAATGATGAATCTAGGGCACGGGAGGTGAGACTAAGTGCTTGGCAGAACCTAGTGATCAGATGCTGGTGATGCTAAGGCATGACACAGTGGTGGCAGCCGGCTCTAGGGCTCGGCTGGATCGGCGTCGGTGAAGGGGAGAAGGCGTCGCCTAGGGCACACGGTTGGAGGCTAGGATACCGGTGGAAGTTGGCTGTAGGGCGGAGGAAGGCCGGCGGCAGCACTAGGTCGGTGGCGGCGAAGCAATCTCGACGGCGGCACAACCCAATTAGGGCATGGCTGGCGCTGTGGTGGCGGCAGAGAAGAGGAGAAGAGGAGAAGAGGAGAAGGCTTCGGGTGTGCGGCTTGGGAGGAAGAAATAAATGTGGCCGAGGGTTTTTTGTGCACTCGGGGAGAAGGAACCGCCCGTGCGACCGGTTAGGGCACGGGGAGAGAGAAAAAATAGAAGTGGCCGCGACCGGCCGCGCCTGGCCGCGACTGGTGCCTGGTCGCCAGTGGCTGTGAGTGGCTGCGAACGGCGGCGTATGGCTGCTCACGGCGGTCCCTGGTAGCTCAAGGCGGCGTCTAGCCCCTCGCGCCGGCGCCTGGCCTTAGCGCCGCTGCCTGGCCGCTCTCGCAGCTTCCTGGCTGCTCTCAACGGCGCCCAGGTTGGCCACTAGCATCCTCCCTGTCCACTGTCGGCATAGGATGGCTGATGGTGGCCTCACCTAGCTGCTGTTTGGCGTTGGTGATCCCGCTGGCGGCGTAGGCTGGCCATTGGCGACTGATGCTGTCCGCTAGCAGCTGATTGCTTTGGGTGACCTCTGTTTGTAAATCGACAGGTCATTGTTTGATGTTAACTAGTTGTTCTCGATCTTGGTTGGTCATGGGCTGTCTGTGCGTTACAGTGGCACAGCTGTCCGGGGGTCAATGCCTTACCGTTGGGGCCAAGAATATATTTGATAATTTCTAGACTTTTTTATTTTATTGTAAATTTATTATTATTGTTTGTGCAGGTTTGGATTTGACGTGGCTGGGAGAGACTTTCGGTTTTATTTACCTTTGTTAGGTATATTTTTTTACACATGATATTTTAATAATGATTGCATGTTTTTATTTTCCTCTATTATATGTTATTTTCAGTTGTATGTGAGCTAAGTAATATTGACCATTAGTATTTGTGTTCTAGGAGTTTTTATTACTATATTTTATTTGAAACAGGCAACATACAGAATGAAAGAAGTTGGATGTATAATAAAAATTTACCTGACCGTGGGGGTTTAACTGATGAGTTTATCACTGGGTTGAGACAGTTTTTAAATTTTGCATCTAGTAATGTTGAGTTTATGGATGGTAATCAGATACGATGTCCATGCAGAAAGTGTCATAATGGAAAAATTTTACCATCTAATAAAGTTTCAGACATCTAATAAAGTTTCAGAGCATTTAGATCGGGTTCAAGTTATATTCCTCCTGGTATTGGTGATGATGCTAATGACGATGATGATGTCGATGATGATGTCATCAATGATGTTGATGATGATGCATGAGTGTTTGTAATTAGAATTTTTTACTTCTTTTATTTTATCGATTTTATAAATTCTTAATTTCTGTATTTTGATTAGTATTGTTATTTTTGTTTCAAACAGGGTTGGTAGGTGAAGATGATGGTGGTATTGATGTAAAAATATGTAAGTCTTTACCTATTTACTTTTGTTTTGGTTTATAAGATTTTCTTTTTCTTTGTTTATCTTTTGATGTAGGTAGAAGAAGGATTTGGACTGAGAAAGATCTCTATAAGATTATCTTCAACTCTATCTTTTTCATGTTCTTGTATGATATTGGAATTTGGATACTATGACATGTTTGTTGTAACTTTATTGTAGTGTTTGGTTTAGGGTGTTAGTTGTAGTTGTATATTGTTGTAGTTTGTATTGTTGGATGATGATGTATTGTATTGTTAGTTTTATTCTCTTAGTTTAGGTTGTATATGGAACAACATGTTTTAATGGTGCATGTGTTTGGGTTTAAATTATTGATGTTTGTATTTATTTTGTTGTACACTAATATGTTAGTTGATTTTTTATTTATATTTGTGTTATTGTGTTTAGTGGTGAATATGTTGAATCTGTTAATGTGTTTAGTGCTCTTATATATATGTTGAATCCGTTTGAAAAAAATTGTAATAGGAAAAAATATTGAAATTATATAGGGCTGGATATATTTTTTTAATTTTTGGGACAAATTTTGCAACGAAATTACATTCGTTGGAAATATCATATTTTATCAGAATATTTCAACGAAAAATATAAATTCGTTGGAAATTTCCAACAAATCCATATTTTCGTTGGAAGTTTCCAACGAAATATAAATTTGTTGGAAATTTCCAACGAAAATATAAATTCGTTGGAAATTTTCAACGACTATGAATTTTGTTGGAAATTTTCAATGAAAATATGGATTCGTTGGAAATTTCCAACGAATTCTAAATTCGTTGGAAACTTCCAACGAAAATGAATTTTGTTGGAAATTGCCAACAAATTTATATTTCGTTGGCAATTTCCAACGAATATGAATTTCGCTGGAAATTTCCAACGAAAATATGGATTCGTTGGAAATTTCCAACGAAATTGCATTGTCGTTGGCAATTGCCAACGAATGTACATTTTCGTTGGTAATATGCATTTTGAAACTTTTCCAACAAATAATTATTCGTCACAAATCTGTTTGCAACGAATACGTTTTTTAGTTGCTAATTCGCAACAAATTTAGGGTTTGTTGGAGATTTTTTCTGCTGACATTTCCAACAAATATTTATTTTCGTTGCAGTTTTCCAACAAATTTTGCAACGAATTTTGTTTTTGTTGCAAAGTTTCCAACGAATTTTGCAACGAATATGATTTTTGTTGCAAAATTTCCAACGAAATTATAATTTTTCGTCGCAAAGTTTTGGGACGGCAGATTTCCAACGAAATTTTTTTGTCGCAATTTTCGTCCCAAATTCAATTTCCAACAATTTTTTTTCTAAAATTTGTTGCAAATTTTGTCCCTAAGTGACAGTATTTTTGTAGTGGAGGGAGAGAGGATGGCCGGCCACAACACCAAGGAAAAAGAGGGAGAGAATAATAGAGGTTGTTCACCATGAAGCCTCCTCTACCCCCACTTTTATAATCCTTGGTCTTGGCAAATAAGGAAAATTTAATAAAAATTTCCTAAATTCTTTTCCCATTGAAAAGGAAAATTTATTTAATTAAAAATAATTTTCTCTATTCAATTTACAATGGCCGACCACTAATAAAATCTCCAAGCAAATAAAATTTTAAACACAAATTAAAACTTCCTTATTTGCTTCCAGAAATTTATAAAAAATTTCTCCAATAATTTTCCCTTCATGATTGGTTAATAAAAAGGAAATTTTATAAATTAAAATCTTTCTATTAAACATCTGGATAAAAAGAAAGTTATCTTGTAAAAATTAAAATCTCTTTTAATCTACAAATAAGGAAAGATATCAAATCTTTTCTTAATCTTTTGTAAAAACTTATAAAAGAGAATATTTAATTCTTTAAACTCTCTTTTAAATCATGAACATGTTTAAAAAGGAAAGTTTTCTTAAAATTTAAAATCCACCTTTTAATCAACAAATAAGGAAAGATTTCAAATTTTTAAACTCTCTTTTAAATATGTGGATGATTTACAAATAAGGAAAGTTTTTACTAAAAATTAAAACCATCCTTTTAATCTACAAATAAGGAAAGAGATTAATCTCTTCTCTTAATCTTTTGTAGAAAGCTATAAAAGGAAATTTTTAATTTTTAAACTCTCTTTTAAATCATGATATCCACATAAGAAATAATTTTAATACAAATCCCTTTTAATATTCTAGTGGCCGGCCACCTAAACTTGGGACCCAAGCTTTGGCCGGCCACCAACTTGGCTCATCCATTTGGTCTTGGCCGGCCCTAGCTTGGGTTCCAAGCTAGCTTGGCCGGCCCCAATGGATGGGTAAGAAGGTGGGTATGTGGTGGGTATAAATCTCTATATACAAGAGGCTACGATAGGGACCGAGAGGAGGAATTGGTTTTGGTCTCCCGATGAAATTAAGCTTCCCGTGTTTGCCCCGAACACACAACTTATTTTCATCAATAATAATTCATTCAACTAAAGAACTATTATTGAACTACCGCACCAATCCCAAATTACATTTTGGGCTCCTTCTTATTATGAGTGTGTTAGTCTCCCTGTGTTTAAGATGTCGAATGTCCACTAATTAAGTGAGTTACTGACAACTCATTTAATTAATATCTTAGTCCAAGAGTAGTACCACTCAACCTTATCGTCATGTCGGACTAAGTCCACCTGCAGGGTTTAACATGACAATCCTTATGAGCTCCTCTTGGGGAAATTCTCAACCTAGATTACTAGGACACAGTTTCCTTCTATAATCAACAACACACACTATAAGTGATATCATTTCCCAACTTATCGGGCTTATTGATTTATCGAACTAAATCTCACCCATTGATAAATTAAAGAAATAAATATCAAATATATGTGCTTGTTATTATATTAGGATTAAGAGCACACACTTCCATAATAACTCAGGTCTTTGTTCCTTTATAAAGTCAGTATAAAAGAAACGCCCTCTAATGGTCCTCCTCAATACACTCTAAGTGTACTAGTGTAATTATATAGTTAAGATAAACTAATACCTAATTACACTACGACCTTCAAATGGTTTGTTTCTTTCCATCTTGGTCGTGAGCTACTGTTTATAATTTATAAGATATTGATAACATGATCTTCTGTGTGTGACACCACACACCATGTTATCTACAATATAAATTAATTGAACAACTACATTTATCATAAATATAGACATTTGACCAATGTGATTCTTATTTCTAAATGTTTATACCAAAAGCTAGGCTTTTAGTATACATCCTAACAATCTCCCACTTATACTAAAAGACTAAGCTGCTATATCTGCTGCCATACATCCGATTCCTAACCCTTCAACATGCCCATCAAAAGCTCTTGCCTTAAGGGCCTTAGTGAAAAGATCTATAGGTCATCATCTAATGCAATCTAGGCAGCAACAACTTCTCCTCGTTTATACGATTTCGTTCTATTGTGTTTACTTGCCTTTTAGACTCATGGTTTCTTCGAGTTTGCTACTGCACCACTATTATTACAATAAATTGTAATACTTTTTGGGCAAACCAGAAATCATATATAAGTCTATCTTGAGGTTATTGAGTCATTCAGCTTTTATGACTACCTCAGAGGCTTGCCATATACTCAGCTTCTATGGTAGAGTCCAGAAAAACACCTATTCTTATCACTCTTCCATAGTTATGACTTTACCTCCTAAAGTAAACACAAAACCCCGAGGTTGACTTACTATTGTCCTTATCTGATTGTAAGTCAAAATCCGTGCAACCCACAGGGACCAAATTAACTGCCTTGTAAGCTAGCATATAATCTCTAGTACCTCTAAGGTACTTCAATATATGCTTTACTGCAGTTCACTATCCTTGTCCAAGGTTACTTTGATATCTGCTAACTATGCCCTTGGCAAAATAGATTTCTGATCTCGTGCATAGCATACATTAGGCTTCCGACAGCCGAAGTATAAAGAACTGCCTTTATTTTCTTTATCTCCTTTGATGTCTACAGAGACATATCTTTAGATAAAGTTACTCCATGCTAAAAAGGTAAGAAACCTTTCTTGGAGTTTTGCATGCTTAAAAGGATTTTTCCGATGTATGAAGCTTGGGATAAGTAAAATATTTCTTTCTACATTCTCCCAAATCCTTTATATCGAATTGTTTAGACAATCATACCCTTACTTCTGACAACATTTTGATATTATTTCCAACTACAAAAAATGTTATCTACGTATAGTACAAGAAATACCACCACGTTTCCATCACACCTTTTGTATACACAAGACTTATCCGGTTACTAAATAAATCCATAGGTCTGGATTACTTTGATAAACCGGATGTTCCAAGACCTTGAAGCTTTGCCTCAGTCCATAGACTGATTGAGCTTGCACACAAGATGCTCTTAGCCCTTTGCAATGAACCCTTTTGGTTGCTTTATATGGATGCTTTCTTCAAGACTTCCATTAAGGAATGTTGTCTTGTCATCCACTTGCCAAATAGATAAAAGAATCCGGATAGACTTAAGTATGACTACCAGTGAAAAAGTTTCCTTTTTCATTAAGCCTTGCTTTGAAAGTTTCTACCTTCCTGTCTATCCCTCTTTTCCTATTATAGACTTTTTTACACCCAAAGGATTTTACACCATTTGGTGGTTCTACAAGCTTCCAGATTTTATTAGAATACATATATTCTAATTCTGTTATTCATTACTCTTTGCCAAGATGCTGCATCTTTATCTTGGAGTGCTTCGTCATGTAAAATACCGGAAAATGGGCGAATATTAATAAGGGAATTTTCCGAAATTTTTAGAAATTTTTCAGGAATTTTTCGGAGCTCGTACGGACGAGTTAACGGGGATAAAAACGGGGCCCGGAAAAGCCTGTTTAGGCTACCCCGTTTATGTGAGGAAATGTTTATATTTACATTTCCTTTTCTTTATTTTCTTTATTTTTCTTTTCCTTCCGCCGTTCTCTCTTCCTCGCCGAAACCACACGCGCCAGAAGCTTTCTTCCCTTGCCCTAACCGCCGGCCGGCGGTTTCTTCTTCCCGAACGCCGGCGGCCGGTTCATTGCCGGAGCCCTAGCACCGCCGCCCGACCGCCTGCCCGAGCCAAACTCCTCACCTCTTCTTGCTCTAGCCACCCGACGCCACCACAGCGCGTCTCTTCCCCTCTGCCGGCGCCACCTTGACCACTCGGTGCCCTAGCCACCCGGCGTTGCTTCTCTCACCCGGCGCCGCCTGACCGCCTGCTCTCTGCCCACCGGCGCTGACGCCGAGCTCCGTTCGTTTCCCCCTCTTCCACAGCCCTAGAACCGGCCACCTTGTGCCCTAGTGCTCTTTGCCATTGATCAAGTCCACGGTGAGGTTTTGTTTGGTTGGAAATTTAATAGGTGCAAGGATTTTTATTTTTTTGATCCGGTTTGCTTGTGGTGTGCTTTGGTCCAGCGATTCACCTGGTTGCCAGTAGCAACGATCTTGGCAGAGGATCATCAAAAGAGGGACTGTGAGGAAGAGGTAAGGTTAGATTGTTGTTTGGATTTGTAATCTTTAATTTTTATCTAACCTTGGATCAATTGAGTTGTTGGGCAGTGGCTGAAAGGTTGTTGTTTGTGGTGTTCTTGATCAAGCAACTCATCCTTGTTTCCAGTAGCTGGTTTTATTTCGACATCTACAATAGTTGATTGAGGTAAGGAGTAGTAATTTTGATTCATGATGTATGAATGAATTTGGGTTTATGTGTTGATCAGAGATTTGCCCTAATTTAGGGTTAGAGAGTTATTTAGCTATTTATGAGAATGTAGCTAAATAAAAATATATGCAATTGGTAATACAGGATCTTGACGCGAGACGAGTATCTCGGAGTCAGAATTGGACATTTCTATTGGAGGCGGGTACTTTTGACTTATGTCATTTGATATGCTTAGTAATTAAATTAACATGTTGCATTAATTGTGTTTCTTATCTGTTTCGGTTAATCACTACCCAAATCTTACATGCTTGATTGATTGATTGGTTTTGCATCTCGGGTATATTTTACCTGTTTATACATGCTTATAGGGGTAGTGATATGCCATGCTTGACCATGTTCAGGACCTAGGTTTTATACCTTCTGTATACCTTTGGATTGTTTTGGATTCGTTGACCTTTGATGCATTTTTATATATATGTGGATTAGGTCAGGATATTCTTGTGGTTAGTGCCATGCACCATTTGCATGATTGCATGCTGTGCGATAGTCCGCTCCATTATTGTTGAGCACATCGCCAGTTACATGGATCTGCACACACCACCACTCATGGGTTAGTGGTCGGTTCAGGCTGAGTGTGTTGCAGCAGGGACTCTGTTAGGCACCGTTGGTCCGCTCATGGGTAGTGTGACACAACGTGTTATCCGGCAGGGATTCCTCCCCGTCATCGTGTACCGGGAGATGAGAGCATTGCGCTCCCCCATTTATGATTTGGGGTAGGAGGATAGGTGTACTCCGACAGCATCCCGTCCACTCGGTCACTCATCAGGAGTAGTGACGACAGAGTGCACGGTTGTCACAGCCCTACCCACTCGGCCTCACTTTTGTATGAGATGATCGACTGGCGGCAGGGGTGACCAGGACGCATCATTGGCATCATATGCATGATGCATTTATTGCTTGTGTTTGTGCTTGTTGCATTTATATGCTGCATATTGTTTGGATACCTATGTTTGACATGCATACAAGATTCCTATACCACTCGGACTGTTTGACCTTATACTCAGGACCTGGTTAGTACAGCATTCTCCTGTTTACTTCAGATGCATTTTTATCTTTCTTATCAGGAGACTGTACGCATGATTAGTGCTAGGTGTTGTTTCTTTACTTTGCATATCAATTGTACCTGCTGAGTGTTGGACTCACCCCGCCTCCATTGTTGATATTTTCAGGTTGATGCTGTCAGGAGGGAGTTCCAGTCGCTAGTCCTCACTGCACATAGTGCTGGTCCTGCAGACCTCCAGGATATGTTTGATTTTTCTTTGGTTTCTTTCTGTTTTAGACTATTTGAACTTGTTATGTTCTGGATTTATTTGCTTATGGACATGTTATAGATTTTATTATATCGATGGATTTGGATTTGGTTTTTATTCTACTACATGCCTGCCTGGATGGCAGAAGAGGTGAGTTCGTCGGTTTTGAGCTTTACGAGTGTAGTTGAGTAGGGTGGTTTTTTAGTCAGAATATTATTACTGCGTGGTTGTGTCAGCCAGAGGCTGAATATATATATAAACTGCGTGGTGATTGATTTTTTATTATTGTTATGATTCCAGCCGCATGTGGCTGAGTATTTAGTGCTTGTAGAAAATTTTTGATTGTCCGTCGTACAGGGGAGATGCTGCCGAAATTTTCTCGGACAGGGACTCTTCTGGGGGCGTGACACGTCATATGTCCGGAGATCAGGTTCATGTCCTTCAGGGATCGAGTCCAAAAACTCTCCCAAAACATGAATCTTTTTAGGTTGCCTAACAACCCTCCCACTACGACGAGGCACTTTCTGCAATTGTGTATCATTTGTGATACGTGTTGCAGTTTCCTTGTAGTATCTCATCTTGTACAGTTGGTACTAGATTAGACATATCTTTTATTATCTCCATAAGAACAAATTTACTTATGGGCACGTGATTTATTACATATTCCTTTTCTAAAAATCAATCATTGATACTAACAATGACCTTCTGATTTTTAAGACTATAAACCTACATTCATTTCTCTAGGATAACCCACAAACAAGTGAATTCCTGTCCAAATTATCATTGTCTCTCTTCAGCATATGTGCTGGACTTCCTGAATCCGAATATGCTTCAAAATAGCCTTACGCCTATTCAACAATTCTATATGAGTAGAGAGTTCTGATTTTGGAAGGTACTATGTTCACTTCCATTTCCAGAGTATATCCTTAAAATGAATTTGGTAATAACTCATCATTAATATACTTATTTCCATAAGAGTCCTATACCTTCCTTTTTCTATACCATTCTGTTGGGGTATACCAGGTGTAGTTAGTTGGGATTGAATCCCTACTTCTGATAAGTGACTCCTAAATTCTCCCAAGAGGTACTTGCCACTACGATCTAACCATAGTGTCTTTTTACTTTAACGTTTCTCCACATCAGCCTTGTACTCTAAAGCACTTAGTCTTGCGGTACATTAAGTAAATGTATTTGTATCTTGTATAGTTGTCTATAAAATAGACGAAATATTCGATACTACCTCTTGTCTGGATAGTCATAGGATTACACAAATCAGAATGAACCAATTTCAATATATCTTTGGCTCCATACCCCTTAGACTTAAAAGCTTCTTGGTTATTTTTCCTTCCAAGTAAGACTCGCAGGTTGGAAAGATTTCCACTACTAATGATCCCAAAAGTTCATCAGCTACCAATGAATCCTACTCAAGTTAATATAACCTAGCCTTAGATGCCAAAGATATAATTGGTTCATTTTCGAAGGTTGCTTTCTCTTAAAGTTAGAAGATGTGTTACTAATTTCCATTTGTTGCATCGTGGGAGTTATTGGATTATAATTTGTCAACCAACATACCAGAATAGATAACTTCCCTATTTTTCTTGATAACAACTTTCTTATCAAAAATAGACACAATATCTATTCTATAATAGTTTAGAAACTGAAATCAAGTTCTTTCTAAACTTAGTATGTAAAGACAATTTCTAATAATCCATATTTTATTCCTATTAGAGAATAAACCTCTCCCACTGCAACAGCTGCTACTTTTGCAGTAGTGCCCATGTGAACGGTGTTTTAATTTTTATTTAGTTATCGGGTTTCTTGGAACCCTGCAATGAATTGCAGACATGATTAATGGCATCTGTATCTACACTCCAGGTTCTGGTAGATAACACCACTAGACATGTTTCAACTAATGAATTAAATACACCTATATTGTTCTTAGTTCTAAGAAGACAGTGTACCTTAATGTCCAAGTCCTATTTCCAATCATTACAATTGGGACTACTAAGTCTTTTTCTATAGTATAACAACTAGGGAATTGACAAACATTTTAAATCCTAAGAGTCACAAAAATATTTGGTCAAGATCAACTCCTTAAAATTCCCATGAATTTTGTATGCCATGATAGTGTAGACGTATACAAAATCAAAGAGGAGATTTTATCCATTAATTTTATTATCTCATCAACTTTACTTTATGAAGAATAAAATTAATAGTTGATCTGTCTTTGATCAAATATTTGGTCAAAACTTTTGAATTTAAAATAACATTGATTCTTCAAACAATATTATTTAAATTCACCAACACCTCAAACACCGTGTATTTTGCATGCCACGATAATGTGGACATATACAAAATTAAACATTTGTAAGAG
This sequence comes from Zingiber officinale, assembly GCF_018446385.1. Classification (NCBI taxonomy): domain Eukaryota; kingdom Viridiplantae; phylum Streptophyta; class Magnoliopsida; order Zingiberales; family Zingiberaceae; genus Zingiber; species Zingiber officinale. The sequence continues at coordinate 62,131,242 of NC_055996.1, forward strand.
GAGGGGTTTACCCATTAATTATCTTGTCAATAAATCTTTATGACAAATAAAATTACCTCAAACACCGTGAATTTTGTATGCCACGATAGTGTGGACGTATACAAAATCAAACATTTGTACGAGGAGTTTTTAATTTTATTATCTTGTCAACCTATTTATTTGACAAATTAATAGTTGGTTTTCTTCGGTCACACAAATAATAGCAGTGACTCCGATGGGGAGGATACTATTAGACGTGCCTAAGTGTTTACCATTACTTGACACTAAGTCCATTAATAAGATTGTGCCCCTTCCGATGGGGAAGATCACACGCTCTTAATTAACTTCCTATAGTCATCCAAAATGAAAGTTTAAGCTAGTGATCCGCAAACAAGCTCATCCGATATGGAGGAAGGCACTCAGAGCCAATGCGCAAGCTTGTTGCATCACTTATAAACCAGTAATGGAGACCGTGGTATTTATTTAAAAATAAATCCCTCTCCCACTTAGTTATTTAAAGTGAGGAATTTTGACTATGCTAGCCTACTTAGCATGCATACTAACAAGCACACACAACACAACATAAAAAGCAATAAATAGAAAAACTAATTTTTAACTATTATGACTTTTTATCTATTGTTGTCCTCCATGTGTCGCCAACCCTAGCTGCTGCCATATTTGGCCACCGCCACAGGGTCTAGTTGTCGCATCCATCTTGCTCCTGCGCCTCTGATCCTCAAAAGGTTCCACGCCTTGCAAGATTCGATCCGCCACATAAATAGAATTTTACATTTTTTGATCCTATATTCCTCGAAGGAATGCACATGTATCTAGATCAAAAATAAAATCCTAATAAAACTAAATACAGCTCCTGCTGTATTTTATAATACAATCATGCACACACAATAAAATGTCCTTGACATGTCCAAGGGTCCAATCACACACACAATATCTATAAGCCATAATAGTTGGATCCTGCATCCACAAAGTTAGCACATCCTACCATTATCCTGCCTAAATTATGTATGACATGTGCATAATTTAAACTAATACCAAATATACAGAGGCAAAACCCTAGCTTTGATACCAATTGTTGGTTGCTACTCAGAAAACCTAATGGTTCCACTGTACAAATATTTTGTATAAAGGTCTGAACCTTTTCCTAGCTACCATGTGTTCTTTTAAATTAAACTTGGATCGCCTGTGGAACTTAACACGTTTGATCCAAAGTTTAATCTATTTGTTCTTTTAGGTTTTGACTTGGATCTCCTGCGGAACTTAACACTTTCGATCCAAATCACCTAGGTTATTAATTCTATTAAATATTAATTTCCAAAATTGACTTCCAGTACTGACGTGGCGAGGCACATGGCCTTCTTGGATATGGGAGCAACCACCACCGACTAGACAAAGCCTTTTAAGGAAAACTAATATTTAATTTCCTTAAATAACTTTAGGTCAACCGAAAAGAACAATCAAATCACAAGGAAAAGAAAAAAACAAAGAACACAATATCGAAAACAAATTCGAAATACTAGAATCGTACGCCTCTTATATTTGGTATTATTTCCAAAAATAACTAGTATGATGTGAAAAGGAAAAAATACTAGTTATACCTTTTAGAAAGACCTCTTGATCTTCTACCGTATTCCTCTTCTAACCTTGGACGTTGTGTGGGCAACGATCTTCCAAAATGAGGACCACCTAGCACCTTCTTCTTCTTCCTTCAAGTTTCGGCCAAGCACCAAAATCCAAGGATGAAGAACTTTTTCCACCAACTAAGCTCCAAGGGATACAAGCTTTCTCTCCTTCTTCTTCTTCTTCTCCAAGTAGTATCCGGCCACCACAAAAGCTCCAAGCAAGGAAGAGTTTTGGCCACCACAAAGAGGAAGAGAGGGAGAGAGGATGGCCAGCCACAACACCAAGGAAAAAGAGGGAGAGAATAATAGAGGTTGTTCACCATGAAAACTCCTCTATCCCCTCTTTTATAATCCTTGGTCTTGGCAAATAAGGAAAATTTAATAAAAACTTCCTAAATTCTTTTGCCATTGAAAAGGAAAATTTATTTAATTAAAAATAATTTTCTCTATTCAATTTACAATGGCCGACCACTAATAAAATCTCCAAGCAAATAAAATTTTAAACACAAATTAAAACTTCCTTATTTGCTTCCGGAAATTTATAAAAAATTTCTCCAATAATTTTCCCTTCATGATTGGTTAATAAAAAGGAAATTTTATAAATTAAAATCTTTCTATTAAACATGTGGATAAAAAGAAAGTTATCTTGTAAAAATTAAAATCTCTTTTAATCTACAAATAAGGAAAGATATCAAATCTTTTCTTAATCTTTTGTAGAAACTTATAAAAGAGAATATTTAATTTTTTAAACTCTCTTTTAAATCATGAACATGTTTAAAAAGGAAAGTTTTCTTAAAATTTAAAATCCACCTTTTAATCAACAAATAAGGAAAGATTTCAAATTTTTAAACTCTCTTTTAAACATGTGGATGATTTACAAATAAGGAAAGTTTTTACTAAAAATTAAAATCATCCTTTTAATCTACAAATAAGGAAAGAGATTAATCTCTTCTCTTAATCTTTTGTAGAAAGCTATAAAAGGAAATTTTTACTTTTTAAACTCTCTTTTAAATCATGATATCCACATAAGAAATAATTTTAATAAAAATCCCTTTTAATATTCTAGTGGCCGGCCACCTAAACTTGGGACCCAAGCTTTGGCCGGCCACCAACTTGGCTCATCCATTTGGTCTTGGCCGGCCCTAGCTTGGGTTCCAAGCTATCTTTGCCGGCCCCATTGAATGGGTAAGAAGGTGGGTATGTGGTGGGTATAAATCTCTATATACAAGAGGCTACGATAGGGACCGAGAGGAGGAATTGATTTTGGTCTCTCGATGAAATTAAGTTTCCCGTGTTCGCCCCGAACACACAACTTATTTTCATCAATAATAATTCATTTCACTAAAGAACTATTATTGAACTACCGCACCAATCCCAAATTACATTTTGGGTTCCTTCTTATTATGAGTGTGTTAGTCTCCCTATGTTTAAGATGTCGAATGCCCACTAATTAAGTGAGTTACTGACAACTCATTTAATTAATATCTTAGTCCAAGAGTAGTACCACTCAACCTTATCGTCATGTCGGACTAAGTCCACCTGTAGGGTTTAACATGACAATCCTTATGAGCTCCTCTTGGGGACATTCTCAACCTAGAATACTAGGACACAGTTTCCTTCTATAATCAACAACACACACTATAAGTGATATCATTTCCCAACTTATCGGGCTTATTGATTTATCGAACTAAATCTCACCCATTGATAAATTAAAGAAATAAATATCAAATATATGTGCTTGTTATTATATTAGGATTAAGAGCACACACTTCCATAATAACTCAGGTCTTTGTTCCTTTATAAAGTCAGTATAAAAGAAACGACCTCTAATGGTCCTACTCAATACACTCTAAGTGTACTAGTGTAATTATATAGTTAAGATAAACTAATACCTAATTACACTACGACCTTCCAATGGTTTGTTCCTTTCCATCTTGGTCGTGAGCTACTGTTTATAATTTATAAGGTATTGATAACATGATCTTTTGTGTGTGACACCACACACCATGTTATCTATAATATAAATTAATTGAACAACTACATTTATCATAAATGTAGACATTTGACCAATGTGATTCTTATTTCTAAATGTTTATACCAAAAGCTAGGCTTTTAGTATACATTCTAACATAGGTCTGCTCTCGTAGCTAAGATCCTCTTGGATCCGCACTAACTGAGGCTGAATCACTTGGCTAGGATCGTGAATACACTTCTTTAGCATGGAGACATGAAATACGTTATGTATTGCCGACATGTCCTGTGGTAAATCCAGCTTGTAAGCTACTTTCCCAATCCTTTCTGTAATCAGGTAGGGTCCTACATAGCGAGGACTTAATTTGCCCTTCGTGCCAAATTTCATCACTCCCTTCAAAGGAGCAACATTGAGGAAGACTGAATCCCCTACTTGGAATTCAAGTGGCCTACGGCGTGTCAGCATAACTCTTCTGTCTACTCTGGGCAGTCTCAATTCTCTGTCTGATCTTCTGAATAGCCTGAGTAGTCTCATCTATCAGCTCTGTCTGAATGCCCAGTTCCACTTCCATCTCTCTTCTTTCACCTGCTTCTTGCCAGCAAATGGGTGATCTGCACTTCCTACCATACAACGCCTCATAAGGTGCCATCTTGATGGTGGCCTGATAGCTATTGTTGTAGGCAAACTCAGCTAAGCATAGATACTTGCACCAACTTCCCTTGAAATCTAGTGCACAAGCTCTGAGCATATCTTCTAGAATCTGATTTACTCGCTCTGTCTGTCCATCAGTCTGAGGATGGAAGGCTGTGCTGAACTTGAGTTTGGTGCCTAGTGCAGTCTGAACACACTCCCAAAAGTGAGAGGTGAAACGCCCATCTCTATCAGACACAATAGATTTAGGAACTCCGTGAAGTCTGATAACCTCCTTAACATATAACTGTGCTAACTGCTCTATAGAGTGGGACACCTTGATGGCTAGAAAATGAGCAGACTTAGTCAATCTGTCCACTATCGCCCATATCACATCATATCCATTTATGGTTCTTGGGAGACCTGTTATGAAGTCCATGGATATGTCTTCCCACTTCCACTCTGGTATAGGAAGAGGCTGTAGAACTCCTCCTGGTCTCTGGTGTTCTGCTTTGACTCTCTGACATGTCAGACAGGTACTGACATATTTAGCAACATCTCTTTTGAGTCCAGACCACCAGAATCTCTGTTTCACATCTTGGTACATCTTGGTAGAACCAGGATGCATGAAGTAAGGTGTACTATGAGCTTCTTCTAAAATTTTCTTTCTTAGTTCTTCATCATTGGGGACACAAAGGAAGCTCCCCTGATAAAGAATTCCACTGTCTGATACTCGAAACTCCGTATCTTCTTCTTTTTGTATCCCTTGCTTGATCTTCTGGATATCTGGATCTTCGCTTTGCTTTCTCTGTATATCCTCAAGCAAGGTAGACTCTAAAGTCAATGCAGAGAGTTGCCCATAAATAATTTCCATTCCAAAATCTGACAACTCCTTCTGCAGTGGTAGGGCTAATGATGACAAAGACATCAGGGATGTACTGGATTTTCTGCTTAGTGCATCTGCCACTTTGTTAGCTTTGCCTGGGTGGTAGAAGATTTCACAGTCATAGTCTTTGACCAACTCTAGCCACCTACGCTGTCTCATGTTTAAGTCCTTCTGAGTGAAGAAGTACTTAAGATTCTGATGGTCTGTGAAAATTCTGCACTGAACGCCATACAAATAATGTTGCCAGAGTTTTAGTGCAAAGACCACAGATGCCAGCTCAAGATCATGAGTGAGGTAGTTCTTTTCATAATCTTTGAGTTGTCTGGAAGCATAAGCTATCACTTTTCATTTCTACATGAGTACAGCTCCTACGCCCATCTTGGAAGCATCACTGTAGATGTCAAAACTCCTGTCACTTTCTGGAATAGTCAGAATAGAAGCACTGGTCAGTCTCTTCTTGAGCTCTTGGAAACTCTGCTCACATTTATCTGACCATTCAAACTTCTTGTTCTTTCTGGTGAGGGCTGTTAGTGGAGAGGCTATCCTGGAAAAGTCCTCCATGAATTTCCTGTAGTACCCAGCTAAACCAAGGAAGCTTCTGATCTCCCTGGCGTTCTTGGGTCTGCTCCAATTGTTGACTGCTTCTATTTTGGCTGGATCCACTTGGATGCCTTCTTTAGAAATTATGTGACCTAGAAATGCCACCTGATCTAACCAGAACTCGCACTTTGAGAATTTAGCGTAAAGCTGCTTTTGCTGAAGAGTCTGCAGTACTATCCTCAAGTGCGTGTCATGCTCCTCTGGGGTTCTGGAATAGATTAGAATGTCGTTGATGAACACAATGACAAATTTGTCAAGGTATTCTCTGAACACTCTGTTCATCAGGTCCATGAAAACTGCAGGTGCATTAGTCACACCAAAAGGCATGACTACGAACTCGTAGTGTCCGTATCTGGTCCTGAAAGCCGTTTTGGGTATGTCTCTTTCTTTCACTTTTAGCTGATGGTACCCAGAGCGCAGGTCTATCTTTGAGAATACTGTCGCCCCTCTCAACTGATCAAATAAGTCGTCGATCCTGGGAAGGGGGTACTTGTTCTTGATTGTCACTTGATTCAGAGCTCTATAATCTATGCACATCCGCATAGATCCGTCCTTCTTCTTGACGAACAGCATTGGAGCTCCCCATGGTGAATGACTAGGGCGGATGAAGCCTTTGTCAAGTAGCTCCTGAAGTTGTTCTTGTAGTTCTTTCAGCTCTGCTCGAGACATGCGGTATGGAGCTTTTGAAATTGGACCGGTACCAGGAACCAGTTCAATCTCAAACTCCACTTCTCTGTTGGGAGGTAGTCCATGTAGCTCTTCTGGGAATACCTCTGGATACTCACAGACTACCTAAACTTCCTCCTGCTTGGGTCTTTCTTGTTCTTCTGTACTCACAATGTGCGCAAGAAAACCAGCACACCCTTTAGCTAACATCTAGTGAGCTGTGAGAGAAGAAAGGAACTTCTGGGTCTTCCTCTTTGGCACCCCTGTGAACTCAAAGGATGATTCACCTTCTGGACTAAAGATCACTTTCCTTCTGCGGTAGTCCACTGAAGCACTGTACTTGCTGAGGAAATCCATACCCAAAATGATATCGAAATCCTGCATGGCGAGGACTACCAGATTTACACATAGCTCACGGTATAAAATTCTGACTGGTACAACCCGAAGCCACTGGTTGGATTCCATGACTTCCCCAGAAGGTAGGGTCGTCAGGAACTTGGAGTTCATGCTTTCTGTAGGTACCTGTAATTCTTTGGCAAAGGGTACTGATACAAAAGAATGGGTCGCCCCAGTATCAAATAGTGTAGTAGCTAAATGCTGAAAAATAACTACTTGACCTGTTACGACCGTGGAGGCACTAGCAGCTTCTTCTTTGGTGAGGGAGAATACTCTGGCACTGGCTGGAACTGGTGGGGTTTCCAACCTTCCTTGACTGATCTGAGGTCCTTCTAGAGTTGCAGGCATATAATGTAGCTGAGGTTTGCTTTCATATTGTATAGGCTGTGGCTGAGGTTCTTTGAGCTTGTTAGGGCATTCTTTAGCCATGTGTCCTTCCTGCCCACATGAATAACATCCAATCTTACCCAAACGACAGGCTCCTGGATGTGTTCTCCCACATTTAGGATAGAGAGGGAACTTGGTCTGCTTATTTGCTGGTCCTCCTTTCTGGTTACCTCCTGAGTTCCACTGTTTTCTTTTGTTACCCTTGTCTTTCCATTTCTGCTTATTTGCTTGAGGTTTCTGACTCCCAGCTGTCTTGTCTTTGATCTTGACTGGCTTATGCTGCGCTCGTTGTGCCCTGATGCTATCCAGATAGTGCTCAGCAACTAATGCTCTGCTGACCAGCTCTTCGCCAGTCTGAGGCTGATGAGCTCCACTACTCACATTAAGTGCTATCACTAGCCTCAGCGTCCTGAGCATCAGTCTGACTCGTTCCTTCTCCGTGCTTACTAGCTCTAGGCAGAGACGAGCTAGCCTATTGAATTTCTTTACTGCTTCTTCCACTGACAGGTCACCTTGTCTGAATTCTATGAACTCCTCATAATGCTTATTGATGATCCACTGACGGAAGAATTCTTCATAAAACTCTTCTTCAAAGTCAGCCCAGCTCATCTGATTAACTGCTCTCTTGCTTTTAACTCTCTCCCACCACATACGAGCATCTCCAGATAGGCAGAATGAGGCACACTTGACCTTCTCGACTTCTGGCCAGTCAAGAAGCTCCATGGTGCTCTCTAGTGTCTTGAACCAAGCCTGAGCATCCCAGGGCTCAGTCGTGCCTGAGAAACTCTCTGGCTTCAGTTTCAGCCACTGTATCAGATATGCTTCTTGTCTTCTAGGTGCTGTGGGGACTTCCAGGGCAGTTGGTGGAACCTTAGTCACCACTGGAGTCTCCACATTAATGGTTGGAGGAGTGGGAGGGACTGGCTGCTGATTCGCCATCAGATTGACGATCACTTACTGCTGCTCTGCTACTTGTCTCTGGAGTTGAGCAACAACTTCAGAGAGATTTGGTTCAGCTGCTCTGGGCTCTTCGTTCTCCTGAGCTCGGCCCTCAGTACGAGCGGTACGGGGACGTCCTCTTCTTGACATCTAGTTATGCAGAGAAAAAGAAAGACTTGATATATTCTCTATCCCTACTAAACAAACTTAGGTATATAGATAAAAGAGAAATAAAACTTCTATCTTACTAAAGCGCATATAAGCAAATACTCTATATTGTAAATAATAAAGAAAGCATAAGAAAGAAAACTTAAATACTTTCTTACTTGAAGACGGCAAAGCTGGTGCTGATGTGTGATGCTGGAGAATGGGGATTGCTCTGATACCAACTGTAACGACCACCCTTCTTATAACTCTACTACTCTCTAAGGTGACCGTTACTTAGCTATTAACTCTACTTAACCGGTGTGATCGAAACCACGAGGAATCCCTACCGAAAAATTTCGGCAGAGTCTCCCCTGTACCGGTGACCATGAACATCAATACATTCATAGTATACACAGCCACAGGCGGCTGGAAATATATCAAAGACCCATGCAGTTTAATAGGTCACAAAAACTAATCACAATCACGCAGTAATAAGACACAACAACTTTAAATAAAACTAATCTAGCAATGGTAAATGAATAAAACTCCAACAGTGGAAACAACCAAACAAACATTGCGAAATAGACTCAATAGCAACATCAGAAAAATAGAAACAACTCTTTATCAATCTCTATTGACATAAAACATAAAGTGTGACTCAATTCCCCTGATCTCTCCCACAGTCCACGCATCACACACCCTCCGCACCACCTTGTCACCTTCCTTGCTAAATCTTTACCTTTCCTTTATCTGCAGTAAGAGGAAGTGCAATCTATAAGCAAAATTTGCTTAGTAAGCGCTATCTAACTCACAAAAACATGAATATGCATGTTTACAGAAAGAACTAGAAACTATATGCTCTAAAAGAAAGTAAAGCATAACTATATCTGCTCAAATCAAACTAATAGCAAAGAAAAGCTAAGGAATCTACTCATATAATTCTAATAGCTAATCATGCTATACATGGATAAAACTGCATGCTAAAAGATAAAGCTAATCATGCTCAATAAACTAATCAGGAAACAAATAAAACTAATACTGCATGCTAGAATTCAAAAGAACTAAACTTATTGATTCTAAGCATATGTGAAACTTGTTTCATTTGTTCCAAAGCTTATACTTTATTACTTCAAAACAATAATAAAGTTCTTCTTGATTAAAAATTTATACTTTATTACTTAAAAATAATAATCAACTTCTTTCTTGGGCCCAGGTTTAGTACCATGTGCGCTCCCTAATAGAGACTGTGGAAGCTAGTCATCAATCCTACGAGGGTAAAGACCTTGGTCTTACCAGGGCCAAGACCTTGGAATTGGTTACCTGGATTTGTTTAACGACAACCTTGGAAGTCGGGTACTAGCCTCTTTAAAGTAAAATACTTATTATCTTTTATTACTTCTTCTTAAAATGTCTTGACATTTTAACAAGCACCTTGTGTGCCAAAATTCCTAAAGTCTTGACTTTGGGCATCTACTTAAGGTCTTGACCTTTTTTCTTTCTTTTCTTTATTTTTCTTATACTTGTTCAAGTAAAATTACTAGCCTATTCCAACATGCTACAATAGATTTAAAATCAAGGAAAACAAATCTGAAATCTTTAAGCATACTAGAACAAAAGCTGTTCAGCCTGGTTAAAATGCAAAGGAAAATCGAAACTACAATGTGGACTTATATAACTGTTCCTACTCATTGAAGCTACATAAATTTGAAATCTGCCTTCACAAAAACTAATAAGGAAGGATCTATATCGAAAACTAAACAAGTGAAATGCTAACAGCATAAAACAGCTCTATTGCATGCTTATTTAGAAGCCTATTCCTACACATGGCAGCAAAGAAGAGAACAACCAAAACTGAGATACTACATGTATATAAGCATTTCTATTCATCGCAATGACCACAACATGAAACTACATGCTCAAAGAAAAATCTAAACCGTCCCATGTTCATTGCCTGGCATCAAACCGAAACTAGAACTGAGTGCTTTAAAAGAAAACTGCTCATGCTCGAATATTAGCAAAATGGTAAACTGATCATGCTTAATTATTAGCAAATAGAAAACTGCTCATGCTTTATTATTAGCAAATGGAAAATTTCTCATGCTTTACTAACAGCAAATGAAAACTAAATAGCAAGGGAAAAATCTAAACAGCATAGGAAAAATCTAAACAGTAAGGAAAAGTCTAAACAACATGCTAAATCCATTCAAATCCCTTCTCCTCTTCTTTAACAAACCCACGGCAGCAAACCAATAGAATTGCATTCATCACCACAACTTCATAATACTAAGTTTTAAGCACTAAAGCACCTTAATGTACATACCAACCGAAAACTAGGGTTCACGGTGAAAGAAAAGCTTGCTGTGCAGTGAAGAAATTATTCTAGGGTTCATGTGTGCTTCGGAAACAAAGTGAGGAACCAAAGAAATCCGGAGCTATCCTACTGCAAGTGAGTAGCAACTTACCCTTGCTTTTAGGACTTATAACCGAAGAGAAGCAAGTTCTAGGGTTTCGGGTGAAGCTTGAAGATCTCGGCGGCTCCCTTGAGTTCTCGAGCTCCCTTCGTCGCGGTGACCACGCACGGGTGAAGGCCGGCCGGAAGAAGCCTTCGTCGGCACCGGAGAAAAGACCTAACGCCGTTGCCCCTTTTCGCTTGAGAAGGATTGCTCGAAGAACAGCGCCGTCGCGAGGAAGGGGAGAAAGAGGGAATAGGTTTCGAGTTCGGGAAAACACTTAAGCTCTCTTTTAAATCCAGGGTTTTGTTATCAACTATAACTTATATATATCTCACTTCATACTTGGTTAACAAAACGTGTGTAGATCACTTGGTTGGCTGTGTTCGGTTAAGTCGGGTTCGGCCGGAGGTCTTGGGTTCGAGTCTCAATTTTAATATTTTTGGTCAAAACTTCTTTCTTTTTGTAAACATACTAAATGACCTCCAAAAATTGCACAAAAATACTCTAAAAATCTCTAGAATATTTTAAAAGCATTTCCAAATATTTTTAAGGACATTTAGAACTCGAAATAAGGAAAATTGGGTCGTTACAATTTTAAAATTTTGAAACGAATACTTTAAATTTTGAAAAAAATATTTTTTTTAAAAAAATATTTAATTTAACTTGAGTTCTTTGACTCCCCCTTGATCAATGCCAAAAAAATTTAAGAGAATTATTTAAGTTTTGAGGATCCTAGAGTCCAAGAAAATAAAATAAGATAAAAATAATTATCTATTTTCCTCATTTTCATCTCACCCTTTCTAGGTTATCAAACATGTGAATTTTATGGATGATAGTGAGATGGTGAGAATTCTGAAAAAAAAAATTGAACTTAAAAAATATTTAATATTAAATTTTAAAATATTTGGGTTTGAAAAGTAAAAAAAAATTAACTTTGAGAAAATATTTAACTTAATGCCTCAAGTCTTGTCACTCCCCCTTGATTAATGCCAAAATTAAGTTTAGGGTCCTAGAGTCCAAACATGAGTATTTAAAGCAACAAAGTCTTCAAAAACAAACATCTATTTTTTTTTTAAACAAATATCTAACCTTTAACTCCTAGCTGTTTACCATGAGCTAGTAGCTTTCACTTGGTTAGTCAAGTTAAGTAAGTGTTCCAAAAATGAATAACTTAACTTAATCACTTTAACTTGGAAGTTTAGGTAGTACCCTATGCACCTCATATCATTATAAGTGTTTGTCATACACAAGTAAGGTATTCCTAATGTGCTTGTGAGATGTTCTAGCTGAAACCTAGGGGTACATGTTTTTTAGGGGTAGATACCTAGACTAAGTCCAATCTTTTGAAAATGCTAATAGAATAGGAATTTTGGAAACATTTTTCCTAGAATTTTAAAACTAAGCTGATTTTGAAAAAAAAATCATAACTTTTGAAAGAGAAATAACTTTGAAAGTATTAAAATCTATTCTACTAAGCACATACCTAATTGTCTTCTAAGTGCACTGAAGTCAAGTTCAAATAAGGATTTTGTAAAAATGTCGGGTAGGTTTGACTTAGACTCAACATAGTCAAGTATAATGTCACCCTTAGCTACATGGTCCCTTACAAAGTAATGTTTTACTTCTATGTGTTTAGTCCTTGAGTGGTAGATTAGATTTTTAGTTAAGTTGATGGAGCTTATGTTATCAATTAAAATTTTTATATTTTTATAATCTAATTGATAATCCTTTAAAGTGTGCATCATCCATAGTAATTGAGATGCACATTCTCCCATTGCTATGTACTCTGCTTTAGTAGTGGATAGAGCAAGACAGTGTTACTTTCTGCTTGACCAGCTTACTAGGCGCTGACTTAGAAGTTGGCAGCTTCCACTTGTACTTTTTCTATCTAGTTTGTACCCAGCATAGTCTGACTCAGAGTACCTAAGTCAAACGTGCTAGTCCTAGGGTACCAAAGTCCTACACTTAGGGTTCCCTTAATGTACCTAAGTATTCTTTTTACATTAGTTAGGTGAGATTCTTTTGCACAAGATTGGTACCTAGCGTATATACCTACTGCAAACAAAATATCAGGTCGACTTGTAGTTAGGTATAGTAGACTCGCTATTGCACTTCTATAATATTTCAAGTCTACTGATTTTTCTTCTAAGTTAGAGTTAATTTTAACATTAGTTGTCATTAGGGTATTTATATTTTTAGAATTTTCTATTCCAAACTTTTTAATTAATTCTTTAGCATATTTTGTTTGAAAAATATATATTTCTTCTTTTGTTTGTTTATTTGTAAGCCTAAGAAAAAGTTAAATTCTCCTACTAGGCTCATTTCAAATTCACTTTTCATTAATTTAGTAAATTCTTTTAAAACTTTAGTATTAGTTGCGCCAAAAATTATGTCATCTACATAAATTTGAGCTATAAAGATATATTTTTCTATGGTTTTAACAAATAAAGTTTGACCTATTTGTCCTTGGTTGAACCCCTTGGATATTAGGTAGGTTGATAGTCGTTCATACCAGACCCTAGGTGTTTGTTTTAGTGCGTATAAGGTTTTCTTTAACCTAAAGACATAGTTTAGGTGATATAAATCCTCAAATTCTGGGGGTTGATTTATATAAACTTTTTTTTTATGAACCCATTTAAGAATGCGGATTTTATATCCATTTGGTATAACTTGAATCCTTTATGTGCTGCATAGGCTAGCATCATCCTGATAGATTCAAATCTAGCCACAGGTGCATAGGTTTCATCATAATCTAATCCTTCTACTTGGCTAAATCCCTTTGCTACTAGTCTAGCCTTATTTCTTACTATTTCACCCTTATCATCTAGTTTATTTCTAAATACCCACTTAGTGTCAATTATGGATTTGTTTATGGGTTTAGGTATAAGTTTCTAGACTTGGTTTCTTTCAAATTGAGTTATGTCCTCTACATTGCAATTATCCAGTCTAGGTCAGGTAGGGATTCTTCTATAGTCTTGAGTTCAATTTTGGAAATTAGAGCAATTTGATTTAGGTTTCTATATGATGATCGAGTTCGAATTCCTAGGGTTGGATCACCCAAAATTTGGTTAAACGGGTGATTAGAACTTATTCTAGAATGCCTTATGTTAGAGTCAACAATTGATTCTTGTGATTCTCTAGGTTTAGGTTTAATTTGAATATCTTCATCATTATCTATATTTCTTGTATTTTGATTAATATTTTCATTTATTGAATTAGGTAAATTATTTTCTTCATCAAAAATCACATTGGTTGTTTCTTCAACTTTTAGGGTATTTTTATTATAGACTCTATAAGCCCTATTGGTTGTGGAGTACCCTAAAAATATTTTTGTTGTTGATTTTCATATAAATTTTTCTAAATAGTCCTTAGTGTTTAGTATGTGGACTTTATATCCAAACACCTTTAAATAATTTAAGTTAGGAAATTTATTATAATATATTTCATACGGAGTTTTATTATTGATTAATATTCTATTTTGAATGTAACATGTCGTATTTATTGCTTTGGCCTAGAATTGATTACTTAGGTTATATTTGTTTAACATAGTTCTAGCAACCTCTTGTAGTGTTCTATTTTTTTCGTTCTACTAGACCATTTTGTTGGGGGTTTTAGGACATAAAAATTCATGATTGTATCCATTTGTTTGACAAAATTCGTTAAACCTATGATTGTCAAATTCTCCTCCATGATCACTTCTAATTCTTTTGATTTTGGTGTCTTTTTCATTTTTCTATTAATTTACAAAAAGTCTTAAATATCTCAAGGGTTTTATCTTTGGTTTTTAAAAATTTTACCGAAATAAATCTTGAGTAATCATCAATTATGACTAAGCAGTATTGGTTTATGCTTAGTGACTTGGCTCCATGTGAATCAAATAGGTCTAAGTGTAGAAGCTCAAGTATTGAGTTAGTCCGCTTTTGTAACAACCACCCTTCTTACTACTACTCTCTAAGGGCGACCGTTACCTAGCTACTACTCTACTTACTAGTGTCACTTATGCTATTATTAGCAACACTTAGATTTATCACGGCCCTAGAGGAATTCCTACCGGAAAATTTCAACAAAGTCTCCCCTGTACCGGTGACCAAATCAATAATACAAACAATCTATACTCAGCCACAGGCGGCTGGAACATATATTTTCACAACCACGCAGTAATAATACACACTATAACTAAAAGAAAGCTATTCTAGCAATAGTAACCAAATATAACTCCAACAGTAGGACATATCAAGCTACAAATACGAATTAAACTCCATTACAATCTTAACTTCATAATAGCATTTAAGAAGAAAACTAAAAACATAAACTGAAACTATAAACAGGTAGGTCCTGAAAATTTGCTAGCAAACTCTGGATCTCTCCATAGTCCAGTCATCACACACCTTCATCACCACCACCTTGTCGCCTTCCTTTCATATTTTAGCTTTTCCTTTATCTGCAGTAGGAGAAAAATAAATCTATAAGCGAAACACTTAGTAAGTACTAATCTATCTCACAAAAACTCGAAATGCATAGAAATAATGCAACAATACTAAAACAAAAATGCTAAAAGAAAAGCTACATGTACTCATCTAATAGCAAAGTACTCAAATAAACTGCATACTCATGATATACCAGAATAAAGCTGAATACTGGAAATAAAACTAAACATGCTCACTAAACTGATAAGAAAATTAATGAAACTCATGCTGTATGCTTAGAATTAAAGGAACTAAACTTCTGTTGATTCTAAACATAGGTGGTACTTGTTTCATTTACTTATAACTTCATACTTGAAATTAATCTTTTAATTTCTTTTACTTTTACTTTTCTTTCTTCTTCTTTTTATTTTTCTTTCTTCTTCTTTTACTTTTACTCTTTCTTTCTTTTTCTTTTCTTTGGGCCCAGGCTTAGTACCATCTTTTGCGCGCTCTCTAATAGAGACTGAGGTAGCGAGCCTCTAGTCCTCTGAGGTAAAGACCTTGGTCTTACCAGGGCCAAGGCCTTGGAATTGGTCACCTGAATTTGTTTAACGACAACCTTGGAAGTCAGGTACTAGCCTCTTACTTTAAATTACTTGTTATCTCTTTCTTTTTTTTTTATTTAGACCTTGGTCTTTTCTCTACTCATACTTCTCATAATCCTTCATCAGGGCTTACTAGAACCCTGTAGGTATATCTAACAAGTAGAGAATTGCAACTAACTGAGCATGCTATATAAAATAAAGCAAAGCCAATCAACTACAAGATAAACTTAATAACTGTTCATGTTAAACTAATCATGCTTAATTATTAGCAAATGAAAACTAAAAGATCTGCTCATGTATATCTATATAAACTGAATTTGCTACACATGCTCAACTAATAGCAAATGAAAAACTAAAACTGCTCAACTAATAGAAACCGAAAGCCGCACAACTAACAGCAAATAAATACAACCTATACTTCAGAATCTACAACTAACAAGTGGAATAGAATATCAAATCTACTATCTGGTTCTTTCACAAACTACATTCATAGATGGCATGTGATATCTAGAGCATAAAATTTGTTTATGCATGATAAAATGTTGACAATATTTCTACTGGTTTCATTGATTTCATAATTCTACGTTTCCTAAGAAGATAGGTGGAGTAGCCACATTAAATTAATAGAGCAACATCATGCAAGAATCAAATAACTCAATTGATGACAGAGAATCTATTTAAACCACCGTAATCCAACATAACACCCTCAAGGTAAAGCTTTTTCGTGCCTATTGTGTAGTACAAACCATAACTGCACTTTAATGTACATACCAACTGAAAGCTAGGGTTCACGGTGAAAGAAAAGCTTGCTGTGCAGTGAAGAAACCATTCTAGGGTTCATGTGTGCTTCGGAAGCAAAGAGAGGAACAAAAAAGATTCGGAGCTATCCTACTGCAGGTGGGTAGCAACTTACCCTTTCTTTTAGAACTTACAACCGAGAAGGAGGAGGTCTAGGGTTCAAGCGAAGCTCCAAATCTCGGCCTCTTCTCTTGCCCAAGCGTTTGCCTTGCTGACAGAAGCTTGGTTTGTGAAGAACCTTTGAAGAAGAACGCTCGCCAACCGTCGGAATGCAGCCCTAATTTCGGCTTCATCTTCGCCCAAGCAACGCTGACGCTGTCACACGCGAGAACGAGAGGAAGAAAGGATTTCGGGAGAAAAAGAAGAATAAAATTAATCCCTTTTCACTTAACCTTTTATAGCTAGGTCTAATTTTGGGTTCCCATTATACTATACCTTAAATCTATTTCTCCTCATACTTAGTTAACAAAGCGTGCGCAGCCCAGTTGGTTGGCTATGTCTGGTTAGGTCGGGTTCGATCAGAGGTCATGGGTTCGAGTCTCACCTTTAACGTTTTTTGGTCAAAACTTCTTTCTTTTTGTAAACATACTAAATGACCTCCAAAAATTATGTAAAAATACTCTAAAAATTCATAAAAATCTCTAGAATATATTAAAAGTATTTCCAAACATTTTTATGGACTTTTAGAACTTGAAATAGGGAAAATTTGCTTTAGGTTGGTTAACTTGTGGGTTGACTTAGTTTGTTTGCCTTGTTGACAAACATTACATATTGTATTTTCTAAATTTTTTAGTTTGGGTAGACCTCTAACTAAGTCATTTTGACTCATTTTTTAAATGAGTCTAGTGTGAGTGTGACCCAATCTTCTATGCCACAATTTAGTCTCCTCTTGTTGTGTCAACAAACACTTGAGTGAGGAGATTGGTAGGTTCATTGTGTAGATATTCTTTTTCCTAGTTCCCTTAAGTGTTATTTCAGGATTTTTGATATTTTTAATTAAACATTCAGAGTCTAAAAATGTTACTAAGTACCCAGAGTCACACAATTGACTTATGCTAAGTAAGTTAAAATTTAATTTATCAACCAATAGAACTTTTCGAATAAAAAAATTGAAACTCAGCTCAATATTACCTGTTCCGATTACCTTAAGTGTACCGTTGTTGCCGAACGCAACTGACCCTAAGTTTTAGAGTTTTAGCTTGATGAATTTCAATTGGTCTCCAGTCATGTGTCTAGAGCATCCACTATCCAACATCCGTTGATCCAAATTATTATTCTCATATACATAAAGTATTTAATTTGGATCCAATTTAAAAGGATTGTAAGATAAATTGATTGAGTTCATCCCCTTATTCTCCATCTCACCAAGTTTATGTTGTGAATTATGTTATACCTATGGATGATTCTGAGATGATTGAATGAGTTTTACTTAATTTTGATTTAAGATTGATTTTAATTAATTTTAATTTTGATTAATTGATTGTTCTAGTTGGATTTATTGATTTAATTAATTTTGAATTAGGTTTATTGATTAATTAATTAAGTTTGAATTAATTAAGTGATTAAGTTAATTGATTAAGTTTGAATTGGATTGATTAAGTTTAATTAATTGAGTTTAATTGATTAAGTTTGAATTGGATTGATTAAGTTTAATTAATTGAGTTTAATTGATTAAGTTTGAATTGGATTTATTGATTAATTAATTAAGTGATTAAATTGATTAAGTTTAACTAAGTTTTTTTTTACCTAAGTCAATATCACCCTTTTTTAGATTATCAATCAGGGAACCTTATAGGTTTTTATAAGATGATTAATTTCACCTTCAATTTTAATTAATGTCTAAGAACTAATTTTTTTTTTTGGGGAGGGGGGGGGGGGGGGGGGGGAAATCCATTCCTCCTAAGAAAACTAAAATCATTTTCATCCCAACAAATTATTTTCATGGCTAAACATGTATCAATATCAATTTTAGAATTGCCATAAATAATGTCTAAACCAAAAAGTTTGCATTCTAAGTTTAAAGCAATATGGGTTATTAACCCGCCAAAGACTATTGTACTCGTAGTAGCCTTCCCGGATCTTGCAAGGGTTTGTAGAAAATAGAACCCTGAAACAAAGTCAATTTTATTCAACATGACCCAAAATGAGTAAAGCTCCACTTTTCTTATCACCCCGTCACTCTCACCTCTACTGAAGATTGTCTTGCTCATTACGCGGTTGACGTATCGAAAGATGAGACTTTGGATATGTCAAGCTTTAGATCATGATGAATCATAGGGTTCCTCTAAATCGGTGATTGAATTCCAAAATGAATTGCTATTAAAAGTATAATCAAACTTGTGAGATCGTCTAGGTAAGACAAAATAATTATTAAAGTCATAGAGGTTCCATTGGTAATCATGATTTGTTAATCGAAAGATAATTTTCCTATCATGATCTTTATCCGAGGTAAAGTGGTCTCTAACAAACTCAAAAATTCTAGGGTAAGGCAGCGATAGGTAGGATGAATTGTGTACATCATGTCATACCAATCAAAGACGCTAATCTTCCAATCAATATCATCCCTAATTCCTAAAATATCCATAGTTGTTATATCTAAATAACGAGTGCAAACTAATTTACGAGAAATAAGATTGTCAAATCTAACCTTTTGTTCTTCATTTCTAAAATTAATACTGAATTCATTCTCATTACCTTCATCGCGTGCCACTCACTTTCCTTTGTCTTTACTTGGTGCCTTCCCTTTCCCTTTGTTTAGGTCTTTACCTCTGCTAGATCCTCCACTGAGACAAAGTCGCTTCATGATGTGGGGCATGGCAAAAGTTAAGAAGGATGATAAGATTTATTGGAGGAAAGAGGTTGTTGGGATCTTGAAGAGAAAGAAGAGAGATCTTGAAGAAGGGAGGTGAGATCTTGGAGAATATAAGAAGAATCTTGGAAGAGAAGAGGTCCTAGATCTAGATCTAGGAGAGAGAGAGAGAGAGAGAAGAGTGAGCTCTTGTAGGATACTTGAGAGATCTTAGAGGTTAACGAGCAAAGATGTTGGATCTTGAAGAAGGTTGAAGAAAGAAGAAGGGAATTTGGAGGAAGGAGAAGAGATTTGAGAGGAAGGAGAAAGAAGAAGAGGGGGGGGGGGGGGGGGACTTGAGTCACACGACCATGGCCAGGGTATTAATATCCTGGCTCAGTTTCACTCCCAAAGCCATGCCTTTTGGCACGACCGTGTCAAAATAATATGACCATGCCATTCTTCTTTTGGCCAATTTTTTTTTTTTAGGAAGCATTGCCTCAAATATGGTCATGTCTAATGACACGACCATAAAATTACTTCTCCCAGCCATGGCCGTGTGGAAAAACACAGACTAAGTATGTTCCCTTTGCCCAGTGAGACACGACCAAGGCAAGAGAAACTGCTACCATGGTTCTGTTTTGGGAACGACCATGTCAAAATGACACGACCCCTCCGTGCTCTCCACTGGACAGTAGACAGGGCTATGTCTATAAGACACGGTCACACCATGTGGGTTGCTGCCCTTGCTTTCTTTTCCATGACCTTTCTTCATTTCTTCTTCAACGATACCTCCACACCCATGGGAAGGACATGACCAGCTGGTGGAGGCCGAAATAAACCTGGAAATGAAAATAGATATGCGTTAGAATCAATAAAAAGGAAAACTAAAGTAAAAAAGAAAGCAAAGAAACCATTAGGATGTCTCCCAAGAAGCGCTCGTTTAAGGTTATAAGCTCGACCCCAACTCAGCTCAACTAGGAGTTGTTTCCTCAAGCCCTTATTTGATCTAGGCTCTTGCTAAGATAATGTATTTGTCATTTTGTGTGGGGGCCTTCTTTCATTGCTCGCCGTACTTGGTACCAACTAGGAGTTGTTTCCTCAAGCCCTTATTTGATCTAGGCTCTTGCTAAGATAATGTATTTGTCATTTTGTGTGGGGGCCTTCTTTCATTGCTCGCTGTACTTGGTACTATAGGTACCCTGAGATAGTTTTGATATGGTCAACCGAGTTAAGTTGGGTCATGTGTATATTTGATGTCTTGTGTCTAAGTGTGCAGGAACTTAGGAGCATAAGAAGTCAAGTGAAAGACACAGCTAGCCAGAAGGATGGTACGAGAGAGAGTCGATAAGCTTGATACGTCGAAGGGATGAGGTGATGTGGAATAGAACACTGGCGGACGAGAAGGAAGCGCGTGGTATTTTGAGGGATGAGATGTCGGAGTGGAAGGTTGCTCGAGGAGAAGGTCGGAAAATAGGTTCAGGAGAGCCCTATTTTGGATGGCCGAAATCACCCAAGTGAACAGAGCCCTTCTAGGCGCCCAGAGCTTCCATGTCATCAAATGGTCAGATTCGACCAGCAAGCTATAAATAGAGCATTGGGCTTAGTAGTTCAGACAATCACTTGTACATGAATTACTTTTCTATTCTACTGCTTTACTTGTGAGATGTCAACATTATAAGAGGCTACTCTGGCAAAAGGAGAATTCTAGTGAGCTTTTCATAGTCTTGGATTAACAATCCTTTGATTGCAAACCAAGTAAATTCTGTATCTCTTTTTATTAATTAGTTTATTATTTCTTCTTATAGAAGTGATGATTTATTTCAAAAGATCAAGAAAGGTTTGATTTTGTTTTTCAGGGTAATTCATCCCCTCTTGCCGACCGCATGGGTCCTATAAGTAGTATCAGAGTTAGGCTCTCTTCAAAAGGACTAATCTCCATCTGAGCAAAAGAAATGGTCGGATCCAGCATCTACCCGTCGAAATTTGAGGGAGACTTCACAACATAGAAAAAGCGCATGAAGGTATTCTTCAAGATCGATTTTAAAATCTTATTAATTATAAAATACAGTTTTGTAGCACCAACGGATCAGCACAGAGACGAGAAAGAAGAGTACACATGGACGAAGAAGGAGAAAGCTGACTTCATGGCTAATGAAAAAGCAGAGTTCCATTTGCTTAGTGTTCTTCAGCCCCAGGAGGTCAGCCAGATCAGAAGCTACGATTCTGCCAAAGATCTTTGGAAAAAATTCTTGGAGCTTCACGAAGATACTTTGGAAGACAAACTAGCAAAGTGGGGCATCCTCTGAAGCCAATTGACGAACCTCCGGATGAACAAGGGAGAAAAGGTAGCCCAACTCCATGCAAGGATCAAAGATCTAATCACCCAACTCAACAACCTCAGAGAAATGGTAATAAATCATGAATCTTTAAGGTACACGCTTAATTCCTTTCCGAGAACTCAAGAGTAGTCATCCTTAGTAGATGCTTACTACATCTCTAAAGACCTTGAGGCAAGTACTCTTGAAAAATTATTTTCAACTTTTGAACTTAATGAGTCTCGTTGTGTAGATAATCAAGAAATAGAAAAATCTAACAATATTGCCCTAAAAGACAAGAAGGGTGAACCAGACACCGACACTTCCCTCGATGATGATGAATTAACATATATGATAAGGATATTTAAGAAATTCTTTCGATCTAATAAATTTAATCAAGTGCAGGCGAAGAAAAGAAGAGCAAGGAAGATAAGATATTATAACTACAATGAAGAGGGCCACATCAAGGATAATTTTCCATAGCTGAAGAAGAAAGACAACAAGAAAGGTCCAAGAACGACAAAGCATAAAACCCTAAAAGCGACTTGAGACGAGTCATCATCAGAATCTGATCTAGAGGAGTACGTTGGGCTTTCACTGATGGCAAGTCACCAGGAGGAGAGCATGGAAGAAGGGGGAGGCTCCTTAGAAGAAAGCTAGAGCCAGGAGGAATAAACAAACTTAAGAGCGGATCTGGTAAGTGAGGTATGCTTCCTATCTCATAACCAATGATATTCAGGTATTAAATTCATGAGTGGATCCTTATATAAACTTAAATTTGTTGGTGTGGGAAGAATCAGATGATCGAACCTGAGTTTTGATAATGAAAAAGGGTTCAAAGTTAAGATTATTTGTTGTCTAACAAGTTTGAATAAGATTAAAGGAAAGTCCTAAGGGTTCTTAGGCAAAAGCCCTAGTTGCCATTAGGAAGGTGGAAAACCCTAAGGGGGGTAACCTAGGTCCTAGGGGGTGGTAACCCTAGGTAGAAAGTCTTGGCGAGTCGAGGGCTTTAGGTAAAATCCTAAAGTCAGGGACTCTAGTTTGAAATCCTGGTGTCGCGAACCGGGTGAAAGTCTGGACGGGTTGTGGAGTAGACGTCTAGCATGAAGACCGGGAACCTTGAGCACTGAGCAAAAGTTTAGTTGGTCTGGAGGATCAATCCGGTAACAGTAACTTCTCCTGAGAGGAGTAGGTGAGGTCGCGTTTTTCCAAGAGGGAACAGTAGGCATCAGTTTGACCTAGGATTTTCGTGAAACTCGAAGTCAGAACCGGACAGTCCGATGATTGTCAAATACTTATATTATTTGTATTTTATTGTGCTAACTTTGTTTTGTAGGGTATATTTTATTTGTGGACTAATATGCCTTGCAGGATTGAAGTTGCCCAAGGAAAGCCTCGGATGAACAATACCCGAGGCACCCTCTATGGAGCTTGGAGGCACCTCGACTGCCTTGGACAAAAGCCTTGCAGCAAGGAGCAAAGGCGCCTTCCAAGGAGATGAAAGGCTCCTTGAATGCTGGATGGAGGGTGTCCTCCAATCTCCATGGAGCTTGGAGGCGCCTTCGGGTGGATAAGCAGCGCAGGCAATGGAGCTTATCAGCACCATGGAAAAGGATAACCCTTGGCTGGAGGCGCCTCCTATGGAGGTTGGAGGCGCCCTCAATGCCTTATTTAAGCCTAGTTTGAGCAGCAGCAAAGAACAACAATTCAACAAGCTATCTTCAAAGCTGCTCTCTATGCCAAAATGACTCAACGATGCTCAGCTGCTATTCCAACAATCGACGACTACTTCCATAATCTTTTATTGTCGGTATAATCTTTTTAAGTTCAGTACTTGTAATTAATCATATAAATATTCTCGAGCTTATAGTGATTGCCCACCGAAAGTAATCAACGATCGCGGACCTTAGAGTAGGAGTCGACACAGGCTCCGAACCAAGTAACCAAAAGTGTTAGCGATTGCTTTTAGTGTACTTCTATATTCCGTTGTGTATTTACGGAACGAACGAATTAGCCACGAGCGCTATTCACCCCCCCTCTATCGCTTTTCGATCCTACAATTGGTATCAGAGCGGGGTCGCTTCGAATCGGTGAAACCACCATTCAAGCATTTTTTTCGTGGTATTAATTCTTTTTGTTTTATTTAATTGGAGTTGGTATAATTGTCTTACTCTGATCATTTTATCGCAATTAAAAATTTATTTTTCTCGAAGCTTGTGCAACACCACTCGAGCTCGTTTATTTAATTATTTTCTCCTGCACTACTAATCCAAGAACAAGTCTTGGAACATTCATAATTTTTTCTTGTGTGCGAGATTTTATTTCAATGACCCATCAAGAAGGCTATAGCATAGTCCACCCGCCCCTCTTCTCTGGTGAAGACTTTGGCTACTGGAAGAGTCGAATGAAGTACCACCTTTAGACACAAGTCGAGATGTGGATGATCATCAAAACCGGCCTCTCACTCCCACTTGACGGTGCAAGAAAACTAGTATTATGCGAGAACTGGGACACAAGTCTGATGAAGAAGATCGAGGCCAATGCCAAAGCTACATGCACTCTTCAATGCGACTTAACCAAAGAAGAGTTGAACCAAGTCGGCCCATTCTCAAGCTCAAAAGAACTATGGGAGAAATTGATCGAGCTGCACGAGGGAACTTCCGACACAAAGGTAAGCAAACATGACTTAATATTAAATAAACTGTATAACATAAAAATGCAGGAAGGCAAAATGGCAAGCCAACTTCACGCGCGGATTTAGGACCTTCTGAATGGCCTTCATGCAATCGGACAAAAAGTGGAGAACCATGATGTCATAAGGTATGCATTAAATGCATTTCCGAGGAACACCTTGTGGGCATCCATGGTAGATGCTTACAAAGTGTCTAAGGATTTGTCATTAATCAAATTAGATGAATTATTTTCTGAATTCAAACTTCATGAACAAACTAATACTACTCCAACCAAGAAAGGTATTGCTTTGATTGCAGGAACGAGTAGAATGCAGGAATCAAAAGCAAAGCGCAGAACTAAACCCGAGTCCAAAGATGAACCAGACTCGGAAGTCGATGACGACGAGATAGCAGTCAAACTCATCAACCTTGTATGAAAGATCTACAAAAAGAAGAAAGGGTTCACCAAGAAAGACATCAAGAAAGTGATTCAGTCCAAGACAGTGCAATCAAGTCCAAAAGTGAAGTCCGAAGTAACCTGCTATAGCTACAACAAGAAGAGACACGTCAAAGCCAACTGTCCGAACCAAAAGGAAACAAAGAAGCAAAGGAAGAAGAAAGCTTTGCAGGCAACATGGGATGAGTCTTCTTCAGAAGACTCTGACGAAGAGATCAAACAGACGGGCTTCCTCATGCTTACGACCCAGGAACAAGTCGATGAATTTGATAGCGAGAGCGAATCAGAAACAGAATCCGAGAGAAGCCACGGATTCGTATCCATTTTTGAAGGGCCTAACCCCACTGTAAGAACCTCTCAATTAAATAAATTCAATAATTTAGTTAACTATCTCAAGCACAAGTTAGCTAAATCCAACATTCGGATCAAGTCACTTCAAAAGTAAATAATAACCCTTAAAGAAGTGGCTAACCCAACCTCCTTGACTGACTTCATTCAGACTGGCACTTGAACTCAAGTCCAAAAGCTTGAGAAAGAAAATTCCAGCCTGAAAAGTCATGTCAAGGAACTTAAGGACATGTTGGAACGGTTCACCCTGGGTTTCAAGAATCTTGATCTGATTCTTGGAAAATAAAGAGTCGTTTACAATCGATCCGGACTTGGATTTAAGGCTAAACAAAAATATAAATCTTACTTATCAGTTGTAAATAGAACAAATAGAAAATTAGTCCAAGCATGGGTCCCCAAGTCAAACTTGATTAATCAAGTTGAACTTGGTCAATATTGGGTCCCCAAAGATCAAATCCATTACCTTGATAGACCTTATCGTGGCTATGATCTAGGAAGAGCCAATAGAAAAACTATTTTTATTAACATATAGATTTGTTTGATGCTTGCCTTACTTCTTTCATTATGCATGCTTAGACTAGGATAGATAAGAACTTAGGTTTGGTTTACACTTGACTAGTTAGACCTAGGAGTTTTAGAAAGAAAATTAAATATCCAATTTCTTTGAAAGGCTTTGTCTAGAAGTGGTGGATGATCCCATACCCAAGAAAACTTAGTTCCTCACCACAGCCTGGAAGTCAATCATTGAAATGAATATTTAATTGATCGATTGTAAAACCTGAGTCTAACTCAAATGTAAATCAATACTTAGATGATAATATAAATTAAAGATAAAATTAACCATCTCACAAAAACCTATAAGGTTCCCTGATTGATAATTTAGAAAATGGTGAGATGGACTTAGGTAAAATTTAGAATAAATCTTAATTAATAAATAAATTAATACATCTTAATTAATAAATTAATAAATCTTAATTATCAATTAATAAATCTTAATTTATAAATTAATAAATCTTAATTTATCAATTAATAAATGTTAATTAAAAAATAAATTAATAAATCTTAATAAATAAATAAATAAATCTTAATTAATAAATCAATTAATAAATTAATAAATCTTAATTATCAATTAATAAATCTTAATTAATAAATAAATTAATAAATCTTATTCAAATAAATTAATAAATCTTATTCAAATCAAATAAATTTATTAAATCTAATCAATCTAACCAATTCATAACTTAACTTAATAAGTACTAAGCAATTAAATTAAACTTAAAACTCAATCAACCATCTCACAATCACCCATAGGAATAACATGATTGAAAATCTAGATTGGGTGAGATGGAAAATAAGGGGTTGAACCCAATCTAATCTATCTTACAATCCTTTAAAATTGGATCCAAATCAATACTTTATGTGTAGGAACATAATGATTTAGACCAATGGATGTTGGATAGTGGATGCTCCAAACACATGACTGCAGACCGATTGAAGTTCACCAAGATAAATTTCAAAAAATTAGGGTCAGTTGCATTTGGCAACGACGGAACACTTAAGGTAATAGGAATAGGTAATATCTGTTGGTGCAATCGACCTCCAAGGTTTTAATGTTAGACAAATATGTTTAAGTATGTTTAGTATGGAGCTTGATGAAGGGAAGTCCTAGTTGTAGGCTAGGCATGGAAAGTCCTAGCTGTAGGCTAGGCAAGGGAAATCTCGGTAGATTGTGGAAGCCAGGTGAATAGGTCTGGAGGACCTGATCCCTGGGTAGCCGAATACTGAGTGTTGGAAAGTCCTTGTTGTAGGCTAGGCAAGGGAAATCTCGGTAGATCGTGGAAGCCAAGTGGATAGGTCTGGAGGACCTGATCCCTGGGTAGCTGAATACTGAGTCTTGGTGAGTGAAGCTAGGTGGAGAAAACCCTAGAGGGTGATAACCTTAGGTAACGAGAAGTCTTGGAGAAGTGAACTCCAAGGAAGGTTGATCGAATGGTTTCCGGTCGCCCGTGCGCGGTCGACAGGACCAGCAGATCTTGGTAAATCTAGGTTTAGGTTTACCATTATATTCTGCATTATTATTGCTGTTGGCTAATATAATATTACAGGAAAAGTCTTAGTAGATCAGGTGATCAGAGAATAAGCAGGCAAAGTCCAAACATGTCTGGAGGACAATGTTTGGCAGGTAAGTTGAGGTATGCAACTAGAGGAGCGACAGTGAGGTCGTGTTCCTGAAAGGAACAACCTAAGGTCGCTGATCCAACTGAAAAAATCGGGAAGGTTTCCAAGTTGAGATCAAGACAGTTCTACTATCTAATATTACTCATGCATTATATTACTGTGCTAACTTTGTTTTACAGAAATATTATTGTTATATTGAACTAACTTTGTGTTACAGAATCATATGACCCCTTGAGCTTCAAAGGGTCATAACTTTTGACTCAGAACTCAGAATCAGGCTTTGTCAGAGGCCACGCGTCCAGCACTCAGAAACCTTCGTTTGACCAAGGGTTCAGTCGACCAAAAAAGGTATTTTATCAGTCGACTAAAAAAAGGTTCAGTCGACCGAACAGGCAAAATTGGCAAAACAGATCAGGCTTGCAAACATGGTATCATAGTATGATTGTGTTGGTTAGTCCTAGGAAAACGCACCGATTCCACTGTACAAAAATTTTTGTACAAGTGTCGAACCTTTCTTTAAATAACCTATTGTGTTCTTTAGAAGTTAAATCAGGAATCACAGACAGAACTTAACATCATTGATTCCAAATTTAACTTATATGTTCTTAATAGTTTAGATTTGAATCGCAAGCGGAACTTAACACTATTGATTCAAATCCACCTATGTTATTAATTCCATTAAATATTAATTTCCAAAATTAGCTTCCAGGACTGCATGGCGAGGCACATGGCCTTCTTGGATATGGGAGCAAACACCACCGCCTAGACAAAGCCTTTTAAGGAAAGCTAACATTTAATTTCCTTAAATAACTCTAGGTTAACCAAAAAGAACAATCGAATCACAAATTCGAAAAAGAAGAAAACACAAACTTGAAAAATAAATTCAAAAAACTAGATCTAATTTCCTCTTGTATTTAGAATTCTTACAAAGAAAATAACTAGTATGATGCGGAAGAAAACTACTAGTTATACCTTCTCTTTGTAAGCTAATGACCTCAAGATCTTCTGTCGTATTCCTCGCCTCGCCTTGGACGTCGTGTGGGCGATGATCCTCCAAGATGAAACACCACCCAAAAGCTTCTTCCTCTTCTTCTAAAATCTGGCCACCGCCACCACCAAGGAGAAGAGAGCAAAGGGAAAGGGAGAAGAGAGAGGGGGCCGGCCACCATGAGATCTCCAAGCAAAACAATAAGAGTTGTATCTCATGAAGCCCCCTCACCCCTTCTTTTATATTAGTTGCCCAAGGCAAATAAGGGAAGAATTTTTACAAAAATTAAAATCTTCCTCTAATTTTCCTTTTCCCTTTTAATTTTTCCTTTTCATTCCTCTTGATTGAATCAATCACCAAAATTAATTGATGATGATTTTATTTTTTTTTTTTTGGCCGGCCACATTGCTTGGGCACCAAGCAAGGGTGGCCGGCCCCTATAAGTGGAAGGAAATAATTTTTTTATAAAATTTTACAAGAAGAAAAACTTTTATAAAATTTTATAAACTCTCTTTCCTAAAGTAGGAGTTAAAAAAGGAAAGTTCTAAAAATTAAAACCATGTTTTAAAATTTAAAACTTCTCTTATAAAATTTCCTTTTTTAACATGGTGATAGAAAATTTAAATTTTAAAACTTATCTTCTTTTTTTTTTCTTAAACCATGAGGATGGTTAAAAAAGGAAAGTTTTAAAATCTTTTAAAGTTTCTTTTAAAACATGTGGCCTAATTCAAATAAGGAAAGTTTTTGGAATTAAAAACTCTCTTTTAAAACTTATAGTTTTCTACAAAGAGAAGATTTTAAAAATTCAAAAATACTCCTTGTTTGAATTATTATGGCCAGCCCCTACATGCTTGGTCACCAAGCAAAGGGCTGGCCCCTATAGAAGAGGATGTGGCCAGCCCTTGCTTGGTCACCAAGCATTGGACCGACCCCCTTCTTGGACACCAAGAGGAGTCTTACATTTGGATGGACTTGAGGCTATAATGAGTCTACGACAGGGACCTAGAGGAGAAATTGGTTTTGGCCTTTCTATGAGCTTGAGTATCCCGTGCTCGCCCCGAACACACAACTCAAGTTCATCGATAATAACTCATTCCACTAGAGAGTTATTATTGCACTACCGCACCAATCCCAAATTACATTATGGGCTCCTTCTTATTATGAGTGTGTTAGTCTCCCTGTGTTTAAGATAACGAATGCCCCACTAATTAAATAAGTTACTGACAACTCACTTAATTAATATCTAGCTGCAAGAGTAGTACCACTCAACTTCATTGTCATGTCGGACTGAGTCCACCTGCAGGGTTTAACATGGCAATCCTTATGAGCTCCACTTGGGGACATTCTCAACTTAGATAATTATGACACAGATTCCTTCTATAATCAACAACACACACTATAAGTCATATCATTTCACAACTTATCGAGCATATTGATTTATCGAGCTAAACCTCACCTGTTGATAAGTCAAAGAAATAAATATTAAATATATATGCTTGTTATTATATTAGGATTAAGAGCACACACTTCCATAATAACTAAGGCTTAGTTCTTTTACTAAGTCAGTACAAAAGGAACTTACCTAAATGATCCTACTCAATATACTTAGAGTGTACCAGTGTAATTTATTAATTAAGATAAACTAATACTTAATTACACTACGACTAGTCCGATGGTTTGTTCCTTTCCATTTAAGTCGTGAGCAACTATTTATAATTTATAAAGAACCGTCAACATGATCTTCAGTGTGTGACACCACAAACCATGTTGTCTACTATATAAATTAATTGAACAATTACATTTAACAAATAAATATAGATATTGACCAATGTGATTCTTTTATTTCAAAATAAATGTTTACAAAAGCTAGGCTTTTAGTATATACTCCAACAATCTCCCACTTATACTAAAAGACTAAGCTGTCATATCTGTTGCCATACATCTGATTCTCCCATCCCCTCCACATGCTGATCAAAAGCTTTCGCCAGAAGTGCCTTAGTGAAAGGATCTGCCAGGTTATCTGCTGATGCAATCTTGGCAACGACAACTTCTCCTCGCTTGACGATGTCTCGTATCAGGTGGTACTTACGCTCTATATGTTTACTTGCCTTATGGGCTCGCGGTTCCTTCGAGTTTGTAACTGCACCCCTATTATCACAATAAATTGTGATGATTTTGGGCAAACCAGGAATCACATCTAAGTTCATTAGAAAGTTCCTGAGCCACACAGCTTCTTTGGCTGCCTCAGAAGTTGCCACATACTCAGCTTCCATGGTTGAGTCCGAAATGTATTTCTGCTTAACACTCCTCCATGCAATGACTCCACCTCCCAGAGTAAACACATAGCCTGATGTAGACTTACTATTGTCCCTATCTGATTGGAAGTCTGAATCCATGTAACCCACAGGGAGCAAATCGTCTGTTTGGTAGACTAGCATATAATCTCTAGTCCTTCTCAGGTACTTTAATATATGCTTCACAACAGTCCAATGTCCTTGTCCAGGGTTACTCTGATATCTGCTAACCATGCCCACGGTAAAACATATATCAGGTCTCGTACACAACATTGCATACATAAGGCTTCCTACAACCGAAGCATATGGAACTGCCTTCATGTGCTCTATCTCCTTTGATGTCTTTGGAGACATCTCTTTAGATAAGGCTACTCCATGCCTGAAAGGTAAGAAACTTTTCTTGGAGTTTTGCATGCTAAAACGAGCAAGGATTGTATCTATATATAAAGTTTGGGATAAGCACAACATTCTTTTCTTGCGATCCCTTATAACTTTGATCCCAAGAATGTGTGCACATTCTCCTAAGTCCTTCATATCAAATTGTTTGGACAACCATACCCTTACGTCCGATAATACCTTGACATTGTTGCCAATTAACAAAATATCATCTACGTATAGTATAAGAAATACCACTACGTTTCTGTTACACTTCTTGTATACACAAGACTCATCCGGACACTGAATAAATCCATATGACTGGATTACTTCGTTAAACCGGATGTTCCAAGATCTTGAAGCTTGCTTCAATCCATAAATGGACCGATTAAGCTTGCACACTAGATGCTCTTTTTCAATGAACCCTTCTGGTTGTTTCATATGGATGTTTTCTTCAAGACTTCCATTAAGGAAAGCTGTCTTGACATCCATTTTCCAAATCTCATAATCCATATGAGCGGCAATGGATAAGAGTATCCGGATAGACTTGAGCATGGCTACCGGTGAAAAAGTCTCCTCATAATCGATTCCCTCTTTCTGAGTATACCCTTTCGCAACAAGCCTTGCTTTGAAGGTTTCTATCTTCCCATCTATCTCTCTTTTCCTTTTGTAGATCCACTTGCATCCAATGGCTTTTACACCATCAGGTGGTTCTACAAGCTCCCAGACCTTATTAGAATACATAGATTCTATTTCGGAATTCATTGCCTTTTGCCAAGATACTGCATCTATATCTGCTTCGTCATATGTTCGGGGATCAAGTTCATGTTTACCTAGGATCAAGTCCGAAGACTCTCCTAAAAACATGAATCTCTCAAGTTGCCTCACAACTCTCCCACTACGACGAGGCACTGTCTCTGGCTGTGTATCATGTGTGACATGTGTTGTAGTTTCTTGTGGTATTTCATCTTGTACTGTTGGTACTAAAGTAGACGTGTCCTCTCTAATTTCTTCTAGAACTATTTCACTCATGGGCTTATGGTTTATTACATAATCTTCTTCTAAAAATCGAGCATTGGTGCTAACAACGATCTTCTGATTTTTAGGATTATAAAATAAACCACTTTTCGTTCCCTTAGGATATCCCACAAATAGACAAACTTCTGTACGTGATTCCAACTTGTCAGTATCTCCCTTCAGCACATGTGCCGAACTATCCCATATCTGGATATGATTCAGACTAGGCTTATGCTGATTCCATAATTCCATGGGAGTAGAAGGAACTATTTTAGAAGGTACCATATTCAGAATGTACACTGCTGTTTCCAGAGCATATCCCCAAAACGAATTTGGTAATTCTGAATAACTCATCATCGATCTAACCATTTCCATAAGAGTCATATTCCTTCGTTCTGCCACACCATTCTGTCGGGGTGTACCAAGTGCAGACAATTGAGATTGAATCCCGACTTCTGATAAGTAACTCCTAAACTCTCCAAAGAGGTATTTGCCACCACGATCAGACCGTAGTGTCTTGATACTTTTACTAAGACATTTCTCCACATCAGCCCTATATTCTTTGAACTTGTCAAAGCATTCAGACTTACAGCGCATCAGGTAAATGTATCCGTATCTTGAATAATCATCTATAAAGGAGACGAAATATTCATAACCACCTCTTGTCTGAATAGACATAGGACCACACAAATCAGAATGAACCAGTTCTAACGCATCTTTGGCTCTATACCCCTTGGTCTTAAAAGGTCTCTTGGTCATTTTACCTTCCAAGCAGGATTCACATGTTGGAAAGTTTTCCAAATCTAATGAACCCAAGATTCCATCGGATACAAGCATTTAAATCCTACTTAAGTTAATATGACCAAACCTTAGATGCCAAAGATACGTTTGGTTCATTTCCGAAGGTTCTTTTCTCTTATTAGAGTTAGAAGATGTGTTATTAATTTTCATATTTTGCTTTATGGGAGAAATTGGATTTAAAGTATATAAATTACCAACTAATGCACCAAAACAGATAATCACCTTATTTCTCTTTATAACCACATTGTTATTAAAGGAAACTGAATATCCATCCAAATACAGTTTAGAAACTGAAATTAAATTCTTTCTAAAACTGGGTACATAAAGATAATTTCTTAAAATCAAATTTCTATTCCTATCAAAAGATAAGTAAACGTCTCCCACTACAACAGCCGCCACCTTAGTAGCATTGCCCATATAGACGGTTATCTCTTCTTCAAATAGTCGCCGGGTTTCCTGGAACCCCTGCAAAGAATTACAGACATGATCAGTGGCTCCCGTATCTACACACCAGGTGCTGGTAGATAACACCGCTAAACATGTTTCAACTACTAGAGCATGAGATATACCTTTATTGTTCTGATTCCTACGAGGACAGTCTGCCTTCCAATGTCCTGACTGCTTGCAGATGAAGCACTTGTCCTTCGGCTTCTTTATTCCAGCCTTTTGTCCCGAACCCTGAGGTTTATTCACTTTCTTTGCTGAAAAGACCTGTTTCTTCTTCTTCTTACCTTTCGACTTAGAAGTAGAACCATTTTCAGCATAGTGAATCTGAGAACTGTGACGAAATATTCCTTTTGCTGCCTGTAGTTCTGTCAGAAGTTCCGCCAACGTTACTCTCTTTTGTTCATGCTATAGTTCAGGCGGGACTGCTCAAAACTTCTGGGTAACATTTGGAGAATTATATTGACCTAGGTTTCCCCATCGATTTCTCCTCCAAGGACTTGTATTTCATTTAGATAAGCCATCATTTTGAGTATATGATCCCTTACGGGTGTCCCCTCAGACATGGTGGCTGTCATTAGCTTTCTCATTGCCTCTTGCCTAGCAGTCCAACTCTGGTGCCCAAAGAGTTCTTTGAGATTGTTCATTATATCATAAGCTGTTGGTAAATCTTAAAGCTGATGTTGCAATACATTTGACATTGATGCCAAAATATAACACCGCGCCATCTCATCAGCTTTTACCCATTTCTTATGATCCTCAATCTCCTCTTAGGTAGAGTCACCGTTAGGTGCATCAGGGCAAGTCTCAGTCAGTACAAACTTATAGCTTTCAGCAATAAGAATAATGTCCAGGTTTCTTTTCCAATCAATATAGTTGAGACCATTAAGTTTATTCTCTTTCAGTATAATGGTATGTGGGTTGAAAGTCATCCTAAGAATCACAAAAATAAACTTTGGTCAAGACTCTAAATTTAGAATAATATTGATTCCTCAAACAATACTATTTTAAATTAACCAACACCTCAAATCACCATGAATATTGCATGCCACGTTAGTGTGGACGTATACAAATTCAACATTTGTAAGAGGAGGGTGTGGCCCATTAATTTTATTATCTTGTCATCTTAACTTTATTACAAATAAAATTAATAGTTGGTTTCACTTTGGTCACACAAAAAAATAGCAGTGACTCCGTTGGGGAGGATACTATTGAATGTGTCTAAGTGTATTCCATTACTTGATACTAAGTCTATTAAATAGGATTATGCCCATTCAGTTGGAGAAAATCACACGCTCCTAAATAATTTCTTATAACCATCCATAAAGGAAGTTTGATCTAGTGATCCACAACAAACCCATCCGTTGAGGAGAGAGGCACTCTAAGCCAACATGCAAGCTTGTTGCATCACTTACAAACCAGTAATGGAGACCATGGGATTTATTAAAATCCCTCTCCCACTTAGTTTTTTAAAAATGAGGATTTTAACCTATGCTAGTATACATCACATGCACATAAACATCACAGTAAATAAAAGCAATAAATTTAAAAATTAATTTTCTAACTATTATGGCCTTTTCCTTCACTGTCTTCAGTATGCTCCAACCCTAGCTGCTGCCATCTTTAGCCACCGTCATCGGGTCAAGTTGTCGCATCTATCTTGCTTCTTATTCCACTGCGCCTCTGGTCCTCCAATAGCACCACACCTCGCAAAGATACGATCCGCGACAAATATAGAATTTTACAAATATCGATCCAATATTCCATAAAGGAATGTACATGTATTCTAGATCGAACAAAAATAAAATTCTAAAAATAATACAGCTCCTGCTGTATTTGATACATACAATCATGCACATAAAATAATGCCCTTGACATGTCCAAGGGTCCAATCACACACAATATCTAAATGCCATAATAGTTAGAGCCTGCAACCAAAGAGTTAGCACATCCTACTATTATCCTGCCTAAATTATGTATGACATGTGCATAACCTATTTTAATTCTAAACACACAGAGGCAAACCCTAGCTCTGATACTAATTGTTTGTTAGTCCTAGGAAAATGTACCGGTTCCACAGTACAAAATTTTTTGTACAAGTGTCGAACCTTTCCTTAAATAACCTATTGTGTTCATTAGAAGTTAAATTAGGAATCGCAGACGGAACTTAACATCATTGATTCCAAATTTAACTTTTCTATTCTTAATGGTTTAGATTTGAATTGCAAGCGGAACTTAACGCTATTGATTCAAATCCACCTATGTTATTAATTCTATTAAATATTAATTTCCAAAATTAGCTTTCAGGACTGCATGGCGAGGCACATGGCCTTCTTGGATATGGGAGCAACCACCACCGCCTAGACAAAGCCTTTTAAGGAAAGCTAATATTTAATTTCCTTAAATAACTCTAGGTTAACCAAAAAGAACAATCGAATCACAAATTCGAAAAAGAAGAAAACACAAACTCAAAAAATAAATTCAAAAAACTAGATCTAATTGCCTCTTGTATTTAGAATTCTTACAAAGAAAATAACTAGTATGATGCGGAAGAAAACTACTAGTTATACCTTCTCTTTGTAAGCTAATGACCTCAAGATCTTCTGTCGAATTCCTCGCCTCGCCTTGGATATCGTGTGGGCGACGATCCTTCAAGATGAAACACCACCCAAAAGCTTCTTTCTCTTCTTCTAAAATCCGGCCACCACCACCACCAAGGAGAAGAGAGCAAAGGGAAAGGGAGAAGAGAGAGGGGGCCGACTACCAAGAGATCTCCAAGAAAAAGAATAAGAGTTGTATCTCATGAACCCCTTCTTTTATATTAGTTGCCCAAGGCAAATAAGGGAAGAATTTTTACAAAAATTAAAATTTTCCTCTAATTTTTCTTTTCCCTTTTAATTTTTCCTTTTCATTCCTCTTGATTGAATCAATCACCAAAATTAATTGATGATGATTTTATTTATTTTTTTTTGGCCGACCACATTGCTTGGGCACCAAGCAAGGGTGACGACCCCTATAAGAGGAAGGAAATATTTTTTTTTATAAAATTTTACAAGAAGAAAAACTTTTATAAAATTTTACAAGCTCTCTTTCCTAAAGTAGGAGTTAAAAAAGGAAAGTTCTAAAAATTAAAACCATGTTTTAAAATTTAAAACTTCTCTTATAAAATTTCCTTTTTTAACACGGTGATAGAAAATTTTAAATTTTAAAACTTATCTTCCTTTTTTTTCTTAAACCATGAAGATGGTTAAAAAAAGAAAGTTTTAAAATCTTTTAAACTTTCTTTTAAAACATGTGGCCTAATTCCAATAAGGAAAGTTTTTGGAATTAAAAACTCTCTTTTAAAACTTATAGTTTTCTACAAAGAGAAGATTTTAGAAATTCAAAAACACCCCTCCTTGTTTGAATTATTATGGTCGGCCCCTACATGCTTGGTCACCAAGCAAAGGGCCGGCCTCTATAGAAGAGGATGTGGCCGGCCCTTGCTTGGTCACCAAGCATTGGACTGGCCCCCTTCTTGGACACCAAGAAGAGCTTTACATTTGGATGGACTTGAGGCTATAATGAGGCTACGACAGGGACCTAGAGGAGAAATTGGTTTTGACCTTCCGATGAGCTTGAGTATCCCGTGTTCACCCCGAACACACAACTCAAGTTCATGAATAATAACTCATTCCACTAGAGAGTTATTATCGCATTACCGCACCAATCTCAAATTACATTATGGGCTCCTTCTTATTATGAGTGTGTTAGTCTCCTTGTGTTTAAGATAACGAATGTCCACTAATTAAGTAAGTTACTGACAACTCACTTAATTAATATCTAGCTCCAAGAGTAGTACCACTCAACTTCATTGTCATGTCGGACTAAGTCCACCTACAGGGTTTAACATGACAATCCTTATGAGCTCCTCTTGGGGACATTCTCAACCTAGATAACTAGGACACAGATTCCTTCTATAATCAACAACACACACTATAAGTAATATCATTTCCCAACTTATCGGGCATATTGATTTATTGAGCTAAACCTCACCCTTTGATAAGTCAAAGAAATAAATATTAAATATATGTGTTTGTTATTATATTAGGATTAAGAGCACACACTTCCATAATAACTAAGGTTTAGTTCTTTTACTAAGTCAGTATAAAAAGAACTTACCTAAATGGTCCTACTCAATACACTTAGAGTGTACTAGTGTAATTTATTAATCAAGATAAATTAATACTTAATTACACTACAACTATTCCGATGGTTTGTTCCTTTCCATCTAAGTCGTGAGCAACTATTTATAATTTATAAAGAACCATCAACATGATCTTCTGTATGTGACACCACACACCATGTTGTCTACTATATAAATTAATTGAACAATTACATTTAACAAATAAATGTAGATATTGACCAATGTGATTCTTTTATTTCAAAATAAATGTTTACAAAAGCTAGGCTTTTAGTATACACTCCAACAGATCGGTCGATCAAAAATGAGGTTCGGTCGACCAAACCATTAGTTAATGCTTAAAGATCATATCTCAGCGAATCTCAGCACAGAAGGAAGGGAGTTGGTTCGGTCGACCGAACCCAGGGATCGGTCGACCGAACATCGACGATCTTATAAAAAGAAGCTCGAGGTCTAAGGTTGTGCAACACTTTCTGATCGGCTCCAAGTTTCATCCTTGCGCAAGCTACTCGTGATACAAGACTTCTACGTATTCTCAAGCAAGCTACTCCATCCGGATGACCAAGCTTCATCTTCTACTCTTGTCGGTAAAATTTATTTAATAGCTTGCATTGTAATTTATTAAAAAGAAGATAGTAGTCTATTACTATCTTCTAGTTGCATCTATACGATCTGCTTCTTTCCGAGGATTTTGGAAAGAAGCGTTATAGTGAATTACCTATCGGTGCGGTCAAGGATCGCGGGCCTTGGAGTAGGAGTCGACCTAGACTTCGAACCATGTAACCGAACGAGTCTTTCATTTTACTTTTCGTTGCACGACTCTGTTTTCTAAAGTAAAAGAAAAGTTTTAAAAGAGCGATATTCACCCCCCTCTATCGCACTCATCCGATCCAACAATATCAAACTGAGTTCTGATTTTATATTTGAAAAGTTTTATTGGGTGATCAATTGAATTTTAACTTACTTAGCATTAGTCAACTGTGTGACTCTGGGTACTTAGTCACATTTTCAAACTCTGAGTTTAATTAAAAATGTTAAAAAAAACCTGAAATTTCACTTAAGGAAATTAGGAAAAAGAACATCTATACAATTGACCTACCAACTGACATAACAAGAGGAAACTAAGTTGTGACACAGAAGACTGGGTCACACTTATATGAGACTCATTTAAAAAATGAGTCAAAATAGTCTAATTAAAGGTTTACCCAAGTTAAAAAATTTAGAAAATATAATCTATAATGCTTGTCAATAGGGTAAACAAACCAAGACAACCCACAAGTTAACCAACCTAAATAGAATTAATTTAATACTTGAGCTCCTACATTTAGACCTATTTTATTCACATGGAGGCAAGTCACTAAGAAAAAACTAATATTGCTTAGTTATAATTTGTAACGCCCAAAAATTCTCAAATCAATTTTAGGAATATTCTATGATTTTTATGAAATTTTAGAGTATTTTTATAGAATTTTTAAAATAGCGTAAATAGCAAAATAAATAGAAACGTAAAATAACATAAGAAGGAATCGAACCCGGGACCTATCGGGTCCGATAACCTTTAGATTGCTTTAGTAACCAAGTGAACCCAGCAGGGTCGTGCTGAAAGGAAAGGGGAACAATTATATTTATATTTGAGTTGGGCCGAATTACCCACTTAATATAAATAGGGAATTTAAGTGAGAAATTGTTATTTTCTTAAACGAGAAAACTTTTCCCTCAAACCCTCACACACCCGCCGACCCCTCTCCCTCACCCTCTCGGCGACCAAGTCCAAGGAACCTAGGGTTCCATTCCAAGGGCCATAGGAGCACCTTCCGGCAACGACTTCAGCTCGAGAACGCTCTTCTCCGCGAGAAGAACACGTAGACGCGAGGAGATCAACGAAGGGATCTTCTCCACCGGAAACCTAGCGTTTAGATTTGTAAGAAACTTCGAGCAGGAGGTAAGAAACCCCTCACCTGCAGTATAAGTAGCTCTTTCGAGGTTTTACGCATTAGTTTAGTCGTATGTAGAATTTTAGTATGTAGGGTGTGAACTAGTGCACACCATATGTTTGATAAAATGTGTAGCTCAGTTAAATGCTACCACAGGCATTTTAATAGCTCAGTAAATGCAATAGAAGCATTTTTACAGCATGTTCAGTTTTATTACAGCTTATATGGGACTACGGTCCAATGGGTGGGCTCCCACAGTCACCTCTAGGTTCAGACAACCTAGTTCTAGGTTCAGATAACCTAAAAATAGCAAGATAAGAAAAATTCAGCTATAACCAGTATTTTATTTTCAGCAGTGGCACTGTACTGGACTAGATGTCCATTAGGTTGGACTCCCACAGTCGTCCCTAGGTTTAGATAACCTAGTAAACCCTACTAGATTCGGAATTTGCAACCCCGGATTTAGTTAGGGATGCGCGCACAGCAAGTACAGTTGCCGAGCCCATCAGCAGCATGATTATGTATTTTCATCTATTTATGATAAATAGTTTTCAAACTTCACGAATTAGTTATGTGAATGCAGTGCAGCTTTAGTATTAGTTTGATATTAGTTCAGCTCAGCTTTCATTTCAGTTTAGTTTTCTTATGGATTCACATGATAGTTCTATGCTTAGCTTTGAATGTCATGTATTGTATGTCATTATGCCATATTTTAGCAACCATGTTTTAGAAATCTTAGCATAATTATCAGCATGTATTTCAAATAGCATGTTTTAAAAGCATAAAATGCATCGTTTGCATGTTTTGTGAGGTAGATGGTTTCTAACTAAGCGTAAGCTTACAGATACTTCTTTTCCTTATACTGCAAATAAAGGTAAAGGAAAGATAGACTAGCGGAGGCTAGAGGACAATGCTACAAAGATGTGTGTGGGCAGGAGCTTGGAATGAAGACCCTTGGGAACTAGCAAATTTAAAGAATTAGAACCTTTTGTTCTTTTAATGTTTATGCACTTTTAGAATGTTTAAGAATTTTGAATTGTGAAACCATGCTTATGCCATGCCTAGGACACTAGCTAGCTTATTGATGACTAATAAATCATGCATAATGTTAGTGAAGACTAATTACAATGTTCTCTAGGCATTTTAGGTTTATTATATTGAGTTGTGTATGATCGAGCTCTGAAATCAGAGTTCTGCAGCGAAATCAGAAACTCCAATCGATCGATCGATCGATTGGAGGGACCTCAATCGATCGGTTGATCGATTGAGAGCTGATTTTCGCGAACAGTAAGCTCTGGAATCGATCACTGAATCGACCGGGGAATTAGCCTCGCGAACAGAGAGCTTCTGAATCGATCGCTGGATCGACTGGTATAGCTGGATCGATCATTTGATCGATCCATAACTTCTTCCGTGCATAGTAGCACACTGAATCGATCACTGGATCGATTAGTCATAGCTGGATCGATCAGCCGCTCGATCCATAAATTCTTCCGTGCACAGTAGCACGCTGAATCGATCAGTGGATCGATCAGATGACTCCAATCGATCAGCCGATCGATTGGAGTGTCTGATTTCAGTTGGAAGGGTCTCAATTCAGTCTTTTGAGCAATTAGAAAGTATGGGTTCCTTCCCTAGTGTATGTATGTCAATGGAAAGGTCTTTGAACCTAATCTTACAGGCTGTAATAGTCACTAGCAGAGTAAGATTTTATTCAGCTCAGATTTCCGCACCTTATAGTTTAGCACAGCATAATGTGACGATCCAGCCTTACAGCCTAGCCAGTAGAAGGCAGGTCGTTACAGAGTGGTATCAGAGAAAAAGTTCCATACTTCCTCACACACACATCAGCATTGAACCTGCAGCTTCCAAGTAAGAACATCTCTCACTTCATTTATGTTTTGCTTTCATGTTTTGTCACGCCCCAGAGGAGTCCCTGTCCGAAGAAATTTCGGCAGCATCTCCCCTATACAGCGGACAATCTGAAACTTTTCTACATCTCATATACCTCAGCCACAGGCGGCTGGAATAATAACAATAAATAAAAACACATTCCACACAACCATCCACGCAGTTATATATAATCAAACAAAGTAGTAATACTCTGACTCGAAAACCACCCTACTCAACTACACTCGTAAAGCTCAAAACCGACGAACTCACCTCTTCTGCCGTCCAGGCAGGCATGTAGTAGAGTAAATCCAAATCATACCAAAAGTCCATCCAACGGAAAGATTCCATACAATATCCATATGTAAAGTCCAAAACAAAACTAAAACAAAGTCTGATAGCGGAAAGCTAAAATAAAACAACAACTCAAAAACCAGCAGAGGAGTAGCACTACGTGCTGTGGGGACCAGCGACTGGAACTCCCTCCTGACAGCATCAACCTGAAAATAACAACAATGGAGGCGGGGTGAGTCCAACACTCAGCAGGTACAATTGATATGCAAAGTAAAGAAACAACACCTAGCACTAATCATGCGCATACTCCTAATAAGAAAGATAAAATGCATCCAAGTAAACAGGAGAATCTTGTACTAACAGTCCCGAGTATAAGGTCAAACAGTCCGAGTGGTATAGGAATCAGATGCATGTCAAACATAGGTATCCAAACAATATGCAGCAAATAAATGCAACAAACACAAACACAGCAATAAATGCATCATGCATATGATGCCAATGATGCGGCCTCGCCAGTCGATTATCTCACACAATAGTGAGGCCGAGTGTGTAGGGTGACAACGTGCACTCTGTCGTCACTACTCCCGATGAGTGACCGAGTGGACGGGATCTTGTCGGAGTACACCTATCCTCCTACCCCAAATCATAGATGGGGGAGCGCAATGCTCTCAACTCCCGGTACACGATGACGGGGAGGAATCCCTGCCGGATAACTCGTTGTGTCACACTACCCATGAGCGGACCAATGGTGCCTAACAGAGTCCCTGCTGCAACACACTCTGCCTGAATTGACCACTAACCCATGAGTGGTGGTGTGTGCAGATCCATGTAACTGGCGATGTGCTCAACAATAATGGAGCGGACTATCGCACAGCATGCAATCATGCAAATGATGCATGGCAATAACCATATAAACATCCTGACCTAATCCATATATATAGAAAAGTGCACCCTAGGTCAACGAATCATATCGAATCAAAGGTACACAGAAGGTATAAAAACCTAGGTCCTGAACATGGTGAAGCATGGTATATCACTACCCGTATAAGCATGTATAGACAGGTAAAATATACATGAGATGCAAACCAATCAATCAATCAAGCATGTATCAAGATTTGGTAGTGATTAACCGAAACAGATAAGAAACACAATTAATGCAACATGTAAATTTCATTACTAAGCATATCAAAGACAAAAAGTCAAAAGTACCCGCCTCCGAAAATAGAAAGGTCCAATCCGACGTCGAGATACCGTCTCGAATCAGAGTCCTGTAATAAATCGTACAGTTTAGCTAAGTTAACTATAAACAAATAGCTAAACAACTTCCAAATCCACCAACCATCTAGGGTTAGTTTCATTAACCCTAATTACACCATTAGATTTATTCCAAATCTAAATTAACAACTATTGCTAACATATCTAGAAACAATCTACAACGGAGACCAATTCCTACACAATTAACAAACCCAAATCAAACACATAACAATCTATATATGTACCAAATCCTTACCTTAATTCAACCGCTGCTGAAAGTCAGAAAGTTGCTGCCCAAAAGAAACAACTGCTGGAAAGTGGCTGCCGGAGCCATTTACTCTGACCAGATCAAGAAGAATGATCAAAAACATTCACAAAACAACTATTAACAATTGAATTCTAGAAATAAATTGTTCCCCTTTACCTCTTCCACTCCAATTGTCTGTAGTGACCAAGGATCCGGCGTAGAAGAAAAAAATCCTCTACCAACGTTGTGGTGGCTGAAACCTAATGTAGCCACTGCCTTCCATCATCACCCCAACTCAGGCTATGAAAGGTATCGAACCCCCAAACCACAACTAGGGCAGAGCACTAACCTCCAAGATGATTGTTGGGTGACAACGTGGAGAACAATCGGCAACAGTGCTAGGGCACGAGTCGAAGCAACTCAAGGGAAAAGGAACCGGTCGAGGTAGCCACGTCTGCAATGACATGCTCAACTCTGGTAATGGCAGTGGTGGATTCAAGCTAGGGGCTGGATCCCTTCCCTGGGCCGAGGACCAGCCCGTGCTGAGGCTACCACTCCGATCGGGAATTAGGGGCAGCTGGAAAACTGAAGGGCGACGTCTGCGCCAAGGGTACCGGCGGTACTAGGCTGTGCCGGCCGATCGGCGACGGCAGTAGCCAGTGGCAAACGGGAGGTAAATCTAGGGCAAGGATGCGCAAGAAAGGGGCGGCGCGATCCAAAGAAAAGGGCGGCTCAATGAAGAGGAGACGAAGATGTAACCCTCAGCCACGGATTGGTATGCGAGGAAGAAAGAAAAACCGCTGTCGGTTAGGGCTAAGATTGCGACGGGGAGAGAAGAGGGGCGCGCGGGTGGCTCGGCAGGGAAGAAACGGCGACAAAAGAAAATGAAAAGAAATAAAGGAAATAAAAGGAAAAGGATATATAAATATAA
The DNA here is from genome assembly GCF_018446385.1 of Zingiber officinale. Lineage (NCBI taxonomy): Eukaryota > Viridiplantae > Streptophyta > Magnoliopsida > Zingiberales > Zingiberaceae > Zingiber > Zingiber officinale. The sequence continues at coordinate 62,175,159 of NC_055996.1, forward strand.
TCTTTTCCTCGCTTAAATCGGGTAGCCTAAACAGGCTTTTTTTCCCGGCCCCGTTCTTGTCCCCTTTAACTCGTCCATACGAGCTCTGAAAAATTCCCGGAAAATTTCCAAAAATTCCGGAAAATTACCTTATTAATATTCGCCTATTTTCCGGTATTTTACATGTTTATAGATAATTAAAGCATGCTTGTGTATGATAGCCTCTAGTGTGATTATGGTAGCTAATTAAGCATGATAACAATTGTTATGCAATACGATCCTGTTAGTTATGTATGTTCTCTATTCTTTAGAAAATGGTACGAGGACACCCAGCTAGAAAGACACCAGTTACTGAGCCCCAGCATGATGCAGGCAACTCAGTGCCCCTTCCAGACCTTACAGCAGTAGTGGCTCAGTTACAGAAGCAGTTAGCCGAACAGCAGCAGGAGATAGCCACCTTAAGGGCTAGTCAGCAGAACACTCCCACTGTCACTCCGGAACCTAACCTGGCAACCCCAGCAGTAATAGCGGTTCCACCAGTCCAACCTACAGCACCAGTAGCCCCAGCAGCAGGGGCAATGAGGAAAGCCTATCTAATCCAGTGGCAGAAAATTAAGCCAGAGAACTTCTCAGGCACCAGTGAACCATGGGATGCTCAAGCCTGGTTCAAAACACTGGAGAGTACGATGGAGCTTCTGGACTGGCCAGAGCATGAGAAAGTGAAATGCGCCTCTTTCTGCCTGTCAGGGGGCGCACGTATGTGGTGGGAGAGAATTAAAGTGAAGCGCCCAGTGAACCAGATGACATGGGCTGACTTCAAGAGAGAATTCTTTGAAGAGTTCTTTCACATGCGGGTTACAAACCGCCACTACGACGAGTTCACTGAATTTCGCCAGGGCAACCTTTCAGTGGAAGAAGCCGTGAAGAAATTCCACAGATTGGCTCGTCTATGCCCTGAATTAGTCAGCACCGAAAGAGAACGAGTCCGGTTGATGCTCAAGATGCTAAGGCCGGAAATAGCAATGAACGTGACCAGCGGCGTCCATAGGCCGCAAACCACTGAAGAACTAGTAAGCAGTGCTTTGACCACCGAACACTACCAGAACAATATCAGACAGCAGAAACAAGTCCTCTCAGAGTCCAAAGGTCAGGGAGGCTCAGGTACTCAAAAACACCAGGGCCACACCCCCACGGCTCAAATTGGAAAGGGAACTCCAGCAACAAACGCAAACCAGGGAGTTACCCAAAAGGAGGACTAACCAACAAACAGCCTAGTTATCCCAAGTGTTCTACTTGTGGGAGATTCCACCTAGGAGTTTGTCGCATGGGCACACGGGGATGCTTCGAATGTGGACAAGAGGGGCATATGGCTAAGCAGCCCGAACAAGACCGGTTTTCCTCAACCACAACCGATTCAGTATGGAGGCTAGCCAGCCCAGTTACACCAGATGCAGGCTGTTTTAGACGGTCCATCCATCAGCCAGGGCAGACTAGAAGCCCCCTCAGCCATGACGAACGCAAGGATATATTCACTCACCAGAGAGGATGTAGCGAATGCCTCGACAGTTGTTACAGGTCAGATTAGTATTTTACAGCAAAGTGCAACTGTCTTATTCGATACTGGGGCAACCCATTCTTATATATCCAGGACATTCGCCGAAAAGTTAGCAGTACCCCCAGAGGTATTCAGTGGTCAGTTTCTGACAACACTACCTTTGGGAGAAATTATGGCATCCAAGCACTGGCTTAAAGCGGTGCCAGTCATTATAGCATACAGAGAGCTGTTTGGCGATCTGATAGTGCTAGATATGGCTGACTACGATGTCATCATGGGAATGGACTTCCTGATCAAGTACGGTGCTTCCATAGAGTGTCGTAAATAGAAGGTTATATTCCAACCCGAAGCAGGAGTGCAGTTTGAGTACAGCGGAGAGCCAAAGAGAAGAGCCAAGAAGTTTCTCTCAGCTCTGCAAGCACAGAAACTACTAGATTCAGGATGTATGGGATTCTTAACATATGTAGTCGGTAGCAGCCAGGACAAGGACCGAAAACTAGAGGAGGTCCGAGTCGTATGTGACTACCCAGTAGTCTTTCCTGAGGAGTTACCGGGCCTAGCACCAGACAGGGAGATAGAATTTGAGATAGAACTTATTCCCGGAACAAATCCCATCTCCAAAGCACCCTACCGCATGGCTCCAGCAGAACTGAAGGAACTTCAGGAGCAACTACAGGAGCTACTTGACAAGGGCTTCATACGTCCTAGTCACTCACCATGGGGAGCGCCTGTATTGTTCGTGAAGAAGAAGGACGGGAGCATGCGACTGTGTATAGATTACAGAGCACTAAACCAAGTCACGATTAAGAACAGGTATCCTCTTCCCAAAATAGATGACCTGTTTGATCAGCTAAAGGGAGCAGCAGTGTTCTCTAAGATAGATCTCAGATCGGGATATCACCAAGTGAAGGTTAAAGAAGGCGATATACCCAAGACGGCTTTCAGGACCAGATACGGACATTATGAGTTCGTAGTCATGCCCTTTGGCGTGATAAATGCTCCAGCTACCTTCATGGATCTCATGAACAGGGTGTTCAGAGAATACTTAGATAAGTTCGTTATCGTATTCATCGATGACATCCTTATCTATTCCAGAACTCAGGAAGAATACGCAAAGCACCTGAAGATAGTACTGCAGACCCTTCAGTAGAACCAGCTGTACGCCAAGTTCACGAAATGTGAATTCTGGCTCGATCAGGTAGCCTTCTTGGGTCACATTATCTCCAAGGATGGTATAATGGTAGACCCCAGTAAAATAGAAGCTGTGAGTAACTGGAAAAGACCCAAAAACGCCAGTGAGATCAGGAGCTTTTTGGGACTAGCAGGTTATTACAGAAAATTCGTAGAGGACTTCTCCAGGATAGCCTCCCCACTAATATCTCTTACCAGGAAGAACAGAAAATTTCAGTGGACAGAGGACTGTGAGAACAGCTTCAGCGAGTTAAAAAGGAGATTGACCAGTGCACCTATTCTGACTCTACCAGAAAACACAGATAGCTTTGATATTTACAGTGACGCCTCTAAATTGGGACTAGGAGCAGTACTGATGCAAGAAGGTAAGGTGATTGCCTATGCCTCCAGATAACTCAAGGATTATGAGAGGAACTACCCTACTCATGACATCGAGCTTGCAGCAGTCGTGTTCGCTCACAAAATTTAGAGACACTACTTGTTTGGAGCTCAGTGTAGAGTGTATACAGATCATCAGAGTCTGAAGTACTTCTTTACTCAGAAGGATCTGAATATGCGACAGCGTAGATGGCTCGAACTGGTCAAAGATTATGATGTAGACATCCTCTACCATCTAGGAAAAGACAATAAGGTGGCAGATGCACTTAGCAGGAAGTCCAGCGCCACCTTACTAACACTAGCAGCCATGTCACCGCCCCTACAGAAGGAGATCACAGATTTCAGCCTCGAACTTATAGTGGAACAACTCTCTACTATGACATTAGAATCCACCTTGCTTGGTGACATCCAGACAGCTCAGGGACAGGATCCTAAAATTCAGAAAATCAAGCAAGGACTAGCAGAATCAGAAAGTGGAGAGTTTAGAGTGTCCGCTAGTGGGGTGTTGTATTTTGTTGATAGACTTTGTGTTCCAGATCAGGAGGAACTACGGAGGAAGATCTTAGACGAGGCTCACGGAACTCCTTATGCGATGCATCCTGGTTCCACCAAGATGTACCAGGACCTAAAGAAACGTTTTTGGTGGCCAGGGATGAAAAGAGACATTGCTAGATATGTTAGTACCTGTCTGACTTGCCAGAGAGTCAAGGCAGAACACCAGAGACCAGGAGGAGTTCTGCAGCCTATCCAGATCCCAGAATGGAAGTGGGAGGATATTTCTATGGATTTCATAGTGGGACTACCCAGAACCACGAATGGTTTTGATGCCGTCTGGGTAATAGTCGACAGATTGACTAAATCAGCCCACTTCCTGGCTATCAGGATATCCTACTCCATGGAACAGCTAGCTCAGTTGTATCTCAAGGAGATCGTTAGACTGCATGGAGTCCCACGAACCATAATTTCAGACAGAGACAGTAGATTCACATCACACTTTTGGGAGTGTGTACAGTCAGCATTGGGCACCAAGTTAAAATTTAGCACAACTTTCCATCCTCAGACAGATGGACAGACGGAGCGAGTAAATCAGGTACTCGAAGATATGCTCCGAGCATGTGCCCTAGACTTCAAGGGAAGTTGGTGCAAATATCTGAGTTTAGCAGAATTTGCATACAACAACAGCTATCAGGCCACTATCGGTATGGCACCCTACGAGGCTCTCTATGAGCAGAGGTGTAGATCTCCAATCTGCTGGTATGAGAGTGGTGAACAGAAGGAACTAGAACTTCAGACAGATCTAGTAGCAGACACCACGACAGCTATACAGCAGATCCGCCAGAGGATAGAGTGTAACGACCACCCTTCTTACTACTACTACTACTACTGTCTAAGAGTGACCGTTACTTATCCACTACTCTACTTAACCGGTTTATTAAAAATCTCTAGGAAAACCCTACCGAAAAATTTCGACAGAGTCTCCCCTGTACCGGTGACAATAATCATAAGTACATACATATACAAAGCAATAACATCACCACGCAGTTTATATATAACTAAAAATAAACTATCCTAGCAATGGTAAACAAAAGAACTCCAACAATAGGAAATAACTCAACTACAATGCGGAATAAACTTAACATAGACAAAGGAAACTACTAAAACAATCTCTATCAATTTAATAACTGAAAGAAAACTCCAAAGAAGGAGTCTTGACAGTTTCCTTAGCAAACTCCTGATCTCTCCATAGTCCAGCCATCACACACCTTCATCACCACCACCTTGTCGCCTTCCTTGCTAAATCTTTTCCTTTCCTTTATCTGCAGTAGGAGGAAGTGCAGTCTATAAGCATAAAGCTTAGTGAGCGCTATCTACTCACAAAAACTCGATATGCATGTATATAAATAAAAACATGCTAAAACTGAATGCTAACATATAAAACTACTCATGCTCATATATAGCAAAGGAATCATGCTAACTGAAATACTAAACATGTGTAGCTCATCATGCTCATAAACCAATAAAAGAAGCATACTAAACATGTAAAGCTACTAAACATGTAAAACTACTAAACATGTAAAACTAAACATGCTCATAAGAATAAAACTATAACAGCATGCTGAAAGCAAATAAAACTAAACATGCTGAATAATCTAATAGCAAGAAACAAATAAAACTACTACTGAATGCTTCAAACATCAAGAACTAAACTTCCTAATTCTAAACATATTTGAAGCTTGTTTCATTTGTTTCAAAACTTATACTTTAATACTTCAAAATAATAATCAACTTCTCTTGGGCCCGGCATTGTACCACTTAGCGCGCATTCTTAATAAGAATCGAGGTAGCTAATCCCGAAACTACTAAGATACTTCTAGGCCATGTGCCTAGGGGCAACTTGGAGCCCATCCCTTGGAACTTGTGTCCGGTACATGCCATTAAAAAGTAAAATACTTTCTTACTAACTTCTTTATACTTGCCCTTACTTGGCATTTAAGCAAACACCTTGTGTGCGCTTTTGATATTAAACACCTTGTGTGTGCTTTTGATCTTAAACTTCTGAAATTGAGATCAAGTTAAAGTCTTGGTCTTTCTTAGCTTATAACTTCTCATATTAGTCCAATAGCAAAAGACTAAAGATAGGAATCATTACTGCTCATGTTAAACTGATACTTTAAAAATCTGCATGCTATACTTATAAAAATCTGCTTATTAAAGTCTGCATACTATACTTAACAAATCTGAAATCTTTAGGCATGCTACAGCAGAAGTAAATCAAAGAAAGAAAGATCTGCATTCTTTAAAAAGAAAACTGCATACACTTAGAGAGTAGTTGTTCATGCTTGTTAAAGTAGCGAATAAAAACAACTTTGAGCTTACTAATCATGCTATAAAATAGAGCAAAAGAAAGCAACTTTGAACTTACTAATCATGCTATAAAATAGAGCAAGGAAAGCAACTTTAAACTTACTAATCATGCTATAAAATAGAGCAAAGAAAGCAACTTTAAACTTACTAATCATGCTTTAAAATAGAGCAAGGAAAGCAACTTTAAGCTTACTAATCATGCTATAAAATAGGGCAAAAGAATGCAACTTTGAGCTTTCTATACATGCTGTAAAATAGGGCAAAAGAATGCAACTTTGAGCTTTCTAAACATGCTGTAAAATAGGGCAAAAGAATGCAACTTTGAGCTTTCTAAACATGCTGTAAAATAGGGCAAAATAACTAACTCTGAACTGTTATAACAAGGTTATTCTTGCCCTTAAAACAGTAACAAATAATCTATCCAAACTTACTAGTATACTAAGTTGTGCACGCTCATTAAGTGGCAAGGAAAACTAAACCGTACAGGGCTGTTCATATTCATGGAGGTAGCAAACAAAACAGAACTGCATACTAATAATTAAGGGTTGTTTATGTCCATTTGCACGGCCAAAATAGAAAGTAAACTTGCTGGAATTTATGGCAGCAGGTAGACCTACCCGGATTCAACATTTAAGAGCTAAAGGCATGCTTAAAACACAACCACAGGCTGGAATTAGGACTGTTCGGCTTAACAATGAATTCGAAACAGAAATTCTAGGCAAGAAATGCTCTAATCTACATGGTATAAAGAGCTAATAACATAGGCAGAACTTGCTATTACTTAACTGCATAAGGATATTATTAGCATAAGCAAGAAATGCTACAATCTACCCGCTATAAGGGAACTAATCAGCACAAAACAGCTACATATCAAACTCAATACAGCCAATCTTAACAGAATTGAGCATATGATTCAATACAATAGCAAAATCGAGAATGACATCTCAACAAAGCAAGGAAGAAACCCTAGCATATTCTTCTACTCGGCACAACAAGATCCGGAAGCAAGGAAACGAAACCCGAAAATTCGGAGCAACTCCTACTGCAGGTGAGAAGCAACTCACTTTCGGTTCTTGGACTTACAACCGAAGAAGGGGACTCTAAAGCTTCTAGGGTTCGGAGGATGTGAAGATCTCTGCGATCCCTTCCTATCCGCGTGTTCTCCTTGACGAGGAGACCACGAATCCGTGAACGGCTTCTGAAAAGAAGCCCTTGCCGGCCGCCGGAGGGGAACCCTAGGTCTTCTGATCTGCCGCCGTCGCACGCGAGAGGTGAGGAGAGGAAAAGAAATTTTAGGTTTTCCGAAAATCACTTTAGTCCTCACTTTATAACTAGGGTTATTTTTGGTTCCAACTATAGCTTAAATGGAATTTTTCTCCTTCTTTAATAACAAACAATCGCTAGCACACTTGGTCAGCCCGGCTTTAACCAAATCAGAGATCTTGGCTTCGATTCCTCAGCCGCGCACTTTTATTTCCAATTTATTTTACTGTTCCTAACTACTACTTAAATATATATCGCTCCATATATAATTAACAAATCGAGCGCAGCTCGGTTGGTTGGGCCGGTTTTGCTTGGGCCAGGGGTGCTGGGTTCGAAACCCAGCTTCTACAACCCTTTTTTTTTTTTTTTTTTTTAGTTTATTTTTAAAACTTATTCTCCTTTGGTAAAAATACCAAACGGACTCCAAAATTTGCATAAAAATACTCTAAAAATTCCTAAAAATCTCTAGAATATTTTAAAAGTATTCCCAAATATTTTTATGGACTTTTTAGATCTTGAAATAGGGAAAATTGGGTCGTTACAATTCCCCATACCTTATAAAAAGTTCGTCCTCGAACTTAGAATAACTCTGGATATTTCTGTCTCATACTGTCCTCACGCTTCCAAGTGACTTCCTCGTGCTTCTGGTTCTGCCAGATTACTTTCACTAGTGGTACTTCTTTGTTTCTTAGTCTCTTGACTGCTCTGTCCACTATCTGTGTAGGTCTGCTTTCATAGCTAAGATCCTCTTGGATCTGCACTGTCTGAGGCTGAATCACTTGGCTAGGGTCGTGAATACGCTTCTTTAGCATAGAGACATGAAATACATTGTGTATTGCTGACATGTCTTGTGGTAAATCCAGCTTATAAGCTACTTTCCCAATCCTCACTATGATCAGGTAAGGTCCTTCGTAACGAGGACTTAATTTGCCCTTCTTGCCAAATCTCATCACTCCCTTCATAGGAGCGACTTTGAGAAAAACTGAATCCCCTACTTGGAACTCAAGTGGCCTACGACGTGTGTCAGCATAACTTTTCTGTCTACTCTGGGCAGTCTCAATCTTCTGTCTGATCTTCTGGATAGCCTGAGTGGGCTCATCTATCATCTCAGTCTAAATGCCCAGCTCTACTTCCATTTCTTTTCTTTCACTCGCCTCTTGCCAGCAAATATGCGATCTGCACTTCCTGTTATACTGTGCCTCGTAAGGTGTCATCTTGATAGTGGCCTGATAACTATCGTTGTAGGCAAATTCAGCCAAGCACAAATACTTGCACCAACTTCCCTTGAAATCTAGTACACAAGCCCTGAGCATATCTTCTAAGATCTGATTTACTCGCTCTATCTGTCCATCAGTCTGAGGATGGAAGGCTGTGCTGAACTTGAGTTTGGTGCCTAGTGCATTCTGAACGCACTCCCAAAAATGTGAGGTGAAGCGCCCATCTCTATCAGAAACAATAGATTTAGGAACTCCATGAAGTCTGATCACCTCCTTAACATATAGTTGTGCCAACTGCTCTATGGAGTGGGACACCTTGATGGCTAGGAAATGGGCTAACTTAGTCAATCTGTCCACTACTACCCATATTGCGTCATATCCATTTGTAGTTCTTGGAAGACCTGTTATGAAGTCCATGGATATGTCTTCCCACTTCCACTCTGGTATTGGAAGAGACTGAAGAACTCCTCCTGGTCTCTGGTGTTCTGCTTTGACCCTCTGACATGTCAGGCAGGTACTGACATATTTAGCTACATCTCTTTTGAGTCCAGACCACCAGAATCTTTGTTTCCCGTCTTGATACATCTTGGTAGAACCAGGATGCATGGAATAAGGTGTACTATGAGCTTCTTCTAAAATTTTCTTTCTCAGCTCTTTGTCATTGGGAACACAAAGGCGGCTCCCCTGATAAAGAATTCCATTGTCTGATACTCGAAACTCTAAATTTTTTTCTTTCTGTATCCCTTGCTTGATCTTTTGGATATCAGGATCTTCACTTTGCTTCTTCTATATATCCTCAAGCAGGGTTGACTCTAGAGTCAATACAGAGAGTTGCCCATAAATAATTTCAAGTCCGAAATCTGACAACTCCTTCTGTAGTGGCAGGGCCAATGATGACAAGGACATCAGGAATGCACTGGATTTTCTGCTTAGTGCATCTGCCGCTTTATTAGCTTTACCTGGGTGGATCACTTTCTTTCATTTCTAACTGATGATACCCAGAGCACAGGTCTATTTTAGAGAACTCTATTACCCTTTTTTAGCTGATCATATGGATCATCTATTCTAGAATAAGGGTACTTGTCCCTAACTGCTACTTTGCTCGGCGCTCTAAAATATATGCACATTAGCATAGATCCGTCTTTCTTCTTAACGAACAACTCTGGAGTATCCCAGGGTGAATGACTAGGGCGGATGAAACCCTTGTCAAGTAACTCCTGAAATTGTTCTTATAACTCTTTTAGCCCTGCTAGAGAAATTTGGTACAGAGCTTTTGAAATTGGCTCCACTTCTCTGTTGGGAGGTAATCCAGGTAGCCCTTCTGGAAATACTTCTGGATATTCACAAACTACCCGAACATCTTCCTACTTGGGTCTTTCTTATGATCATTGTCTTTCTAGTTCTAACTACTTAACTGGGGTCTCTATTTCCCCACTGTCTTGTCTTCTATCTTGACTGGCTTGTATTGTGTTTGTTGTTCCTTGTTGCTGTTCAGATAGTGCTCACTAATGCCCTGCTGACTAGCTCTTCACCAATCTATGGTCGGTGAGTTTCACTACATCACATTAGGTGTTATTTCTGGTCACAGAATTAGGAGCATCAGTCTGACTCATTCTTTCACTGTACTTACTAACTCTAGGCAAAGGTGAGCTAGCCTATTAAATCTTTTAACCGCTTCTTCTACTGGTAGGTCACCTGGTCTAAATTCTATAAACTGCTCATAATGTTTATTGGTGATCCGTTGGCGGAAGAACTCTTAGTACAACTCTATCTCAAAGTCAACCCAGCTCATCTGGTTGACTGCTCTCTTACTCTTAACTCGCTCCCACCACATACGAGCATCTCCAGATAGGCAGAAAGAGGTACACTTGACCTTCTCGACTTCTGGCCAGTCAAGAAGTTTCATGGTGCTCTCCAGTGTCTTGAACCAAGCCTGGCATCCCAGGGCTCAGTCGTGCTTCAGCTTTAGCCACCGGATGAGGTATGCTTCTTGTCTTCTAGGTGTTGTGGCGACTTCCAAGGCAACCGATGGGACTTCAGTCACCACCGGGGTCTCCACAAATGGTTGGGGGAGTGGGAGGAACTGACTGTTGATAGATTGGCAATCACTAGCTGCTGCTCACTACTTGTCTCAAGTTGAGCAACAACTGCAGAGAGAATAGGCCCAGGGTTCTGGGCTCTTCGTTCTCCTGAACTCGGTCCTCAGTATGAACGGTACGGGCTTCTTGCCATCAAGTCAGGCAGAGGAAAAGAAAACTTAAAATTATCACTATACTTTCTAGATATATCTTACTTATACATGATTCTTGACTTTCAACACCTATGAGTAGGTACTTCTAAACATTTCTCTATCCTTTCTAAACATACATATTTGTATATGAAGAAGGAAAAATAGCAAAAACTCTTATCTACTTACGCACTTATAAGCAATCACTCTATACTGCAAATAATAATAAAGGAAAGCAATAAAGAAAGAACTTAAATACTTTCTTACTTGAAGACGGCAAGGATGATGCTGATGTGTGTGTGATGCTGAAGAATGGAACCTGCTCTGATACCAACTGTAACGACCACCCTTCTTACTACTACTACTACTACTGTCTAAGAGTGACCGTTACTTATCCACTACTCTACTTAACCGGTTTATTAAAAATCTCTAGGAAAACCCTACCGAAAAATTTCGGCAGAGTCTCCCCTGTACCGGTGACAATAATCATAAGTACATACATATACAAAGCAATAACATCACCACGCAGTTTATATATAACTAAAAATAAACTATCCTAGCAATGGTAAACAAAAGAACTCCAACAATAGGAAATAACTCAACTACAATGCGGAATAAACTTAACATAGACAAAGGAAACTACTAAAACAATCTCTATCAATTTAATAACTGAAAGAAAACTCCAAAGAAGGAGTCTTGACAGTTTCCTTAGCAAACTCCTGATCTCTCCATAGTCCAGCCATCACACACCTTCATCACCACCACCTTGTCGCCTTCCTTGCTAAATCTTTTCCTTTCCTTTATCTGCAGTAGGAGGAAGTGCAGTCTATAAGCATAAAGCTTAGTGAGCGCTATCTACTCACAAAAACTCGATATGAATGTATATAAATAAAAACATGCTAAAACTGAATGCTAACATATAAAACTACTCATGCTCATATATAGCAAAGGAATCATGCTAACTGAAATACTAAACATGTGTAGCTCATCATGCTCATAAACCAATAAAAGAAGCATACTAAACATGTAAAGCTACTAAACATGTAAAACTACTAAACATGTAAAACTAACATGTAAAACTAAACATGCTCATAAGAATAAAACTATAACAGCATGCTGAAAGCAAATAAAACTAAACATGCTGAATAATCTAATAGCAAGAAACAAATAAAACTACTACTGAATGCTTCAAACATCAAGAACTAAACTTCCTAATTCTAAACATATTTGAAGCTTGTTTCATTTGTTTCAAAACTTATACTTTGATACTTCAAAATAATAATCAACTTCTCTTGGGCCCGGCATTGTACCACTTAGCGCGCATTCTTAATAAGAATCGAGGTAGCTAATCCCGAAACTACTAAGATACTTCTAGGCCATGTGCCTAGGGGCAACTTGGAGCCCATCCCTTGGATCTTGTGTCCGGTACATGCCATTAAAAAGTAAAATACTTTCTTACTAACTTCTTTATACTTGCCCTTACTTGGCATTTAAGCAAACACCTTGTGTGCGCTTTTGATATTAAACACCTTGTGTGTGCTTTTGATCTTAAACTTCTGAAATTGAGATCAAGTTAAAGTCTTGGTCTTTCTTAGCTTATAACTTCTCATATTAGTCCAATAGCAAAAGACTAAAGATAGGAATCATTACTGCTCATGTTAAACTGATACTTTAAAAATCTGCATGCTATACTTATAAAAATCTGCTTATTAAAGTCTGCATACTATACTTAACAAATCTGAAATCTTTAGGCATGCTACAGCAGAAGTAAATCAAAGAAAGAAAGATCTGCATTCTTTAAAAAGAAAACTGCATACACTTAGAGAGTAGTTGTTCATGCTTGTTAAAGTAGCGAATAAAAACAACTTTGAGCTTACTAATCATGCTATAAAATAGAGCAAAAGAAAGCAACTTTGAACTTACTAATCATGCTATAAAATAGAGCAAGGAAAGCAACTTTAAACTTACTAATCATGCTATAAAATAGAGCAAAGAAAGCAACTTTAAACTTACTAATCATGCTTTAAAATAGAGCAAGGAAAGCAACTTTAAGCTTACTAATCATGCTATAAAATAGGGCAAAAGAATGCAACTTTGAGCTTTCTATACATGCTGTAAAATAGGGCAAAAGAATGCAACTTTGAGCTTTCTAAACATGCTGTAAAATAGGGCAAAAGAATGCAACTTTGAGCTTTCTAAACATGCTGTAAAATAGGGCAAAATAATCTAACTCTGAACTTTTATACATGCTTAAAACAGTAACAAATAATCTATCCAAACTTACTAGTATACTAAGTTGTGCATGCTCATTAAGTGGCAAGGAAAACTAAACCGTACAGGGCTGTTCATATTCATGGAGGTAGCAAACAAAACAGAACTGCATACTAATAATTAAGGGTTGTTTATGCCCATTTGCACGGCCAAAATAGAAAGTAAACTTGCTGGAATTTATGGCAGCAGGTAGACCTACCCGGATTCAACATTTAAGAGCTAAAGGCATGCTTAAAACACAACCACAGGCTGGAATTAGGACTGTTCGGCTTAACAATGAATTCGAAACAGAAATTCTAGGCAAGAAATGCTCTAATCTACATGGTATAAAGAGCTAATAACATAGGCAGAACTTGCTATTACTTAATTGCATAAGGATATTAATAGCATAAGCAAGAAATGCTACAATCTACCCGCTATAAGGGAACTAATCAGCACAAAACAGCTACATATCAAACTCAATACAGCCAATCTTAACAGAATTGAGCATATGATTCAATACAATAGCAAAATCGAGAATGACATCTCAACAAAGCAAGGAAGAAACCCTAGCATATTCTTCTACTCGGCACAACAAGATCCGGAAGCAAGGAAACGAAACCCGAAAATTCGGAGCAACTCCTACTGCAGGTGAGAAGCAACTCACCTTCGGTTCTTGGACTTACAACCGAAGAAGAGGACTCTAAAGCTTCTAGGGTTCGGAGGATGTGAAGATCTCTGCGATCCCTTCCTATCCGCGTGTTCTCCTTGACGAGGAGACCACGAATCCGTGAACGGCTTCTGAAAAGAAGCCCTTGCCGGCCGCCGGAGGGGAACCCTAGGTCGGCTTCACCTTCCGCCTGATCTGCCGCCGTCGCACGCGAGAGGTGAGGAGAGGAAAAGAAATTTTAGGTTTTCCGAAAATCACTTTAGTCCTCACTTTATAACTAGGGTTATTTTTGGTTCCAACTATAGCTTAAATGGAATTTTTCTCCTTCTTTAATAACAAACAATCGCTAGCACACTTGGTCAGCCCGGCTTTAACCAAATCAGAGATCTTGGCTTAGATTCCTCAGCCGCGCACTTTTATTTCCAATTTATTTTACTGTTCCTAACTACTACTTAAATATATATCGCTCCATAAATCGAGCGCAGCTCGGTTGGTTGGGCCGGTTTTGCTTGGGCCAGGGGTGCTGGGTTCGAAACCCAGCTTCTACAACCCTTTTTTTTTTTTAGTTTATTTTTAAAACTTATTCTCCTTTGGTAAAAATACCAAACGGACTCCAAAATTTGCATAAAAATACTCTAAAAATTCCTAAAAATCTCTAGAATATTTTAAAAGTATTTTCAAATATTTTTATGGACTTTTTAGATCTTGAAATAGGAAAAATTGGGTCGTTAATCTCACTTGGTTACCAGGATTCATAAACTCTAATACTTAAGCCTGGAGGTTTAGAGTTCGAATCCTGGGGGAGGCAAAAATCCACTGCCAGGGGTGGAAAGTCCTAGTGAGTAACGGCACGGCCAAGGGTCGTCGGTCGACGACATGAGAGGTCGCCAAATGGGTCGACGACATAAGGGCCGACGGTCGACGACCCGAGGGTCGCCAAATGGGCCGCCAAATGGGCCAAGAGGGCCGGGTCGTTACAATAAAAGGCGCCTTTTTATTGTAACGACCCGGCCCTCTTGGCCCATTTGGCGGCCCATTTGGCGAATTCTCATGTGTATTAGAGTTTATGAATCCTGGTAACCAAGTGAGATGATCTCACTTGGTTACCAGGATTCATAAACTCTAATACTTAAGCCTGGAGGTTTAGAGTTCGAATCCTGGGGGAGGCAAAAATCCACTGCCAGGGGTGGAAAGTCCTAGTGAGTAACGGCATGGCCAAGGGTCGTCAGTCGACGACATGAGAGGTCGCCAAATGGGTCGACGACATAAGGGCCGACGGTCGACGACCCGAGGGTCGCCAAATGGGCCGCCAAATGGGCCAAGAGGGCCGGGTCGTTACATAGAGACAGCTCAGAGCCGTCAGAAAAGCTATGCTGATACACGGCGCAAACCCTTGGAATTTTCAGTTGGGGATACAGTATTCCTCAGAGTAGCTCCCATGAAGGGAGTAATGCGTTTTGGGAAGAAGGGCAAACTAAGTCCCAGATATGTGGGACCCTACCTTATTACCAAAAGAGTTGGCAAGGTAGCCTATGAGCTAGAGCTACATCAGGAGATGTCAGCTATCCACAATGTATTTCATGTCTCTATGCTGAAGAAGCATATCCCAGATGCCACCCTGGTGATTGAGCCCCAGTCGGTACAAGTCCGCGAAGACCTCAGCTATGATAGTCGGCCTATTCAGATAATAGACCGAACAATTAAGAAATTGTGGAACAAGGAAGTACCCTTAGTAAAAGTTATTTGGCAAAGTCACACAGCAGAAGAGGCAACTTGGGAGACAGAGGCCAGTATGAGACAGAAGTACCCAGAGTTATTCTATGTTCGAGGATGAACTTTTTATAAGGTATGGGGGATTGTAATGCCCAAAAATTCTCAAATCAATTTTAGGAATATTCTATGATTTTTCTGGAATTTTAGAGTATTTTTATAGAATTTTTGGAATAGCGGAAATAGCAAAAATAAATAGAAACGTAAAATAGCTTAAGCGGGAATCGAACCCGGGACCTATCGGGTCCGATAACCTTTAGATAGCTTTAATAACCAAGTGGACCCATCAGGGCCGTGCTGAAAGGAAAGGGGAACAATTATATTTATATTTGAGTTGGGCCAAATTACCCACTTAATATAAATAGGGAATTTAAGTGAGGAATTGTTATTTTATTAAACGAGAAAACTTTTCCCTCAAACCCTCACACACCCGCCGACCCCTCTCCCTCACCCTCTCGGCGCCCAAGTCCAAGGAACCTAGGGTTCCGTTCCAAGGGCCATAGGAGCACCTTCCAGCGACGACTTCAGCACGAGAACACTCTTCTCCGTGAGAAGAACACGTAGACGCGAGGAGATCAACGAAGGGATCTTCTCCACTGGAAACCTAGCGTTTAGATTTGTAAGAAACTTCGAGCAGGAGGTAAGAAACCCCTCACCTATAGTATAAGTAGCTCTTTCAAGGTTTTACGCATTAGTTTAGTCGTATGCAGAATTTTAGTATGTAGGGTGTGAACTAGTGCACACCATATGTTTGATAAAATGTGTAGCTCAGTTAAATGCTACCACAGGCATTTTAATAGCTCAGTAAATGCAATAGAAGTATTTTTACAGCATGTTCAGTTTTATTACAGCTTATATGGGACTACGGTCCAATGGGTGGACTCCCACAGTCGCCTCTAGGTTCAGACAACCTAGTTCTAGGTTCAGATAACCTAAAAATAGCAAGATAAGAAAAATTCAGCTATAACCAGTATTTTATTTTCAGCAGTGGCATTGTACTGGACTAGATGTCCATTGGGTTGGGCTCCCACAGTCGTCCCTAGGTTTAGATAACCTAGTAAAACCTACTAGATTCGAAATTTACAACCCCGGATTTAGTTAGGGATGCGCGCACAGCAAGTACAGTTGCCGAGCCCATCAGCAGCATGATTATGTATTTTCATCTATTTATGATAAATAGTTTTCAAACTTCATGAATTAGTTATGTGAATGCAGTGCAGCTTTAGCATTAGTTTGATATTAGTTTAGCTCAGCTTTCATTTCAGTTTAGTTTTCTTATGGATTCACACAATAGTTCTATGCTTAGCTTTGAATGTCATGTATTGTATGCCATTATGCCATATTTTAGCAACCATGTTTTAGAAATCTTAGCATAATTATCAACATGTATTTCAAATAGCATGTTTTAAAAGCATAAAATGCATCGTTTGCATGTTTTGTGAGGTAGATAGTTTCTTACTAAGCGTAAGCTTACAGATACTTCTTTTCCTTATACTGCAGATAAAGGTAAAGGAAAGATAGACTAGCGGAGGCTAGAGGACAATGCTACAAAGATGTGTGTGGGCAGGAACTTGGAATGAAGACCCTTGGGAACTAGCAAATTTAAAGAATTAGAACCTTTTGTTCTTTTAATGTTTATGCACTTTTAGAATGTTTAAGAATTTTGAATTGTGAAACCATGCTTATGCCATGCCTAGGACACTAGCTAGCTTATTGATGACTAATAAATCATGCATAATGTTAGTGAAGACTAATTACAATGTTCTCTAGGCATTTTAGGTTTATTATATTGAGTTGTGTATAATCGAGCTCTGAAATCAGAGTTCTGCAGCGAAATCAGAAACTCCAATTGATCGATCGATAGATTGGAGGGACCTCAATCGATCGGTTGATCGATTGAGAGCTGATTTCCGTGAACAGTAAGCTTTGGAATCGATCACTGGATCGACCGTGGAATTAGCCTGGCGAACAGAGAGCTTCTAAATCGATCGCTGGATCGACTAGTATAGCTGGATCGATCAATTTATCGATCCATAACTTCTTCCGTGCACAGTAGCACACTGAATCGATCACTGGATCGATTAGTCATAGCTGGATCGATCAGCCGCTCGATCCATAAATTCTTCCATGCACAGTAGCACGCTGAATCGATCAGTGGATCGATCAGATGACTCCAATCGATCAGCCGATCGATTGGAGTGTCTGATTTCAGCTGGAAGGGTCTCAATTCAGTTTTTTGAGCAATTAGAAAGTATGGGTTCCTTCCCTAGTGTATGTATGTCAATGGAAAGGTCTTTGAACCTAATCTTACAGGCTGTAATAGTCACTAGCAGAGTAAGATTTTGTTCAGCTCAGATTTCCGCACCTTATAGTTTAGCACAACATAATGTGACGATCAGCCTTACAGCCTAGCCAGTAGAAGGCGGGTCGTTACATAATTGATGATTACTCAAGATTTACTTGGGTAAAATTTTTGAAAACAAAAGATGAAACTTACGAAATCTTTAAATCTTTTTGAAAATTAATAGAAAATGAAAAAGATACTAAAATTAAAAGAATTAGAAGTGACCATGGAGGAAAATTTGACAATCATAGGCTTAATGAATTTTGCCAATTAAATTACTACAATCATGAATTTTCATGCCCTAGAACCCCCCAACAAAATGGTCTAGTAGAATGAAAAAATAGAATACTACAAGAAGCTGCTAAAACCATGTTAAACGAATACAACCTAAATAATCAATTCTGGGCCGAAGCAATAAATATGACATGTTACGTTTAAAAGAGAATATTAATAAATAAATTTCAAAATAAAACTCCATATGAAATATATTATAATAAAATCTCTAACTTAAATTAGTTAAAGGTGTTTGGATGTAAAGTCCACATTCTAAACACTAAGGACTACTTAGGAAAATTTACATTAAAATCAATGACAAGAATTTTTTTAGGGTACCCCACAACTAGTAGAGCTTATAGAGTCTATAACAAAGATACCCTAAAAGTTGAAGAAACAACTAAAGTGATTTTTGATGAAGAAAATAACTGACCTAATCCAACAAATGAAAATGTCAATCAAAATACAGAAAATATTAATACAAGAAACATAAAAGATGATAAAGAAATTCAAATTAAACCTAGAAAATTACAAGAACCAGTTGTTGATCTTGACATAAGACCTTCAAGAATAAGTTCTAATCACCCATCTGACCAAATTTTGGGTGACCCAACCTTAGGAGTTCGAACTAGATCATCCTATAGGAACCTAAGTCAGATAGCCCTAATTTCTAAAATTGAACCCAAGACTATAGAAGAAGCCTTACCTGACCCAGACTGGGTGTTAGCAATGCAAGAAGAGTTAGCCCAATTTGAAAGAAACCAGGTCTAGAACTTATACCTAAACCCATAAGTAAAACCATAGTTGACACTAAATGGGTAGAAATAAATTGGATGATAAGGGTGAAATAGTATGAAATAAAGCTAGACTAGTAGTAAAAGGGTTAGACTATGATGAAACCTATACACCCGTAGCCAGACTTAAATGCATAAGGATGTTGCTAGCCTATGCAGCACATAAAAGATTCTGTGAGATCTCGGAAAAAGTTAAATAAATAAGGTTATTTGGGAAATAACCTTGTAGAATTTTTCCGGAATTTTTAGAAATTTTCTGGGAATTTTTCGGAGCTCGTACGGAGGGTTTTGAGGGGATCAATTTTGGGTTCGGATAAATCCTGTTTAGGATACCCGTTTAAGTGAGGAAATGTGTTAATATATAAATTCCTTTTTTTTTATTTCTTTTCCCTTAAACTGCCGATCCCGAACCCGAGCTTCCCCGATCTCCCCTCTTCCTCTCTCTGTTCTCTCGCGGGCGAGCAACGCCGAAGCAAGCCGAGAGCTCCAGTGATCTCCTTCTGCCGGCATCGACCAGTACGCTCAGATCCAGCCAAAGTCCCTTCTCCTGCCCGATCCTTTCTTTCCGCTCGCCTTCGATCGCTGCCGAAGCTTCACCATCCCGACTTTGCCGTCGACCTAGGGGAGCAGACGCCGGTACAGATCCGATCGTGGATGACCTTCTCCAGTCTTAGGTGAGAGCATCGATCTCTTTCTCCTCCCGATGTTGCCGGCGACGCCACCGATCCCGATCACCTGCGATCTTATCACAACCCTAGGTCACCGACGCACTTCTCTTCTTGGCGGCTAAATTAGGTCACGGATCGGAGGGGATCAGTGAGTTGTGCTTGGGCTGTAGGGCAGAGACTACATGTGTTGATGCTTGATCAGTAGTCTTCCTGTTTGATTCCAATCTTGATCCGATCAATTGAGGTAAGCTTAGGTTGTTAATTAGGTTGTTGCTTGATATTGTGTTGTCCATTTTTTGATCCCATCCTGAGCCGAACAGAGTACTGGAATTCAACATGTTGCTATTCTGTGGAGGTGTTCTTGATTAAAGGAAGCATCGGACTGCTGTGGATCAATGGATGAGGGTTGTGAGGTTCTGTGGATCCGAAGTTCTATTGCTGTGGGATTGTTTTGGTTCCAGCAGCATCTCTTTGGCTTCAGATCAAGAGTAGAGCTTGGAGATTGAGGTATGGAGTAGGGTAATTGATACATGATTAGTGTAATTAGTTGTGGATCATGTGTATATTTGAATTAGGGTTATGTGGATTGTGATTAGATTTAATTGCTTAGATTAATCTAATGGAATAATTAGGGTTAAGATACTTAACCCTAGTCAACTATTAGATTTAATCTAAGTTTAGATTTCTAATATATTGGTGATTAGGGATAAGGTAACTAACCCTAATTGACCGTTAGATTTAATTAGATAGGTTGAGATTGTGTTGATTAGGGTTTTGCCCTAATTTAGTTTTGGGAATTTTATTTAGCTATTTCATTTGGATTTAGCTAAATAAAATATATATGTTGTTTGACACAGGATTCTGATTCGAGACAGGCATCTCGACGTTGACTTCGGATTTGGGATTGTACCTTCTATTTGAGGCGGGTACCCTTTGACTTATCTTTTGATAATGTCTTATGATATGTGTAGCTTATATATATTTACTAGTGGTAGATTGTAGATTATTTCTTCCCTGGTCTTAGCTAGTTGATACCTATCACATGCTTCATCTGCTAGTTGCTTTACTTCAGGATTGGATATTTTATCTCTTGCCATGTGTATATATGTTCATAGAGATGCATATCTATAGTGCTTTACTCTACTGGATTAGTTGCTTTACATGTGTGATACATGCTCTTGGATTCATGATACTTACATCATTGTTATATGTGATGTCTTTGGATTTATGCTGTTTATATCATGGTTATATATATGCATTTACCTTTTGGGCACACACATATATGGAGGAGGCTATGTTCAGGTATGACATACTGTAGCCGCATGCACCATATTGCATGATTGCATGCTGGGCGACTGACGACTCCATTATTTTTGAGCTCGTCAGCCGGCTATATGGACCCGCACACAACGTGTTCACTGCATGGGTAGTGGCACAGCACTCAGGGTGTGTAGGGTAGATTGCTCGGTAGTGCTCCGCTAGGACGCTCATGGGTAGCGTGACAGGAGCGTGGTAGCACACCGGGGTCCCTCCCCGTCATTGCGTACCGGGAGATGAGAGCGTTACGCTCCCTCACTATGTTTGAGGCAGGAGGATAGGTGTACTCCGACAGCATCCCGTCCACTCGGTCACTCATCAGGGGTAGTGATGGCAGAGTGCACGGTTGTCACAGCCCTACCCACTCGGTCTCACCATTGTGTGTGAGACGGCTGAGCATGGCAGTAGGGGTGACCAGGACATGTCATTTGCATCATATGCACATATTGCATTATTTATGATTGATGTATTTTGGTGATTGCATATGATTGACATGCATACAGGTTATATGCTTTTGCTCTGACTATTTTTATCTGTGTATGTTCACAGTCAGTTGCACAAGCCTCGCAGGTGAGTACAGTTTATTTCAGTTATGCATTTTCTTATTTTTCTTGCTATAGACTGTACTTTATGCCTATTGCTGGTTATTACAGTTTATTTCAGCTATGCATATCTGTTATACTATTAGGAGACTGTACCGTAGGTTGTACTGTTAGGAAACTGTACTGTAGGTTGTATGGTTAGAGAACTGTACTATTGATCCTATGGTTTAGGAGACTGTACCTTAGGTTTTTACTGGTGGATATATATTGCTGTACATGTCTATTGGTTTACCTGCTGAGTTCTTGAACTCACCCCGTTGTTACTATTTTTCAGGTTGAGGTCGTCAGGAGAGATTCCCGTCGCTAGCCCCTTGGTCGCGAGGATTTCTAGATATCATTTTCTGTATTCGCTTTTATACGTATACTTTTGATGTGGGCTTGTATTGTGGACTTTACATTGAACATTCGGGTTTGCTACTTTTGTTTTCCGCTGCGGTTGTATTTTCATTACTTCGTGGATTGGTTTTCTTCGTTGTAGTGGAGTAGGCTGTTTACATATATCTTCGAGATTCTATATCGTCTTTCCTTATTGAACTGCGTGGATTGATTTTATATTGAATTGTGTGGAATGTTGATATAAACTGCGTGGTTTGTTTCTTATTTGTATTGTATTGTTCTGGCCGTGTGTGGCCGAGGTATAGATATATGTATTCTGGATTCATATTGTCACCCGTACAGGGGAGATGCTGCCGAAATTTCTTCGGACAGGGACTACCTGGGGCGTGACAATTTATTTGGTATCAGAGCATGGGTTACGATGCTCTGTATTTTCTTTTTATCTGATACCAATTTATTTGGTATCAGAGTAGGCTCACGATACTTGCTCTTCGTTTTGGATTTTCGAGGTTTATCTGATACCAATATTTTTGGTATCAGAGCGAGGTTTCTGATACTTGTTTCTCGTGTTCTGGAGTTTACGAGTTTATCTGGGTATTTTCGGATTGTACGGATTTCCGTCGATTTTCTCGTTTCGGAATTCCGAGGTATTTTGACGAAGTTTTATTGGATCTATTTGGGGGTTATGCAGCGACAGGACATCTCCAGACGGCAATAGGTAAATCAGGTAATTTTATAGTTTTCATACCTGTAGTGATATCTGGATATATATGATACGTGTTCTAGTACTTAGACGTGGTCGCACATGTATGAGGGCGATCGATTCTCTAGAGACAGTCTCCAGAGAGTTCTGTTAGGGTTGAGCCTGTCCATCAGGGATAGACTCCTCAGGGTATTGTGACCACGTTAGACTGTCAGATCCTGACGGTTTCGACTTCAGAGGTACCTACCTTGCCTGTACCGCCAGTAGTACCTACAGGGTACTCGGCACCTTCTCTAGCCGTGCCTACTGCGTACTCGGTATCACCACAGACATCTGTGCTGGTTACTACATACTCGGTACCTACACCAGCAGTACCGGTTACATCTTACCCGGTACCACCCATCGTACCTTTAGTCGTCCCTACTTATGCCTACTCTGTAGTTCCACTAGTGGTTCCTACCCTGTTTATGTGGCAGCACCAGTGGTACCTCTTCCAACCTATCCATCAGTACCACCCATAAGATCAACTCCAGTGATTCTGCCCAGTACCGCAGCGATATCTACGGATATGGTTGTAGCACGAGCATTGATCCCAGCCTTGGCGGAGTTGGTGAAAAGCCAATTCACGCTATTTCGCGGGGAGACTGATCCGAGCGTGGCTCAATCTTGGATAGAGTCTATGGAGCGGACATTCTTTTACATGGCCTGCTCCGAGTGGGAGAAGGCTGAGCTGGCTGCTTACCACTTACGAGACGGGGCAGAGATCTTGTAGGATACGCAGCGCTCGATTATAGGCGAGCAGCATGTTATATATACGAGATTTAGAGAGGCATTCGAGAGTCAGTGTTTTCCCCGGGCGTATCAGATGACACGTCGGCGGGATTTCCTGAGTCTTCGACAGAATAACCGCTCAGTGATGGAGTATAATGCCGAATTTAACCGGTTGGCCGGATTCTGTCCTGAGTTAGTTGCCGATGACAGATCTCGTATGCTTCAGTTTGTCCAGGGTCTGGACGGGCATCTTCAGCTGAAGATTTCTGGTTTGAGTACTTCATCATACACCGAGACACTGGATAGAGCTCTTATGATTGAGTCTGCTCATCATAGAGTGAAAGTAGACAAGAAGAGGAAGCAGACTGACCGGACTTCCGGACAGATTCAGCAGCCACAGACCACAGGTCAGAAGCAGAGCAGTCGCACTTAGATGGGTCAGAGAACTTCGAGGTCATCGGGATGACCCCGGAAGTCAGGACGATCTTCATCTGGACGCTCCCGGTCCTCTTAGCAGAACCGGAAATAGTCCATCGGTGACTCTCACTGCACCCGATGCGGGTCCTGAGATCACATCATCTCTGCATGCACCTTGGATAGTCAGTTTGCTATTATTGTAAACTGCCTAGGCATGTGAGCCGAGACTGTTCGCTAAAGGTTCAGCATGTATCTTCCGGAGTTCTGTTCCGGGAGGACAGTTGGTCAGTCTGGGACTCAACGAGGTGGGCCGAAAGCCCAATCATCGTACCGTCAGCAGAGGACAGCTCCCCCTGTAGCAGCTGCATATGGCATGCACGGGCAGGAGCATTTCGGTATCCTTGTGGAGAACCCCACGGTATTCCACCTTAGTGTTCTCCTGTACTATTTGTCAAGAAGAAGGATGATACTCTGAGGTTGTGCATCGATTATAGGCAGCTGAATGCAGTGACTATCAGAAATAAGTACCCTTGCCACGGATTGAGGATTTATTTGATCAGCTTAGAGATACATCAGTGTATTCTAAGATTGATCTGCGATCTGGATATCATTAGCTGAGAGTCAAAGATTCTGATATTCAGAAGACAGCTTTCCGCACCAGATACGGACATTACGAGTTTTTGGTAATGCGGACATTACGAGTTTTTGGTAATGCCATTTGGGCTTACCAATGCTCCCGCAGTATTTATGGATTTGATGAACCGTATCTTTCTGGAGTATCTAGATCAGTTCGTTATTGTATTTATCAATGACATATTGATCTATTCGCGTTCTGAGGAGGAACATGCGCAGCACCTTCGCATAGTCTTGGAGACTCTTCGACGACATCATCTGTATGCGAAGTTCAGCAAGTGTGCATTTTGGCTTCCCTCAGTTGGTTTTCTAGGACATGTGGTTTCTAGCCGAGGTATTTCAGTAGATCCTCAGAAGATCGAGACTATCACTAGCTGGGAGCAGCCGAAGTCAGTCCAGGAGGTCCGTAGTTTCTTGGGATTGGCTGGATATTATAGACGATTTGTTGAGGGTTTCTCCAGTATTGCTATGCCGCTGTCACGTCTGACTAGGAAAGGCGTGAAATTCACGTGGTCAGAGGCTTGCGAGACCAGCTTCCAGGAGCTGAAGCGGAGATTAGTATCAGCACCAGTTTTGGTTTTACCTTCTGGTGATGACGGATTCGTACTTTACACAGACGCATCTCTTCAGGGCTTGGGCGCTGTTTTGATGCAGCACGGTAGGGTAGTCTCCTATGCTTCTTGTCAGTTGAAGGAGCATGAGAAGAACTACCCAGTACATGATTTAGAGCTAGCTGCTATTATCTTTGCTTTGAAGATTTGGCGACATCATCTTTATGATATTACTTTTAAGATTCTTACTGATCATAATGAGTCTCAAATATATTTTCACCCAGAAGGAACTCAATCTCCGACAGAGGAGATGGATGGAGTTCCTGAAGGATTATGATTGTACTATTAGCTACCATCCGGGTAAAGTTAATGTGGTTGCTGATGCACTTAGCAGGAAGTCCAGAGGGACTTTAGCTTGTCACCGAGTTTTAGTCACGGACTTGATTCAGGGATTCTCCGAGTTGGGCCTTGAGGAGCAGGGATGGACAGAGCAGGGTATTCTTGTTACCATGGTTGCTCAGTCGTCGATCAGGATGAGGATTCGAGAGGCCCAGGCCGGAGATCAGCATTTACAGTTCATTAGCAGCCAGATAGCTTCCGGACAGCAGACCAAGTTTACACGAGATGACGAGGGTATTGTTTATTTCCGAGGCAGACTGTGTGTGCCTCAGTCTCACCCGATCATGGATGAGTTACTTCAGGAGGCTCATCGTTCTAGATTTGCTATCCACCCAGGTGGGACTCGTATGTATCGTGATTTGAGACGTTCCTATTGGTGAAACGACATGAAGAAAGACATCGCAGATTTTGTAGCTAGATGTCTTATTTGTCAGCAGGTGAAGGCTGAGCACCAGAGACCTGCTGGCTTACTTCAGAGGATCCCTATTCCAGAGTGGAAGTGGGAGCATATCACTATGGATTTTGTGGTAGGACTGCCTAGGACTCGACAAGGCCATGATGCGATTTGGGTAATCGTTGATCGATTAACCAAATCCGTACACTTTGTAGCGATCCGGAAGACTGATTCTCTGGATCGATTAGCAGAGTTATACTGTCGTGAGATTATTAGATTACATGGTGTTCCTTTGAGCATCATATCAGATAGAGACCCACGGTTCACGTCCCGATTTTGGTAGAGTCTGCAGCAGGCCTTGGGCACACAGCTCCGTTTCAGTACGGCATTCCATCCGCAGATAGATGGACAGTCAGAGCGGACCATTCAGACTTTGGAGGACTTGCTGAGGTCTTGTGTTATGGACTTCGGAGGCAGTTGGGAGGACCACCTGCCCTTGGTGGAGTTTGCCTACAACAACAGCTATCATTCGGCTATCCATATGGCACCGTTTGAGGCGTTGTATGGTAGACCGTGTCGGACACCCACCCTCTGGGAGGAGGTTGGTGAGGCTCAGCTGTTAGGACCTCAGAGAGCTCAGCAGGAGGCAGAGTTGATTCGCACTATCAGACAGAGGATGTCAGAGGCTCAGGACCGTCAGAAGAGTTATGCTGATCAGAGACGGAGACCTCTGGAGTTCTCCATTGGTGATCATGTATTTCTTAGAGTTTCACCCACGAAATGGGTGAAGAGATTTGGTCTCCGAAGTAAGCTAGCTCCCCGATATATTGGGTCATTCTAGATCTTGGAGAGTATTGGAGCAGTAGCTTACCGTCTAGCGCTACCACCATCTCTAGCTGACATTCACGATATATTCTATGTATCTATGCTGAGGAGATATGTATCCGATCCGGCACATGTTCTGTCAGATATATCTGTTTCTATTCAGCCTGATGTTACTTACGAGGAGGTTCCGGTACGGATTCTGGACCGTAGAGAGCGTCAGCTGCGGAACAAGACTGTCCGACTGGTTAAAGTCGGATGGCAGCATCATTCTGACGAGGAGGCTACGTGGGAGCTGGAGGATACGATCCGAGCTCGATACCCTCATCTTTTTACTTGAGGTATGTGGGTTAGAGTTCCTTTCAGCATTTATACTGTTTGGTTATATTTTAATGTTTGTTGTTAGTTATAGCGAAATTTGGGGACCAAATTTTTATTAGTAGGGGAGGATGTGAGATCTCGGAAAAAGTTAAATAAATAAGGTTATTTGGGAAATAACCTTATAGAATTTTTCCGGAATTTTTAGAAATTTTCTGGGAATTTTTCGGAGCTCGTACGGAGGGTTTTGAGGGGATCAATTTTGGGTTCGGATAAAGCCTGTTTAGGATACCCGTTTAAGTGAGGAAATGTGTTAATATATAATTTCCTTTTTTTTTATTTCTTTTCCCTTAAACCGCAGATCCCGAACCTGAGCTTCCCCGATCTCCCCTCTTCCTCTCTCTGTTCTCTCGCGGGCGAGCGACGCCGAAGCAAGCCGAGAGCTCCGGTGATCTCCTTCTGCCGGCATCGACCAGTACGCTCAGATCCAACCAAAGTCCCTTCTCCTGCCCGATTATTTCTTTCCGCTTGCCTTCGATCGCTGCCGAAGCTTCACCATCCCGACTTTGCCGTCGACCTAGGGGAGCAGACGCCGGTACAGATCCGATCGTGGATGACCTTCTCCAGTCTTAGGTGAGAGCATCGATCTCTTTCTCCTCCCGATGTTGCCGGCGACGCCACCGATCCCGATCACCTGCGATCTTATCACAACCCTAGGTCACCGACGCACCTTCTCTTCTTGGCGGCTGAATTAGGTCACGGATCGGAGGGGATCAGTGAGTTGTGCTTGGGCTGTAGGGCAGAGACTACATGTGTTGATGCTTGATCAGTAGTCTTCCTGTTTGATTCCAATCTTGATCCGATCAATTGAGGTAAGCTTAGGTTGTTAATTAGGTTGTTGCTTGATATTGTGTTGTCCATTTTTTGATCCCATCCTGAGCCAAACAGAGTACTGGAATTCAACATGTTGCTGTTCTGTGGAGGTGTTCTTGATTAAAGGAAGCATCGGACTGCTGTGGATCAATGGATGAGGGTTGTGAGGTTCTGTGGATCCGAAGTTCTATTGCTGTGGGATTGTTTTGGTTCCAGCAGCATCTCTTTGGCTTCAGATCAAGAGTAGAGCTTGGAGATTGAGGTATGGAGTAGGGTAATTGATACATTATTAGTGTAATTAGTTGTGGATCATGTGTATATTTGAATTAGGGTTATGTGGTTTGTGATTAGATTTAATTGCTTAGATTAATCTAATGGAATAATTAGGGTTAAGATACTTAACCCTAGTCAACTATTAGATTTAATCTAAGTTTAGATTTCTAATATATTGGTGATTAGGGATTAGGTAACTAACCCTAATTAACCGTTAGATTTAATTAGATAGGTTGAGATTGTGTTGATTAGGGTTTTGCCCTAATTTAGTTTTGGGAATTTTATTTAGATATTTCATTTGGATTTAGCTAAATAAAATATATATGTTGTTTGACACAGGATTCTGATTCGAGACAGGCATCTCGACGTTGACTTCAGATTTGGGATTGTACCTTCTATTTGAGGCGGGTACCCTTTGACTTATCTTTTGATAATGTCTTATGATATGTGTAGCTTATATATATTTACTAGTGGTAGATTGTAGATTATTTCTTCCCTGGTCTTAGCTAGTTGATACCTATCACATGCTTCATCTGCTAGTTGCTTTACTTCAGGATTGGATATTTTATCTCTTGCCATGTGTATATATGTTCATAGAGATGCATATCTATAGTGCTTTACTCTACTGGATTAGTTGCTTTACATGTGTGATACATGCTCTTGGATTCATGATACTTACATCATTGTTATATGTGATGTCTTTGGATTTATGCTGTTTATATCATGGTTATATATATGCATTTACCTTTTGGGCACACACATATATGGAGGAGGCTATGTTCAGGTATGACATACTGTAGCCGCATGCACCATATTGCTTGATTGCATGCTGGGCGATTGACGACTCCATTATTGTTGAGCTCGTCGGCCGGCTACATGGACCCGCACACAACGTGTTCACGTCATGGGTGGCACAACACGGGTGTGTAGGTTGCTCGGTGGTGCTCCGCTGGGGCTCATGGGTAGCGTGACAGGAGCGTGGTAGCACACCGGGTCCCTCCCGTCATTGCGTGCCGGGAGATGAGGCGTTACGCTCCTCACTATGTTTGAGGCGGGAGGATAGGTGTACTCCGAGAGATCCCGTCCACTCGGTCACTCATCGGGGTAGTGATGGCGAGTGCACGGTTGTCACCCTACCCACTCGGTCTCACTATTGTGTGTGAGACGGCTGAGCAAAGGGGTGACCAGGACATGTCATTTGCATCATATGCACATTGCATTATTTATGATTGATGCATTTTGGTGATTGCATATGATTGACATGCATCTGAGTTATGCTTTTTGTCTGACTACTTTATATTCGTATAGGAGGTCCAAGCCTCGCAGTGAGTACACTTTATTTCAGTTATGCATTTTCTTATTTTTCTTGCTATAGACTGTACTTTATGCCTATTTTGGTTATTACAGTTTATTTCAGCTATGCATATCTGTTATCTTGTTAGACTGTACTGTAGGTTGTCTGTTAGGAAGCTGTACTGTAGGTTGTATGGTTAGAGAACTGTACTATTGATCCTATGGTTTAGGAGACTGTACTTTAGGTTTTATGGTGGATATATATTGCTGTACATGTCTATTGGTTTGCTCTTTGAGTTCTTGAACTCACCCGTTACTACTATTTTTAGGTCGTCAGGAGAGATTCCCGTCGCTAGCCCCTTGGTCGCGAGGATTTCTAGATATCGTTTTCTGTATTCGCTTTTATACGTATACTTTTGATGTGGGCTTGTATTGTGGACTTTACATTGAACATTCGGGTTTGCTACTTTTGTTTTCCGCTGCGGTTGTATTTTCATTACTTCGTGGATTGGTTTTCTTCGTTGTAGTGGAGTAGGCTGTTTACATATATCTTCGAGATTCTATATCGTCTTTCCTTATTAAACTGCGTGGATTGATTTTATATTGAATTGTGTGGAATGTTGATATAAACTGCGTGGTTTGTTTCTTATTTGTATTGTATTATTCCGGCCGTGTGTGGCCGAGGTATAGATATATATATTCTGGATTCATATTGTCACCCGTATAGGGGAGATGCTGCCGAAATTTCTTCGGACAGGGACTACCTGGGGCGTGACAGATTCAAATTATACTAAATAGATGTAAAATATGCATTCTTAAATGGGTTCATCAAGGAAGAGGTGTATGTAAGTCAACCCCCAGGATTTTAGGATTTGGACCACCCAAACCATGTTTTAGGTTAAAGAAAGTCCTGTATGGACTAAAACAAACACCTAGGGTTTGGTATGAACACCTATCAACTTATCTAATATCTAAGGGATTTAAACAAGGTAAAATAGATCAAACTTTATTTGTAAAAACCTTAGAAAAAAACATCTTAATAACCCAAATTTATGTAGATGACATAATTTTTGGCTCAACCAACACTAAGTTTTTAAAAGAATTTACTAAATTAATGGAAAGTGAATTTGAAATGAGCTTAGTAGGAGAACTTAACCTTTTCTTAGGTTTACAAATTAAACAAACCAAAGAAGGAACATATATTAATTAAAAAGTTTGACATGAAAAATTCTAAAAATATAAATATCCCAATGGCAACTAATGTTAAAATTGATTCTGATTTAGAAGAAAAATCAGCAGACTTAAAATATTATCGAAGTGCAATAGAGAATCTACTATACCTAACTATAAGTCGACCTGATATTCTGTTTGCAGTAGGTATATGTGCAAGGTACCAATCTTGTGCAAAAGAATCACACCTAACAAATGTTAAAAGAATACTTAGATACATTAAGGGAAATCTAAATGTAGGACTTTAGTACCCTAGGACTAGCACTTTTAACCTAGTTGGCTATTCTGACTCAGACTATGCCGGGTGCAAACTAGATAGAAAAAGCACAAGTGGAAGCTGTTAATTTCTATGTCAGTGCCTAGTAAGTTAGTCAAGTAGAAAGCAACACTGTGTTACTTTATCCACTACTGAAGCAGAGTGCATAGTCATGGGGGAATGTGCATCGTAACTATTATGGATGATGCATACCTTAAAGGATTATCAATTAGAATATAAAAATATAAAAATTTTAATTGATAATATAAGTTCAATTAACTTAACCAAAAATCCAATCCACCAGTCAAGGACTAAACACATAGAAGTAAAACATCACTTTTTAAGGGATCATGTAGCTAAAGGTGACATTGTACTTAATTATGTTGAGTCCAAGCCAAACCTAGCTAACATTTTCATAAAACCTTTACCTGAACTTGAGTTTAGTGCACTTAGAAGATAAACAGAGATGTGTTTAGTAGAATATAGTTTACTTTCAAAATATTCCTCTTTACTATTGCTATTTCAAAAGTTATATTTTTTCTTGGTTTTAAAATTCTAGGAAAAATATTTTTAAAATTCTAATTTTATCAGATTTTCAAAAGATTGGACTTGGCCTAGGTATTTACACCTTAGAAAGCATGTTCCCCTAGGTCTCAACCAGAGCATCTCATAAGCACACTAGGATTACCTTGCTTGTGTATGAAAAAATAATTAGAATGGTGTGAGATGCATAGGGTACTGGCTGGACTTCAGAATGTTCATGTCTGTGCATCAACATAAGTCTGGGTAATAAATACCAAAATCAAATTAATCAAGTTAAGTTATCCATGCTTAGTCAAACTAACTGGAATACTCACTTAATTTGACTAACCAAGTGGAAGCTATTACCTTATGGTAAACAGGTAGTAACTAAAGGTTAGACATTTGTTTAAAAATAGATGCTTAAGTTTGAAAATATGTTGTTACTCATGCTTGGAATCTAGGACTCTAAAACTTAAAAAGTTTTTGGTATTAATCAAAGAGGAGTGAAAGGAGCCAAGTTAAATATCTTTGAAAGTTAAAGTTTTTTTTTCAAAATTTAAATTTTTCATTAAAAGTTAAAAGTATTTTTTTGAAAAAGAAAGTTCAGTTTTTAAAAAAAAGGGACAGTTATTTTGGGTTTTAAAAAAAATATTTTTAAGCTAAGTGTTTAAACCAAATTATTTTTTAAAGCTAAGTGTTTAAAAAAAATATTTTTAAGCTAAGTGTTTAAACAAAATTATTTTTAACCTAAGTGTTTATCAAAATCCTTTCAAAGCTTAAATTTTAGCTAAGTTTTTTCAATTTAGCTAAGTATTTTTCAAAAGTATTTTTTTGGTAAACCCTAAGTCATGTTTAAATATTTAACTAAAGTTTAAAAAAAACCTAAGTACTTTCAATGTGCCTTTATCCACACTCACATTAATGCGAAGTGCTTACCTATATCTTTTAAAAAACTAAAGCTAAAATCAATTTTAATCCATATTCTATACTAAAGTATCCAATTTTCTTTTATATATGTCAAAGGGGGAGAGAAGCTAGAAAATTCTAAAGGTAAGAAAAAAAATTAAGTTAAGTGATTAAGGGGGAGCTACAACAAGGATTGTTGTTCTAAATGTTGCAATTTTCAAAATTATGTTTATGCTACATTTCTTAACAATACATTTCTATTTTTTTATCATTGCATTATATTTAACTTAACTTTGAATTTTGTTGTCATAATTAAAAAGATGGAGATTGTTGGTGTGGGAAACATTAGACGATCGAACCTGAGTTTTGATAATGGCACAGGATTCAAAGTTAAGGTTATTTGTTGTCTAACAAGTTTTAATGATATTGTAAGAAAGTCCTAAGGGTTCTTAGGCAAAAGCCTTAGCTACGGTTAGGCAGGTGGAAAATTTTAGGGGGTGGTAACCCTAGGTCCTAGGGGGTGGTAACCTTAGGTGGAAAGTCTTGGCCGATCGAGGGCTTCAGGCAAAATCCTAGAGTCAGGGACTCTAGGTTGAAATCCTGGTGTCACGAACTGGGTGGAAGTTTGGACAAGTCGTGGAGCGGATGTCCAACCTGAAGATCGGGAGCCTTGGGCGCTGAGCAAAAGTCCAGTTGGTGTGGAGGATCAATCTAGCAACAGGTAACTTTTCCTGAGAGGAGTAGGTGAGGACGCATTCCCCGAAGAGGGAACAGTAGGCGTCGGTTCGACCTAGGGTTTTAGAGAAACTCGAAGTCAGAACCGGACAGTCTGATGACTGTCAAATACTTATATTATTTGTATTTTATTATACTAACTTGGTTTTACAGGGTATACTTTATTTGTGGACTAATATATCTTACAGGATTGAAGTTGCCCAAGGGAAGTCTCGGATGAACAGTACCTGAGGCACCCTCTATGGAGATTAGAGGCACCTCGGGTGCCTTGGATGAAAGCCTTGCAGCAAGGATCGAAGGCGCCTTCCAAGGAGATGGAAGACACCTTAAACGCTGGATGGAGGGCGCCCTCCATGGAGCTTGGAGGCGCCTTCAGGTGGATAAGCAGCGTAGGCAACGGAGCTTATCAGCACCATGGAAAAGGATAACCTTTGGCTAGAGGCGCCTCCTATGGAGGTTGGAGGTGCCCTCAATGGCTTATTTAAGCCTGGTTCGAGCAGCAGTAAAGAACAATAATTCTACAAGCAATCTTCGAAGCTGCGCTCTTCACCGAAACGACTCAACGATACCCAACTGCTGTTCTGACAATCGACGACTACTTTCATAATCTTTTATTGTCAGTATAATCTTTTTAAGCTCAGTACTTGTAATTAATCTTGTAAAAATTCTCGAGCTTAAAGTGATTGCCCATTGAAAGTGATCAACGATCGCGAGCTTTAGAGTAGGAGTCGACACAGGCTCCGAACCAAATAACCAAAAGTGTTAGCGATTGCTTTTAGTTTACTTCTATATTCCGCTGCGTATTTACGAAATGAACGAATTAGCCACGAGCACTATTCACCCCCCCTCTAGCGCTTTTCGATCCTACAAAATCTAAAAATACTAATTTGAAAAAGAAAATTTTAGAGTTGAAAATAATTTTAGCAAATACACATCCTTTAGAAATGTATGATAAATTAAGTGGTTAAAATAAAAAATTGAAGGACCAAATTAAAAAATTAAGAAATTTTGCATGTGTTAATCAAAATACCTGAAAAAATTATAGAAGCCTAAATTGATATCTTAAATATCATAAGGGTTAAATTAAAGTAGTATCACAAAAATATCTTTCAAAGAAATTTCTTGTCAATCCTGCAAGTAAAAATTTATTTTGGAACCTAAAATTTTGCTTAGTATAAAAAAATATTTTATATTTTGGAATAATAATTTTACTTGCAAATTTAAATTTGTATGCCTACTCTTAACATTTTTTGCTAAAATATTTTTCTTTGCTGTTTGAATGAAAAATCTACCTGTATTAATTTTTTTTAATTTTTCTTCAATTAAATTTTTGTTTAGGAATTTTTTATTGAAAAATCATAATTTAAAATTTAAAATTCTTTGGATATGTATTTTGAAAAACCTAATTTTTTGGAGAATTACCGTTATATTTTGAATAAAAAGAAAAATCAACCTGATTTTTAGATTAATAAAATTATTTTTAAAATATTTATTTTCAAAAAGAATCATGTCTCATTAAAGCATTTTTCGTACAATATTTCTCTTTGAAATTCTTATCTAAATTTTTTTTATAGTGATAGAATCATTAAATTTCTATTTGAAAATACTTTCTTTTAATTGTTAGATAAGTAATGAATTTTCTATGGATTATTTACCAAAAATCTTATTTTTAAAACTAAAAAAGCTTGAAAACTTATTTTTGAAAATTTTAATTTTTATTTAGCTATGCATTCTGTTCTCAATACTTAGAAAAATTTAGAAGATTTATTTGAATAAAAATGAGTTTTTAAAATTTAACTTGTAAAAACTATGTTTCTATGCAAAATAATTTGTTTATGCTAAAATACTTATAAAATTTTCATAATTTTTTTTCTGCATATTAATAAACTTTTGTTGAACTTTAAGAATTTTTTTTCCAAAATGTTAAAGTTATTTTTAAATTAAATTTGTAAATATAATTATTAAATCTTGAAAATTCAGATTTTTCAAAAAAAAATTTGTAAAAAAAATTTTGCTTTGAAATCTATTTCCTTAACCTTTAGAAAAAGTTTCATTATTTTTACCTAAATTTGTTTTTTTCCCTGATATATTTTGTTGTGATCAAAGGGAAAAAATGAAAGATGAGAGCTTAAGTATAGGGGGAGGTTATGTTTGTAATTTTCTAGTTTGCAAAATTCAAGTTTTAATTATCTTTTTATTAAAATTATACTTTTTACCCTAACTCTAATTCAAAAGAAAGAGATTATAGATACCCCCAGGTAGTTTTGATGTGGTCAATAGAGTTGAGTTGAGTCCTGTGTATGTTTGATGTCTTGTGTCTAAGTGTACAGGAACTTAAGAACACAAGAAGTCGATCAAAAGATGCAGCTAGCGAGAAGGATGGCACGAGAGAGAGTTGATGAGCTCGGTGCATCTGAGGGACAAGGTGTTGTGGAAGAGTGCGCTGGTGGCCAAGAAGGAAGTGCACAGTATTTTTGAGGGATGAGAAGCTGGAATGGAAGGTTACTCGAGGAGAAGGCCGAAAAATGGATTTGGGTGAGCTCTATTTGGGATTGCTGAAATCACCCAAGTGAACGGATCCCTTCCAGGCTCCCGGAGCTGGCATGTTAGCAAACGGTCAAATTCGACCAGTAGGCTATAAATAGAGCCCTGGTCTCAGTAGTTCAGACAATCAGTTGTACACGAATTACTTTTTTATTCTACTACTTTGCTTGTGAGTTGTCAACGTTGTAAGAGACTACTCCGGTTGAAGAATAATTCTAGTGAGCTTTTCATAGTTTGGATTAACAATTCTCAGATTGTAAACCAAGTAAATTTTGTCCTTTTTTTTATTAATTAGTTTATTATTTCTTTTTATACAAGTGTTGATTTCTTTCAAAAGATCGAGAAATGTTTGATTTTGTTTTTCAGGACAATTTATCCCCTCTTGTCGGTTGACCGAGGACCTATAGGTACTACGTTCGGTGGTCTCCCATGAGGGTGAAATTGAAGCTTTTCTTGTTGGAACTTGTCCAACCCGTGTCAAAAACTTTTAAGAGAAGATAATTGATTAGAGGTTTTAGATAAATCAAATGTCTTTCCTTGCTTATTTTCAAAGAATGTTTATGATTATTTACGTCAATTAAAGCTCTCGCAGTGGCAAGGAAAGACCTTCCAAGATTATAGGCATCTTGGGGTCCTCTTCCATTTCTAAAACTATGAAATTTGTAGGGATGATACAACCCTCTACTTCCACCAGTACATTCTCAATGATTCCCATTGGGTATTTGCATGAGTGGTTAGCAAGTTGAAGTGTCATAGTGGTCAATTTTAAATCATTAAGTCCCAACTTTTTGCAAATATAGAAAGGAATAAGACTCACACTAGCTCCCAAGTCACAAAAATCCTTACCAATAATAGTAGTGCCAATCTTGCAAGGAATAGAAAAACTTCTTGGGTTTTAGATCTTAGGAGGTAGATGTCAGTGTAGGGAGTACTAGATGATCGAACCTGAGTTTTAATTATGCCAAAAGGTTCAAAAGTTAAGATGCCTTGTGTAAAATACAGCACCCAAATAATATTTAAATAATAAGGTTATTGGACAAATAATCTTATTGGATTTTTCAAGAATTTTTAGGAATTTTCTGGAAATTTTTCGGAGTCCGTTTGGCGTATTTTAAGGGGATCAATTATAGGATTGGGAAAGAAAGTCTATTTGGAATACCCAAAGATGGGAGTTGATTGAGGAATAAAACTTAGGTTTTGATTTATCTAAACCTAAGTTTAAATTTATAAACCTCATCTATTCCTAACCCGTGCCCTAAAGCCTTCTCTCACCGCCGACTTCTCCCCTTCGCTTCCTCTGCGCCACCCTCCGAAGCCCGCAATGGCGTCGGCAGATCGCCGGCCTCGCTCACCCCATACCGGCAGAGTCTCCCTCTTCCTCTCCCGATTTCCCCTAAACCTCCTCATCGCTGCTGGCCTCTCTTTCTTTTCTCTTCATCGCCGCCGAACCCTTTTTTTCACTCGATTCCCTTCCTCTTCTCCTCCGTCCCTCTTGCTGTGATCGCCTCTTCATCTTGTCTTCATCGCCGATCAAAGGAGCAGCCGCCGACACCTCTGGATACCGAAGCAGCTGACCATTTTGAACGTTGGCTCGTCTCGCCATCGATTCACCGCCGGCCATGGGAGATTGGTGATGCCGAGGTCATGCACTCGCTCAAATCCCTTTCTCCTCTATTCTTCTTACTGTCATCGTTCGATCCGTTCATCACCGGATCTGGGATCAAGGAGATCTGTTGCTCTAGGCTTGATCTTGGAGGTAAGTGTCTAGATTTGGGCATGGATTCGAGCATGTGGTATTCTTCTTGGTTGGATTTGGGTGGTTTACTAGGAAGCAATGTTTATGTTTAGGTTTCGGCCACTACAGCTTCAATTGGGGATTGGTTCCTTCATCGGTTCTATAATCAACACCAGTGATTGAAGTGGAAGAGGTAATGAGTGCTATTTTTCTTGATGGATTCTTTAGTGACGAATAGTTTCTCTGGTTGAATTCTTGTTCCTTCTTCGTGGTCAGTGTATCCAATAGGTTGTAAGTAGTGGTATTTCGGTATGTTGATTGATCTGGAATTTTAATGGTGATTGGCAGGAAGTATTCTGTTTAGTTTGCTGAAGGTTCTGTGGGATTATTTGATTCAGGTAACATGTCTCTTTTGGTTAAATTTAATTCAGTGAGGATTAGTTCTTCAATTAATAAGGGATTAGTATATGTGTAGATAAGTAAAGGATTAATTAATTTATGATGTAGGGTTGATGTAGATGATTACATGATCATTTATAGGATTATGGGATTAGTATTGTGATTTGTTATGAACGATTGTTAGCTAAATTGATATTGTGATTAATAGAATTTGATGTTGTGATTTAATTGGGTGGATTTCCATATATGGATCAGTTGATAACGGGTGATTAATAGAAGCGTCCATGATCGATATAAAAGACCATTGGATTGATTATAAGATGTGGGTGTTTCAGAAAGATTTGAGGATTCATGGATGAGTTGATTAGGGTTTTCCCTAACTAGTTTGGGTGGAGGTTTTAGCTAGTTGTTGCATATGTAATTAGCTAAATTGTAATCCTGTGATTTGCAGGACTATGATTTGAGACGAGTATCTTGACGGAGGGTTTCTGGACACGGTCTACGTATAAAGGCGGGTACTTTTTGCTTTACCTCTTTAGTATTTTGATCCTAGTGCATGAGCTTTATGTTCAGATAGTTGCTGTATCTATCTTGACTCCACTCTTATTTTTCCTGCGTTTGATACTTCCACTCAATCTTTGAGCTACTCATTTCTGTATCTATACAGTCTCTTGTTGCTATTCATGATATTTAGCAGATATTACATTACTAGGTATTGGATACCAGATACCAGACATCAGATACTAGACACTGGATATATATAGATACCGGACACTAGATACTAGATATTAGATTCTGGATAGATAGATACCAGATACCATGTTTACTTGCTTTGACTGCTATCTATTTATGTTTCTTACTGAGTATGCTGGCTTCATGTAGCATACCTGTTTCTGTTTATATATATATGATGACTGTTGCATTGTTCGCATCATGTCATTGCATACATTGCCGACGACCATGTCTCCCTTGTGGTTGAGGCGGTCGTTGGCCTGGGCCGCACGCTCGGCCACTCATGGGTAGTGGTAGCTGGAGCATGCCGCTTGTCTTGTCATGCCACACTCGGCCACTCATGGGTAGTGGCGGCTGGAGTCGCGGCAGCAGGGACCCCCGTCGCAGACGTAGCTATTCAGCTACTATGCACCTGTCCATCCGGTCACTCGAGAGTAGTGGCGGCCTTTGGGTGGTACAGTTTGTCATCGATCCGACCTCTCGACCATACAGGGGTCGTGGTGCAGAGAGGTGGGCAGGGTGACCATCCGTACATACGCTGTTGTTATTATATCTGCTGGTTGTTTACTTATGCTGTTGTTGCTTATCTATGCTGCTGTTATTAGCTTATGCTGTGGTTTATTTATGCTGTTATGCTTGCATAGGTTGAGATTTATACCTGTGATATGTGTTTAGACACTGACTTGCTTACTGTTGACATGTATATACCTCACACGATACCATGTAGTTATGAGCAGTACTGTAGCAGGACTTTGCTACACTTTACCTTTTACTACTAGCCTAGGATATGGTTTCAGGTATGGACACTTATTATGATATCCCTGTAGTATCTGCTATTTCCATACGAGACTGTATACCTTTGTATCTCTAGTTTGTTTTACTATACTCATGCACTATCTGTCTATTACCCGCTGAGTCTTTATACTCACCACCCCGTATATTGGTAATTTCACTAGATAGCAGGTAAAGGATTTATGGAATCGCCTGGAGATCCTGTCCGCCAGTTCCATGTCGCATTCGAGGATGACCTTACGATTTCGGTATTTCTTACGTTATTTGTATTTTGGGTTTTGTACTTATTTATATAGTTGTATTCTCTTGTATTTGGTTTGATATTATTGTGTCAAGCCGAGCCGGCTCGCAGTCAGTTGATTTGTGTTTTGTGATCGTTGTTTGTGATTTCCGCTGTGTTGATTTTTATTCAGCCGTGTGGGCTGATTAATATATATTATATAACTGCGTGGTTGTGTTTATTTCTGTTCCAACCGAGTGGGCTGATTATATAACTGCGTGGTTGTGGATATATATTCCAG
This sequence comes from Zingiber officinale, assembly GCF_018446385.1. Taxonomy (NCBI): domain Eukaryota; kingdom Viridiplantae; phylum Streptophyta; class Magnoliopsida; order Zingiberales; family Zingiberaceae; genus Zingiber; species Zingiber officinale. The sequence continues at coordinate 62,214,677 of NC_055996.1, forward strand.
CCGTATGTGGCTGATGTATTTTGTATGTATATATGCCTCAGATTGTCACCGGTACAGGGGAGATGCTGTCGAAATTTTTCGGTAAGGACTCCTCTGGGGGCGTGACACCTTGTGATCTAACAAGTGTGACTATGCTTGCAAAAAAGTCCTAAGTGTACTTAGGCAAAAGTCCTAGTGGATTCTAGGTAGGTGAAAAACTTTAGGGGGAGGTAACCCTAGGTCCTAGGGGGTGGTAACCTTAGGTTATGGAAATTCCTAGCTGTAGTTAGGAAATGAAGTCCTGGTCCGAGGGACTAGCCGAAGTCTTGGCGAGTTATGACTTTGGGCGCAATCCTAGAGTCGAAGACTCTAGGTGAAAATCCTTGGGGTTGCGGACACCATGTCGAAGTCTGGACGGGTTGTGGAGCAGACATTAAGCATGAAATCCTAGAGTCTCGGACGCTAAGCAAAAGTTTAGATGATTTGGCGGACCGGTCTAGCAAAAGGCAAACTCTCTTAAGAGAAGTAGATGAGGATGCGTTCCCCGAAGAGGGAACAGTAGGTGTCTGTTCGACTTAGGGTTTTAATGGAATCCAAAAGTCAGAACCGAGCACTCAGGAGGTTGTCAAAAGTTTATCCTTATATTATTTGCCTTTTTTTCTAACTATGTTTTGTAGGAAGACTAACATTTTTGCAAGGTCAGATTTTGCCTTGTTCATAAACAAAAAGATCATATTTCAACTCGAGATGAAGTTTTGAGCGGGGGATCGGTCGACCACATAGGGAGATTCAGTCGACCGAACGATGGATAAACAACAAGTTGATTAGATCAGATAAGCTAGCGAGGATAGCAAGATCAGTCAACCGAACGAAGGGATTGGTAGATCGAACGAAGACTCATCTAAAATTGCAGAATCTGGACGGGAAGACGAATCGATTTAGGTAGGATCGGTTGACCTATCAAAGTCGAGTCAAACCTGATCCCGAGATCAGTGGATCTGGATCAGACTCAACTTGGCTATAAAAGGATGTCTCAACCCAACACTCCAGTACAATGAATTCTGGCAATCCTTATCGTCCGCATGCTGCTCCGAGAACCTCTCGGGCGCCCAAACTCTGCTATGACAATGGAAAGCTCAACCTTTTCAGATCCTTTGAAGTCATCAGTATACTTTCAATTGTTGTACTTAAGTTATAATCTGTTGTGCTCATATTTGTATTATTCCGAATTGATAGTGAATTGTCCAAAGTAAACACTCAATGAGTGTGGGCCTTGGAGTAGGAGTCATCACAGATTTCGAACCAAGTAAAATTAATTGTGTTCGTGTGAATCCTTTTTTCTTTTCTTATTTTCTGCTGCATTTCATTCTTTGTTTTGCGAAAAATGGAAAATAGCCATGAGTGATATTTGTTGGACCTTGTGTGGCCGGCTAGAGGGGCGGTTTAATAGTCGGTGCCCCCAAATCAATTGCTTCCTATGTATTCGGTAGTGCACAACAGAAATATAATACTAATATGAGTACAAAAGCTAAAGACAATAAGGAAAAGAACAAGTAAACCAATACACGTTGATGTAACGTGGTTCGGAGATAAGGCTCCTACTCCACGGTTTCCCTTAAGGTGGATGGTCCCTATTCGTCAATGGATTACTCCCCGGAAGACCTCCGACTAGCTCACGTAGCTCCTTGTGGGTGGAGAAACCTCACCACAACTCTCACAAGAACTATTAAGAAGCAAGGGAACTGGTAGACTACTAATAGGGGTTAACCACCTCTATTTTGTTAGCCTTAACTAAGCTGCCAAGCCTTGGTTATATATGCCTTAGGTTGGAAAACCCCGCCTACCAGTCGACTGTTATTTCCATCAGTCGACTACCCTCTATGGAATTTCGACCGTTACAACCCAACGACTCGATACCAATCTACTGATACTTCCATTAGTTGACTTCTCCACACTGTCTGAGTGAACAGAGGTATTCTGTTCACTCTCCAGTCGACTGCCCAGTAGACTATACCAATCGACTGATGAAACCACCAGTCGACTGGTACCCGAGTACAATCTCTCAGCAGTCGGACCCTCACCCTTACGACTCACTTGATTCTTCGTTGCAGTCTTGACCTCTTGCCTTCAATCCTACTTTCTTTGGCTCTCGTCCCTCGGATGCATTCAAGCAGTGGCTCGTCCCCAACGCCATCCTTCTCGTATGCCTCGAAGTCGCTTCCCTCGGCCCTTGTCCTTGCTGCCTTGTCCACGTCCCTCGAATGCTCCATCCTTCACCAGCCCCGAAGCCATCAAGCTGAGTCATATGTGTATCCTGCAAACCTGCACACTCACATACACATATCAAATAACAAGGATGAATCTAACTTAAACTCTTTTCCCAAACACCAAAACACATGGTCGCATGGACCATTGGGATTGCTCCAACAATCTCTCCCTTTTTGATGTTTGACAATATGTTTAAGTTAGGGAAAACATAATAACAAATAAACATGCTAAAACAAATCGACTTACATTGTCAAGGCTACACACTTGGACTTACACCGCCGAATAGACTTACGTTGTCAACACTACACACTTGGATTTACACCGCCGAATGAAAAATGTAAGCATGCATTGGAACCTATTCCAAGGCTCTCCCTACACCTGAGCTCCCCATTGAGCTAGGAATTTTACCACAGGGCTATTTAAGAACCTATCACAAGGCTCCCCTCACACAAAGGCATTTAAGGTTTTCTCAACTAAACCTTACTTCTCCCCCTTTGCCTAATATTAAAAAGCTTCCAACAATATCCCAATTGTCGAAAACTTGATCATCAAACTGACCCTAAACTCATGTATTTATTCCCCATGGATCTCATACATCTAAATGAGTTGGCCCAGTCAAAATCTAGTGCTGAAAACAATTTCAGACTGGTATCACTCGACTGCCAAAAGTACAGTCAACTGCTCTTATCGAAACAAATCCACAAAACCATTCTGTGTTTGATAAACATTATTACCAGTCTACTGTTAACTGCATCAGTCGATTGACACACTGTTTTCAGCCCAAACAACATTTTGAACCCAACTTCAGAAATGCACTAGAAATTTTACAGACATCCAAAAATCCTTAAATTTTATGAAGAAGTTTATTTTACCCATGTCTACTTGGGAAAAATACATTCAAAAATATATCTATCACCAATCCCAAGATTGAAATAAAACTCAAAACTAGCAAAATGGTTCAATTGAACCTTGACCTAAAGTCCTAGTTTTGACTTCCTCTTGATCTATTTGCTCATACTAAACCACAATGCATCCCTAGCATTGGTTTATATAACATCTATACATCTAAAACTAATTTTCATGCAACCCCAATGTCATATTTCCTTGCATAAAACATAACCCAATTGTGCCAATTCCCTAAGGTTGAGACTTAAATCCGTCTCCAAACCTTTTGTCACATCTCATGACCCAATCTAGACTCCCAAGTAAAACCCACTTGAGATCCATTTGCCATGGGTACCAAATTGACTCTTTGAGCTCCCCCTAGAGCGCTTAACCTTGGTCACCTCCCTAGGTGACTCATCCACAATTACTAGGCCACATCGGTGCACCTCCGGTGACACTTGGCCTACAAATCTAACATTCTTAACCTTGGACACCTTGTCCTTGTTTAGCTTCTCCTTACCTTTAAATGGATTTCCCTTGCCATTTATTGGGTTCTCCTTGCTATAGTCATATGCGACCCTAGCATAAGACTTTACCTTAGCCTTGGAGACATTAGATCGGTATCCCAAACACGATCTATCATTGTTGGGTCTTTAATTATCCAACACCATACTTAACCCTCTAGATACAACATTGAATCTATCTAGGGTTTTCTCCAATTGATCAAGCTTTGCCTTCAAAGCTTGATTTTCCCTTTCTAGGTTCCTAACTCTAGAATCAACATATCCACCATGGATATTCCGAGACCTACCCATTTTTCTAGACATGTGTCTCCCCTTCTCGAGATTGATGCCTAAGTTCTCCATTACCTTCTTCTCCTTAGGTAATGAGAATTTAAATTGTCTAGGTCTATCATTTTTAGATTTTTCATAAATTGGTCTCCTAGGGTTATGATCTACATTTACCCTATTTCTATCATGATATCTAAAGTCAAAATTTTTAAGAATTTAAGTTTGAATTACACTTCAAATTAGGGTATACCTCCCTTACCCTTGAAGCTCCCCCTAGACTTGAGCACCTCATCTCCTCTTTCTCCCATTTCTTCAATTGTGCTAACTTCTTGATCTCTCCCTTCTTGGGGCATTTGGTGTGGTAGTGGCTCTTCTCCCCACACGTGAAGCACATAATGCGCATTTTCCTTCTTTAGGCTTCTTGATTCTTACAACCCTTGTTAGTATTCAAATTAACTTGAATGAGTTTAGGAGTTATCTTCTTCTTACCCATTGGACACCTACTCTTGTAGTGTCCCTTCTCATTGCATCCGAAGCAAATGATGTGGTCCTTTGACTTTACTTCGGTGGAGATACTCACTAGGTTGACTTCCAAGACTTCCTCTTCTTCTTCTTCACTTGTCTTGGATTCTTCTTCAACCTTTAAGGATGTCTCCTCATCCATGCTTGTGGATGACATTTCCTCATCCTTCTCCTCCTTGGATGTTGAGCATACGACATCTTTCGATTGCTCCTCCACTATTTGAGCCACTTCATGCTCTTCTTCAGATTTTTCTTCCTCTTGTGTTGGCATGAGTTATTTGTAGGTGCAGCAGATGCTGGCAAGAGGGGAGTGAATTGTCTGAAAAAATAAAGTATACCCTCCTCATCTTTCAACTCAAAAAAGGATAGCAATAATTAAAAATTAAACTTAATAGAAATAAGGAGAAGAACTCAATAATTTACTTGGTTACAACCAAGATGGTTGTTAATCCAAGGCAGAATAAGCGCTCTGAAAAGATCTCCTTCTCTGAAGGCGGAGAAGCCTTTTACACAATGGAAAACTTAGACAAGTTGCTAAGAATGACTAGTGAGTTGAAAGAACAATTGATTTCTAATTCCTAACTCCAGGGGCCTTTATATACCCTCTGGAAATTCTATCTCGGAGGTCCAAGGTGCCTCCAATAGAGGTCCAAGGCGCCTCCAAGCGAGTGACCGGATAGAACTTTATCCGCAGCGCAAACGGTCATTTTGACCAGATGAAGGCGCCTTCATCAAGCCTTGAAGGCGCCTTCAAGGTGAAGGCGCCTTCAAGGTGAAGGCGCCTTCAAGCCATGATGAAGGTGCCTTGAGTAGTGTTTCCAGCACACTTGATTCTTTGCTTCAGCTTCCGAAGCTCCGTTCTTTTGGGTGATTGCGGCCAACCGGAATAGGGCTCACTCGAACCCAATTCCCGGCCTTCTCCTCGAGCAGTCTTCCTCCCCGGCTTAACGTCCCTCGAATGTCGCGTACGTTCTTCTCGCCCACCAGTGTACTCTTCCGCAGCTCTCTCGTCCTTCGGACGCACCAAGCCCGTCGGCTCCCCTCCCGTGACGTCCTTCTTACTTGCTGCATCTTCCACTTGACTTCCTGGCTCCTAAGCTCCTGCACACTCAGACACAGGGACCAAACACAAAGCAGGACCTAACCAACTTGGTTGATCACATCAAAACAACCATGGGGTCTAACAATCTCCCCCTTTTTGATGTGCATCAACCCAAGTTCAAGTTAGAGTAAAAATAGATAAATAGTAATTTTAAAGAAAATTACTAAACTAACATGTTAATCATAAATTTACAATAAATAAAATTGCAACTAATTAATTTAGAGTTTAAACTCAATCTTTCAAAAAATATTTTTAAAACTCAAAGTTTTGAAAAATTCTCTCCCCCTAAACTTGTACCTTTTCTATCCCCCTTTGATCACAGCAAAAATGGGGTAATAATAAGAGAATATGATATCTATTTAAAAAATTTCTGAGCAAAATGGATTTTTTAGAATTTTCCAAAAAGATTTCTAACTAAAATGAATTTTTTGAAAATAAAATTAAGTTAAATGACTTTTTAGAATTTACCAGAAAAAATTTCTAAGTAAAATGAATTTTTAGAATTTTGAAAAAAAATTCGAAGTAAAATTATTTTAAAAAAAAATCTAAGTAAACATTTTGAAGATTTTTAAAGACAATATTTGAAAAAAAAACTTTCAAAGCATCATATAATTCTAGTTTAATGTTGTTTCAAAAAGTTAATTAAACATTTTATTTCAATATTTCAGCTTCCAGGTCATGGCGAGACATTAGGTCTTCTTGGTTATTGGAGCAACAACCACTTCCTTAGACAAATCTTCATAGAGAAATTTTAACGTTTAATTTTCTTACTGGAACCTTTAATTTTAAAAAAAAATAATTTAGCACAGATTTTGGAACCCAATAGAGGTTCCTTCCTACTGGATTAATCAGAAACTTAGGGGGTATATAATTCTTGGGAATTTTCCTAAGTTGACCTTGATGGTGTTTAACATACCAGTTTAATTTTCCATAAATTTGAAGTTTTGATTTATGACAAACATTTGTTTTTAAACATGCATCAGATTTTAATTTTTCAATTTCTAATTTTAAGTTATCATTTTATGATTTCAATTTATCTAAGATTCTATTTAAGTCAGTATTCTCTTTTTCTAATTTAAATAAATCTTTAGAAAGAGACTTGATAAACTAAAATAGTTGAGTAGGTGTTAGATTGCGCACCTGACTTACTTGACTTGGTGATGCTCCCCCTTCATCGTAGCTTTTTTCCTCTGATGTTCCTCCCCCTTCATCTAGGCTCATCTCTGAGATTGACTCTTCTTCCAGCTGATGGTTAGCCATTAGCGCTAACCCCGAGAAGGTTTCGACGTCTGATTCGGAAGAAGATGAATCTGACCAAGTGGCCTTCAGATTCTTCTGTTTGGAGGAAGATTGCCGCTTCTCCTTTACTCTTCCCTTTTTCTTCAATTTTGGGCAGTCATCTTTGATGTGCCCTTCTTCGTTGTAATTGTAGCAACGAACCGTTCTTCTCTTTCGCTCATACCTCTTTGTCTGCGATCTAAATTTATTAGAATTAAAAACTTATTAAATCGTCTTACCATTAATGCAGCTTCATATTCGTCGATCGAGGCTTCGGAGTCAGAATCGTTTATTCTTGCCTTTAGGGCAATGTTCTGACTTGTTTTCTCCACTTCATTGTGCTCTGCAATCCGAGATTCGTGAAGTTCAAAAGTTGAAAATAGATTTTCTAAAGTACTTACCTCGAAGTCCTTAGAGATGTAGTATGCATCTACTAAGGACGCTCATTCTGGAGTTCCGGGGAAGGCGTTGAGCACGTACCGGATCGAGTCTCGGTTCGTTACTTCTTCTCCAAGGTTGCTTAGTTGAGTTATTAGCTCCTTAATCCTTGCTTGGAGTTGCGCTACCTTCTCGCCTTAGTTCATCCGGATGTTCGTAAGTTAAGTCCGGAGGATATCGCGTCTTACAAGCTTTGCTCAGATGTACCTTCGTGAAGCTCCAGGAATTTTTCCTAGAGGTCTTTCGTGGAGTCGTAGCTTCCGATCCGACTTACCTCTTGTAGTGGTAGCACGATAAGCAGGTGGAACTCTACCTTTCCGTTGGCGACAAACTCGGCTTGCTCCTTCTTGCTCCACTGATGATCTTCTTTATCTTTCAGAACTTCAAATCCATATTTCATAGTTAGTAAAATATCGAAGTCGGTTTAAAAAAATACCTCCATCCGGCATTTCCATGTCGCGAAGTCTCCGTCAAACTTCGGGGGATGAATATTCGCTCCGGCCATTGTCTTGATCGTTGTGCTTCAGTCGGTGGTTAGTCTTTCTGAGGTGGTCTGGCTATGATACCAATTGTAGGTGCAGCGGAGGCTGGCAAGAGGGGGGTGAATTGCCTGAAAAAATAAAGTATACCCTCCTCGTCTTTCAACTCAAAAAAGGATGGCAATAATTAAAAATTAAACTTAATAGAAATAAGGAAAAGAACTCAGCAATTTACTTGGTTACAACCAAGACGGTTGTTAATCAAAGGCAGAATAAGCGCTTTGAAAAGATCTCCTTCTCTGAAGGCGGAGAAGCCTTTTACACAATGGAAAACTCAGACAAGTTGCTAGGAATGACTACTGAGTTGAAAGAACAATTGATTTCTAATTCCTAGATCCAGGAGCCTTTATATACCTTCTGGAAATTCTATCTCGGAGGTCCAAGGCGCCTCCAATAGAGGTCAAAGGCGCCTCCAATAGAGTGACCGGATAGAACTCTATCCGCAGCGCAAACAATCATTTTGACCAGATGAAGGCGCCTTCAAGGTGAAGGCGCCTTCAAGCCATGATGAAGGCGCCTTGAGCAGTATTTCCAGCACACTTGCTTCTTTGCTTCAGCTTCCGAAGTTTCGTTCTTTTGGGTGATTATGGCCAACCGAAATAGGGCTCACCCGAACCCAATTCCCGACCTTTTCCTCGAGCATCCTTCCTCCCCGGCTTAACGTCCCTCGAATGCCACATACGTTCTTCTCGCCCGCTGGTGTACTCTTCCGTAGCTCTCTCGTCCTTCGGATGCACCGAGCCCGTCAGCTCCCCTCCCGTGCCATCCTTCTCACTAGCTGCATCTTCCACTTGACTTCCTGCTCTCCTAAGTTCCTACACACTCAGACACAGGGACTAAACACAAAGTAGGACCTAACCAACTTGGTTGATCACATCAAAATAACCACGGGGTCTAACATTCTTCTCCTAGGACCATCTTCACTTTTCTCCACAAATTGTAGGCATTCTCGTATTCAGCTACACGACTCATCACATTATTATGAAAAAGTTCAATCAATATTGATATTACCTTATCATTTGCCTTTGATCGTGATCGTTGCTCCTCGATCCAATGACGTGGTCGGAGTCTTTTCCCTTTCTTGTCTTTTGGGAATTCAAATAGTTCCTCGACGACCATTATTGTGTCCCAATCCATCTCCAAGATATTCTTCATTTTTACCATCCAAAAGGTGATGTCTCATAAGCTTCCTCCTTCATACTTCGGCGGTTCTATCTGTAGGTCCCTTTGGAGGCCGGCGAGAGGGGAGGGGTGAATTGCCCTACAAAATAAAACCAAAAACCCTTCTCGGATATTCAACTAACTTAAAAGAACTTGTAATTAAAAACGCAGAGACTAATTAAAACAGAAAATAGACACAGAGGAATTACTTGGTTTGCAATCAGAGGATTGCTAATCCAAGGCAAAGAAGGCGCACTAATTGATTCTCCTCTGGGTGGAGTAGCCTCTTACAGCGTTGAAAGCACAGAAAGAAATAACACAAATGAAAGCACTGGATTACAAGTAGTTGTTCTTAATTGATAATTGCTTCTGGACCAAGGCTATATTTATAGTCTTGGTCCGGGCGCCTGGAAGGGTTCCGGGCGCCTTAGGGGGGATAAATTTTATCCCCCAACGGTCGGATCGAGTCAAAACTCGATCCTGTTGAAAAGTCGATTCCGGGCGCTCGGAAGGGTTCCGGGCGCCCCGGTCGGTTCCGGGCGCCCAGAGCCCTAAGGTCAACATAAGTTGACTTTTCGACTCCGGTTCAGCTCGTCTCGATCTAGCTCATCTCGGTCCGGGTCTGTTCGCTCCGGCTCCGTTTACTTGGATGATCTCGGCCTTCCGGAATAGGGCTCACCCGAACCCATGTTCCGGCCTTCTCCTCGAGCAGCCTTCCTTCCCGGTTTCTCGTCCCTCGAACGTCGTGCATGTTCTTCTCGTCCGCCTGTGTACTCTTCCGCGGTCACCTCGTCCCTCGGACGCACCGAGCCCGTCGGCTCTCTCCCCGTGCCATCCTTCTCGTTAGCCGCGTCTTCCGCTCGACTTCCTGTGTTCCTAAGCTCCTGCACACTTAGACACAAGGGTTAAACAACGCAGGACATAGCTTAACTTGTTTAATCACATCAAAACACCTTGGGGTTCCAACAATCTCCCCCTTTTTGATGTGAGCAACCCAAGTTAAGCTAGGGAAAAACAGATGCAATAAAAACAATTTATTTGCAATTAAGTCCAAAGATATTTGATAAAAAAAATTTATATACCTCCCCCTAGACTTAACATTCTTCTCCCCCTTTGATCACATTAAAAATAGGGGTTCTTTAAACAAGTGTAAGGTAAACAAAATTTTAAGTGAATTTTCATAAAAAAATTTCTAAGGCAATTAATATTAATTTGTAAGGCAATGTTTCAAAAGAGAATAACTAGTTTAATTAAAAAAAATTCTAAGTCAATATTCAGAAAAAATTTTAAGTTATTTTTCATAAAAAATTTCTAAGGCAATTTTCAAAGGAAAAATGTATAAGACAATATTCATAGAAAAATTTCTAAGTTAATTAAAAAATATCTAAGTCAATAATTTTCAGAAATTTTCTAAGTCAATTAAAAAAAAATTATTTTCCAAAAAAAATTATTATTTTTTAATTATAAATTAATTTTAAATATTTTCTAACACAAATTGAATAATTCTTTTAAAGCATTAGGTAAATTAAATTAATGCTTTTTCAGTTAGTCAATTAAACTTTTCATTTTGATACTTGGCTTCCAGGTCGTGGCGAGGCACTAGGCGTTCTTGGTTATTGGAGCAACAACCACTTCCTTAGACAAAACCTCATAATGAAATTAATCATTTAATTTCCTTGCTGAAAATGCTAAGTCTAATTTTAAATTAAATAGGTTTTGGGAACCCAGTAGAGGTTCCTACCTACAGGGTTAACCAAGTATTTCCTAGGTGCATAGATTTTTGATATATTTCTAATTTGACTTTGATGAAATCTATAATACCAATTTAAATCTCTATAATTTATAAAAGTAGAAATATTTGAACTTTTATATTTTTTCAATCTTTCTATTTCTTCTTTTAGTTTTTCATTTTCAATTTTCAATTTATCAAAATCCTCTATAAGACATGATTTTGCTAAAATTCTTTTTGTTTCCAAAATTTCATTTTTTAATTTGATATTTTCATTTTCTAATTTATACATGGATTTAGTCATTGCCTTAATGCCGGAATAAAGTTGATCAGGGGGTAAGAGGCATACCTCACTTACCATATCAGACTTGAAGCCTAAATCTCCCCCTGCTTCGTTGCCTTCATCTGAGGTCGCTCCCCCTTCATCAATGCTAGGTTCTGATGAGTTTTACCCTTCGTAACTTGCCATCAGTGCTATCCCAGCATATTCTTGGGCTTCTGATTCGGATGAAGAAGTGTCGTCCCAAGTTGCTTTTAGGTTGTGTTTCTTGGGTGTCTTCATTTTGACCTTCTTGAGTTCTGGGCAGTCTTCCCTTAGGTGTCCCTCCTTCTGACACTGGTAGCACCGTACCTTTCTTCTACCTTTTTGATTCTTTTTATTCTGCATTTTAAATTTATTAGATCTAAATTTTTTTTTTAAAGTTTCTTACCATGTACGCTTCTTGATCGTCTTCGGAGTCTGACTCGAGTTCATCCTTGTTGGTTGCGTTCAGCGCCATAGTTTGGGTTGTGTCCTTTGATATCTCTGCATATCTAGTTTCGTGCAATTCAAGGGTAGAAAACAACTCTTCTAAAGTACTTACCTCCAGGTCTTTTGAGATGTAGTAAGCATCGACGATTGATGTCCACTCCGGAGTTCTTGGAAACGCGTTGAGCGCATAGCGTATAGTGTCCCGGTTTGTTACCGTTTCACCAAGGTTTTCGAGACCAGTAACTAGTTCTTTTACCTTTGCATGTAGACCGGCTACTTTCTCACCTTTCTCCAGACGGATGTTCATCAGTTTGTTGCGGAGGATGTCCCTTCTAGCGAGCTTTGCTTCGGACGTGCCTTCGTGGAGTTCCAAGAACTTCTCCCAAAGTTCTTTAGCAGATAAATAGTTTCCGATGCGGTTGACCTCTTGAGGCGGTAACACGCTCAGCAGGTGATGTTCCACACGGCTGTTTGCTACCGACTCATTCTGCTCCTTCTTTGTCCAATCGCTCTCTTCTTTTTCTTTTCCATCTTTATCTATTGGAGCTACAAAACCATATTTCATAATAAACCGAATTTCAAAATCTGTTTTTAGGAATACCTCCATACGACGCTTACAGTCTGCGAAGTTCCCCTCGAATTTTGGTGGAACAATGCTTGGTCCGGCCATCTTTGTTGCTTCGATCGGCGGTTAATCCTCCTGAAGCGTCCTCGCTCTAATACCACTTGTAGGTCCCTTTGGAGGCCGGCAAGAGGGGAGGGGTGAATTGCCCTACAAAATAAAACCAAAAACCCTTCTCGGATATTCAACTAACTTAAAAGAACTTGTAATTAAAAACGCAGAGACTAATTAAAACAGAAAATAGACACAGAGGAATTACTTGGTTTGCAATCAGAGGATTGCTAATCCAAGGCAAAGAAGGCGCACTAATTGATTCTTCTCTGGGCGGAGTAGCCTCTTACAGCGTTGAAAGCACAGAAAGAAATAACACAAATGAAAGCACTGGATTACAAGTAGTTGTTCTTAATTGATAATTGCTTCTGGACCAAGGCTATATTTATAGTCTTGGTCCGGGCGCCTGGAAGGGTTCCGGGCGCCCTGGGGGGGATAAATTTTATCCCCCAACGGTCGGATCAAGTCAAAACTTGATCCTGTTGAAAAGTCGATTCCGGGCGCTCGGAAGGGTTCAGGGCGCCCCGGTTGGTTCTGGGCGCCCCGGTCGGTTCCGGGCGCCCGGAGCCCTAAGGTCAACATAAGTTGACTTTTCGACTCCGGTTCAGCTCGTCTCGATCCAGCTCATCTCGGTCCGGGTCTGTTCGCTCCGGCTCCGTTTGCTTGGGTGATCTCGGCCTTCCGGAATAGGGCTCACCCGAACCCATGTTCCGGCCTTCTCCTCGAGCAGCCTTCCTTCCCGGTTTCTCGTCCCTCGAACGCTGTGCACGTTCTTCTCGTCCGCTGGTGTACTCTTCCGCGGTCACCTCGTCCCTCGGACGCACCGAGCCCGTCGGCTCTCTCCCCGTGCCGTCCTTCTCATTAGCCGCGTCTTCTGCTCGACTTCCTGTGTTCCTAAGCTCCTGAACACTTAGACACAAGGGTTAAACAATGCAGGACCTAGCTTAACTTGTTTGATCACATCAAAACACCTCGGGGTTCCAACACTATCAAGCCGATCATCTTCTTACGAGTTGTTCTTCTCAGCGGTTAGTCTGGTGAAGTGCATTCTCGCTCTGATACCACTTGTTGGACCTTGTATTGTCGACTAGAAGGGGGGTTGAATAGTCGGTGCCTCCAAATCAATTGCTTTCTATGTATTCATTAGTGCACAGCGGAAATCTAATACTAATATGAATACAAAAGCTAAAGACAATAAGAAAAAAATAAACATTACAAACTCTTATAATGTTATCGATCAAAGGAGAAATTTTTGAAATTTTTAGATGTTGCATTATTTTTCTATGATTTTTCTTACAAAAATTATATTTTAAATATTAAAAATTCTATTTTCATTCAATTTTTGAAAAATATTTTTTATATAAAAATACTTTCTGTGTTACATCTTCGAAATAATTTTCCTAATTTTTTAAGCCTGAAAAGTATTTTTAAACATTTTCTTTTCAAAAATATAAATTTTTTTGAAATAATTTATTCCAAATTAAATCAATTTCATAATTTCATGAAAGTTTTTTTTTATGCTTTTGATATTTCTACTTCACTGTTCAAAAAATTTTCAAATTTTTTCTGAACAAATAAACAAAATTCTAATATATTGTTTTACGAAAATTGTCTATAAATTTTCAGATTTTTGAAATCCAAATGATGATTTTTCTAGATGAAAGTTACAACCTTTTTAACCCTTTAACTTTGTTTTCAAATTTATTTCCAAAGTCATTTTAAGCTTACCCCTATTTTTAATGTGATCAAAGGGGGAGAATTAGAACTTAACTTTAGGAGAGGGTACAACTTGCTTTTTGCATATTTTTTTCCTGTACTTGCTAGTTTTTTTACTATTTATTTTGGTTTACCCTAACTTAACTTAGGGTTGCTCACATCAATAAGGGGAAGATTGTTTATATCCCATGATAATTTTGATATGATCAACCAAGCCAAGTTAGGTCCTGTTATGTTTTGATCCCCAATGTCTAAGTGTGCAGGAACTAAGGAGCACAGGAAGTCGAGCGAAAGACGCAGCTAGCGAGAAGGAATGCATGGGAGAGAGCTGATGGGCTTTGTGCGTCTGAGAGATGAGGCTTTGCGGAAGAGTATGCTGGCGGACGAGAAGGAAGCGCGCGGCGATTCCAAGGGACAAGAAGCTGGAGCAGAAGGACGCTCGAGAAGGCTAGAAAATGGGTTCGGGTGAATCCTATTCCAAATGGCCGAAATCACTTAAGTGAGCGGAGTTGGAGTGGAAGACCCGGAAGAAAAGTCAACCAGAGGTTGACTGTGCTTCGGGCGCTCGAACCCCCCGGAACCAGGGAGCCCTAGGCGTGTGCATTGGTCGAGCTGATTCAACCCAATCTAGGTGCTCGGACTTGGTCCAGGCACTTGGACCAGAAACTTTATCGAAATACCAGTTATTGTGATCCGTTGCGTCGAGGATAAAATTTTATCCCCCTCCAAGTGCCTGAAACTCTTCCAGGCGCTCCGATCAAGGCTATAAATATAGCCTTGATCCCAAAAGTTAAAAACAACACTTGTAAACGATTTCATTTGAGTTTAGCTTTGTAATTGGGCTTTGACTGTTGTAAGAGGCTTCTCTGCCTGAAGCAGACTTTAGTGGGCTTTTCAATGTCTTGATTGCAAACTAAGTAAAATTTCTTTGCCTCTATCTCTTTTTAATTAGTTTCTTAATTTATTTTATGCAAGTGTTTATTTTAATTAAGCTTTAAAGTTCGAGAAATGTTACATTTATTTTATTTTTGTGTAGGGCAATTCAACCTCCTATTGTTGGTCGCAAGGGACCTACTAAAGGTTGTAAGTTTCCTTATCTTACTTCTAATTTCACTTTTGAAAACCCCTATCACAACAGCAAAAGTCGTGGCCAAGGGGAACGGTATAGAGATATCAGGTTTCCAGTTGATTTTCTTGAGTTTTTTGGTACGTTACAAGTAGCAGAATTTATTTATTTGATTAACAAAAAGAAGAGAATTTTTTTATTATAAGGAAGTATCTGATCGTGTGAAAGTTAAGACAAGTTTCTCTCAAACTTAAAGGTCGAGCATCAACGTGGTTGGAATAGTTACAATGCTAGCGTGATAGATAGGGCAAAGCCAAATCACTGATTGGGAGAAGATGAAAAAGAAGATGAAGAATCACTTTCTTCCTTTCGGCTACACACTAAAACTTTGTTTGAATGAGGTCAAGTGTTGAGGCAAGGTGCAAGATCGTTTGATGACTATACATAGGAATTTCACCAGTTTATTGCCCAAATGATTTATTTGAGATAGAGGAGGTACACGGTGTCCTTTTGTTGCCAAATAATGGGGATTATGTAGCCATAGAACATGAATTTTTTTTAGCTCAACGATTTCATGCAGAGTGAAGACTCACTAAAAAAAATAGGTCATTTGCGATGATTATTTTTTAAAAAAATCATTGAAAAAATAATTTGTGACGAACTCTACGACAAAAAAAATTTCATCACGAATAAGTCATCGCCAAACTCTTTAATGAAATGATTAAAATTCATCAGCAATTTTACGAGGATTTTTTATCGCTAAATTCATTGTAAATTCACAATGAAAATAAAATTCATCACAAAAGTTACCATACTCAAATTTGGGACGAAAATATATTTTTGTTCTAGATTGACGACGAATCTATTTTTCATCACAGATTTGCAACAAAAATGATTTTGTCGCTAACTTTGCAACGAATACAATTTCGTTGCCTATATGCAATGAATACATTTTCATTGTCAATCTACAACGAATCCACTTTTCGTCACAAATTGGCAACGAAAATAGATTCGTCACCAATCTACAATGAAAATGGGAGTCATTTTAGAATTACGATGCACAATAGTTTTACGATAATTTAGAGATGCAAAATTTTTGTCATTTAATTCGTCACAAAATGCTAATATTTTGCCCAAAACCTGTCCATTTTCTATAGTTTGTCATCTTTACATAATACATCACACCTTATTCACAATATATACATCCTATTCACAACATACACCTATTTATAACATACACATCCTATTTAACACCACATCACATCATATCATATCACATCACATCACATCTTATTCATAACATACACATTCTATTTAACATTCCAAACCAAATCTACAACCATACAAGTCAAAAACAAACATATCCATAAGAAAACCATACACACAAAGTCAAATCCATGCAAGTCATCAAGTCATCATATCCAAAAATATATAACATTCTTCAATAAGTCAATCCAAATGAATACACATGAAAATCAATAAATCATCTTCTTCTAGTGCTCACACTTTCTTCTCCTTCCATTTTTCTTCTTTCCATACATCAAAATTAAAAAAAAACCAAACTGTATCATTTTAAACAAGAAAGACAATCCTAACATAGAACTTAATATGTAAAGACTTACTTCTTCTGACATGGATTTTCAATTTGCATTAGCTTACTTGGTCTCACCAACCCTGTTCGAAATAAGTTAACAGTATCAATAAAAATATAAAAATAAAAGGTTCATAATCAAATAATAAATGTTCAAAAACACTAATTCTGAGACAAATAACATTCATACATAAATCATGAAGAACCATCACCACCATCATCGTCGTCATCGTCGTCACCATCGTCATCACTAGAACTGAAAGGAATTTGACTTGGAGTGGGGCCTAACTGAAGATGTTGCATTATGAGGTCCTATTGTCAGTGCATTTCTCCCATTTTCTCATCCCTTTGCAATATTATCACCTTCAAATTGCTAATCTCTTTAGTCAAGTTATTTATTTGTGTCCTTATTGCTGGTGGAGTGGAAGAAGATGTACCAATAACTCCACAAATAATTCATTCCCAATATCCTTCCTCCTTTCTATCCCTCACTTGCCTCTAGCCATAAACTCATATTATTACTAATAGAGGGCTCAGATCCATCAGATTCATCACTAGTTTATGAATTTCACCGTGTTACTTCTAGCTCATCATATTTATCCTATATTATAATAAGAAAAATTAAAATAAAATTACAATATTTTAAAAATTGCATATAATCTTGATTAGATATAATAGAAATGCATATAATACCGAAATAGAGCAGATGCATAACTAATAAAATCTAAGTTATAAATTAAGATCAAAGATTAATCCAAACCTTAATTGATTTAGCTCTATCCCCGCTCTAACACTTGACATCATTCAAACAAAGTTTGAGTGTAGCCGAAAAGAAGAAAGTGACTCTTCATCTTCTTTTTCATCTTCTCCCAATAAGTGAGTTTGGCTTTGCCTTATCTGTCACGTGAGCGTCGTAACTGCTCCAACAACGCTGATGCTCGACCTTTAAGTTTGTGAACAACTAGTTTAACTTTCACACGATTAGATATTTCCTTATAATAAAAAAATTCTCTTCGTTTTGTTTATCCAATCAATAAATTCTTTTGCATGTAACGTACCAGAAAACTCAGGAAGATCAACTAGAAACCCGATATCTCTATACTGTTCTCTTGACCATGACTTTTGCAGTTGTGATAGGGGTTTTCAAAATTGGAATCAGAAGTAAGATAAGGAAACTTGCAACCTTTAAGATCTCGCACCGCCAAATTCGGAGTTAATTTTGTGACTTGTCTTTGTAGATCTTCAAATATCTCATCTTGGACGTTATGATCAAGGCTTGCTCATGCAAGTTTGTTGCGACTATGGTTATGATCATGACCACAATGACTATCTATCAGATCTGATGTGCTCTAATATATAGCAACTGACATCAGACAGAATATCGACTATTTTGGAGGCTTGTTTTCACAGAGGTATTTAAGAGAGAAAATAAAAAAAATGCCAAACATAAAGAAATCGTCAATAGGTTTAACCAAAATAAATTGATTTAAAACAAAAGATAATGTCTAAAATCAATCCCAATAAGTGTTTAAATAGATCCCAAATTCTTAGATGTAAAAGGTGAAAATAGCCCTAGCATAAAAGATAAAATTATACGAGCCTTCTGCATCACCCTCGTAGGTGTTGCTGCTTCTTTAAATGAAAAGGCAAGACTCATAAGCATGTAGAGCATCAAAGAGAAGTAGAACGAGTGCGGAGGCATAGCTTCCATCGAATATGATGATTTTGGAAGAATCATGGGATTGAAAAGCTTTATGATTTGAGAATTCATGTGGCAGAAGTAGCTAGATAATAAGTACAATTGTTAGCATCCGTTTTTTGAACAGGAAATGCCCCAAGTATATTCAATTTGAATTAGTGATGAG
Organism: Zingiber officinale; assembly: GCF_018446385.1. Lineage (NCBI taxonomy): Eukaryota > Viridiplantae > Streptophyta > Magnoliopsida > Zingiberales > Zingiberaceae > Zingiber > Zingiber officinale. The sequence continues at coordinate 62,233,031 of NC_055996.1, forward strand.
GATTCTTAGTTTAAGATTTGGTTTAAAGTTTGACGATTTATTCTTTAATCTGTTTGATGCATGTGAGAGATCAATTGTCTTAGTATGGGTGATGGCGAATAAATTGGCAATTAACCTTTGTGAATTTGATCTTTTCCTCAAACACCATACAACTAGGTGAATTGCTATTATCACAGTGCTTTAGAGTATTAGAGTTAAACAAACAATTTAAAGAAAAAAAATTGAATTAATATGGTATTGGACAAGACTTGTCAAAAGAAACTAAATCAATCTCACACTTTAAAAACTTTATTTAAAATTTTCTAACAGTAAGAAATAATAATAATAAATTTGTCAGATTAAATTTGATTAGAAAACATAAAAAAATGAAAGGGTATCAAAATTTTAAAATATAAAAGCCTCTTTTTTATTTATTACTAAAGGATGACTATATTTTTATCTATTTAATTAAATACCTAAGTAGTACTAATCTTCTGTAATATCTTGAGAACCGTTTGGAAAATGCTTATAACTCGTGTTAAGTTTTTTTAAGTGAAAAAAAGCAAAAAATCCTTGTATATTTTAAATAAGTAAAACCCAATATAAAATGACTTAACTATGTTAGAAAAAGATAAATATATAGACATAGATAACATAACACTATTCAATTAAACTCTATTTGGATAAAAGGTGACTTGTTAATCTCAAACGTCCCCCATTTTCAAGCTCATAATTAGTATTAAATAGTCGACGTTTGATATAAAAATGAGATTGCATAGTCCATATTATATATATATAAACATCATACAATATTAAATATAAGTAAATAATCTCGTTTTATTTTTCTTTGCATGGTAAGTTGGCGCGCGGCCTCGTTTTTAAAATAAATTTTGCCGTTATTCATTTATAAAAAGTAATTGTATTTAAATTTTAGATTTCGCGTCCAATTTATAAATTCAAAATTAAAAATCTTCATTTATTTTTTCATAAATTTAGAAATATTCTTTTTAAAAAATTAAATAAATATTATTATTATTTAATATTAATGTAAATTAGAGATTACTATCATTATTATCTAAATATAGAGAAATATTATCCTACATATCTTACAATACAATGAGTGTCTAAAGTTTTTTTTTATTTAAAATTTTTTCGATAGATTTATTGATATAATCGAGAGCTTAAAAATAAAATCATCGATGGCGACACTATAAGCATCACCCATGCTTTATTTCACACTTCAAATTAAAGAGACCAGGAAAAAAAAGATTAATTTTTTTAATCATTAATGCAAGTTAATACAGAAAAACTTATTCGTTTAATCATTAGTTTGAAAAAAAATATATAAAATAGCTTCATCTAATCTAAAGAGAAAAAAACATACATATATATATAAACATTAATCAATACTAAAGTCTTGAAACGTTAGACGGGTAGCTCCACCTCAGCTTTAGTATTCTTGTTCGGTGTGGACTTGAAATAACAAGCATAGAGGACTAGTTGAGCAAGACCAAAGAGAGTCCCCAAACCATTAGGAACCTAATGAAAGAAAGTGATAGAATATATATATATTAATTAATTTATCAATCAAGATTATTTATATGGAATTAAATATACAGATACTTACAAGGAGATTGATATCGAAGGGGAGGAAACCATAGCTAGTCCAACAAACTCCATTAAGGAAGCTAGCAAGAGAAAGTGTGAAGGGCATGAACTCCACGCTCTTTGTTTGAATCACAAGTTTCTACAAAAGTATAATAATAATTTCATGAGACTCTCTTTATATATAAAAAAAATATAATTTATAGTCAAATTTGGCATTGGAGAGAATGTTCTTACCATCACAACAAGAGGAGACGCATACATGCAAGTTCCAAAGATAATACAAAGGATACCCACAACTAAGGATCTCTTGGTGGTTGTGTGGATCAACAAGAGCACTAAAGTTACTACAACTATCATGAACACCGCCTCAAGTGCTAATAGTTTGATGACCTTCAACTAAATAATATTAACATGTGTAGATTAGTTAGGGAGAAGTTTTAGATGGTACAAATATGACAAAGAAAAAATATTGGGCATGTTATACTTACACGGCCTTGGCGAGCAGCATAGATTAAGAAAACGGTTAGGTAGAATATTTCAAAGGCTATACCAATGCCATTGATGGTGATGACTAGAAGGCTATTGGGGTGGACGATGGGCAACCCATAGAAAAACCAAAGCAAGCAATTGAGCAATGTGGCAAGGTAGGGAATAGGTGAAAATTTCTTCACATCTTTGCTCTTGATGATTTGTATGTATGTCGGCCTATAAATTGTGAAAGAGTTGCATTTAAATTAACATACAATTTGTTTAAGTAATTATCAATAAAAAAATACAAACGTTTAAAAGCTTACATGGGCGACAAAAACAAACCACATGAGATTACATTGCCTGTAAATAAAATTTAAAAGTAACACTCCCGATCATAGTAGATGAAACTATTATTTTTTTCAGTGAAATAAATTAAATAATACTTATACCTGTCACTCCAATGATGTTGCGTATGAGGTTTTGGTTCGCAATCATCTTTACTATTATTAACTTAAACTCTACCTTGTAAATCAATGACATTTCACCCAAATGAATTAATAAAAAAGAACATATTAAAAAAGCAATCCACAACAAATAGTTTGTACGTACCAAAAAGGAGGAAGGCACGGTGGCGCTATCTCTCTCTCTCTCTCTCGATCTTCTTTCTATGATTGATGTTGATGAAAATGCAAAGGTTGCATTTTATAGCCTAATCATACGACTTAGTTTGTGATATTTTTAATAATATGATTGGATGATGTCCTTGTTGGACTTGGCGAATTTCAGCGCCACTCATTTTATTTCACTTTTTAAGGTAAGAAGAAAAGTACAAAATTATTTTAATTAATTAGCAAAATGGATAAAAAAACGGCTTAATGAATGAATACATTTCAGTTAATCTAATGGATTAAACGTTATTTAATAATTTGATAGATTCATATTGAATTATTAATTTCAAATAATATTTTCGTATATATAATTTAAGTGAAGTTTTTGTAAATAATTAATAGAATGTTAAAAGGTTTTAATTATTTAGATATTTAGTAAAAAAGAGTTTCATTAAATGGAAAATAGTTTACATAATATGGATAGATTAAATGAGTTCATTGTCTTGATAATAATAATGTTTTTATTATTTACTATTAATTAATGATTAAATCATTTAATAATAGAAGTTCATAAGATAAATATAAATATCCTTTAATTATTTTGATAATAATAATGTTTTTATTATTTACTATTAATTATTGATTAGGTCATCTAATCATAACAATTTCATAAGATAAAAAATATCTCTTAATTGTTTTGATAATAATAATATATTTATTAATTACTATTAATTATTGATTAAGTCAACTAATTATAGCAAATTCGTAAGGTAAAAATAAAAAATACTTGTCTTGATAATAATAATATTTTTTTATTATTACTATTAATTATTGATTAAGTTAATTAATGATAACAAGTTCAAAAGATAAAAAAAAATATCGCTTAATTTTCTTGATAATAATAATGTTTTTATTATTTACTATTAATTATTGATTAAGTCAATTAATTTTAGCAAGTTTATAAGATAATAATAGAAAATTTTGAAATTAAATATCATACAATATTAAATATAAGTAATATATATATATAACTAATAAAAAAATATTGAAGATAAATACTTGAAAATAAATATCATACAATATTAAATATAAGTAAAAAAAAATATAACTAACAAAAAAATACGAATAGATGGTTAAACAAGGGTATATTATCTCAGTTTTTTTTTGCATGGTATGTTGGTCTCCTCTTTTATATTTTAACTCAATGATAAAAAGTGTAATATAATATCAAAATAAGATCATACTTAGTTTCTTCTTTAAAATAAAATTTTCCATTATTCATTTATAAAAAATAATTTTATTTAAATTTTAGATTTCACATCAAATTTATAAATTTGAAATTAAAAATATTGATTTATTTTTTTCATAAATTTAGATATATCCTTTAAAAAATTAAATAAAAATTATTATTTTTGAATATTTATGAAGATTACTATTGTTTGTCAGCTTAAAATCTCTTTCAAAAATTTGATAATTTTTTAAATTTGATCTTTATTGTTATATTTTTTACTCAGAAAAAAGTTTGTAATTAACATAGAATTAAAATTATATAATATTTAAAATAAGAAATACTACATTCAAAATAGGGTTGAATTTGTTTTTTACAATTTTAATTTCATCATTTAATTTTGTTTCACAAAGTTAATTATTAAAATTTCAAAGTTCTATTAAAAATTCTTCAAATTTAATTAAAAATGAGAAAGAGTTTGAAAATAAGCTTAAGAGTACATATTTATGTTTTATTTTTAAATTTAAATTTAATAAAGTATATATATATAGGAATGTTATGCTCCCTGGTTGTCCGTCCGCGATGCTCATCTATGACTGAGTGGTCAAGGCATCTAGAAGTGATCTAGGTGCCCTAAGTGTATTTAGTTTGGGGTGCCTATATCACTTCCGAGTGTCTAGACCACTTAATCCGCAGTATATATATATATATATATATATATATATATATATATATATATATATATATATATATATATATATATATATATATATACGTGCGAGCTAAAGGGAGTATGAATAGCTCTAATCATTTCATCTTGATCTTGTGCTCGTCATTTGAATGCCTAGCGAAAACCTTGATTCAAACTTGACTCTATATGCACAACTCTGAGATTTTACTTGGTATCTATGTCCTTGAAGTGACTAATCTAATATATACTTTTAGTGATATTCCTCCACTATGAACTCCTCCTTTTCGAATACCTTATGGAGACAGAGAAACCTCTTACAACTTTGTTCTTTCAAGAACATAACAAGAAAGATAAATACAAAAGTAAATGAAAGTAAAACAAACTTTACATATGAAATATTCGATTAAGAAGCTTGCTTGTTGCTTTGGATAGTTTCTTGATGGTTGAAACATCACTTCACCTCTAAACCCTCAAGATTGACGCCTTTAAACCTCTTCGAAATCATCTTTTAAAGGCTGCTGCTTTGGCTGATTTCTCTATCAGTTTACTTATATGATGAATTCGACTGTTGAAAGCTGCAGAACGATTTTTTTTTATTTGTTTGACCATATCAGTTGATTGATTTCCCAAATTAGTTGAGTTGATTTGTTTCTAGAATAAATCAATTCGACTAATTTTCCAAATTAGTTGAATAAATTTGCTTCTGCTTACTTCTAGATCAAATTGATTCGACTAATTTTCTAAATCAGTTGATTGATATGCATCTAGATCAAATCTATTCAGTTGATTTTCCCAATCAGTTGAATCAATTTTCTCTAAACAATTGGAGTGGTTGTAGTGTAATTTGGTATTAGTTTATCTTAACTATAAAATTACACTAGTACACTATGTGTGTATTGAGCAAGACCATTTGAGGTTGTTTCTTTTTATATTGACTACATAAAAGAACAAAACCTCTATTATTATGGATGTGTGTACTCTTAATTCCGATATAATAAAAAGCACGTATACTTAGTATTTATTTCTTTAATTTATCAATGGGTGAGATTTAGTTTGTTAAATCAATAGGCCCAATAAGTTGGGAAATGATATTATTTATATGGTGTGTTGTTGATTATAGAAGGAAACTGTGTCCTAGTAATCTAGGTTGATGATGTCCCCTTGAGGAGCTCATAAGGATTATCATGTAAACCCTGCAGGTGGACTAAGTCTGACATGATAATGAAGTTGAGTGGTACTACTCTTGGAGCTACATATTAATTAAGTGAGTTGTTAGTAACTCATTTAATTAGTGGACATTTGATATCTTAAACACAGGGAGATTAATGCACGCATGATAAGAAGGAGAACATAATGTAATTTGGGATTGGTGCGGTAGGTCAATAATAACTCTTTAGTGGTATGAGTTATTATTGATGAACTTGAGTTGGGTGTTCGGGGCGAACACAGGAAGCTCAAGCTCATCGAGAGACCAAAACCAATTTTTCATCTCGGTCCTTGTTGTAGCCTCTATAAATCCTTGTATCCACAAAGTCCATTTCTTACCCAAGTAATGGGTCGGACGCATCCTTGCTTGGAGCAAGGGGGGTCGGCCAAGCATTATTTGGAGCCCAAGAGGTGGCCGGCCCCAAGCACATCTTGGTGTCCAAGATGTGGCCGGCCACATAAGTTAAAAGGAAGTTTTAATTTTTGTTTAAAACTTTCCTTTTTAGCGGCCACATGAAGAATAAAAGGAGTTTTTAATTTTGTGTTAAAAATTTCCTTTTATAGCCATCTTCATGGTTTTAAAAGAGAGTTTTAAATTTTTAAAATCTTTCCTTTTATAGCTATCTACAAAGGATTAAAGAGAGATTTAAATTTTGTTAAAATCTTTCCTTATTTGTAGTTATCTAAAAGAGAGATTCTAATTTTTTATAGAACTTTCCTTTTTTGTAACCATGATATAAAAAGAGAAGTTTTAATTAATCTTTTTTTTTTTGTAGTTGTCTACATGTTTTAAAAGAGAGAGATTAATTTTAAAACTTTCCTTTTGTTGCCATGTACAATAGGAAATTTAAAAGAGACAGATTTTAATTATTGTTAAAATTTCCTTTTTTAAGGGGACACCATAAATAAGGAAGTTGTAATTATGTTTAAAACTTTCTCTTTTTGCCATGACCAAGGATTATAAAAGAGAATGAGAGGGTGCCTCATGAGATACATGACCTAAGCCTTGCCTCCACTCTTCTCTTCCTTGTGGCCGACCCTCTCTCTTCCTCTTCTCACTTTGTTTCTTCTCTTAGGCCGGCGGCACCATCTTCCTCTCTTCCCTTTCTTCTTTCTAAGGTCGGCACCTATCTCATCTTGGTGGTCGAACCTTGAAAAGAAAAGAAGAGATCCTTGGTGGTCGGTTGTTTAGAGGGGAATAAGAAGAAAAAGGAAATTTCCTATTTTGGCATCCCTTGGCGACTCGAGTTTCTTGGAGGCAAAGAAGTGGTTCGGGTGGAGTTATCTTGGTAGATCGTTGCCCACACAACATCCAAGAGGAGGAGAGGAATACAACAGAAGATCAAGAGGTCTTTAAATACAAAGAAAGGTATAACTAATTAATGATTTCTGCTTCAAATTAATTAGTTAGTTTTCTTTGCATGGATTCTGAAACACCAACACAAGAGGCTAGCAATTTTATGTTTCGATTTCATGCTATCGATTTTGTATTTTGATTTTGCGTTTCAATCTTGTATTTCTATTGTGGTCTCTGTAGTTAAACCTAGGGTTACTGTAAGAAGGTAAATATTCAATAATTCTTTGAAAGTTTTTATCTAGGAAGTGGTGGATGATCTCATAACCAAGAAGGTCTAGTGTCTCGCTATGTTTAACCTGGAAGTCAATCTTTGAAATAGATATTTAATCAACTTCTGTAATATTGTAACACCCCAAATTTCATGATTTGGAGTCCTAAAAGACCTTATTAAAATCTAGAAATACTTTAGAAAAATTCTAGAGATTTTTAGAGTATTTTTATAGAATTTTTGGAGGTCGTTTGGTATTTTTTCCAAAAGAAAGAAGTTGTGACAAAAAATTTGTCTAAGCCGAGGCTCGAACCGGCAACCCCTGACCCAAGCAAAACCCGGCTAACCAACTGGGCTAGCAGTTATTACTTGATCAAATAAGGGTCGAATTGTATTTAAGTAATAAATAGTTAATAGCAAAATATAAGGAGAATAAAAGGCTTGGCTGGGGATTTGAACCTGCGGCCTTTGGCTCGGTCAAAACGCGGCTGACCAAGTGATCTAGCCGTCGATTTTGTTTAGAAAAGGTAGGAAAATTTATTTAACAAGTTAACAGAATATGGAGATTATAAAGAGGGATAAGTTGAGGAGGTAAAATGGCGAGCCCTAATTTCTCCCGACCCGAAACCTTTTCCTCGTCCTTCTCGCGGCGCGACGCCGTTCTTCTCTCGGGCGGAAACACGAAGGAGCTAGGGTTTCCTCCCTCCGGCGGCCGGCGAAGGCTTTTTCCGACCGGTCTTCACCCGTGCGTGACCACCTCGACGCGGGGAGCTCAGAAACGCAAAGGAGCCGCGAGATTTGAAGTTTCTCCAAACCCTAGAAGTTCCTTTCTCCGGCAGTAAGTCCAAGAAAACTCCAAGTAAGTAGCTTCCTCACCTGCAGTATGATAGCTCCGAAGCATATTTTGTATTCCTCTCCTGGTTTCCGAAGCTTTGCTTGAATTTTCTTGCGTTTCAGCTTTTGGATCTGTTTGTTACCGTGTGCTTCAAAGAAAAGGGAAAAGGGTTTTTGTTGTTTAGCTTGTGCCCAATTTCTTTGGACCTTGTTGCTTAATTTAGGGATTTTGTTTGCTGCCATGTTGTTGCCGAGAGTTTCATAGGGTCAAGAGAGAAATTTTAATAGGTTTTGCTTCTTCGCAATTATTACTCTGGAAGGATTTTCAATCTGTTGAGGTTCTGGTTCTCTAATTAGTAATGATTCTTAGTGGGTTTCAAAGAAGGATTATGAATGGTAAAGTTCAAGTTTGATAGGCATATGGTTGTAGCAGAATTCAGAATTTATGCTTATATTATCCCTTTCGTTTCCTTTGCTGCTGTACAAACCCGAATTACCTTTTTATTCCAAGCAGATAGTTGGATTTCTCATTTATCCTCTAGCTTCTTAGTGTTGTGGTAGGCATGAGCAACAATTGAAACAGTGCAAATATTTGATTGTTAGCTTAGCAGATTTCGAATTGTTAGCATTATAGACTTTGAATTGTTAGCACTACAGTTTTTGATTGTTTAGCACTTTAGATTTTGATTTATTTTAGCATTTCAGTTTTTGAGTTGTCTAGCATTTGTAGATCTTGAATTGTTTAGCATAGCAGTTTTGATCCATTGGTCGAGTAGTGAAGTTTCAATTTCAGAATTTCTTTTTGTTGTATCTGAGCGTGAGATCTAGATATGTTTCCTTGCTAAATTCATTCAAGTGTACAGATTTAAGTCTCTTTATTCTAGCATGCGGTTTGATTTCTTTTGTCACCGTACCAAGCTTGTATTCTTTCATATATTAATAGTGTAGTTTTTGTTAAGTATCATAGTGCATATCTTGTTAAGTATTATGTACTTTGAGTTTAAGAAAAGTATAAGAAAGATAAAGAAAAAGAAAGAAAAGGCCAAGGCCTTAAGTAGATCCCAAAGTCAAGACTTTAGGGATTTTGGCACACAAGGTGCTAAAGAAAATGCCGAGGCATTATATAGAAGTATTAAAATATAACAAGTATTTTACTTTTATCAGTGGCACTGTGCTGGACTCTCAGTTGTCCTTGGGTTGGGCTCCCATAGTCGTCCCTAGGTTTAGATAACCTAGTAGTAACGGCACGGCCGACGGTCGACGGTCGACGACCCGAGGGTCGCCAAATGGGCCGCCAAATGGGCTGTCTAATGGGTCGTGTCGTTACAAAAGTAAAAGCACAGTTGTCGGGCCCAAGAAGAAGTTGATTATTATTTTAAAGTATTATAAGTATAAGTTTTTGAACAAGTAAAATGAGTTTTACATAAACATAAAGTATTAAAGATTAAGTTAGAACAAATGAAATAAGTTTCATATAGTTCTGAAAATCAGTAAGTTTAGTTCTTTATTCTACCATGTTTATCTAGTGGATGAGTAGTTTTCATGTTTACCTATTAGATGAGTAGCATGATTAGCTATTCGAATTACATGAGTAGATTCCTTAGCTTTTCTTTGCTATTAGTTTGACATGAGCAGTTATGTTTATGCTTTATTTCTTTTTAGAGCATATAGTTTTTAGTTCTTTTCGTATACATGCACATTCGTGATTTTGTGAGTTAGATAGCACTTACTAAGCAAATTTTGCTTATAGACTACACTTCCTCTTACTGCAGATACAGGAAAGGAAAAGATATAGAAAGGAAGGCGACAAGGAGGTGTTCGAAGGATGTGTGATGCCAGGACTATGGAAGCCTTGGGACTAGGAAATAAGTTTTAATTTTAGTTTCCGCATTTTAGTTATTGTAAACATTTGAGTTGTATTTTAAGTTCATGTCATTTGAGATTATTCTGTTTAGATTGCATGTAGGATGAGTTCAGTTTAGTAAGTAGATATTTGTGTGTTTGATACTTATTTAACTGCGTGGTTGATTGATATGTGTTCCAGCCGCTTGTGGCTGAGTATATATTGCATGTATTGTTAAATATGGTCACCGGTACAGGGGAGACTGCCGAAATTTTTCGGTGGGGTTTCCATGTGATTTTTAATCATACCGGTTAAGTAGAGTTAGTAGTTAAGTAACGGTCATCCTTAGAGAGTAGTAGTAGTAAGAAGGGTGGTCGTTACAAATATGGTTTAACTTAGGAAGATCACATCGGTTAAACTTGGAATAAAAATGTTAAGTATCATTTCCAATCCAAGTTTAACTTCTGAAAAGCAACTTGGATTAATAATGTTAAGCATCGTTTGCAATCCAAGTTTAACTTCAGTAGAGCACATGGGTAGCAAGGTTAAGTTCTGCGCTTGTATAAATTTTTGTACAAGGGAAACAATTGGTATCAGAGCTAGGTGTTTGCCTCTGTGTTTAGTTTTCAGTTAATTATGCACTTTTCATGCATAAGTTTAGGTAGGATAATAGTAGGATGTGCAAATAGATTAACTCTGTGGTTGCAGGCTCCAAATATTATGGCCTATTGTGATTGTGTGTGATTGGACCCTCGGACATGTCGAGGACATTTTATATGTGTGCATGATTGTAATTATTAAATACAGCAGGAGCTGTATTAGTTATTAGGATTTTACATTTTGTTCGATCTAGATTATATGTACATTCCTTCGTGGAATATAAGATCGATAAATGTAAAATTTTATTTTTGCGTGGATCATATCCTGCGAGGCGTGGTACTAATTGAGCAACGGAGGTGCAGCGGAAAAGGAAGCATGATGGGCACGATGACATAAACCCTTTGGCGACAGCTAGGGTTGGTGGCATACGGAGGACAACATTGGATGAGGTCATAATAGTTGGAAAATTATTTTTATTATTTATTGCCTTTTATGCTATGTGTGCATGTTAAATTTCCACGTCTCTAAATAACTAAATGGGAGAGGAATTTTATTTAAATTCCATAATCTCCATTACTGGTTTGTAAGTGATGTATTCAAACTTGCGTGTTGGCTCTGAGTGCCTTCCTCCACAACGGATGAGTTTGTTTGTGGATCACTAGATCAAACTTCCTTACTGGATGATTATAGGAAATTATTTAGGAGCGTGTGATCTTCTCCAACTGAAGGGGCACAATCCTATGTAATAGACTAAGTATCAAGTAATGGTATACACTTATGCACATTTAATAGTATCCTTCCCATCGGAGTCACTGCTATTATTTGTGTGACAGAAGAAAAACCAACTATTAATTTTATTTGTCATAAAGTTAGGATGACAAGATAATAAAATTAATGGGTAAAACCTCTTCATACAAATGTTTGAATTAGTATACGTCCACACTAACGTGGCATACAAAATTCACGATGTTTTGAGGTGTTGGTGAATTTAAATGATATTGTTTGATTAATCAATATTATTTTAAATTCTAAATTATTGACCAAATATTTTGTGATTCTTAGGATTTCAAATGGCCTTTAAACTTCCTGCTGTTGTATTAGAGAATAAACTTACTAGTCCCAATTATAATGTTTGGAAACAAAACTTAGACACTAAGGTGGACTGTCCTCTCAAAAATGAGAACAATAATGGTGTATCTTTTTCATTAGTTGTTGAAACATGTTTAGTAGTGTTATCTACCGGTACCTGGTGTGTAGATACGGGAGCCACTGATCATGTCTGCAATTCATTGCAGGGGTTCTAGGAAACCCGATGACTACATGAAGGGAAAATCATCGTTTACATGGGCAATGCTACGAAAGTGGCGGCTGTTGCAGTAGGAGATGTTAATTTATCCTTTGATAGCAATAAAACATTGATTTTGAGAAATTGCCTTTATATACCAAGTTTTAGAAAGAATTTGATTTCAATTTATAAACTATATGAGTATGGATATTCTGTTTCTTTTGATGACAAAGTAGTTGTCAAGAAAAATAGAGTAGTTATTAATTCTGGTACATTGGTTGGTAATTTGTATACTCTAAATCCAATAACTCACACGATGCAACAAATGAAAATTAATAACAAATCTTCTAATTCTAATAAGAGAAAGCATCATTCGAAAATGAACCAAACATATCTTTGGAATCTAAGGCTAGGCCATATTAACTTGAGTAGGATTCAAAGGTTAATAGCCGATAGACTTTTGGGTTCATTGGTGGTGGAAAACTTTTCAACCTGCAAATCTTGCTTGGAAGGAAAAATGACCAAGAGACCTTTTAAGTCAAGGGGAATAGAGCCAAAGATGTGTTGGAATTGGTTCATTCTGATTTGTATGGACCAATAACTATCTAGGCAAGAGGTGGTTTCAAATATTTTGTCTCTTTTATAGACGACTATTCGAGATACGGGTAGATTTACTTGATGCGCTGTAAGTTTAAATGCTTTGATAAGTTCGAAGAGTACAAGACTGATGTGGAGAAACATCATGGTAAAAGTATCAATACACTACGGTCTGATCGTGGTGGCGAGTACCTCTTGGGAGAGTTTAGGAATTTGATATGAAGGGCTTGGGAGAATGTGGACATATTCTTGGGATCAAGGTAATATGAGATCGCAAGAAAAGGATGTTGTGCTTCTCCCAAGCTTCGTATATTGATACTATCCTTGCTCATTTTAGCATGCAAAACTCCAAGAAAGGTTTCTTACCCTTTCGACATGGAGCACCTTTATCAAAGGAGATGTCTCCTAAGACATCAAAAGAGATAGAGGAGATGAAGGCAGTTCCTTATGCTTCAGCTGTAGGAAGCTTGATGTATGCAATGCTATGTACGAGATCTGATATCTGTTTTGCTGTGGGCATGGTTAGCAGATATCAAAGTAAGCCTGGACAGGGACATTGGATTGTCATAAAGCATATATTAAAGTACCTGAGAAGGACTAGAGATTATATACTAGTTTACCAGGCAGAAGATTTACTCCCTGTGGGTTACACGGATTCGGATTTCCAATCAGATAGGGACAATAGTAAGTAGAACTCAGGGTATGTGTTTACTTTGGGAGGTGGATCCATAACATGGAGGATTGTTAAGCAGAAATATGTTTCAGACTCCACCATGAAAGTTGAGTATATGGCAACCTCTGAGGTAGTCAAAGAAGCAGTATGGCTCAGAAACTTCTTGATGGACTTGGATGTGGTTCCTGGTTTGACCAAAATTATCATAGTTTATTGTGATAATAGTGGTGTAGTAGCAAACTCGAAGGAACCACGAGCCCATAAGGTAAATAAACACATAGAGCATAAATACCACCTGATATGAGACATCGTGAAACGAGGAGAAGTTGTTGTCGCCAAGATTGTATCAGAAGATAACCTGGCAGATCCTTTCACTAAGGCCCTTCCAGCGAGAGCTTTTGATCAGCATGTTGAGGGGATAGGAATCAGATGTATGGCAGTATTTATGGCAGCATAGTCTTTTAGTATAAGTGGGAGATTGTTAGGATGTATACTAAAAGCCTAGTTTTTTGTAAACATTTATTTTGAAAAAAGAATCACATTGGTCAAATGTCTACATTTATGTTAGATGTAGTTGTCCATTTAATTTATATTGTAGATAACATGGTGTTTGGTGTGACATAGAAGATCATGTTATCAGTTTCTTATAAATTATAAATAGTAGCTCACAACCAAGATAGAATGGGACAAACCATTGAAGTGGTTGTAATGTAATTTGGTATTAGTTTATCTTAACTATAAAATTACACTAGTACACTATGTGTGTATTGAGCAGGACAATTGGGGTTGTTTCTTTTTATACTGACTACATAAAAGAACAAAACCTTTGTTATTATGGATGTGCGTACTCTTAATCCCGATATAATAATAAGCACGTATACTTAGTATTTATTTCTTTAATTTATCAATGAGTGAGATTTAGTTCATTAAATTAATAGGCCCGATAAGTAGGGAAATGGTATTATTTAGATGGTGTGTTGTTGATCATAAAAGGAAACTGTGTCCAAGTAATCTATGTTGATGATGCCCCCTTGAGGAGCTCATAAGAATTATCATGTAAACCTTGCAAGTGGACTAAGTCTAACATGATAATGAAGTTGAGTGGTACTACTCTAGGAGCTATATATTAATTAAGTGAGTTGCCAGTAACTCATTTAATTAGTGGGAATTCGATATCTTAAACACAGAGATATTAATGCACTCATGATAAGAAGGAGTCCATAATGTAATTTGGGATTCGTGCGGTAGTTCAATAATAACTCTTTAGTGGTATGAGTTATTATAGATGAACTTGAGTTGGGTGTTCGGGGCGAACACAGGAAGCTCAAGCTCATCGGGAGACCAAAACCAATTTCTCCTCTCGGTCCCTGTTATAGCCTCTATAAATCTTGTATCCACAAAGTTCACTTCTTACCCAAGTAATGGGTCGGGTGCATCCTTGCTTGGAGGGGGGCCGACCAACCATTATTTGGAGCCCAAGAGGGAGTCGGCCCCAAGCACATCTTGGTGTCCAAGATGTGGCCGGCCACATTAGTTAAAAGGAAGTTTTAATTTTTGTTTAAAACTTTCCATTTTAGCGGCCACATGAAGAATAAAAGGAGTTTTTAATTTTGTGTTAAAAATTTCCTTTTATAATCATCCTCATGGTCTTAAAAGAGAGTTTTAAAATTTTAAAATCTTTTCTTTTATAGCTATCTACAAAGGATTAAAGAGAGATTTTAATTTTGTTAAAATCTTTCCTTATTTGTAGTTATCTAAAAGAGATATTCTAATTTTTGATAGAACTTTCCTTTTTTGTAACCATGATTTAAAAAGAGAAGTTTTAATTAATCTTTCTTTTTTTTTGTAGTTGTCTACATGTTTTAAAAGAGGGAGATTAATTTTAAAACTTTCCTTTTGTTGTCATGTACAATAGGAATTTAAAAGAGACAGATTTTAATTATTGTTAAAATTTCCTTTTTTAAGGGGACACCATAAATAAGGAAGTTTTAATTATGTTTAAAACTTTCTCTTTTTGCCATGACCAAGGATTATAAAAGAGAAGGAGAGGGTGCCTCATGA
Source organism: Zingiber officinale (assembly GCF_018446385.1). Taxonomy (NCBI): domain Eukaryota; kingdom Viridiplantae; phylum Streptophyta; class Magnoliopsida; order Zingiberales; family Zingiberaceae; genus Zingiber; species Zingiber officinale. The sequence continues at coordinate 62,248,280 of NC_055996.1, forward strand.
GATACACGACCTAAGCCTTGCCTCCTCTCTTCTCTTCCTTGTGGCCGGCCCTCTCTCTTCCTCTTCTTACTTTGTTTCTTCTCTTAGGCCGGCGGAACCATCTTCCTCTCTTCCCTTTCTTCTTTCTAAGGTCGGCACCTATCTCATCTTGGTTGCAGAAACTTGAAATGAAAAGAAGAGATCCTTGGTGGCTAGTTATTTAGAAGGGAAGAGGAAGAAGAAGGAAATTTCCTATTTTGGCATCCCTTGGTGGCTCTAGTTTCTTGGAGGCAAAGAAGTGGTTCGGGTGAAGTTATCTTGGTTGATCGTTGCCCACACAACGTCCAAGAGAGGAATACAACAGAAGATCAAGAGGTCTTTAACTACAAAGAAAGGTATAACTAATTAATGATTTCCGCTTCAAATTAATTAGTTAGTTTTCTTTGCATGGATTCTGAAACACCAACACAAGAGGCTAGCGATTTTATGTTTCGATTTCATGCTATCGATTTTGTATTCAATTTTGCATTTCGATCTTGTATTTCTATTGTGGTCTCTGTAGTTAAACCTAGGGTTACTGTAAGAAGTTAAATATCCAATTTCTTTGAAAGGCTTTGTCTAGGAAGTGGTGGATGATCCCATAACCAAGAAGGCCTAGTGCCTCACCATGTTTAACCTAGAAGCCAATCTTTGAAATAGATATTTAATTAACTTCTATAATATGGTTTAACTTAAGAAGGTCACATCGATTAAACTTGGAGTAAAAATGTTAAGTATCGTTTCCAATCCAAGTTTAACTTCTAAAGAGCAACTTGGATTAATAATGTTAAGCATCATTTGTAATCCAAGTTTAACTTCAGTAGAGCACATGGGTAGCTAGGTTAAGTTCTGTGCTTGTACAAATTTTTGTACAAGGGAAATAGAACGACATTCAGGTGTAGCAACCAACATCAAGGACTTTCTGTTGCCTAGTATCTTCCACATCTCGCCAAGAATCTAATTCTTGACCTTCTTGGACTTTCCTTGTCTTGCATCCTGCCTTACGATCTTCAAGGGCTTTCTCTTGCTTAGTATCTGATTGACTTTAACCTACCAGGGCTTCTTTTGCTCAACATCCAGTCTATCGTGAACTGTTGACACTTCCGTCATCACTAAGTGTTCTATCGTCTACGACACACCTGAACTTTCCATCTCATGCCAAGTGTCTGATCCTCCATGACCCACTTAGACTTTCCTCCTCCCAACTTTCCTTTGGACATTCAATCACCAATTGTCAAGCCTTTTGTGACCCACTTGAAATTTTTTCTTGCTAACTTCTGGTTGGACTTCCGATCACCAAATATCTGTCGCGACCCACTTGGACTTTCCTCTTGCCAACTATTCGTTGGACTTCCGATCATTAAGTGTCCAGTTCTCTGTGACTCATTTGGACTTTTCTCTTGTAGTTAAGTATCGGATCACCTTGACCTACTTGACTTCTTACTAACACGTTGATCAAATAGTGAAATCCAAACTCGAGTCAACCTAAGCTTGGTCAACCTTGACCTAAGGTTGATTACTCAATAATCACTCCCTTTTTGATGTTTGACAATATGTTTAAGTTAAATCAACTCATTAGCCCAACTTTCCTTTTTATCCTTCTTATCATGTTAAAGCATTAATGAGAGTTTCCTAACATAAACCATATATTCTTCCCCTTTGGCACACATAAAATTTTTTTTCTCAAGATCTATTCATCTTAAAATTCCAACATCACAATGAAGGTTCTTATCTTCCATTGTCTCTAATGCTCAATCTTGAGCATATACCCATCATCCTTCATTCGTTCACTCATCCTCAAATTCTTGCATTCTGCTTAAACTTTCAAATCTCCATCTTTCTTATCAAAATCATGTCTTTAAGAAGAAACTCCCTTTAAAGTTTTCTACAACTTCAATCATTACACCAACAATGATTTGGAATTCCTAAATCTCTAGCAAGTTCCAAAATATAAGTGATGAGGTAAAAGCTTCAACCTTGAATCTAAATCTCCCCTCAAGTCCTCATTCTTTTCCTTTTAACTTCATAATACTAGTCCAAACTAAGTTTCACGTATAAACTCCAAATTAATTGTGTATTTGAAAAGCCTCAACCTCACTAAAAGAGTGATGTAGTATAGGGCCCAAGTTGAATCTCTCAAGGAACTAATAATCAGATGTTTGTCTTAGATTTAGAACTATTTTTGCGGTTTCATCATAAACATGGGGATTGTTTGGTTTTTGGACTAAAGACTAGCAAATGAAATAGTGAAACAAGTATGAAATCTACCCTAATGAAATGAACAACTTCCTATCTACCGCCCATTAATAGAGAACTCACAACGCATTGTCACTCACACTTTGATTTCACCGTCAATAGAATCATACTAAGGAATGAAATAGCAAAGCATTAAATGAAACCTAATCTAGTGGATGAAAGACAATGCAAGTAAAGGTAAACTAATTGCAACTAAGTAAATTCTGAACTAAAGCAAGAAAGTAACCTTAATTGCAACTAAAAACTCAACATGAATTAACTAACCCTAGACATTCATTAACAAGAAATAAGTTGATGGAACTAATGTAACAACTAAATTAACTAACCAGAATTAAAAAAAACACTAAAGAACAATTAAGATCAAGAATCAACTAACCACATGTACCAAGATCCATTCAGAAATTAACAAGGAATGCAGAATTGATAAGAAGAAAATATAATTTAGCGTCTAAGAACTAAAAACATAATTGCAATTGCATAACAAAGTGTGCAGAAGCAAAAAATGAATTGAAATTGTAGAAATGAAAACATAAAAAGCAAAATTGAATCAACACATGGTTCAAAATTCAAAGAAATAAAACATCCCAAATCCCTAATCACGCTCCACACTTCTTCTCCTTGTCGTCACACAAGGAACCACAATGACAACTTCATGCGGTGTCAGGAGAAGAGAACCTCAGCTACAAGCGCAGTCCTGAAAAACTAAGAATGCCTAAGAACATCCTTGAGCGAGCGAAGTCCAATCGGGACTGTCAACAAGCAAAAATCTAGATTTCTATAATTCGGAGTCGCTGTTCGATGAAGGTTGTGGATGATGGAATGTAGAAGAAAGAAACTCAATAACACTAGAAGAATGCCACCTGTGTTGCAGAGGTGAAGTTGGACCAATAGATCCGAGGAACGGCTCCAAATTAGTGGTGGAGATAGGGAATCGCGGATTGGAATTACTGCCGAGAAACCTCTCGCCGGTGGTTCCTAATGATCAGAAGTTGATTACTGGTGGATGGAGACCTCAACATTAATGAATGAGTGCTGAGATACAGATCTAGGAATCGAGACTGGGTTGTATGATCGCTCGAGGAAGAAGACGACACGCTGAACAATAGTGCAAGCCACTCTTCAACGTGCCAAAACCTGGGTTTTATACTTGGGTTTGGTTCGATCCAGCATAGTGGACTTGGGTTGGATTTGAGTGGAATTTTTAGGACAACTGATGAGAGATCAGACTTGGGTTTGGCTCGGTGGGATGGAATTGAATTTAACCAAAGTAGGGTTTGTGCTTTTTCATTTGGTTGAATGAACCAAGCCTCCCCTTGAATTAGCTTGACTCCCTTTGAATAATGTATCAATTTAAATGTCCTACAAGACCAAATTCAAATTAAGAAAAATATATCATGAATTAATAGAAAAAATACATTTAAGCTCAAATCAATTCTAAATTTGTAAACATCTAAAATGCAGCAATTAACAAATGCAATTAGCTCAAAATCACCTAACATCATCTAAAAGATGTATCAAATACATGAGTTATCAAATCCCCCACACTTATTCTTGCATGCCCCGTGTAAGTAAACAAAACTAAAGAATCAACTAAAGATGATACCCCCTAGCAATTCTCGATCATGCTAAGAAGATAGTGAAAGGAAGTTAACTAGGATTATCAAGTTCCAATAATTCAAGCATTCATGGTTTCAATTCTTACCTTGGTTAACCACATATGATTTCAATCCATAATAAATAAATTGAGTATGATAGCACAAATTAAATTTCACAAGGTAAATTTTGTGGCTCTCAACTTAATCCCAAATGTATTCAATAGTGGAGATCACTCAAGCTACTCAGGTTTTATGCACTACTATATGCTTACTTATCTTCTACATCTTCACAACTATAAAAAGCATTTGAATACATAATTATGTGTTCCCTCGGGACGGTCTAGTGGGTAGTGCATGAGGTATTGCCACCATGAGGTCTGGGGTTCGAATTTTAGCATTGTCGAGGTAAATGCCTCCCTTATGCGCCAGTCACTATTCCAAAGGCTAGTACCCACCGGTGATTTATCTACTCCGTGTTAGCCCTGGGACGGGTTGGCGGGGGCACTGGGGGCGAACGTAGTCGCCTTTTGCCACCATAATACATAATTATAAAGGCTCATCATGATGATAAAGAAAGCATGAATCAAATGAAATCAAAGTTTAAGTGTTAAGAAAGGAAAAAAGAATTGATTCAAATGATAGTGGAAGGCATGAATACAAAAGAGTGTTATATGAATGAATTCTGGCCATACTTCCCTCTCTCCTTTTCTTCCCAAACTTTATTTCCAAATGCACAACAACTTCCAAATTTTATGAAGGTTGTTGATGATGGAATGTAGACGGAAGAAACTCAGTAACACTTGAAGAATGTCGCCTGTGTTGTTGAGATGAAGATGGACCAATAGATCGGAGGAACGCCTCCAAATCAACGGTGGAAATAGGGAATCATGGATTGGAATTACTGCTGAGAAACCTCTCGACGATGGTTCTTGATGATCTGAAGCTGATTGCTGGTGGCTGGAGGCCTCAGCATTGATGAATGAGTGCTGAGATACGGATTTGGGAATCAAGACTGGGTTGTGCGATCGCGCGAGGAAGAAGACTACACGCTGAACAGTAGTGCAAGCCACTCTTCAGTGCCAAAACCTGGGTTTTATACTTGGGTTTGGTTCGGTCCAGCATAGTGGACTTGGGTTGGATTCGAGTGGAATTTTTAGGACAATTGATGAGAGATCAGACTTGGGTTTGGCTTGGTGGGTTGGAATTGAATTGAACCAAAGTAGGGTTTGTGCTTTTCCATTTGGTTGAATGAACCAAGCCTCCCCTGAATTAGCTTCACTCCCTTTGAATAATGTATCAACTTAAATGTCCTACAAGACCAAATTCAAATTAAGAAAAATATATCAAGAATTAATAGAAAAAATACAATTAACCTCAAATCAATTCTAAATTTGTAAACAACTAAAATGCGGCAATTAACAGATGCAATTAGCTCAAAATCACCTAACATCACCTAAAAGATGTATCAAATACATGAGTTATCAAATCCCCAACACTTATTCTTTTACGTCCAGTGTAAGTAAACAAAACTAAAGAATCAACTAAAGATGGTACCCCCTAACAATTCTCAATCATGCTAAGAAGATAGTGAAAGAAAGTTAACTAGGATTATCAAGTTCCAATAATTCAAGCATTCATGGTTTCAATTCTTACCTTGGTTAACCATATAATGATTTCAATCCATAATGAAAAATTAAGTATGATAGCACAAACTAAATTTCACAAGGTAAATTTTATGGCTCTCAACTTAATCCCAAATGTATTCAATAGTGGAGATCGCTCAAGCAACTCAGGTTTCATGCACCACTATATGCTTGCTTATCCTCTACATCTTCACCACTATCCTATGCATTAGAATACATAATAATGTGTCTCATCGGGATGGTCTAGTGGCTAGTGCATGATGTACTGCCACCATGAGGTCTGGGGTTCGAATCTTGGCATTGCCGAGGTAAATGCCTCCCTTATGCGCCAGTCACTATTCCAAAGGCTAGTACCCACCGGTGATTTACCTCCTCCGCGTTGGCCTTGGGACATGTTGGCGGGGGAGCTGGGACGAGCGCAGTCGTCTTTTGCCACCATAATACATAATTATGAAGGCTCATTATGATGATAAAGAAAGCATGAATCAAATGAAATCAAAGTTTAAGTGTTAAGAAAGGAATGAAGAATTGATTCAAATGATAGTGGAAGGCATGAATACAAAAGAGTGTTATATAAATGAATTCCGGCCATACTTCTCTCTCTCCTTTTCTTCCCAAACTTTATTTCCAAATGCACAACAACAACTTCCAAATTTTATAAAGGTTGTGGATGATGGAATATAGACCGAAGAAACTCAGTAACACTAGAAGAACGCCACTTGTGTTGCTGATATGAAGATGGACCAATAGATCAGAGGAATGCCTCCAAATCAATGGTGGAGATAGGGAATCACGGATTGGAATTACTGTCGAGAAACCTCTCGCCGATGGTTCTTGATGATTAGAAGCTGATTGCTGGTGGCTGGAGACCTTAGCATTGATGAATGAGTGCTGAGATACGGATATGGGAATCAAGACTGGGCTGTGCGATCGCGCGAGGAAAAAGATGACACGCTGAACAGTAGTGCAAGCTACTCTTCAACGTGCCAAAACCTGGGTTTTATTCTTGGATTTGGTTCGATCCAACATAGTGGACTTGGGTTGGATACGAGTGGAATTTTTAGGACAATTGATGAGAGATCAGACTTGGGTTTGGATCGGTGGGGTTGAAATTGAATTGAACCAAAGTAGGGTTTGTGCTTTTTCATTTGGTTGAACGAACCAAGCCTCCCCTTGAATTATCTTGACTCCCTTTGAATAATGTATCAATTTAAATGTCCTACAAGACCAAATTCAAATTAAGAAAAATATATCATGAATTAATAGGAAAAATACATTTAAGTTCAAATCAATTCTAAATTTGTAAACATCTAAAATGCAGCAATTAACAAATGCAATTAGCTCAAAATCACCTAACATCACCTAAAAGATGTATCAAATACATGAGTTATCAAATCTCCCACACTTATTCTTGCACGTCCCGTGTAAGTAAACAAAACTAAAGAATCAACTAAAAATGGTACCCCCTAACAATTCTCGATCATGCTAAGAAGATAGTGAAAGGAAGTTAACTAGGATTATCAAGTTCCAATAATTCAAGCATTCATGGTTTCAATTCTTACCTTGGTTAACCACATAATGATTTCAATCCATAATGAATAAATTGAGTATGATAGCACAAACTAAATTTCACAAGGTAAATTTTGTGGCTCTCAACTTAATCCCAAATGTATTCAATAGTGGAGATAGCTAAAGCTACTCAGGTTTTATGCACTACTATATGCTTGCTTATCTTCTACATCTTCACCACTATATGCTTGATTTTTAGATTAATAAAACTATTTTTAAATTATTTATTTTCAAAAAGAATCATGTCTAATTAAAGCATTTTTCATACAATATTTCTCTTCGAAATTCTTATCTAAATTTTTTTATAGTGATAGAAACATTAAATTTCTATTTGAAAATACTTTCTTTTAATTGTTAGATAAGTAATGAATTTTCTATGGATTATTTACCAAAAATCTTATTTTTAAAACTAAAAAAGCTTGAAAACTTTTTTTGAAAAATTGAATTTTTTGTTAGCTTTGCATACTGTTCTCAATACTTAGAAAAATTTAGAAGATTTATTTGAATATAAATGAGTGTTTAAAATTTAACTTGTAAAAACTATGTTTCTGTGCAAAATAATTTGTTTATGCTAAAATACTTATAAAATTTTCATAAAAAATTTTCTGCATATTAATATATTTTTGTTAAATTTTAAGAATTTTTTTTCAAAATGTTAAACTTATTTTTAAATTAAATTTGTAAATATAATTATTAAATCTTGAAAATTCATATTTTTCAAAAAATATTTTGTAAAAAATCTTTTGCTTTGAAATCTATTTCCTTAACCTTTAGAAAAAGTTGCATTATTTTAACCTAAATTTGTTTTTTTCCCTGATTTTATTTTGTTGTGATCAAAGGGAAAAAATGAAAGATGAGAGTTAAAGTATAGGGGGAGGTTATGTTTGTAATTTTGTAGTTTGCAAAATTCAAGTTTTAATTGTCATTTTATTAAAACTATACTTTTTACCCTAACTCTAACTCAAGTTGATGCACATCAAAAAAAGAGAGATTATAGATACCCCCAGGTAGTTTTGATGTGGTCAACAGAGTTGAGTTGAGTCCTGTGTATGTTTGATGTCTTGTGTCTAAGTTTGCAGGAACTTAAGAACACAAGAAGTCGATCAAAAGATGCAGCTAGCTAGAAGGATGACACGGGAGAGAGTTGATGGGCTCGGTGCATCTGAGAGATAAGGTGTTGTGGAAGAGTACGCTGGTGGACAAGAAGAAAGTGTACAGTGTTTTTTAGGGATGAGAAGCTGGAATGGAAGGTTACTCGAGGAGAAGGCCGGAAAATAGATTTGGGTGAGCCCTATTCCAGATGGCTGAAATCACCCAAGTGAACGGATCCCTTCCAGGCTCCCGGAGCTGCCACGTTAGCAAACGGTCAGATTCGACCAGTAGGCTATAAATAGAGCCCTGGTCTCAGTAGTTCAGACAATCAGTTGTACACAAATTACTTTTCTATTCTACTGCTTTGCTTTTGAGTTGTCAACGTTGTAAGAGACTACTCCGGCTTAAGGAGAATTCTAGTGAGCTTTTCATAGTTTGGATTAGCAATTCTCTGATTGTAAATCAAGTAAATTCTGTCCGTCTTTTTATTAATTAGTTTATTATTTCTTTTTATACAAGTGTTGATTTCTTTCAAAAGATCGAGAAAGGTTTGATTTTGTTTTTCAGGGCAATTTATCCCCTTTTGTCGGCTGACCGAGGACCTACAGGTACTACGTTCGGCGGTCTCCCATGAGGGTGAAATTGAAGCTTTTCTTGTTGGAACTTGTCCAACCTGTGTCAAATACTTTTAAGAGAAGATAATTGGTTATAAGATTTGGATAAATCAAATGTCTTTCCTTGACTATTTTCAAAGAATGTTTATGATTATTTACGTCAATTAAAGCTCTCGCAGTGGTAAGGAAACACGTTCCAAGATTATAGGCATCTTGGGGCCCTCCTCCATTTCTAAAACTGAAATTTGTAGGGATGATACAACCCTCTACTTCCACCAGTACATTCTCAATGATTCCCATTGGGTATTTGCATGAGTGGTTAGCAAGTTGAAGTGCCATAGTGGCCAATTTTAAATCATTAAGTCCCAACTTTTTGTAAATAAAGAAAGGAATAAGACTCACACTAGCTCCCAAGTCACAGAAATCCTTACCAATAATGGTAGTGTCAATCTTGCAAGGAATAGAAAAACTTCTTGGGTCTTGGATCTTAGGAGGTAGATGTTGGTGTAGGGAGTACTTGTAAAACACCCAATATTTTTTTTAAGAACAATCAGTAATCTCTATTATTTGAATTTGACATATAAGATAACCAACAATCTAAAAGAAAGATAACCAGCTCCATATAATATTTTCTATCTTGACTCAATCCGAGGTTATTTTCATCCAAACTTTCCAACATGACAAAAATAAAAAAAACAACTTTGCAGAAAATGTGAAGATTGCTGGGATTATGTGCCAAGCTGTGCTGCCATCCACTCAAGGGTCCTGCCTCCTGACCTCTAACTCAGCATCATCTGCACCAATTCAAACGTAGTGAGTTTAAAGACTCAACAAATACAGAATCTATGGAATAGCAAATATGAACAAATAAGTTGCATGCAATTAAGAATACTCATGCTAAGATAATTATTCATTTAAAATTAAAAGCATAATATAAGATTTACTTAGGTATTTTCCTATGAATTCAGTTTCCTGACTATGGCTCCTAAATCTGAAAGTCGCTTGATCAAGCTCTATCAAACCATAGTACTAGGTTGGTATAGCATCCCAGTACTTATCTGGAATCCATACCCATCAAGTGTAGGGCACCCCGAATGCTTATCCGAAGTCCACTACGCGCCAATTTGATATGGCCAGACGAGACGTCTCTCGGCCCCATATCCGTCATAGAATAGCCACAATCAAGTCACATTTTCATACCAATATTCCTCACTTCGAATCTAATATTAATTTCTTTTTTTTTTGTTTCTTTCCTTGCCTCAAAACTGCATCATTCATTTCACATAATAAATAGAAGCTTGATAGAAACTGCAAATCATAGCAAAACAAGATTATAATCATCACAATATTGTTCATTCGAAGGCTAGTAAATAGGGATTAATTGACCTAAGTTATTAAGAGACTAATGTCCAGATGGGGGAGCCACTTTATGTTGGTGCGGGAAGCATCCGACGATCGAACCTAAGTTTTGATAATGACAAAGGATTCAAAGTTAAGGTGCTTTGTTTTCTGACAGCTTTTGCTGAGTGTTTCAGGAAAGTCCTAACTGCGGTTAGGCAAGGTAAAACCCTAGGGGGTGGTAACCCTAGGTCATAGGGGGTGGTAACCCTATGCGGAAAGCCTTGGCAGGTCGATGGCTTCAGGCAAAAGTCCTAGGGGGTGGTAACCCTAGGTGGAAAGTCCTGGTGTCGCGAACCAGGTGAAAGTCTGAACTGGCCGGTGAAGCGGATGTTCAGCAGAAAGTCCGGGAGCATCGAGTGCCGAGCAAAAGTCCAGTCGATCTGGAGGATCGTACTGGCAACAGGTAAAATCTCCTGAGAGGAGTAGGTGAGGACGCGTTCCCCGTAGAGGGAACAGTAGGCGTCGGGTCGACCTAGGGTTTCCGGCTGGAAATCCGAAGTCAGACCCGGACAGTCCGGAGACTGTCATAATTTCATATTCATACTATTATGTTGTGTTAACTTTGTGTTGCAGGTATCTTTGGATTAACATACTTGCAGGTACCAAAAACACAAAGAAGGACTCGGATGAACAGTGTCCGAGGCGCCTTGGGTGCGAGCCAGGAAAAGGCCAGCGCAGCAGACTGGAGGCGCCTTGAATGGAGATCAAGGCGCCTTGAACCGGAGGTTGAAGGCGCCTTAGATAGGCTAAAGGCGCCTTAAACCAGATAGAGTTCGACCAGGTCCGTGCTGATCCACGCGGGTGACTCGGCTCGTTCAAGGCGCCTTGGTGAACAGTGTAAGGCGCCTTGAACCCCCTTTATAAGGGGTCTCGACCAGCAGCTTCAGACTACAACTTCCAAGCAATCCTTGTGCTGCGTGCTGCTCATTCAACGACCCTGAAGTGCTGTTACAAGTCCACGACGACCAGGAGCTTCAAGATTACGATTCTGTCGTCGGTATACTTGTTTTTAATTACTGTACTAATTGTAAATCTTGTACTCCTTTTTCGTACTTATAAGTGTTGCCCACCGAAAGCGATCAAGGATCGCGGGCCTTCGAGTAGGAGTCGACCTAGGCTCCGAACGAAGTAAAACTACTTGTGTTCTTCTGTGATTACGTTCGTTACTTCCGCTGCGTAAATTTACTTTGATAGTTTTACGATTCCGATAATAGAACAAATAGCCGCGAGCGCTATTCACCCCCCCCTCTAGCGCGTCTCGATCCAACAATTGGTATCAGAGCGGGGTCGTTTTGAATTGGTGCAACCACCTTTCAAAATAAATTTTTCGCAGTTTTTTTTTGTTTTCGGAGTCGAATTAGAATTTAGCCTTATAGCTATATTCTAATTTTTTTGTTTCCCTCGAATCGACGTTTGCTCGAAGTAGGTGCAACACCACTCGAGTTCGTCTTTATTCTTTATTCCAGCACTACTAATCCAAGACTTAGTCTTGGAACACATTTTGTTGTTTTCTTTTGTTACATATTATAAATGGCCCAACAAGAGGGTTTCAGCACTGTACGTCCCCCGCTATTTTCCGGAGAGGACTTTGGCTACTGGAAGGGAAGAATGGAAATGTATCTAAAGATACAATTCGAAACATGGATGATCATAAAGACGGGACTAAAACTGCCAATCGATGACGACGGCAAGACTACACCCTGCGAGAAGTGGGACGCCTCTTTAATAAAAGAGGTTGAAGCCGACGCCAAAGCTACCTGCACCCTCCAGTGTGGTCTTACCAAGGAAGAGCTCAACAGAGTCGGTCCATTCTCCTCCGCAAAAGAACTCTGGGAAAAGCTCATCGAACTCCACGAAGGCACTAATGACACCAAGGTAAGTAAAAGAGATCTTTTACTTAATAAATTATATAATCTAAAAATGCAGGAAGGCGAAACGGCGAGTTCTCTTCACGCGAGAATACAAGACATCCTTAACTCTCTTCACGGAATTGGCCAGAAGATAGAAAATCGGGACGTAATAAGGTATGCCCTAAACTCGTTTCCAAGGAATACATTGTGGGCATCAATGGTAGATGCCTACAAAGTTTCCAAGGATTTATCTTCTTTAAAACTAGATGAACTTTTTAGTGAATTTGAACTTCATGAGCAGACTAATGCACAGCCTACCGAGAAAGGTATTACGTTGGTTGCAGGTACAAGCCGAACCCGGGAACCGAGACCTCGACGGAGAACCGAACCAGCATCGGAAGCTGAACCAGACTCTGATGATGAAGAAGGTGACATTACAACCGAGCTAGTAAATCTCGTGAAGAAGCTCTACAAGACGAAAGGATTCGACAAAAGAGATCTAAAGAAGGCAGTGAAATCAAAGGAAGGCCCACAAAATACAAAGATGAAGTTTGAAGTTACATGCTACGGGTGTAACCAAAAAGGGCACATCAAAACCAACTGCCCTAACCTGAAGGAGATCAAAAAGCAAAGAAGGAAAAAGGTCCTTAAGGCAACATGGGACGAATCTTCATCAGAGGACGACGACGACGAGCTCGAACAAACGAGTCTACTCGCATTAATGGCCCGGGACCAAGTCGTCGAATCCGGATGCGAGAGCGAGTCTGAGGCAGAGTCCGAGCAAAGCCACGGATCCGTATCCGTTTCCGAAGGACCAGACCCCGCTGTAAGTATCTCCCGGTTGAACAGTTTAGTTAGCTATTTATTGCGCAAATTAGCTAAGTCAAACCTGAAAGTTAAGTCACTTCTAAAGGAAGTAAGTGTCCTTAAAGAAGTGGCTGACACCAAACCCTTACCTGACCAGAGTCAGACTGAATTTCCAACTCAAGTTCAAAAACTTGAGGAAGAAAATTCAAGTTTAACAAATAAGGTTAAAGATTTAGAAAATACCTTAGAACGGTTTACTTTGGGCTCCAAGAATTTGGACTTGATTCTTGGGACACAAAGAGCCGTCTACAACAGAACTGGGTTGGGATACAAAAGTAAATATAGATCTTATTTATCACTAATAAACAAACAAAGTATTAAATCAGTCCAAGCATGAGTCTCCAAGTCTAACTTGGTCAATCAAGTTGGACTTGGCCAATACTGGGTTCCGAAGGATCAAATATACTACCTCGATAGACCATATCGAGGCCATGATCCAGGGGGAGCAAAAAGAAAGACAATCCTAAAAATTTAAAATTCTAAAATCTAAATTGAAATTAAAGTTAAATTCAAAATTCAAAATTCGAAATTAAAATTAAAAATTAAATTCAAAATTCGAAATTAAAATTAAAAATTAAATTCAAAATTCGAAATTGAAAATTAAATTCAAAATTCGAAATTGAAAATTAAATTCAAAATTCGAAATTAAAATTAAAAATTAAAAATTAAATTCGAAATTGAAATTAAAAATTAAAATTAAATTCAAGATTCGAAATTGAAATTCAAAATTAAATTATAAATTCAAAACTCAAAATTAAAATCAACTTCAAAATTAAGTTAAAAATTCAAGATTCGAAATTGAAATTCAAAATTAAATTATAAATTCAAAACTCAAAATTAAAATCAACTTCAAAATTAAGTTAAAAATTCAAGATTTGAAATTAAAATAAAGATGGAGGATCCAGACTCGCTGGCACCCCCAACTAAACTACCCGGCAGGGTAACTGAACCTAATCTACCCGAAATGGGTAAAACAAGAGTAGATTACCCGGCAGGGTAATTAAGGTTAGATTAAAACGGACTAAGGTTAACTTGAACCACAGTACTGGTGAAGTTTTTGGATGATAGTACGTTAGGGAAGCTTGGGCATCGCATGTCTAGGAAGATATGGATTCGACCTGGTGCATTTGGCCAAGTGGAACTGACCGAAGCTACCCTTAAATGGATCCTAACTAGTTAGACCAAGGTTTAGTACTAAGCTCAATGGGTAGGACTATTTGGAAAACCTCGAAGGCATGGTTACTTTAATGAGTTCCTTGTGACTCACCATAGCCCAGAAGTTTATCCAAAGAATGCTTACTTGTTGAACCCAAAGCTAAACCTGAATCTAACACAAAGTTAACCCAAACCTTAAAATTGAATTATAAATCATCTCACATCAATCATAGGTTTCCCTGATTGAAAATTTAGATCGGGTGAGATGACTAAGTAATAACATTCATTTGAAAATCATTTTGATTTAAAAATCAATTTTAAAACTCAAATTTCAAAATCAATTTTAAAACTCAAATTTCAAAATCAATTTTAAAACTCATTTTCAAAATCAATTTTAAAACTCAAATTTCAAAATCAATTTTGAAACTCAATTTTCAAAATCAATTTTAAAAATCAATTTTAAAACTCAAATTTCAAAATCAATTTTAAAACTCAAATTTCAAAATCAATTTTAAAACTCAAATTTCAAAATCAATTTTAAAACTCAATTTTCAAAATCAATTTTAAAACTCAATTTTCAAAATCAATTTTCAAAATCAATTTTAAAACTCAAATTTAAAAACCAATTTTAAAACTCAAATTTCAAAATCAATTTTAAAACTCAATTTTCAAAATCAATTTTAAAACTCAATTTTCAAAATCAATTTTCAAAATCAATTTTAAAACTCAAATTTAAAAACCAATTTTAAAACTCAAATTTCAAAATCAATTTTAAAAACTCAATTTTCAAAATCAATTTTAAAACTCAATTTTCAAAATCAATTTTAAAAATCAATTTTAAAACTCAATTTCAAAATCAATCTTAAAACTCAATTTTCAAAATCAATTTTAAAACTCAATTTTCAAAATCAATTTTAAAACTCAATTTCAAAATCAATTTTAAAACTCAATTTTCAAAATCAATTTTAAAAAACCCAATTTTTCAAAATCAATTTTAAAACTCAATTTTCAAAATCAATTTTAAAAATTAATTTTAAAACTCAATTTCAAAATCAATTTTAAAAACTCAATTTTCAAAATCAATTTTAAAAATCAATTTTCAAACTCAAGTTCAAAATTATTTTAAAACTCAAGTTCAAAATTATTTTAAAACTCAATTTCAAAACTCTTTCATAATTTATCTCTAACAAGTTTACTTCAATTTAACTATCGTAAAATCCATTAAAACAATTCAACCACTTCCTATGTAGGAATTGGATCAATGGATGTTGGATAGTGGCTGCTCCAGACACATGACTGGAGATAAATTGAAGTTTACTAAACTCACGTACAAGAACTTAGGATCAGTTGCATTCGGTAACGAAGGTCAACTTAAGGTAATCGAAAGAGGTAATATCGAACTCAACTCCGATTTTATTATTCGAAAAGTCCTTTTAGTTGAAAATTTCAAGTTTAATTTACTAAGTATAAGTCAATTGTGTGATAGCGGATACTTAGTAACTTTTGACAAAACCAGGTGTTTAGTTAAAAACATTGAAAATCCTGAAATCTTACTTAAGGGACTTAGGATAAATAATTTGTATTCAATTAATCTACCAACATCCCCAACAAAGTGTTTTCTAACACAAGAAGAGGAAACTGATTTGTGGCACAGAAGACTGTGTCACACTCACACTAGACTCATTTCGAAAATAAGTCATAATGGCCTAGTTAAAGGTTTACCAAAACTAAAATTTATTGAAAATTCTATCTGTAATGCTTGCCAACAGGGAAAACAAACTAAGTCAACACACAAATCAACAAATCTTGAAAGAACCAGCTCCTTACTTGAGCTCCTTCACCTTGACTTATTTGATTCACATGGAGCTAAGTCACTAAGCAAGAATCAATATTGCTTAGTAATAATTGATGACTACTCTAGATTTTCATGAGTAAAATTCCTAAAAACTAAAGATGAAACCTATGAAATATTCAGTAACTTTTGTAAATTAATAGAAAATGAAAAAGACACTAAAATTAAAAGAATAAGAAGTGATCACGGAGGGGAATTTGAAAATCATAAATTTACCCAATTTTGTAAAATAAATGGATATCAACATGAATTTTCATGTCCTAGAACCCCCCAACAAAATGGTCTGGTGGAACGTAAAAATAGAACTCTACAAGAAGCCGCTAGGACCATGTTAAATGAATATAATTTAAATCACCAATTTTGGGCAGAAGCAATTAATACTGCAAATCATATTCAAAATCGAATCTTGATCAACAAATTTCACAAGAAAACCCCTTATGAACTATATTATCATAAAATTCCTAACTTAAATTATTTAAAAGTATTTGGATGTAAAGTTCACATTTTAAATACTAAAGATTATTTAAGAAAATTCACACCCAAATCTAACAAAGGAATATTTTTAGGATACTCCTCAAACAGTCGAGCCTATAGAGTCTACAATCAAAACACCCTGAAGGTTGAAGAAACAACTAATATAATATTTGATGAAGAAAATAATCTACCAAATATAAATGAGAATGTTGATATTGATCCAAGAAATATAGAAGATGATGAAATTCAACCAAGTCTTAATAAACTAGAGGAACCAGCCCCTGACCCACTTATAAGACCAACTAGGGTCAGTACCTCTCACCCATCTGATCAAATTTTGGGTGATCCGCATCTAGGAGTCAGAACTAGATCCTCCTATAGAATCCACAGTCAGATTGCCCTAATCTCTAAAATCGAACCAAAAACAATAGAAGAAGCACTACCTGACCCAGACTGGATCATAGCTATGCAGGAAGAGTTAGCCTAATTTGAGAGAAATCAAGTCTGGGAACTTGTATCTAAACCCTCAAATAAATCAATAATCGACACAAAATGGGTATTTAGAAACAAGCTAGATAATCAAGGCGAAATAATTAGAAATAAGGCTAGGCTTGTAGCTAAAGGATTTAGCCAAGTTGAAGGTCTGGACTATGATGAAACCTATGCCCCAGTAGCTAGACTCGAATCCATTAGAATGTTGTTAGCCTATGCAGCAAACAAAGGATTTAAACTATACCAAATGGATGTCAAGTCAGCATTCTTAAATGGATTTATTAAGGAAGAAGTATATGTAAGCCAACCCCCAGGATTTGAGAACTTAGGATATCCCAATCATGTATTTAAATTAAAAAAGGCCTTGTACGGACTTAAACAAGCCCCTAGGGCATGGTATGAACGCTTATCAAATCACTTAATATCCAAAGGTTTCAACCAAGGTCAAATAGATCCAACTCTATTTGTAAAAACTGTAGAAAAAGACATCTTCATAGCTCAAATCTATGTTGATGATATAATTTTTGGATCAAATAACTCTAAGTTTTTGAAAGAATTTATTAAATTAATGGAGAATGAATTTGAAATGAGTATGGTTGGCGAACTTAATTTTTTCTTAGGCTTACAAATAAAACAAACTAAAGATGGAATATACATTTATCAAACTAAATATGCAAAGGAATTAATTAAAAAATTCTGCATGGAAAATTCAAAAATAATAAATACTCCAATGGCAACCAACATTAACATAGACTCTGACCCTGAAGGAAAACCAGTAGATCCAAAATACTATAGGAGTGCCATAGGAAGCTTGCTTTACCTAACTGCAAGCCGACCCGACATATTATTTGCGGTTGGTATGTGCGCCAGATACCAATCTTGCGCAAAAGAGTCACATCTAACCTATGTTAAAAGAATACTTAGGTACATTAAAGGTACTCTAAATATAGGACTCTGGTACGCTAGAACTTGCACCTTTGACCTTCTTGGCTATTCTGACTCGGATTACGCCGGATGCAAGTTAGATAGAAAAAGCACAAGTGGTAGTTGCCAATTTCTAGGACAATGCCTAGTAAGTTGGTCAAGTAGAAAGCAACATTGTGTGGCTTTGTCTACCACTGAAGCTGAATACATAGCCTTAGGTGAATGCACATCTCAATTGCTTTGGATGATGCACACTCTCAAAGACTATCAACTGAACTATCATAACACAAAAATCTCAATTGATAATATAAGTTCCATAAACTTAACAAAAAACCCAATTCATCACTCAAGGACTAAACATATAGAAGTGAAGCACCACTTTGTAAGGGATCATGTAGCTAAGGGTGATATTATACTCAACTATGTTGAGTCAAAATCAAATCTAGCTGATATCTTTACAAAACCCTTACCTGAACTTGAGTTCAGCTCACTTAGAAGACAGATAGGAATGTGTTGGGTAGAATAGACAATGTTCTTAAATTTGGTTATCATTTGCTGTTTAAACTCTAGGAAAAATAATGATTTCAAAATTCCAATTTCTTAGAATTTTCAACATTTGGATCTAGCTTAGGTTTTCCCTTAGATATTATGTACCCCTAGATTAAAGCCAGAGCATCTCACAAACACCTAGGTCTACCTTGCTTGTGTTTGAAAAACTTAGAAAGGCGTGAGATGCATAGGGTACAGCCTGGACTCAGGAATGCTTATATTTGTGCATCGATATGAGTCTGGGCGTTAAACACATCATAAATAGCAATCAAGTCAAGTCTTCCAGCTCTAGCCAATTCTAACTGGACCAAATAGACTTAACTTGACTAACCATGTGAAAGCTACTGCCCTCTAGGCAATCAGCAAGTAGCTAAAGGTTAGACAATTAGGAAAAGTATGTTTCAATTTTTTGGTCAAGCATGATAGTACTTAAGGTTCTAATCAAATTACTTTACCTAATTATTTTAAAGGCTCTGATACTCAATCAAATTAAACTCAATAATTTAATTTGACTCATACTTGGACTAGAAAACAAACTACTGCTACTCCCTCTTTCCTTAATATCAAAGTTTCTTCAAAATGGGTATTCAAAACTTAATTACAGTTTTTTAGAAAACTTATCTATGTAGTGAATATTCATTTATTTTCAAATCTAGTCAATTTTTTGCAACGGTTTAAAAGTTTTTAAGTGACTTCATATTTTATAACTTCTAAACAATTCCTTTTATTGAAAATTCAAATACTCCTATTTTCAAACCTAGTTAATGTTAAGACTAAACTTAGCTATTTTTGACAAAATATTTTCTCGATACAAATCATTTCGAAAGCTAAATATATAGCCAAGTATTTTCAAATTTGGAAATCTAAGAAGAAAATTCATTGTTATCCCTCTTTGAAAATATTCCTTCAGAACAACACAAATCCACTTTCAAACTGGTTTATTTTTGATATATGGCAAAGGGGGAGAGTAGGTAAATTAAAGTTAAAAGAAAACTCAAAGTAAACTCAAAGTAATTAATAAAAGGAGGGCTTTTATTAAGGGGGAGTCTAATATTACCAAGTTAAAAGTTTCCAGCTTAACTGCTATTGCATTTGAAGTCTATTTACTTAAGCTTGGTTTACTTTATGAATATGTTGTTTTTTTTCTTAACTTTGAATTACGTATTGCCATAATCAAAAAGGGGGAGATTGTTGGTGCGGGAAGCATCCGACGATCGAACCTAAGTTTTGATAATGGCAAAGGATTCAAAGTTAAGGTGCTTTGTTTTCTGACAGCTTTTGCTGAGTGTTTCAGGAAAGTCCTAACTGCGGTTAGGCAAGGTAAAACCCTAGGGGGTGGTAACCCTAGGTCATAGGGGGTGGTAACCCTATGCGGAAAGCCTTGGCAGGTCGATGGCTTCAGGCAAAAGTCCTAGGGGGTGGTAACCCTAGGTGGAAAGTCCTGGTGTCGCGAACCAGGTGAAAGTCTGAACTGGCCGGTGAAGCGGATGTTCAGCAGAAAGTCCGGGAGCATCGAGTGCCGAGCAAAAGTCCAGTCGATCTGGAGGATCGTACTGGCAACAGGTAAAATCTCCTGAGAGGAGTAGGTGAGGACGCGTTCCCCGTAGAGGGAACAGTAGGCGTCGGGTCGACCTAGGGTTTCCGGCTGGAAATCCGAAGTCAGACCCGGACAGTCCGGAGACTGTCATAATTTCATATTCATACTATTATGTTGTGTTAACTTTGTGTTGCAGGTATCTTTGGATTAACATACTTGCAGGTACCAAAAACACAAAGAAGGACTCGGATGAACAGTGTCCGAGGCGCCTCCATGGAGCTTGGAGGCGCCTCGGGTGCGAGCCAGGAAAAGGCCAGCGCAGCAGACTGGAGGCGCCTTGAATGGAGATCAAGGCGCCTTGAACCGGAGGTTGAAGGCGCCTTGGATAGGCTGAAGGCGCCTTAAACCAGATAGAGTTCGACCAGGTCCGTGCTGATCCACGCGGGTGACTCGGCTCGTTCAAGGCGCCTTGGTGAACAGTGTAAGGCGCCTTGAACCCCCTTTATAAGGGGTCTCGACCAGCAGCTTCAGAACACAACTTCCAAGCAATCCTTGTGCTGCGTGCTGCTCATTCAACGACCCTAAAGTGCTGTTACAAGTCCACGACGACCAGGAGCTTCGAGATTACGATTCTGTCGTCGGTATACTTGTTTTTAATTACTGTACTAATTGTAAATCTTGTACTCCTTTTTCGTACTTATAAGTGTTGCCCACCGAAAGCGATCAAGGATCGCGGGCCTTCGAGTAGGAGTCGACCTAGGCTCCGAACGAAGTAAAACTACTTGTGTTCTTCTGTGATTGCGTTCGTTACTTCCGCTGCGTAAATTTACTTTGATAGTTTTACGATTCCGATAATCGAACAAATAGCCGCGAGCGCTATTCACCCCCCCTCTAGCGCGTCTCGATCCAACACTTTACCCAAGCCATAATCTGTTAATGGGAATAAAGTGAAAACTACGTACTATATAAGACTTAAACTATTTTGAATATGGCATCAGTAGAAGTTGCATTTGGTAATAGCTCAACATATAAACTATCCACTTCAGTGTGAATTTGCGAAAAGCCCAATAGCTAGGTTGCCATAAGAAAACTTGCCCAAGATCAGTTTGATTTATAGGCTAGAGCATGATAAAGTTGCATTACATGTTCACCAACACCCTATGCATTATTGTGACATCTAAAGGAAGACAAACAACAACAACAAAAAACAGAGATATAAGTAGTCTCTAGTGGAATGGGAACAATTAAGATTATGTATTTCTTAAGATAGGCATAAGCAGTTCCAAAGAGAAAAGGGTCTTTCATGGCTTAAGATCCCAGCACTAGCCCTCGCTCAAATCCTCTAGACTCGGCTCTAACCTCCCACGGCTACAACTCCCCTTTCTCCCATGGAACTTGCCCCCTCTCGATTCCTAGGCAGTCTTGACATGGTTCTCCATCATAAACTTCACATCTACCATCATAGTTAATCGAAATATGAAAAAAAAAGCCACCAAATCTTACAACCATGCCATACTGTGAACAGGAGGTGCATAAAACATATCATGTACTTGCCTTGATCGAAAACTTACTACCAAGCCGATGCGGGCTGCAAAGGAGATGAAGGAACACCACACACTCTTGGAAATCTCTAGAAATCTGAGGCCTCGAGGAGGATGAGAAAAGGCGGTGCCCCACCTAAAACCTAATGTCCCCTTTTGATATGTGTGATTTCCTAGATATATATTTATATGCCCTCAATGGAAAAAAAAAACAATTATTTAAATTTACATAAAAGTGGTCAATCACGTAATTATCACATCACTATTAAAAACTAGATATCTATCCTCTTCTTTTAAAAAAAACAAGGTTAATAAAAAAGAAAGCTAAAAAAAGAAAAAAAAACTTCCTTAAATGCTCTAAAATTTCTTAATGCCTTGAAAACGAGCTCAAGAAATAATTTATAAAAAGTCCTCTTTACCACTGTGTTTTCTGACTTCTCCTTTTTGGCCTCATATCATCTAAACTAAACTTATAAAAGAACTCATCATTAAACAATTTAAATAGTTCAAATAATATGATAATGGAATAAAATTTGTAATACTACTACTAACAATAATACTAGAGCATGTGATTTATTAGTGAAAATTTTGAACACTACAGTACTAGACGATCGAACCTGAGTTTTAATTATGGCAAAGGGTTCAAAAGTTAAGATGTCTTGTGATCTAACAAGTGTGACTGAGCTTGCAAAAAAGTCCTAAGTGTACTTAGGCAAAAGTCCTAGTGGATTCTAGGTAGGTGAAAAACTCTAGGGGGAGGTAACTCTAAGTCCTAGGGGGTGGTAACCCTAGGTTATGGAAAGTCCTAGCTGTAGTTAGGAAATGAAATCCTGGTCCAAGGGACTAGCTGAAGTCTTGGTGGGTTATGACTTTGGGCGTAATCCTAGAGTCGAAGACTCTAGGTGAAAATCTTAGGGGTCGTGGACATCATGTCGAAGTCTGGACAGGTCGTGGAGCAGACGTTGAGCATAAAGTCCTAGAGTCTCGCATGCTAAACAAAATTTCAGATGATTTGGAGGACCGGTCTGACAAAAGGCTGTTAGTTAGAGCCCTAGACTCAATCATATGATGATTATTGTATGGACTTAAAGGCTTCTGTTTTGATTATTATACTTGTATTGGTGCCAAATAACTAAGTATAATAGAGTTCTTGAGTAGAAGGTTCTTACCTATATCAATCGATTGGTTGAATCGATAGTGAGATGATATAGGGAACACTACTCTTAATCATTCCTAGTCAAGTATTAACATTCAGGGACAATGTTAATGCGATGAGACTAGAATGTAGGTCAACTCGATGACTTGATATCACAAGTCATGGATATAGAGATATCAAGTTGACACATTGGTATGTATTGGAGAATGTATACTGAATGACCCGCCATGAGAAAGTATCATGGATCGTTATATGAGTGTCATATACTTTTTCATGTGGCTATTAGTATGACTACTAGTCCTTGGACCTGAAGTCACCATGGTTTCCTACATAAGGAGTTGCATATTTTGGCTTCGTCAAATATCACTCGTAACTGGGTGGACTATAAAGGCGATTACTGGGTATATAATAAATTATGCGAAGAGATGTGAGTGATGTAGATGAGATCTATCCCTCCTATATGACGGGAGTGACATCATTATTCTTGATAGAGTGAGACCACTAAGTGCATGTCCATGCCCAAATGAGTCAATATGAGATATTGAGCTCATTTGATTAGAGTGAGTCTACTTGGAGTTCAAGATTTAGATTGATTAGAGGATGACACGGTCTATGCCTCACATTGATCAATCTAGATGTCAAGGATAGAAGGACATTGTCATATATTGTGAAGAGTCACAATTAGTAGTCACAAGGTGATGTTGGATCTCAACATTCTTGTAACTTGGGTAGTAATGATGTGTTGCTAGGTACCGCTCATTACTTATGCTTCTAAATGAGTTTAGAAGCATTGCCAATGTTACAAGAACCTATAGGGTCACACACAAAGGACAATTAGATGGAGATTCGGTTCATATGATGAACCAAGAGGATTAGGTTCATGTGATGAATCGAATTGGATTAAGAGTAATCCAAATTAGATTAATTGAGTAAGACTTGATTGAGTTAGACTTGAGTTAGACTCAAGTGAGGCTAGACTTGAGTTAGACTCAAGTGAGGCTTAATGATGATATTCATTGAATTTTGAATTCAATGATAAATGGAATTCAATTTGAATTTTAGATTCAAATTTCGAATGAGTTTCAAAATGGTAATTTAATGAAGAATGAATATTCATTAAATATTCATTAAGGCTCATTAATGATGCTCATTAATGGTGTTAATGAGCATTAAGTATTTTCATTAGATGAAAATACTTAAGCCATTTTTTACTCTTATTTTCATAATCGATCATTATTATTCCTCCTTGCTTCTTCTTCTCTCCCTCTCCTCCTCCTTGGCCGAAACCCTCAAAGAGTGCTAGCACACTCTAAGGTTTCCTCTCCACCTAATTGTTCGTGTGGATACACATAGAGGGGTGTTCACTTGACACCCTTGAGATCCGGCATCTTCTTGAACGAGCGGGATAAGCGAAGGGCTTCGCATCAAAGGTATAAACTCCTAAACATGTAGATCTAAAGTATATCTAGGATTAGAAAACACGTACATGAAAATTTTAATATTCGCACGGATCCGGTGGCATGGGATTTCGGTGTTTCCGCAGCGCAAAAAGCGGTTTTTACTGTCCGAAATACACTACAGTGGTATCAGAGCCACATGTGAACATGTACTTATTTTTATTTTAATTTTTTTGAAAAATTACAGATCTGTAAGTTTCTGTAAATTTACTATTTTTAAGTATTTTATGGGTATTTTTCTCGTAGAAGCGAAGCAACAAGTGTTTGAACACTTGTAGGCTTCGACTATCGAGAAACACCTTCCGAAACGGCAAGGTCTCGCCAAAAATGTTTTGGGACAGCGGGTCAAGGCGCTGTAAGATCATCATAGGACACTCGTGAGACTCATATCGCGAGAAGGGGCGCTGCCTCTAACCCCGCAAGGGGCGTTGTCCCGCGATCGCGCCCGAAAATCGCTAAACGGGACCGCCGGGAAATTATAACTCATAAAATTGTAAAAATAGTAGTAAAAATTGTATAAATTTATATAAAATACATAATTTAGAATTATGTATGTATTTGTGATAGTCATGGCCCAAAAACCCCAATTGGATTGGATACGTGTGTTGTAATTCATAATATGGCATGCGTGTCATTTTTGTATGATTGTGCGTGTTGTATATTTGTATCGCGACCTGCACGTCGTGCCTTCCTTTATTTTATATTCCTGTTGTAAATAGTTTAGACTCGAATGTAACTCGAGTTTCAAATTTATAATGTACAAAAATTTATCCTTATAATATTTGCCTTTTTTTCTAACTATGTTTTGCAGGAAGACTAACATATTTGCAAGGTTGGATTTTTCCTTGTTTGTAAATAAAAAGATTATATTTCAACTCGAGATGAAGTTTTGAGCAGGGGATCGGTCGACCAAATAGGGAGGTTCAGTCGACCGAACGATGGATAAATAGCAAGTTGATCAGATCAGATAAGCCAGCGAGGATAGCAAGATCAGTCAACCGAACGAAGGGATTTGTTGATCGAACGAAGACTCATTCAAAACTGTAGAATCTGGACGGAAAGACGGATCGATTTAGGTAGGATCAGTTGACCTATCAAAGTTGAGTCAAACCTGATCCCGAAATTAGTGGATCTGGATCAGGCTCAACTTGGCTATAAAAGGAGGTCTCGACCCAACACTTCAGTACAATGAATTCTGACAATCCTTAGCGTCCGCATGTTGCTCCGAGAACCTCTCGGGCGCCCAAACTTTGCTATGACAATGGAAAGCTCAACCTTTTCAGATCCTTAGAAGTCATCAGTATACTTTCAATTGTTGTACTTAAGTTATAATCTGTTGTACTCATATTTGTATTATTCTGAATTGATAGTGAATTGCCCAAAGTAAACACTCAATGAGTGTGGGTCTTAGAGTAGGATTCGTCACAGGTTTCGAACCAAGTAAAATTAATTGTGTTCGTGTGAATCCTTTTTTCTTTTCTTTTCTTATTTTCTGCAGTGTTTCATTCTGTGTTTTGTGAAAAATGGGAATAGCCATGAGATATATTTGTTGGACCTTGTATGGCTAGCTAGAGGGGCGGTTTAATAGTTGGTGCCCCCAAATCAATTGCTTCCTATGTATTCGTTAGTGCATAGCAGAAATATAATACTAATATGAGTATAAAAGCTAAAGACAATAATGAAAAGCACAAGTAAATCAATACACGTCGATGTAATGTGGTTCAGAGATAAAGCTCCTACTCCATGGTTGCCCTTAAGGTGGGCGGTCTCTATTCGTCAATGGATTACTCCCCGGAAGACCTTCGGCTAGCACACATAGCTCCTTGTGGGTGGAGAAACCTCACCACAACTCTCACAAGAACTATTGAGAAGCTAGGGCACTAGTAGACTACTAATAGGGGTTAACCACCTCTATTTCGTTAACCTTAATCATGCTTCCAAGCCTTGGTTATATAGGCCATAGGTTGGAAAACCTCGCCTATCAGTCGACTGTTATTTCCATCAGTCGACTACCCTCTACAGAATTTCAACCGTTACAATCCAACGACTCGATACCAATCGACATATACTTCCATCAGTTGACTGCTCCACACTGTCTAAGTGAACAGAGACATTCTATTCGCTCTCTAGTCGACTGCTCAGTCGACTACACCAATCGACAACCCAGTCGACTACACCAATCGACTGATGAAACCACCAGTTGACTGGTACCCGAGTACAATCTCTCAGCAGTCGGACCCTCACCCTTACAACTCACTTGACTCTTCGTTGCAGTCTTGACCTCCTGCCTTCAAGCCTACTTCCTTTGGCTCTCGTCCCTCGGATGCATTCAAGCCCGCGGCTCGTCCCCAACGTCATCCTTCACGTATGCTTCGAAGTCGTTTCCCTCGGCCCTTGTCCTTGCTGCCTAATCCACAGTCCCTCGGGTGCTTCATCCTTCACCAAACCCAAAGCCATCAAGCTAAGTCATATGTGTATCCTACAAACTTGCACACTCACATACACATATCAAATAACAAGGATGAATCGAACTTAAACTCTTTGCCCAAACACCAAAACACATGGTCGCACGGACCATTGGGATTGCTCCAACAATCTCCCCCATTTTGATGTTTGTAAATATGTTTAAGTTAGGGAAAACATAATAACAAATAAACATGCTAAAACAAATCGACATATATTGTCAAGGCTACACACTTGGACTTACACCGCCGAATGGACTTACGTTGCCAACGCTACACACTTGGACTTACACTGCCGAATGAAAAATGCAAACATGCATTGGAACCTATTCCAAGGCTCTCCCTACATCTGAGCTCTCCATTGAGCTATGAATTTTACCACAGGGCTATTTAAGAACCTATCACAAGGCTCCCCCCACACAAAGGCACTTAAGGTTTTCCCAACTAAACCTTACTTCTCCCCCTTTGCCTAATATTAAAAAGCTTCCAACAATATCCCAATTGTCAAAAACTTGATCATCAAACTAACCCTAAACTCATGTACTTATCCGCCATGGATCTCATACATCTAAACGAGTTGACCTGGTCTAAATATAGTGATGAAAACAATTTCAGACTGGTATCACTCGACTGCCAAAAGTACAGTCAACTGCTCTTATCAAAATAAATCCACAAAACCATTCTGTGTTTGATAAACATTGTTACCAGTCGACTGGTAACTGCATCAGTCGATTGACACACTATTTTCAGCCCAAACAACATTCTGAACCCAACTTCAGAAATGTACTAGAAATTTTACAGACATCCAAAAATCCCTAAATTTTATGAAGAGGTTTATTTTACCCATGTCTACTTGGGAAAAATATATTCAAAAATGTATCTATCACCAATCCCAAGATTGAAACAAAACTCAAAACTAGCTAAATGGTTCAATTGAACCTTGAATTAAAGTCCTAGTATTGGCTTCCTCTTGATGTATTTGCTCATACTAAACCACAATGCATCCCTAGCATTGGTTTATATAGCATCTATACATCCAAAACTAATTTTCATGCAACCCCAATAGCATATTTTCTTGCATAAAACACAACCCAATTGTGCCAATTCCCTAAGGTTGAGACTCAAATCCATCTCCAAACGTTTTGGCACATCTCATGACCCAATCTAGACTCCCAAGTAAAACCCACTTGAGATCCATTTGTCATGGGTACCAAATTGACTCTTTGAGCTCCCCCTAGAGCTCTTAACCTTGGTCACCTCCCTAGGTGAGTCATCCACAATTGCTAGGCCACATTGGTGCACCTCCGGTGACACTTGGCCTACAAATCTAACATTCTTAACCTTGGACACCTTGTCCTTGGTTAGCTTCTCCTTACCTTTAAATGACTTTCCCTTGCCATTTATTGGTTTCTCCTTCCTATAGTCATATGCGACCAAGCATAAGACTTTCCCTTAGCCTTGGAGACATTAGATCGGTATCCCAAACACGATCTATCATTGTTAGGTCTTTAATTACCCAACACCATACTTAACCCTCTAGATCCAACATTAAATCTATCTAGGGTTTTCTCCAATTGATCAAGCTTTGCCTTCAAAGCTTGATTTTCCCTTTCTAGGTTCCTAACTCTAGAATCAACATGTCCACCATGGATATTCCTAAACCTACCTATTTTTCTAGGCATGTGTCTCCCCTTCTCGGGATTGATGCCTAAGTTCTCCATTACCTTCTTCTCCTTAGGTAATGAGAATTTAAATTGTCTAGGTCTATCATTTCTAGATTTTTCATGAATTGGTCTCCTAGGGTTATGATCTACATTTACCTTATTTCTATCATGATATCTAAAGTCAAAATTTTTAAGAATTTAAGTTTGAATTACACTTCAAATTAGGGTATACCTCCCTTACCCTTGAAGCTCCCCCTAGACTTGAGCTCCTCTTCTCCTCTTTCTCCCATTTCTTCAATTGCGCTAGCTTCTTGATCTCTCCCTTCTTGGGGCATTTGGTGTGGTAGTGGTCCTTCTCCCCACACGTGAAGCACACAATGCGTATTTTCCTTCTTTAGGCTTCTTCATTCTTACAACCCTTGTTAGTATTCAAATTAACTTGAATGGGTTTAGGAGTTACCTTCTTCTTACCCATTGAACACCTACTCTTCTAGTGCCCCTTCTCATTGCATCCGAAGCAAATGATGTGATCCTTTGACTTTACTTCGGTGGAGATACTCACTAGGTTGACTTCCAAGACTTCCTCTTCTTCTTCTTCACTTGTCTTGGATTCTTCTTCAACCTTTAAGGATGTCTCCTCTTCCACGCTTGTGGATGACATTTCCTCATCCTTCTCCTCCTTGGAAGTTGAACATACAGCATCTTCCGGTTGCTCCTCCACTATTTGAGCCACTTCATGCTCTTCTTCAGATTTTTCTTCCTCTTGTGTAGGCATGAGTTATTCTCCTAGGACCATCTTCACTTTTCTCCACAAATCATAGGCATTCTCGTATTCAGCTACACGAATCATCACATTATCAGGAAAAAGTTCAATCAATATTGATATTACCTTATCATTTGCCTTTGATCATGATCGTTGCTCCTCGATCCAATGGCGTGGTCGGAGTCTTTTCCCTTTCTTGTCTTTTGGGACTTCAAACGGTTCCTCGACGACCATTATTGTGTCCCAATCCATCTCGAAGATATTCTTCATTTTCACAATCCAAAAGGTGATGTCTCATAAGCTTCCTCCTTCATACTTCGGTGGTTCTATCAAGTCGATCATCTTCTTAAGAGTTGTTCTTCTCTGCGGTTAGTCTGGTGAAGTGCATCCTCGCTCTGATACCACTTGTTGGACCTTGTATGGTCGGCTAGAAGGGGGGTTGAATAGTCGGTGCCTCCAAATCTATTGCTTCCTATGTATTCATTAGTGCACAACGGAAATCTAATACTAATATGAATACAAAATTTAAAGACAATAAGGAAAAAGAAGCATTATAAACTCTTATAATGTTATCGATCAAAGGAGAAATTTTTGAAATTTTTAGCTGTTGCATTATTTTTCTATGATTTTTCTTACAAAAATTATATTTTAAATATTAAAAATTCTATTTTCATTCAAGTTTTGAAAAATATTTTTTTTATAAAAATACTTTCTCTGTTACATCTTCGAAAAAATTTTCCTAACTTTTTAAGCCAGAAAAGTATTTTTAAACATTTTCTTTTCAAAAATATAATTTTTTTGAAATAATTTATTCATAATTAAATCAATTTCATAATTTCATGAAAGTTTTTTTCAGCTTTTGATATTTCTACTTCACTGTTCAAAAACATTTTGAGTTCAAAAAAATTTCAAATTTTTTTTGAACAATTAAACAAAATTCTAATATATTTTTTTACAAAAATTGTCTATAAATTTCAGATTTTTGAAATCCAAACTGATGATTTTTTTTTTATGAAAGTTACTAACTTTTTAACCCTTTGACTTTGTTTTCAAATTTACTTCCAAAGTCATTTTAAGCTTACCCCTATTTTTAATGTGATCAAATGAGGAGAATTAGAGCTTAACTTTAGGAGAGGATACAACTTGCTTTTTGCATATTTTTTTCCTGTACTTGCTAGTTTTTTTACTATTTATTTTGGTTTACCCTAACTTAACTTAGGGTTGCTCACATTAATAAGGGGAAGATTGTTGGTATCCCATGGTAATTTTGATGTGATCAACCAAGCCAAGTTAGGTCATGTTATGTTTTGATCCCCTATGTCTAAGTGTGCAGGAACTAAGGAGCACAGGAGGTCGAGCGAAAGACGCAGCTAGCGAGAAGGCATGAGAGAGAGCTGATGGGCTTGGTGCGTTCGAGAGATGAGGCTTTGCAGAAGAGTATGCTGGCAGACGAGAAGGAAGCACGCGGCGATTCCAAGGGACAAGAAGCTGGAGCAGAAGGACGCTCGAGAAGACTGGAAAATGGGTTCGGGTGAGTCCTATTTCAAATGGTCGAAATCACCTAAGTGAGCGGAGTTGGAGTGGAAGACCTGGAAGAAAAGTCAACCAGAGGTTGACTGTGCTTCGGGCGCTCGAACCCCCCGAACCTAGGGAGCCCTAGGCGTGTTCCTTGGTCGAGCTGATTCAGCCCAATCTGGGTGCTCGGACTTAGTCCAAGCGCTCGTACCAGAAACTTTATCGAAATACCAGCTATCGTGATCCGTTGCGACGAGGATAAAATTTTATCCCCCTCCAAGTGACTGAAACTCTTCCAGGCGCTCCGATCAAGGCTATAAATATAGCCCTACTCCCAAAAGTTAAAAACAACACTTGTAAACAATTTCATTTCAGTTTAGCTTTGTAATTGTGAGCTTTGACTGCTGTAAGAGGCTTCTCCGCCTGAAGCAGACTTTAGTGGGCTTTTCAATGTCTTGGATTAGCAATCGCCTGATTGCAAACTAAGTAAAATCTCTTTGCCTCTTTCTCTTTTTAATTGGTTTCTTAATTTATTTTATGCAAGTGTTTATTTTATTTAAGCTTTAAAGTTCGAGAAAGGTTTCGTTTATTTTATTTTCGTGCAGGGCAATTCAATATCCTCTTGTCGGCCGCAAGGGAACTACTAAAGGTTGTAAGTTTCCTTATCTTACTTCTAATTTCACTTTTGAAAACCCCTATCACAACCGCAAAAGTCGTGGTCAAGGGGAACAGTATTGAGATATCAGGTTTCTAGTTGATTTTCTTAAGTTTTTTGGTACGTTACAAGCAGCAGAATTTATTTATTGGATTAACAAAAAGAAGAGAATTTTTTTATTATAAGGAAGTATCCGATCGTGTGAAAGTTAAACAAGTTGCTCTCAAACTTAAAGGTCGAGCATCAATGTGGTTGGAATAGTTACAATGCTCACGTGATAGATAGGGCAAAACCAAATCACTGATTGGGAGAAGATGAAAAAGGAGATGAAGAATCACTTTCTTCCTTTCGGCTACACACTAAAACTTTGTTTGAATGAGGTCAAGTGTTGAGACAAGGTGCCAGATCGATTGATGACTATACATAGGAATTTCACTAGTTTATTGCCCAAATGATTCATATGAGATAGAGGAGGTACACCGTGTCATTTTGTTGCCAGATAATGGGGATTATGTAGCCATAGAACATGAATTTTTTTTAGCTCAACGATTTCATGTAGAGTGAAGACTCACTACAAAAAAATAGGTCATTTGCGATGGTTATTTTTTTAAAAAAAAATCATTGAAAAAATAATTTATGACGAACTCTACGACAAAAAAATTTTCATCACAAATAAGTCATCGCCAAACTCTGTAATGAAATGATTAAAATTCATCGGCAATTTTACGAGGATTTTTTATCGCTAAATTCATTGTAAATTCGCAATGAAAATAAAATTCATCACAAAAGTCACCATACTCAAATTTGGGACCAAAATATGTTTTTGTTCTAGATTGACGACGAATCTAGTTTTCATCACAGATTTGCAACAAAAATAAATTTGTCACTAATTCTACAACGAATATAATTTCGTTGCCAATCTGCAACGAATACATTTTCATTGTCAATCTGCAACGAATCCACTTTCGTCACAAATTGGCAACGAAAATAGATTCGTCGCCCATATACAATGAAATTGGGAGTCATTGTAGAATTACGATGCACAATAGTTTTACGATAATTTGGAGATGCAAAATTTTTGTCGTCTAATTCGTCACAAAATGCTAATATTTTGCTCAGAACCTATCCATTTTCTATAGTTTGTCGTGTTTACATAATACATCACATCTTATTCACAATATACACATCCAATTCACAACATACACCTATTTATAACATACACATCCTATTTAACATCACATCATATCATATCATATCACATCACATCACATCACATCTTATTCATAACATACACATTCTATTTAACATTCCAAACCAATTCTACAACCATACAAGTCAAAAACAAACATATCCATAAGAAAACCATACACAAAGTCAAATCCATGCAAGTCATCAAGTCATCATATCCAAAAGTATCTAACATTCTTCAATAAGTCAATCCAAATGAATACACATGAAAATCAATAAATCATCTTCTTCTAGTGCTCACACTTTCTTCTCCTTCCATTTTTCTTCTTTTCCTACATCAAAATAAACAAACAACAAACGGTATCATTTTAAACAAGAAAGAAAATTTTAACACAGAACTTAATATGTAAAGACTTACTTCCTCTGACATGGATTTTCAATTTGCATTAGCTTACTTGGTCTCACCAACCCTGTTCGGAATAAGTTAACAATATCAATAAAAAATATAAAAATAAAAGGTTCATAATCAAATAATAAATGTTCAAAAACACTAATTCTGAGACAAATAACATTCATACATAAATCATGAAGAACCATCACCACCATCATCGTCGTCATCGTCATCACCATCATCATCACTAGAACTGAAAGAAATTTGACTTGGAGTGGAGCCTAACTGAAGATGTTGCATTATGAGGTCCTATTGTCAGTGCATTTCTATCATTTTCTCATCCCTTTTCAATATTATCACCTTCAAATTGCTAATCTCTTTAGTCAAATTATTTATTTATGTCCTTATTGCTAGTGGGGTGGAAGAAGATGTACCAATAACTCCACAAAGAATTCATTCCCAGTATCCTTTCTCCTTTCTATCCCCCACTTGCCTCTAGCCATAAACTCATATTATTACTAATAGAGGGCTCAAATCCGTCAGATTCATCACTAGTTTATGAATTTCTCAGTGTTAGCTCTAACTCATCATATTTATACTATATTATAATAAGAAAAATTAAAATAAAATTGCAATATTTTAAAAATGCATATAATCTTGATTAGATATAATAGAAATGCATATAATATTGAAATAGAGCAGATGCATAACTAATAAAATCTAAGTTATAAATTAAGATCAAAGATTAATCCAAACCTTAATTGATTTAGCTCTATCCCTGCTCTAACACTTGACATCATTCAAACAAAGTTTGAGTGTAGCCGAAAAGAAGAAAGTGACTCTTCATCTTCTCCCAATAAGTGATTTTGGCTTTGCCTTATCGGTCACATGAGCGTTGTAACTGCTCCAACCACGCTGATGCTCGACCTTTAAGTTTGTGAACAACTAGTTTAACTTTCACACGATTAGATATTTCCTTATAATAAAAAAATTCTCTTCGTTTTGTTTATCCAATCAATAAATTCTTTTGCATGTAACGTACCAGAAAACTCAGGAAGATCAACTAGAAACCCGATATCTCTATACTGTTCTCTTGACCATGACTTTTGCAGTTGTGATAGGGGTTTTCAAAATTGGAATCAGAAGTAAGATAAGGAAACTTGCAACCTTTAAGATCTCGCACCGCCAAATTCGGAGTTAATTTTGTGACTTGTCTTTGTAGATCTTCAAATATCTCATCTTGGACGTTATGATCAAGGCTTGCTCATGCAAGTTTGTTGCGACTATGGTTATGATCATGACCACAATGACTATCTATCAGATCTGATGTGCTCTAATATATAGCAACTGACATCAGACAGAATATCGACTATTTTGGAGGCTTGTTTTCACAGAGGTATTTAAGAGAGAAAATAAAAAAAATGCCAAACATAAAGAAATCGTCAATAGGTTTAACCAAAATAAATTGATTTAAAACAAAAGATAATGTCTAAAATCAATCCCAATAAGTGTTTAAATAGATCCCAAATTCTTAGATGTAAAAGGTGAAAATAGCCCTAGCATAAAAGATAAAATTATACGAGCCTTCTGCATCACCCTCGTAGGTGTTGCTGCTTCTTTAAATGAAAAGGCAAGACTCATAAGCATGTAGAGCATCAAAGAGAAGTAGAACGAGTGCGGAGGCATAGCTTCCATCGAATATGATGATTTTGGAAGAATCATGGGATTGAAAAGCTTTATGATTTGAGAATTCATGTGGCAGAAGTAGCTAGATAATAAGTACAATTGTTAGCATCCGTTTTTTGAACAGGAAATGCCCCAAGTATATTCAATTTGAATTAGTGATGAGGATTCTTAGTTTAAGATTTGGTTTAAAGTTTGACGATTTATTCTTTAATCTGTTTGATGCATGTGAGAGATCAATTGTCTTAGTATGGGTGATGGCGAATAAATTGGCAATTAACCTTTGTGAATTTGATCTTTTCCTCAAACACCATACAACTAGGTGAATTGCTATTATCACAGTGCTTTAGAGTATTAGAGTTAAACAAACAATTTAAAGAAAAAAAATTGAATTAATATGGTATTGGACAAGACTTGTCAAAAGAAACTAAATCAATCTCACACTTTAAAAACTTTATTTAAAATTTTCTAACAGTAAGAAATAATAATAATAAATTTGTCAGATTAAATTTGATTAGAAAACATAAAAAAATGAAAGGGTATCAAAATTTTAAAATATAAAAGCCTCTTTTTTATTTATTACTAAAGGATGACTATATTTTTATCTATTTAATTAAATACCTAAGTAGTACTAATCTTCTGTAATATCTTGAGAACCGTTTGGAAAATGCTTATAACTCGTGTTAAGTTTTTTTAAGTGAAAAAAAGCAAAAAATCCTTGTATATTTTAAATAAGTAAAACCCAATATAAAATGACTTAACTATGTTAGAAAAAGATAAATATATAGACATAGATAACATAACACTATTCAATTAAACTCTATTTGGATAAAAGGTGACTTGTTAATCTCAAACGTCCCCCATTTTCAAGCTCATAATTAGTATTAAATAGTCGACGTTTGATATAAAAATGAGATTGCATAGTCCATATTATATATATATAAACATCATACAATATTAAATATAAGTAAATAATCTCGTTTTATTTTTCTTTGCATGGTAAGTTGGCGCGCGGCCTCGTTTTTAAAATAAATTTTGCCGTTATTCATTTATAAAAAGTAATTGTATTTAAATTTTAGATTTCGCGTCCAATTTATAAATTCAAAATTAAAAATCTTCATTTATTTTTTCATAAATTTAGAAATATTCTTTTTAAAAAATTAAATAAATATTATTATTATTTAATATTAATGTAAATTAGAGATTACTATCATTATTATCTAAATATAGAGAAATATTATCCTACATATCTTACAATACAATGAGTGTCTAAAAATTTTTTCGATTTAAATTTTTTTTCGATAAATTTATTGATATAATCGAGAGCTTAAAATAAAATCATCCATGGCGACACTATAAGCATCACCCATGCTCTATTTCACACTTCAAATTAAAGAGACCAGAAAAAAAAAGATTAATTTTTTTAATCATTAATGCAAGTTAATACAGGAAAACTTATTCGTTTAATCATTAGTTTGAAAAAAAAATATATAAAATAGCTTCATCTAATCTAAAGAGAAAAAAACATACATCTATATATATATATAAACATTAATCAAAACTAAAGTCTTGAAACGTTAGACTGGTAGCTCCACCTCAGCTTTAGTATTCTTGTTCGGTGTGGACTTGAAATAACAAGTATAGAGGACTAGTTGAGCAAGGCCAAAGAGAGTCCCCAAACCATTAGGAACCTAATGAAAGAAAGTGATAGAAAATATATATATTAATTAATTTAATCAAGATTATTTATATGGAATTAAATATACAGATACTTACAAGGAGATTGATATCGAAGGGGAGGAAACCATAGCTAGTCCAACAAACTCCATTAAGGAAGCTAGCAAGAGAAAGTGTGAAGGGCATGAACTCCACGCTCTTTGTTTGAATCACAAGTTTCTACAAAAGTATAATAATAATTTCATGAAACTCTCTTTATATATATAAAAAATATAATTCATAGTCAAATTTGGCATTGGAGAGAATGTTCTTACCATCACAACAAGAGGAGACGCATACATGCAAGTTCCAAAGATAATACAGAGGATACCCACAACTAAGGATCTCTTGGTGGTTGTGTGGATCAACAAGAGCACTAAAGTTACTACAGCTATCATGAACACCGCCTCAAGTGCTAATAGTTTGATGACCTTCAACTAAATAATATTAACATGTGTAGATTAGTTAGGGAGAAGTTTTAGATGGTACAAATACGACAAAGAAAAAATATTGGGCATGTTATACTTACACGGCCTTGGCGAGCAGCATAGATTAAGAAAACAGTTAGGTAGAATATTTCAAAGGCTATACCAATGCCATTGATGGTGATGACTAGAAGGCTATTGGGGTGGACGATGGGCAACCCATAGAAAAACCAAAGCAAGCAATTGAGCAATGTGGCAAGGTAGGGAATCGGTGAAAATTTCTTCACATCCTTGCTCTTGATGATTTGTATGTATGTCGGCCTATAAATTGTGAAAGAG
The DNA here is from genome assembly GCF_018446385.1 of Zingiber officinale. NCBI lineage: Eukaryota > Viridiplantae > Streptophyta > Magnoliopsida > Zingiberales > Zingiberaceae > Zingiber > Zingiber officinale. The sequence continues at coordinate 62,285,123 of NC_055996.1, forward strand.
TTGCATTTAAATTAACATACAATTTTTTTAAGTAATTATCAATAAAAAAAATACAAAAGTTTAAAAGCTTACATGGGCGACAAAAACAAACCACACGAGATTACATTCCCTGTAAATAAAATTTAAAAGTAACACTCCAGATCATGATAGATGAAACTATTATTTTTTTCAGTGAAATAAATAATACTTATACCTGTCACTCCAATGATGTTGCGTATGAGGCTTTGGTTCGCAATCATCTTTAGTATTATTAGCTTAAACTCTACCTTGTAAATCAATGAAAAGTAAGATCAAATCAAATATACATTTTCATTTCACCCAAATGAATTAATAAAAAAGAACATATTAAAAAAAGCAATCCACAGCAAATAGTTTGTACATACCAAAAAGGAGGAAGGCACGGTGGCGCTATCTCTCTCTCGAGATCTTCTTTCTATGATTGATGTTGATGAAAATGCAAAGGTTGCATTTTATAGCCTAATCATACGACTTAGTTTGTGATATTTTTAATAATATGATTGGATGATGTCCTTGTTGGACTTGGCTAATTTCAGCTTTCTTATTTATTTATTTATTTTGATCAAGATAGGATATTTCACTTTTAAGGTAGGAAGAAAAGTACAAAATTATTTTAATTAATTAGTAAAATGGATAAAAAAAACTGCTTAATGAATGAATAAATTTCAGTTAATCTAATGGATTAAATGTTATTTAATAATTTGATAGATTCATATTGAATTATTAATTTCAAATAATATTTTCGTATAGATAATTTAAGTGAAGTTTTTGTAAATAATTAATAGAATGTTAAAATGTTTTAATTATTTAGATATTTAGTAAAAAAGAGTTTCATTAAATGAAAAATGGTTTAGATAATATGGATAGATTAAATGAGTTCATTGTCTTGATAATAATAATGTTTTTATTATTTACTATTAATTAATGATTAAATCATTTAATAATAGAAGTTCATAAGATAAAAATAAATATCCTTTAATTATTTTGATAATAATAATGTTTTTATTATTTACTGTTAATTATGATTAAGTCAACTAATTATAGCAATTTCAAAAGATAAAAACATATCTCTTAATTGTTTTGATAATAATAATATTTTTATTAATTACTATTAATTATTGATTAAGTCAACTAATTATAGCAAGTTAAGGTAAAAATAAATATCTCTTAAATGTTTTGAAAATAATAATAATTTTTATTATTACTATTAATTATTGATTAAATCAACTAATGATAACAAGTTCAAAAGATAAAAAAAATATTGCTTAATTTTCTTGGTAATAATAATGTTTTTATTATTTACTATTAATTATTGATTAAGTCAATTAATGATAGCAAGTTTATAAGATAATAATAGAAAATTTTGAAATTAAATATCATACAATATTAAATATAAGTAATATATATATACATATATATATAACTAATACAAAAATATTGAAGATAAATACTTGAAAATAAATATCTTACAATATTAAATATAAGTAAAAAAAATATAACTAACAAAAAAATACGAATAGATGGTTAAACAAGGGTATATTATCTCAGTCTTTTTTTGCATGGTATGTTGGTCTCCTCTTTTATATTTTAACTCAATGATAAAAAGTGTAATATAATATCAAAATAAGATCATACTTAGTTTCTTCTTTAAAATAAAATTTTCCATTAATCATTTATAAAAAATAATTTTATTTAAATTTTAGATTTCACATCAAATTTATAAATTTGAAATTAAAAATATTGATTTATTTTTTTCATAAATTTAGATATATCCTTTAAAAAATTAAATAAAAATTATTATTTTTGAATATTTATGAAGATTACTATCGTTTGTCAGCTTAAAATCTCTTTCAAAAATTTGATCTTTATTGTTATATTTTTTACTCAGAAAAAAGCTTGTAATTAACATAGAATTAAAATTATATAATATTTAAAATAAGAAATACTACATTCAAAATAGGGTTGAATTTATTTTTTACAATTTTAATTTCATCATTTAATTTTGTTTCAGAAAGTTAATTATTAAAATTTCAAAGTTCTAATAAAAATTCTTCAAATTTAATTAAAAATGAGAAAGAGTTTGAAAATAAGCTTAAGAGTAAATATTTATTTTTTATTTTTAAATTTAAAATTAATAAAGTATATATATATAGGAATGTTATGCTCCCTAGTTGTCCGTCCGCGAAGCTCATCCATGACTGAGTGGTCAAGGCATCTAGAAGTGATCTAGGTGCCCTAAGTGTATTTAGTTTGGGGTGTCTATATCACTTCCGAGCGCCTAGACCACTTAATCGCAATTGGGCAATCAGGGAGCATATCAAAATCATATATATATATATATATATATATACTCGTGAGAGCTAAAGGGAGTATGAATAGCTCCAATCATTTCATCTTGATCTTGTGCTCATCATTTGAATGCCTAGTGAAAACCTTGATTCAAACTTGACTCTAAATGCACAACTTTGAGATTTTACTTGGTATCTATGTCCTTGAAGTGACTAATCCAATATATACTTTTAGTGATATTCCTCCACTATGAACTCCTTCCTTTCGGATACCTTACGGAGACAGAGAAACCTCTTACAACTTTGTTCTTTCAAGAACATACCAAGAAAGATAAATACAAAAGTAAATGAAAGTAAAACAAACTTTACATATGAAATATTCGATTAAGAAGCTTGCTTGTTGCTTTGGATAGTTTCTTGATGGTTGAAACATCACTTCACCTCTAAAGCCTCAAGATTGACGCCTTTAAACCTCTTCGAAATCACCTTTTAAAGGTTGTTGCTTTGGCTGATTTCTCTATCAGTTTACTGATATGATGAATTCGACTGTTGAAAGCTGCAGAACGATTTTTTTTTTACTTGTTTGGCCATATCAGTTGATTGATTTCCCAAATTAGTTGAGTTGATTTGTTTCTGGAATAAATCAATTCGACTAATTTTCCTAATTAGTTGAATAAATTTGCTTCTGCTTACTTCTAGATCAAATTGATTCGATTGATTTTATAAATCAGTTGATTGATATGCATCTGGATCAAATCTATTCAGTTGATTTTCCCAATCAGTTGAATCAATTTTCTCTAAACTATTGGAGTGGTTGTAGTATAATTTGGTATTAGTTTATCTTAACTATAAAATTATACAAGTAAACTATGTGTGTATTGAGCATGACCATTTGGGTTGTTTCTTTTTATATTGACTATATAAAAGAACAAAACCTCTGTTATTATGGATGTGCATACTCTTAATCCCGATATAATAACAAGCACGTATACTTAGTATTTATTTCTTTAATTTATCAATGAGTGAGATTTAGTTCGTTAAATCAATAGGCCCGATAAGTTGAGAAATGATATTATTTATATGGTGTGTTGTTGATTATAGAAGGAAATTGTGTCCTAGTAATCTAGGTTGATGATGTCCCCTTGAGGAGCTCATAAGAATTATCATGTAAACCCTGCAGGTGGACTAAGTCCGGTATGATAATGAAGTTGAGTGGTACAACTCTTAGAGCTAGATATTAATTAAGTGAGTTGTTAGTAACTCATTTAATTAGTGGACATTTGATATCTTAAACACAGGGAGATTAATGCACGCATGATAAGGAGCCCATAATGTAATTTGGGATTGGTGCGGTAGGTCAATAATAACTCTTTAGTGTTGATGCGGGAAGCATCCGACGATCGAACTCGTGTTTTGATAATGACAAAGGATTCAAAGTTAAGGTACCTTGTGATATAACACGTTTGCTTGAGTATTTCAGGAAAGTCCTAGCTGCGGTTAAGCAAAGGGAAAAACCCTAGGGGGCGGTAACCCTAGATCATAGGGGGAGGTAACCCTATGCGGAAAGTCTTGGCAAGTCGATGGCTTCAGGCAAAAGTCCTAGGGGGTGGTAACCCTAGGTGGAAAGTCCTGGTGTCTCGAACCAGGTGAAAGACTGGACTAGTCGGGAAACGGATGTCCAGCAGAAAGTCCAGAAGCATCGAGTGCTGAGCAAAAGTCCAGTCGATCTGGAGGATTGCACTGGCAACAGGTAAATCTCCTGAGTGGAGTAGGTGAGGACGCGTTCCCCGTAGAGGGAACAGTAGGCGTCGGGTCGACCTAGGGTTTCCGGTAGGAAATCCGAAGTCAGACCCTGATAGTCCTGAGTCTGTCACAATATTCTTGATCATATTTATATTGTCATTTTATGCTAACTTTGTGCTGCAGGGTATTTTTGTGATTAACATATCTTGCAGGGACCAAAGTGCACAATTACTCTCGGATGAACAGTGTCCGAGGTGCCTCCATGGAGTTTGGAGGCGCCTCGGGTGCAAAACCTGAGCTGGCTGCGAAGCAAGCTTGGAGGCGCCTTGAAGGAAGCCAAGGCGCCTTGGACAGCTTCATGAAGGCGCCTTGGAGTGGTTGGAGGCGGCTTGAACCTGATAAGGTTCGACCAGTTCAGCACTTATCTCCGCGGCTGACTCGGCTCATTCAAGGCGCCTTGGTGAACAGTAGAAGGCGCCTTGAACACCCTTTATAAGGGGTCTCGACCAGCAGCTCAATACAACATTTTCCAAGTCTTCTGTCTCCAACGTGCTGCTATGAAAGATGCCCGAAAGTTCTACTACAAGTTTACGACGACCCGAAGCTCCGAGATTATACTCTTGTCGTCGGTATAATTAGTTTTTGCATTTACTTGTACTTCATCTTGTAATCATTTTATCGAGCTTATAGTTGTTGCCCACGCAAAGCGATCAAGGATCGCGGGCCTTCGAGTAGGAGTCGATCAAGGCTCCGAACGAAGTAAAATTCTCTGTGTCCTTCTGTTTGTGTTTCTTTATTTTATTCCGTTGTGTTTTAATTACTCCGATAGTTTTGCGATTCAAAAAATGAAATAGCCACGAGCGCTATTCACCCCCCCTCTAGCGCGTCTCGATCCAACAATTGGTATCAGAGCGGGGTTATTTTGAATTGGTGCAACCACCATTTAAAACATTTTTTTTTCGTGGTATCTTTTGTTTTTATTTCGGAGTCAATTAGAAATTAGCTAAGTAGCTAAAATTCTAATTCTTTTCAAAATCGGTGTTGCTCAAAGTTGGTCAAAACCACTTGAGCTCGTTTTTTCTATTCTTCCCGCATTACTAATCCAAGACTCAGTCTTGGAACAAATCTTCCTGTTTTTGTTTTATTGCTAGATTTATATGGCCCAACAAGAAGGATATAGCACTATTCGTCCCCCACTATTTTCTGGAGAAGACTTCGGATATTGGAAGGGGTGAATGGAGATATATCTGAAGATCCAGTTCGACACTTGGATGATAGTCAAGACGGGACTACGACTACCAACTGATACAGACGACAAGTCTACATCCTGCGAGAATTGGGAGCCAGACCTTATCAAAAAGGTGGAAGCCAAAGCCACCTGCACCCTCCAGTGCGGTCTAACCAAGGAGGAGCTCAACAGAGTCGGTCCGTTCTCTTCCACAAAGGAGCTGTGGGAGAAACTGATCGAACTCCACGAGGGCATTTCCGACACTAAGGTAAGTAAAAGGGATCTTTTACTTAATAAATTGTATAACTTAAAAATGCAGGAAAATGAGACGGTGAGCCAGTTACACGCTCGAATTCAAGATATTCTGAACTCCCTTCACGGAATCGGGCAGAAGGTAGAAAATAGGGATATAATAAGGTATGCTCTTAATTCGTTTCCAAGGAGTACATTGTGGGCATCAATGGTAGATGCCTACAAAGTCTCCAAGGATTTATCTTCTTTAAAGTTAGATGAATTATTTAGTGAATTTGAACTTCATGAACGAACTAATGCACAGCCTTCCGAGAAAGGTGTAGCTTTGCTTGCAGGTACCAATAGAACGCGCGAACAAAGATCCCAGCGAAAAATTGAACCAGAATCAGAAGACGAACCCGACTCAGAAGATGAAGAAGATGAACTGACCAGCGAACTCGTGAACCTCGTGAAGAAGCTCTACAAGAAGAAGAAAGGATTCAACAAGAAAGACCTGAAGAAAGCAGTTCAATCCAAGGAGACCCAACCGAGTCCAAAATTAAAGTTTGAAGTTACCTGCTACGGGTGCAACCAGAAAGGACATATCAAAGCCAACTGCCCCAACCAAAAGGAAGCCAAAAAGCAAAGAAGAAAGAAGGCCCTGAAGGCAACGTGGGACGAATCTTCTTCGGAGGACGACGACGACCAACTCGATCATACGAGTTTACTCGCATTGATGGCCCGGGACCAGATCGTCGAATCCGAGAGCGAGGACGAGTCGGAGGCCGAGTCTGAGCGAAGCCACGGATCTGCATCCGTTTCCGAAGGGCTAGACTCCACTGTAAGTATTCCGAGACTTAATAACTTAGTCAATTATTTATTACGCAAGTTAGCTAAGTCAAACCTTAGGATTAAATCACTTCTAAAGGAAGTAGCTGTCCTTAAAGAAGTGACTAACATTAAATCCATACCTGATCAAGTTCAAACTGAAAATTCTACTCATGTTCAAAAACTTGAGGAAGAAAATTCAAGTTTGAAAAATCAGGTCAAGGATTTAAAAAATACCTTAGAACGGTTTTCTTTAGGCTCCAAGAATCTTGACCTAATTCTTGGGACACAAAAAGCCGTTTACAATAGAACTAGACTAGGATATAAAAGTAAAAAGAAATATAAATCTTATTTAACCTTAATAAACAAACAAAATAGTACATCAGTCCAAGCATGGGTTCCCAAGTCCAAATTGGTCAATCAAATTGGACTTGGTCAATATTGGGTCCCGAAGTATCAAATACACTACCTTGATAGGCCATATCGAGGCTATGATCCAGGGGGAATCAAAAGAAAAATGATCTTAATAAATCAAAATTCAAAATCAATTTAAAATTTTGAAATTAAAATATTAAATCAAAATTCAAAATCAAATTAAAAATTCGAAATTAAAATATTAATTCAAAATTCAAAATCAAATTAAAAATTCGAAATTAAAATATTCAAAATTCAAAATCAAATTAAAAATTCGAAATTAAAATATTCAAAATTCAAAATCAAATTAAAAAATTTGAAATTAAAATATTAAATCAAAATTCAAAATCAAATTAAAAATTTGAAATTAAAATATTAATTCAAAATTCAAAATCAAATTAAAAATTTGAAATTAAAATATTAAATCAAAATTCAAAATCAAATTAAAAATTTGAAATTAAAATATTAATTCAAAATTCAAAATCAAATTAAAAATTCGAAATTAAAATATTCAAAATTCAAAATCAAATTTAAAAATTCAAAATTAAAAGATAGATGGAGGATCCAGAATAGCTGGCACCCCCAACTGAACTACCCGATAGGGTAACTGAACTTAATCTACCCGAAATGGGTAAAATAAGAGTAGACTACCTGGCAGGGTAATTAAGGTTAGATTGAAACAGACTAGGTTTAACTTGACCCACGGTACTGGTGAAGTTTTTGGATGATAGTACGTTAGGGAAGCTTGGGCATCGCATGTCTAGGAAGATATGGCTTCGACCTGGTGCATTTGGCCAAGTGGAACTGAACGAAGCTACCCTTAAATGGATCCTAACTAGTTAGACCAAGGTTTAGTATTAAGTTCAATGGGTAGGACTATTTGGAAAACCTCGAAGTCATGGTTACTTTAATGAGTTCCTTGTGACTCACCATAGCCCAGAAGTTTATCCAAAGAATGCTTACTTGTTGAACCTAAAGCTAAACCTGAATCTAACACAAAGTTAAACTAGACCCTTATATTCAACCTTAATTCATCTCACAACAATTATAGGGTTCCCTGATTGACAATTTTAGATCGGGTGAGATGACTAGGAAATTAAAATTGACTTAACTTAAATCAAGTTAATTAACAATTAATTTATTTTAACTCGAATTATTTTCAAAATTATTTTAAAAACTTAATTTCAAAGTTATTTTAAAAACTTAACTTCAAAATTATTTAAAAAACTTAACTTCAAAATTATTTTAAAAACTTAATTTCAAAATTATTTTTAAAACTTAATTTCAAAATTATTTTAAAAACCTAATTTCAAAATTATTTTAAAAACTTAATTTCAAAATTATTTTAAAAACCTAATTTCAAAATTATTTTAAAAACTTAATTTCAAAATTATTTTAAAAACTTAATTTCAAAATTATTTCAAAAACCTAATTTCAAAATTATTTTAACTTAATTTCAAAATTATTTTAAAAACTTAATTTCAAAATTATTTTAAAAAACCTAATTTCAAAATTATTTTAAAAACTTAATTTTAAAATTATTTTAAAAACTTAATTTCAAAATTATTTTAAAACTTAATTTCAAAATTATTTTAAAAACTTAATTTTTAAAATTATTTTTTTTAAAAAAACTAAATTTTAAAATTATTTTAAAGCTAAATTTCACTCAATCCTTTTAAAAACTTAATTCTAAACACTTCTCAAAACGTTAATTTAATTAAAAAACAACCATAGAGTTAAGTGCTTGCTAACTTAGATTGAGTAAGATAGAAAATCTAAGGAGTCTACTTCAATTTAGCTATCTTTAAATCCACTAAAAAGAAACCAATTCAACTACCTCATGTGTAGGAATTGGATCAATGGATGTTGGATAGTGGCTGCTCCAGACACATGACTGGAGATAAATTGAAGTTTACTAAACTCAAGTACAAGAATTTAGGATCGGTTGCATTCGGCAACGACGGTAAACTTAAAGTAATCGGAAAAGGTAATATTGAACTTAGTTCCGATTTCATTATTCGAAATGTTTTATTGGTTGAAATTCTAACTTTAATTTACTAAGTATAAGTCAATTGTGTGACAGTGGATATCTAGTCAATTTTGATAAATCTGAGTGTCTAGTTAAAAACATTGAAAACCCTGAGATTAGACTTAAGGGGCTAAGGAAGAACAACATCTACACAATTGACCTATCAATATCCTCAATAAAGTGTCTCTTGACACAACAAGAGGAAACCCAATTGTGGCACAGAAGACTGGGTCACACTCACACTAGACTCATTGCAAAAATGAGTCAAAATGATCTAGTTAGAGGTTTGCCCAAATTAAAATTTATTGAAAACTCAATCTGTGATGTGTCTCAAAAAGGAAAACAAACCAAGTCAACCCACAAGTCAACCAACCTAGAAAGAACTAACTCCTTACTTGAGCTCCTTCACCTTGACCTATTTGATTCTGTAACGACCTGCCTTCTACTAACTAAGCTGTAAGGCCGGACCGTCACATTATGCTGTGCTAAACTATTCCCTGACCATCATTAAACCTAGTTGCGGAACTGTACTATTTAAAATTTTGCTAAACTATTATCATTTCTTTATTCTATATGTGCTAGAGGGTGTAATCTAAGCTATTCATAATATATTTTACATCCCTCATGGTCAAGGAGCTGCACTAAAGGTTTCCCGGCTGATTTCAGGCCTCCCAATCGATCCACAGATCGATTGGAAGGGTCGAATCGATCCGGTGATCGATTCAGCAGGCTACTGTATGTGGGACTTAGGTTGGATCGATCCAGTGATCGATCCAGCCGCTACTGTGCTCGGGGCAATATTCTGGATCGATCGGCTGATCGATCTAGACTGGTCAATCGATCCAGTGATCGATCCCAGAGCCTTCTGTTCGCGACAGAATTTGCTGGATCGATCGGCTGATCGATCCAGAGGTCTACTGTTCGTGGTACGAACTTCTCAATCGATCGGCCGATCGATTGAGAAGCCTCCAATCGATCGGCCGATCGATTGGGGTTCTGATTTCGTACCAGAAGCCTGATTTTAGCACTATTTCGTGCCTCAATCACCCATACAAGTTCTAAAACAACTGGAAAACATTCTAATAGCAAACAACTAACATTCCAAACATGATCACTAACAACCTAAGCAGGTTTTCTATAATTCCATGCATTTAGACGACTAAACAAACAAAAGAACATAAAAAGAAATGCTAAGTTCTTAAATGTTCTAGTTCTCCCAAGGTCTTTATTCCAAGCTCCATCCACACACATCTTCATCGCTGCATTGACCTCCAACCTCCACTAGTCCATCTTCCCTTTACCTTTATCTGCAGTATAAGGAAAAAGTATCTATAAGCTTGAGAGCTTAGTAAGAAACCATCTACCTCACTAAAACATGCATACGGTGCAATTATGATTTGAAAACGTGCTATTTGAAATACAACTGAATATGCTAAGCATGGCATGACATACAAAACATAGAATTTAGAAACTGATCATGGCAATAAAAGCTAATCATAAACTGTCACATTATAGCAATAGGATAACTAAACTGATACTAAAACTGAGTTAAGCCAATACTGATATGATGCTAAAGCTGTACTGAACTCACATAACTATTTCGTGGGGTTTGAAAACTATATTCATAATTAGATTAAAATAATAATCAACTTGCTGTTTGGGCCCGGCAACTGTACTTGCTGTGCGCGCATCCCTAACTAAACCCGGGTTTGCAAGTCCCGAATTTAGTAGGGTTACTAGGTTATCTGAACCTAGGGACGACTGTGGGAGTCCAACCCAGTGGATATCTAATCCAGTACAGTGCCACTGAGAAAGTAAAATATTGAACATAAGCTAATAACTATTGTCTTGCTTTTACTAGGTTGTCTAAACCCAGAACTAGGTTATCTGAACCTCAAGGCGACTGTGGGAGCCCACCCATTGGACATCTAGTCCATAATAACTGTAGCAAGACTAAATAAGCTGTAAAATGCTTCTATTGCATTTATCTAGGCTACTAAAATGCTTAAGTTGCATTTTAACTATGCTATTAATTTGATCGAACACTTGGTATACGCTAGTTCGCATCCTTTGTGTCGAAAAACTGCATATAGCTAAATTAAAAGCATACAATCATCCGAAAAGCTACTTATACTGCAGGTGAGGGGTTTCTTACCTCTTATGCTAGATTTCTTACGATTCTAATCGCTAGATTTTCGGAGAAGACGATCCTTTCGACAATCTTCTTGCGTCTATGAGTTCCTCTCGCGGAGGGGAGCGTCCTCGTATCCAAGATGTCGCTGGAAAGTCCTCCTATGGCCCTAGGGATGAAATCCCTAGGTGTGCTTGTGGTTGACACCGAAAGAAGGAGGAGGGGAAGTGGGCGGCGGTGAGGGTTTGAGGGAGAGGAAAAGTTACGTTAAAAATAACTCTTCACCTATTAATTCCCTATTTATATTAAGTGGGTAATTCCGCCCAACTCTAATATAAATTTAATTGTTTCCCTTTCCTTTCAGCATGGCCCTGCTGGGTTCACTTGGTTACTAAGGTTCACCATAAGTCGTAGAACCCAATAGGTCTCGGGTTCAATTCCCGCGTAAACTATTTTCGTTTTCTATTTATTTTTGCTACTTCCGCTACTCTAAAAATTCTGTAAAAATATCCTAAAATTCCAGAAAAATCATAGAATATTTCTAAAATAATTTTGAGAATTTTCGGGCGTTACAATCCCCCATTCCTTATAAAAAGTTCGTCCTCGAACTTAGAATAACTCTGGGTACTTCTGTCTCATACTGACTTCTGTCTCCCAGGTTGCCTCCTCTGTTGTGTGACTTTGCCAAATTACTTTCACTAATGGTACTTCCTTGTTGCGTAATTTTTTAACTGCTCGGTCTATTATCTGAATAGGCCGACTGTCATAGCTGAGGTCTTCGCGGACTTGTACCGACTGGGACTCAATCACCTGGGTGGCATCTGGGGTATGCTTCTTCAGCATAGAGACATGAAATACATTATGAATAGCTGACATCTCCTGAGGTAGCTCTAGCTCATATGCTACTTTGCCAACTCTCTTGCTGATAAGGTATCGTCCCACATATCTGGGACTTAGTTTGCCCTTCTTCCCAAAACGCATCACTCCCTTCATGGGAGCTACTCTGAGGAACACTAAATCCCCAATCGAAAATTCTAAGGGTCTGCGCCATGTATCAGCATAGCTTTTCTGGCGGCTCTGAACTGTCTCTATCCTCTGGCGGATCTGCTGTATAGCTGCTGTGGTATCTGCCACTAGATCTGTCTGAAGTTCTAGTTCTTTCTGTTCACCACTCTCATACCAGTAGATTGGAGATCTACACCTCCGCTCGTAGAGAGCCTCGTAAGGTGCCATGTCGATAGTGGCCTGATAGCTATTGTTGAATGCAAATTCTGCTAAGCTCAGATATTTGCACCAACTTCCTTTGAAATCTAGGGCACATGCTCGGAGCATATCTTCGAGTACCTGATTTACTCGCTCTGTTTGACCATCTGTCTAAGGATGGAAAGCTGTGCTGAACTTTAACTTCGTGCCCAATGCTGACTGTACACACTCCCAGAAGTGAGAGGTGAACCTACTATCTCTATCTGATATAATAGTCCGTGGGACTCCATGTAATCTGACAATCTCCTTGAGGTACAACTGAGCTAGCTGTTCCATGGAGTAGGATATCCTGATAGCTAAGAGTGGGCTGATTTAGTCAACCTGTCGACTATTACCTAGATGGTATCAAAACCATTCGTGGTTCTGGGTAGTCCCACTATAAAATCCATGGAAATATCTTCCCACTTCCATTCTAGAATCTGAATAGGCTGTAGAACTCCTCCTGGTCTTTGGTGTTCTGCCTTAACCCTCTGACAGGTTAGGCAGATGCTAACATATCGAGCGATGTCTCTCTTCATCCCAGGCCACCAAAAATGTTTCTTCAAGTCGTAGTACATTTTGGTGGAGCCAGGATGCATCGCATAGGGAGTCTTGTAAGCCTCATCTAAAATCTTGCTTCGTAGTTCCTCCTGATCTGGAAAGCATAATCTATCACTAAAGTATAATACCCCGCTATCTGATATTCTGAACTCTCCACCATCTGATTCTGCTATCCCTTGCTTGATTTTCTGAATTTCAGGATCCTGTTCCTGAGCTGTCTGAATGTCACCAAGCAAGGTAGACTCTAATGTCATAGCAGAGAGCTGTCCAACTATGAGTTCGAGACCGAAATCTGTGATCTCTTTCTGTAGGGGCGGTGACACGGCTGCTAGTGATAATAAGGTAGCACTGGACTTCCTGCTAAGTGCGTCTGCTACCCTATTGGCTTTCCCTGGGTGGTAGAGGATGTCTATATCGTAGTCCTTGACCAGCTCTAGCCATCTGCGCTGTCGCATATTCAGATCCTTCTGAGTGAAGAAGTACTTCAGACTCTGATGATCTGTATACACTCTGCATTGAGCTCCATACAAGTAATGTCTCCAAATCTTGAGAGCGAACACCACTACTGCAAGCTCAAGGTCATGAGTGGGGTAATTCCTCTCATAATCCTTGAATTGTCTGGAGGCGTAGGCGATTACCTTGCCATCTTGCATCAGCACTGCTCCTAGTCCCAACTTAGAGGCATCACTATATATATCAAAGCTATCTGTGTTCTCTGGTAGAGTCAGAATAGGTGCACTGGTCAATCTCCTCTTTAGCTCGCTAAAGCTGTTCTCACAGTCCTCTGTCCACTGAAATTTTCTGTTCTTTCTGGTAAGAGCTGTCAGTGGGGAGGCTATCCTGGAGAAGTCCTCCACGAATTTTCTGTAATAACCTGCTAATCCCAGAAAGCTTCTGATCTCCCTGGCATTCTTGGGCCTTTTCCAGTTACTCACGGCTTCTATCTTACTGGGGTCTACCATGACACCATCCTTTGAGATGATGTGACCCAGAAAAGCTACCTGATCGAGCCAAAATTCACATTTCGTGAACTTGGCGTACAGCTGGTTCTGCTGGAGGGTCTGTAATACTATTTTCAGGTGCTCTGCATGTTCTTCCTGAGTTCCTGAATAGAGAAGGATGTCATCGATAAACACAATAACAAATCTATCTAGGTAGTCCCTGAATACTCTATTCATGAGGTCCATGAAAGTAGCTGGAGCATTTGTCACGCCTAAGGGCATGACTACGAACTCGTAATGTCCGTATCTAGTCCTGAATGCTGTCTTGGGTATATCCCCTTCTTTAACTTTCACCTGATGATAACCTGATCGGAGGTCTATTTTAGAGAACGCTGCTGCTCCCTTTAGCTGATCGAACAAGTCATCTATTCTGGGAAGAGGATACTTGTTCTTGATGGTGACTTGGTTCAATGCTCTGTAATCTATGCACAGGCGCATGCTTCCGTCCTTTTTCTTCACGAACAATACAGGCGCTCCCCATGGTGAGTGACTAGGGCGTATGAAGCCTTTGTCAAGCAGCTCCTGTAGTTGCTCATGAAGTTCCTTCAGTTCTACTGGAGCCATGCGATAAGGTGCCTTGGAGATAGGATTTGTACCGGGAGTGAGTTCTATCTCAAATTCAATCTCCCTGTCTGGTGCTAGGCCTGGTAACTCTTCAGGGAAGACTGCTGGGTAGTCACATACGACTCGGGCCTCTACTAGCTGTTGGTCCTTGTCCTGACTGGTACTGACTACGTGTGCTAAAAACCCCGTACATCCTGAATCCATTAATCTCTGCGCTTTCATAGCTGAGAGAAACTTCTTGGCCTTTCTCTTGGGTTCCCCGATAAACTCGAACTGTGCTTCTGCTTCAGGTTGGAATACGACTTTTTATTTACGACACTCGATGGAGGCACCGCATCTGCTCAAGAAGTCCATTCCAAAGATGACATCGTAGTCAGTCATATTTAGCACTATCAGATCACAAAAGAGTTCTTTGTCTGCTATAATGACTGGCACTGCTCTGAGCCAGTGCGTGGATGCCATAATTTCTCCTGAAGGTAACGTTGTCAAGAACTGACTACTGAGTACCTCTGGGGGTATTGCTAACTTCTCGACAAATGCCCTGGATACATAAGAATGAGTTTCCACAGTATCGAATAAGACAATTGTACTTTGCTGTAAAATACTAATCTGACCTGAAACAACTGTCGAGACATTTGCCACGTCCTCTCTGGTGAGTGAGTAGATCCTCGCATTGGTCATAGCTGGAGGGGCTTCTAATCTGCCCTGGCTGATGTGTGGACCATCTAGAGCGGCCTGCATCTGATGTAACTGAGCGGGCTGGCCTCCATACTGAACCGGCTGTGGTAGAGGAACACTAGTCTTGTTCGGGCACTGCTTAGCCATATGCCCTTCCTGTCCACATTCAAAGCATCCTCGTGTGCCCTTGCGACAAACTCTTGGGTGAAATTTCCCACAAGTAGCACACTTTGGATAACTAGGCTGTTTACTGGCTGGTCCTCCCTTTGGGTAACTCCCTGGTTTGCGCTTGTTGCTGGAGTTCCCTTTCCAGTTAGAGCTGTGGCCCTGTTGTTTCTGAGTACTTGAGCCTCCTTGACCTTTGGATTCTGAGAGAACTTGCTTCTGCTGCTTAATATTATTCTGGTAGTGCTCGGTGGTCAGAGCACTGCTGACTAGTTCTTCAGTGGTTTGCGGCCTATGAATGCCGCCAGCCACGTTCATCGCTATTTCCGGCCTCAGCATCTTGAGCATCAACCGAACTCGTTCTTTTTCTGTGCTGACTAGTTCAGGGCATAGGCGAGCCAATCTGTTGAATTTCTTCACGGCTTCCTCAACTGATAGGTTGCCCTGACGGAACTCAGTGAACTCGTCGTAGTGACGGTTCGTGACCCGCATGTGAAAGAACTCCTCAAAGAATTCTTTCTCGAAGTCAGCCCATGTCATCTGGTTTACTGGGCGCTTCGCTCTGATTCTCTCCCACCACATGCGTGCATCTCCTGTCAGGTAGAAGGTTCTGGCCAGTCCAGAAGCTCCATCGTACTCTCCAGTGTTTTGAACCAGGCTTGAGCATCCCATGGTTCACTGGTGCCTGAGAAGTTCTCGGGCTTGACTCTCTGCCACTGGATCAGATAGGCTTCTCTCTTTGCCTCTGCTGTCGGGGCTACTGGTGGAACCTCTAAAACTACTGGCGTTGCTAAGTTTGGTTCCGGGGTGACTGTGGGAGTATTCTGCTGATTAGCTTTTAAAGTGGCTATCTCCTGTTGCTGTTCAGCTAACTGCTGTTGTAACTGAGCCACTAATGCTGTCAGGTCTGGGGGAGGCACTGAACTGCCTGCCTCATGCTGGGGCTCAGTGGCTGGTGCCCTTCTAGTTGGGCATCCTCGTGCCATCTCTAAAGGAACAAAGGACATACATAACTAAAGCAATCATGTTTATACAACTACTATCACTATCATGTTAAGTACTATCATCAATAAACATGCTACAGTATCTATAAACATGAAAGAAAGAACATAATAAAGTGAGAGACGTTTCTTACTTGGAAGCTACAGGTTCAATGCTGATGTGTGTGTAGAAAGTATGGAAACTGCTCTAATACCACTCTATAACGATCTGCCTTCTACTAACTAAGCTGTAAGGCCGGACCGTCACATTATGCTGTGCTAAACTATTCCCTGACCATCATTAAACCTAGTTGCGGAACTGTACTATTCAAAATTTTGCTAAACTATTATCATTTCTTTATTCTATATGTGATAGAGGGTGTAATCTAAGCTATTCATAATATATTTTACATCCCTCATGGTCAAGGAGCTGCACTAAAGGTTTCCCGACTGATTTCAGGCCTCCCAATCGATCCACAGATCGATTGGAAGGGTCGAATCGATCGGGTGATCGATTCAGCAGGCTACTGTATGTGGGACTTAGGTTGTATCGATCCAGTGATCGATCCAGCACGCTACTGTGCTTGGGGCAATATTCTGGATCGATCGGCAGATCGATCCAGATTGGCCAATCGATCCAGTGATCGATCCCAGAGCCTTCTGTTCGCGATAGAATTTGCTGGATCGATCGGCTGATCGATCCAGAGGCCTACTGTTCGTGGTACGAACTTCTCAATCGATCGGCTGATCGATTGAGAAGCCTCCAATCGATCGGCCGATCGATTGGGGTTCTGATTTCGTACCAGAAGCCTGATTTTAGCACTATTTCGTGCCTCAATCACCCATACAAGTTCTAAAACAACTGGAAAACATTTAATAGAAAACAACTAACATTCCAAACATGATCACTAACAACCTAAGCAGGTTTTCTATAATTCCATGCATTTAGACGACTAAACAAACAAAAGAACATAAAAAGAAATGCTAAGTTCTTAAATGTTCTAGTTCTCCCAAGGTCTTTATTCCAAGCTCCATCCACACACATCTTCATCGCTGCATTGACCTCCAACCTCCACTAGTCCATCTTCCCTTTACCTTTATCTGCAGTATAAGGAAAAAGTATCTATAAGCTTGAGAGCTTAGTAAGAAACCATCTACCTCACTAAAACATGCATACGGTGCAATTATGATTTGAAAAAGTGCTATTTGAAATACAACTGAATATGCTAAGCATGGCATGACATACAAAACATAGAATTTAGAAACTGATCATGGCAATAAAAGCTAATCATAAACTGTCACATTATAGCAATAGGATAACTAAACTGATACTAAAACTGAGTTAAGCCAATACTGATATGATGCTAAAGCTGTACTGAACTCACATAACTATTTCGTGGGGTTTGAAAATTATATTCATAATTAGATTAAAATAATAATCAACCTGCTGTTTGGGCCCGACAACTGTACTTGCTGTGCGCGCATCCCTAACTAAACCCGGGTTTGCAAGTCCCGAATTTAGTAGGGTTACTAGGTTATCTGAACCTAGGGACGACTGTGGGAGTCCAACCCAGTGGATATCTAATACAGTATAGTGCCATTGAGAAAGTAAAATACTGAACATAAGCTAATAACTATTGTCTTGCTTTTACTAGGTTGTCTAAACCCAGAACTAGGTTATCTGAACCTAGAGGCGACTGTGGGAGCCCACCCATTGGACATCTAGTCCATAATAACTGTAGCAAGACTAAATAAGCTGTAAAATGCTTCTATTGCATTTATCTAGGCTACTAAAATGCCTAAGTTGCATTTTAACTGTGCTATTAATTTGATCGAACACTTGGTATGCGCTAGTTCGCATCCTTGGTGTCGAAAAACTGCATATAGCTAAATTAAAAGCATACAATCATCCGAAAAGCTACTTATAATGCAGGTGAGGGGTTTCTTACCTCTTATGCTAGATTTCTTACGATTCTAATCGCTAGATTTCCGGAGAAGACGATCCTTTCGACAATCTTCTCACGTCTATGCGTTCCTCTCGCGGAGGGGAGCATCCTCGTATCCAAGATGTCGCTGGAAAGTCCTCCTATGGCCCTAGGGACGAAATCCCTAGGTGTGCTTGTGGTTGGCGCCGAAAGAAGGAGGAGGGGAAGTGGGCGGCGGTGAGGGTTTGAGGGAGAGGAAAAGTTACGTTAAAAATAACTCTTCACCTATTAATTCTCTATTTATATTAAGTGGGTAATTCCGCCCAACTCTAATATAAATTTAATTGTTTCCCTTTCCTTTCAGCACGGCCCTGCTGGGTTCACCTGGTAACTAAGGTTCACCATAAGTCGTAGAACCCAATAGGTCTCGGGTTCAATTCCCGCGTAAACTATTTTCGTTTTCTATTTATTTTTACTACTTCCGCTACTCTAAAAATTTTGTAAAAATATCCTAAAATTCTAGAAAAATCATAGAATATTTCTAAAATAATTTTGAGAATTTTTGGGCGTTACAGATTCACATGGAGCTAAGTCACTAAACAAGAACCAATATTGCTTAGTGATAATTGACGACTACACTAGGTACACATGGGTAAAATTCCTAAAAACAAAAGATGAAACCTATGAAACATTTAGTAGTTTTTGCAAATTAACGGAAAATGAAAAAGACTCTAAAATTAAAAGAATAAGAAGTGATCACGGGGGAGAATTTGAAAATCATATGTTTACCCAATTTTATAAAACAAATGGATATCAACATGAATTTTCATGTCCTAGAGCCCCCCCAAAAAAATGGTCTAGTGGAACGTAAAAACAGAACACTACAAGAAGCCGCTAGGACTATGTTAAACGAATATAATTTAAATCATCAATTTTGAGCTAAAGCAATAAACACTGTAAATTATATTCAAAACAGAATTTTAATTAACAAAACTCACAATAAAACACCTTATGAACTTTACTATCATAAAACTCCCAACCTAAACTATTTAAAAGTATTTGGTTGTACAGTTCACATTTTAAATACTAAATATTACTTAGGAAAATTCACACCCAAATCTAACCAAGGAATATTTTTAGGATACTCCTCAACCAGTAGGGCCTTTAGAGTATATAATCAAAATACCTTGAAAGTTGAAGAAACAACTAATATAATTTTTGATGAAGAAAACAACCCACCTAATATAAATGAAAATATTGACATCAATCCAAGAACTATAGAAGATGATGAAATCCTACCTAACCTTAATAAACCAGAAGAACCAGTTCCTGACCCACAAATAAGACCAACTAGAGTAAGCACCTCTCACCCACCTGACCAAATTTTGGATGACCCAAACCTAGGAGTTAGAACTAGATCCTCCAATAGAAACCTTAGTCCATTAGGATATTATTAGCCTATGCAGCAAATAAAGGGTTTAAGTTATACCAAATGGACGTTAAGTCAGCCTTTTTAAATGGGTTTATCAAAGAAGAGTTCTACTACGTAAGCCAACCTCCAGGATTTGAAGACTTAGACTACCCAAACCATGTATTTAAACTAAAAAAAGCGTTATATGGACTAAAACAAGCCCCCAGAGCATGGTATGAAAGATTATCTAATTACTTAATATCTAAAGATTTTAACCAAGGACAAATAGATCCGACCTTATTCGTAAAAACTATAGAAAAAGACATCTTTATAGCCCAAATCTATGTTGACGACATAATTTTTGGCTAAACTAACTCAAAATTTTTAAAAGAATTTGTTAAATTAATGGAAATTGAATTTGAAATGAGTATAGTTGGGGAACTCAACTTTTTCCTAGGCTTACAAATAAAACAAACCAAAGATGGAATCTACATTTATCAAACTAAATATGCTAAGGAGTTAATTAAAAAATTCTGCATGGAAAATTCAAAAATTATAAATACTCCAATGGCAACCAACATTAACATTGACTCTGACCCTGAAGGAAAACCAGTAGATCCAAAGTACTATAGGAGTGCCATAGGTAGCTTACTTTACCTAACTGCAAGCTGACCCGACATATTGTTTGCAGTAGGTATGTGCGCAAGATACCAATCCTGTGCAAAAGAGTCACACCTAACATATGTTAAAAGAATACTTAGATATATTAAAGGAACTCTAAATGTAGGACTTTGGTACCCAAGAACTTGCACCTTTGACCTTTATGACTATTCTGATTCAGACTATGTCGGGTGCAAATTAGATAGAAAAAGTACAAGTGGGAGCTGCCAGATTCTAGGTCAGTGCCTAGTACGTTGGTCAAGCAGAAAGCAACATTGTGTTGCTCTATCCACTACGGAAGCTGAATACATAGCTCTAGGAGAATATGCATCTCAATTGTTGTGGATGATGCATACATTAAAAGACTATCAACTATAATATAAAAATACAAAAATCTTTATTGATAATATCAGCTCAATTAATCTGACTAAAAATCCTATTCACCATTCTAGGACTAAACACATAGAAGTAAAACATCATTTTGTAAGAGATCACGTAGCTAAAGGTGAAATTGCACTCAACCATGTTGAGTCCAAATCAAACCTAGCTGACATCTTTACAAAACCCTTACCTGAACTTGAGTTCAGTGCACTTAGAAGGCAAATAGGAATGTGTTGGGTAGAGTAGGTGTCTCATTTTGTTATCTTATTTTTTAAATCTAGGAAAAATAGTTTTCAAAAACCCAATTTATTAGATTTTTCAAAAGTTGGACTTAGCCTAAGCTTTCCCCCTAGAAATCTTGTTCCCCTAGACTTAAGCTAGAGCATCTCACAAACACCTAGGTATACTTTGATTATGTTTGAAAGACATAGAACGGTGTGAGATGCATAGGGTACAGCCTGGACTCAAGAATGCTTATATCTGTGCATCAATATGAGTCTGGGCGTTAAACACGTAACATACATCAATCAAGTCAAGTCTTCCAGCTCTAGTCAAATCTAACTGGACCAAATTGACTTAACTTGACTAACCATGTGAAAGCTGTTGCCCTGTAGGCAATCGGCAAGTAGCTAAAGGTTAGATAGTTAGTAAAGGACACTCAGTTTTTTGGTTAAGCATGTTTTGATCTTTACGGCTCTGATACCTCTTAAAAGTTAATCTAATAAACTTGACTCATGCTTGGACTTAAGGACCAACTAACTTTTTAAACCAAATTTTTAGCTACTCTGCTCCCTCCTAGCACTAAAACTTAATAAGTACTGTTTAAAATTAAACTAAGTTTTTTTCTCTAAGCTATAGCTTTCAAAATCCAATACTTGCAAAGAGCTTAACTTTATTTTCAAAACTTTAAAACTTAGCTCACTTTGAAATCTAACTTTATAAATTCTTGTTTTCTTAAGTAAAGCACAGTTTTCAAAATTAAAAAGCTACTTCAAAAGTATTTTCTTTCTAAATAAAAATTATAGTTTTACTAGCTTTTTAAACTATCAAAAAGATCCACTTTCTAGTAGTTTTATAATTTTAAGTTTCCAAAAAGCTAACATCATTTTCTCACTTAGCTAAACTATTAAATGTTTTTCAAACTCTTGTTAAATCAAATGACTATTTTTGCTTATTTTTGATATATGGCAAAGGGGGAGAGTAGAAAATTCAAATACTTCAAACTTAAAATAATGAATATTAAAGGGGGAGCAACAGTTAAGGGGGAGCCTATACGTTAAATTCATAAAGTTTACCTTAGCAAAATAATTTGCTAAGCTTGCTTTAAATGTTTTTTGTCTGATATCTGTTTACTTAACTTTGAATTCGAGTTCCCATAATCAAAAAGGGGGAGATTTTTGATGCGGGAAGCATCCGATGATCGAACTCATATTTTGATAATGGCAAAGGATTCAAGGTTAAGGTACCTTGTGATCTAACAAGTCTGCTTGAGTATTTCAGGAAAGTCCTGGCTGCGGTTAGGCAAAGGGAAAAATCCTAGGGGGTGGTAACCCTAGGTCATAGGGGGAGGTAACCCTATGCGGAAAGTCTTGGCAGGTCGATGGCTTCAGGCAAAAGTCCTAGGGGGTGGTAACCCTAGGTGGAAAGTCCTGGTGTCGCGAACCAGGTTAAAGACTGGACTAGCCAGGAAGCGGATGTCCATCAGAAAGTCCGGAAGCATCGAGTGCTGAAAAAAAGTCCAGTCGATCTGGAGGATCGCACTGGCAACAGGTAAATCTCCTGAGTGGAGTAGGTGAGGACGCGTTCCCCGTAGAGGGAACAGTAGGCGTCGGGTCGACCTAGGGTTTCCGGTAGGAAATCCGAAGTCAGACCCGGACAGTCCTGAGACTGTCACAATATTCTTGATCATATTTATACTGTCATTTTATGCTAACTTTGTGCTGCAGGGTATTTTTGTGATTAACATATCTTGCAGGGACCAAAGTGCACAATTACTCTCGGATGAACATTGTCCGAGGCCCCTCCATGGAGTTTGGAGGCGCCTCGGGTGCAAAACCTGAGCTGGCTGCGAAGCAAGCTTGGAGGCGCCTTGAAGGAAGCTAAGGCGCCTTGGACAGCTTCATGAAGGTGCCTTGGAGTGGCTGGAGGCGCCTTGAACCTGATAAGGTTCGACCAGTTCAGCACTTATCTCCGCGGCTGACTCGGCTCATTCAAGGCACCTTGGTGAACAATAGAAGGCGCCTTGAACACCCTTTATAAGTGGTCTCGACCAGCATCTCAATACAACATTTTCCAAGTCTTCTGTCTCCAACGTGCTGCTCTAAAAGACGCCCGAAAGTGCTACTACAAGTTTACGACGACCCGAAGCTCCGAGATTCTACTCTTGTCGTCGGTATAATTAGTTTTTGCATTTACCTGTACTTCATCTTGTAATCATTTTATCGAGCTTATAGTTGTTGCCCACGCAAAGTGATCAAGGATCGCGGGCCTTCGAGTAGGAGTCGATCAAGGCTCCGAACGAAGTAAAATTCTCTGTGTCCTTCTGTTTGTGTTTCTTTATTTTATTCCGCTGCGTTTTAATTACTCCGATAGTTTTGCGATTCGAAAAACGAAATAGCCACGAGCGCTATTCACCCCCCCTCCTCTAGCGCGTCTCGATCCAACATTTAGTGGTATGAATTATTATTGATGAACTTGAGTTAGTTGTTCGCAGCGAACACAGGAAGCTCAAGCTCATCGGGAGACCAAAACTAATTTCTCATCTCGGTCCTAGTTGTAGCCTCTATAAATGCTTGTATCCACAAAGTCCACTTCTTATGCAAGTAATGGGTCGGACGCATCCTTGCTTGGAGCAAGGGGGCCAGCCAAGCATTATTTGGAGCCCAAGAGGTGGTCGGCCCCAAGCACATCTTGGTGTCCAAGATGTGGCTGACCACATAAGTTAAAAGGAAGTTTTAATTTTTGTTTAAAACTTTCCTTTTTAGCGGCCACATGAAGAATAAAAGGAATTTTTAATTTTGTATTAAAAATTTCCTTTTATAGCCATCTTCATGGTTTTAAAAGAGATTTTTAAAATTTTAAAATCTTTCCTTTTATAGCTATCTACAAAGGATTAAAGGGAGATTTTAATTTTGTTAAAATCTTTCCTTATTTGCAGTTATCTAAAAGCGAGATTTTAATTTTTGATAAAAATTTTCTTTTTTTAACCATGATTTAAAAAGAGAAGTTTTAATTAATCTTTCTTTTTTTGTAGTTGTCTACATGTTTTAAAAGAGAGAGATTAATTTTAAAACTTT
This sequence comes from Zingiber officinale, assembly GCF_018446385.1. NCBI lineage: Eukaryota > Viridiplantae > Streptophyta > Magnoliopsida > Zingiberales > Zingiberaceae > Zingiber > Zingiber officinale. The sequence continues at coordinate 62,308,897 of NC_055996.1, forward strand.
TCTTTTGTTGCCATGTACAATAGGAAATTTAAAAGAGAGAAATTTTAATTGTTGTTAAAATTTTCTTTTTTAAGGGGACGTCATAAATAAGGAAGTGTTAATTATGTTTAAAACTTTCTTTTTTTACCATGACCAAAGATTATAAAAGAGAAGAAGAGGGTGCCTCATGAGATACATGACCTAAGCCTTGCCTCCTCTCTTCTCTTCCTTGTGGCCGGCCCTCTCTCTTCCTCTTCTCACTTTGTTTTTCTCTTAGGCCAGCGGCACCATCTTCCTCTCTTCCCTTTCTTCTTTCTAAGGTATGTACCTATCTCATCTTCGTGGTCGAACCTTGAAAAGAAAAGAAGAGATCCTTGGTGGCCGGTTGTTTAGAGGGGAAGAAGAAAATATCCTATTTTGGCATCCCTTGGTGGGTCGAGTTTCTTGGAGGCAAAGAAGTGGTTCGGGTGGAGTTATCTTGGTAGATCGTTGCCCACACAACGTCCATGAGGAGGAGAGGAATACAACAGAAGATCAAGAGGTCTTTAACTACAAAGAAAGGTATAACTAATTAATGGTTTCTGCTTCGAATTAATTAGCTAGTTTTCTTTGCATGGATTCTGAAACACCAACACAAGAGGCTAGCAATTTTATATTTCTATTTCATGCTATCGATTTTGTATTTCGATTTTGCGCTTCAATCTTGTGTTTCTATTGTGGTCTCTGTAGTTAAACCTAGGGTTACTGTAAGAAGTTAAATATCCAATATCTTTGAAAGACTTTTTCTAGAAAGTGGTGGATGATCTCATATCCAAGAAGGCCTAGTGCCTCGCCATGTTTAACCTGGAAGCCAATCTTTGAAATAGATATTTAATCAACTTCTATAATATGGTTTAACTTAGGAAGATCACATCGGTTAAACTTGGAATAAAAATGTTAAGTATCATTTCCAATCTAAGTTTCACTTCTGAAGAGCAACTTGGGTTAATAATGTTAAGCATCGTTTGTAATCCAAGTTTAACTTCAATAGAGCACATGGGTAGCTAGGTTAAGTTCTGCGCTTGTATAAATTTTTGTACAAGGGAAACAATTGGTATCAGAGCTAGGTGTTTGCCTATGTGTTTGGTTTTTAGTTAATTATGTACTTTTCATACATAAGTTTAGGCAGGATAATAGTAGGATGTGCAAATAGATTAACTCTGTGGTTGTAGGCTCCAAATATTATGACCTATTGTGATTGTGTGTGATTGGACCCTTGGACATGTCAAGGGCATTTTATATGTGTGCATGATTGTAATTATTAAATACAGCAGGAGCTGTATTAGTTATTAGGATTTTACATTTTGTTCGATCTAGATTATATATACATTCCTTCGTGGAATATAGGATCGATAAATGTAAAATTTTATTTTTTTATCACGGATCATATCCTGCGAGGCGTGGTACTAATTGAGCAACAGAGGCACAGTGGAAAAGGAAGCATGATGGACACGATGACATAAACCCTTTGGTGGCAGCTAGGGTTGGTGGCATACGGAGGACAACATTGGATGAGGCCATAATAGTTGGAAAATTATTTTTCTTATTTATTGCCTTTTATGCTGTGTGTGCATGTTAAAATTCCTCGTCTCTAAATAACTAAGTGGGAGAGGAATTTTATTTTAATTCCACAATCTCCATTACTGGTTTATAAGTGATGCATTCAAACTTGCGTGTTGGCTCTGAGTGCCTTCCTCCACAACGGATGAGTTTGTTTGTGGATAACTAGATCAAACTTCCTTACTGGATGGTTATAGGAAATTATTTAGGAGCGTGTGATCTTCTCCAACTGAAGGGGCACAATCATATTTAATGGACTAAGTATCAAGTAATGGTATACACTTATGCACATTTAATAATATCCTTCCCATCGGACTCACTGCTATTATTTGTGTGACCGAAGAAAAACCAACTATTAATTTTATTTGTCATAAAGTTAGGATGACAAGATAATAAAATTAATGGGTAAAATCTCATCTTACAAATGTTTGAATTTGTATACGTCCACACTATCGTGACATACAAAATTCACGGTGTTTTGAGGTGTTGGTGAATTTAAATGATATTGTTTAAGAAATCAATATTATTTTAAATTCTAAAGTATTGACCAAATATTTTGTGATTCTTAAGATTTCAAATGGCCTTTAAACTTCCTGCTGTTGTATTAGAGAATAAACTTACTAGTCCCAATTATAATGATTGGAAACAAAACTTGGATACTAAGGTGGACTGCCCTCTCAAAAATGAGAACAATAATGGTGTATCTTATTCATTAGTTGTTGAAACATATTTAGTAGTGTTATCTACCGGTACTTGGTGTGTACATACGGGAGCCACTGATCATGTCTGCAATTCATTACAGGGGTTCCAGGAAACCCGACGACTACATGAAGGGGAAATCACCGTTTACATGGGCAATGCTACGAAAGTGGCGGCTGTTGCAGTAGGAGATGTTTATTTATCCTTTGATAGAAATAAAACATTGATTTTGAGAAATTGCCTTTATATACCAAGTTTTAGAAAGAATTTGATTTCAGTTTCTAAACTATATGAGGATGGATATTCTATTTCTTTTGATGACAAAGTAGCTGTCAAGAAAAATAGAGTAGTTATCTATTCTGGTACATTGGTTGGCAATTTATATACTCTAAATCCAATAACTCACACGATGCAACAAATGAAAATTAATAACAAATCTTCTAATTCTAATAAGAGAAAGCATCCTTCGGAAATGAACCAAACATATCTTTGGCATCTAAGGCTAGGTCATATTAACTTGAGTAGGATTCAAAGGTTAATAGCCGATGGACTTTTGGGTTCATTGGTGGTGGAAAACTTTCCAACCTGCGAATCTTGCTTGGAAGGAAAAATGATCAAGAGACCTTTTAAGGTCAAGAGGAATAGAGCCAAAGATGTGTTAGAATTGGTTCATTCGGATTTGTATGGACCTATAACTATCCAGGCAAGAGGTGGTTTCAAATATTTTGTCTCTTTTATAGATGACTATTTGAGACAGGGGTACATTTACTTGATGCGCCGTAAGTCTAAATGCTTTGATAAGTTCAAAGAGTACAAGATTGATATGGAGAAATGTCATGGTAAAAGTATCAAGGCACTACGGTCTGATCATGGTGGCGAGTACCTCTTAGGAGAGTTTAGGAATTACTTATCAGAGGTCGGGATTCAATCCCAACTGTCTGCACCTGATACACCCTAATAGAATGGTGTGGCGGAATGAAGGAATATGACTCTTATGGAAATGATTAGATCAATATGAGTTATTCAGAATTACCAAATTTGTTTTGGGGATATGTTCTGGAAACGACAGAGTACATTCTGAACATGGTACCTTCTAAGTCAGTACTCTCTACTCCCATAGAATTATGGAATGGGCTTAAGCTTAGTCTGAATATATTCGGATTTGGGGAAGTCCAGCACATGTGCTGAAGGGAGACACTGATAAGTTGGAATCATGTACAGAAGTTTACTTTTTTGTGGGTTATCCTAAAGGAACGAAAGGTGGTTTATTTAATAATCCTAAAGATCAGAAGGTCATTGTTAACACCAATGTCTGATTTTTAGAAGAAGACTATGTAATGAACCACAAGCCCATTAGTAAAATTGTTCTTGAGGAAATTAGAGAAGACACGTCTAATTTAGTACCAACTGTACAAGATGAGATACCATAAGAAACTGCAACATATGCCATAAATGATGAACAATTACAAGTAGTGTCTCGTCGTAGTGGGAGGGTTGTTAGGCAACCTGATAGATTCATATTTTTGGGAGAGTCTTCGGACTTGATTCTTGGTGAACGTGAACTTGATCCCCGGACATATGATGAAGCACTCCAAGATAAAGAAGCAGCATCTTGGCAAAGTGCAATGAACTCTGAAATAGAATCTATGTATTCTAATCAGGTCTGGGAGCTTGTAGAGCCACCAAATGGTGTAAAAATCATTGGATGTAAATTGGTGTACAAAAGAAAAAGAGGGACAGACGGAAAGGTGGAAACCTTCAAAGCAAGACTTGTTGCAAAAGGGTATACTCAGAAAGAGGGAATCGATTATGAGGAAACCTTTTCGCCGATACCCATGCCTAAGTCTATCCAGATTCATTTATCTATTGTCGCTCATATGGATTATGAGATTTGATAAATGGATATCAAGACAGCTTTCCTTAATGGAAGTCTTGAAGAAAACATCCATATGAAGCAACTAGAGGGATTCATTGCAAAGGGCCAAGAGCATCTTGTATGTAAGTTCAACCGGCCTATTTAAGGACTGAAGCAAGCTTCGAGATCTTGGAACATCCGATTTAATAGAGTGATCCAATCTTATGGATTCATTCAGTGTCTGGATGAGTCTTGTGTATACAAGAAGTGTGACGAAAATGTGGTGATATTTCTTGTACTATACATAGATGATATTTTGCTCATTGGCAACAATGTCAAAGTATTGTCAGACGTAAGGGTATGGTTGTCCAAGCAATTTGATATGAAGGATTGGGAGAATGTGGACATATTCTTGGGATCAAGGTAATAAGGGATCGTAAGAAAAGGATGTTGTGCTTATCCCAAGCTTCGTATATTGATACTATCCTTGCTCATTTTAGCATGCAAAACTCCAAGAAAGGTTTCTTATCCTTTCGACATAGAGTACTTTTATCAAAGGAGATGTCTCCTAAGACATCAAAAGAGATAGAGGAGATGAAGGCAGTTCCTTATGCTTCAGCTGTAGGAAGCCTGATGTATGCAATGCTATGTACGAGACCATCTGTTTTGTCGTGGGTATGGTTAGCAGATATCAAAGTAAGCCTAGACAAGGACATTGGACTGCCGTAAAGGATATATAAAGTACCTGAGAAGGACTAGAGATTATATACTGATTTACCAGGCAGATGATTTACTCCCTGTGGGTTACACGGATTCGAATTTCCAATCAGATAGGGACAATAGTAAGTAGAACTCAGGATATGTGTTTACTTTGGGAGGTGGATCCATAACATGGAGGAGTGTTAAGCATAAATGCGTTTCAGACTCCACCATGAAAGCTGAGTATGTGGCAACCTCTGAGGTAGTCAAAGAAGCAGTATGGCTCAGAAACTTCTTGATGGACTTGGATGTGATTCCTAGTTTACCCAAAATTATGACAGTTTATTGTGATAATAGTGGTGCAGTAGCAAACTCGAAGGAACCACGAGCCTATAAGGCAAATAAACACATAGAGCGTAAATACCACCTGATATGAGACATCGTGAAACGAGGAGAAGTTGTTGTCGCCAAGATTGTATCAGAAGATAACCTGACAGATCCTTTCACTAAGGCCCTTCCAGCGAGAGCTTTTGATCAGCATGTTGAGGGGATGAGAATCAGATGTATGGCAGTATTTATGGCAGCATAGTATTTTAGTATAAGTGGGAGATTGTTAGGGTGTATACTAAAAGTCTAGCTTTTTGTAAATATTTATTTTGAAATAAGAATCACATTGGTCAAATGTCTATATTTATGTTAGATGTAGTTGTCCATTTAATTTATATTGTAGATAACATGGTGTTTGGTGTGACACAGAAGATCATGTTATCAGTTTCTTATAAATTATAAATAGTAGCTCACAACCAAGATAGAATGGGACAAACCATTGGAGTGGTTGTAATATAATTTGGTATTAGTTTATCTTAACTATAAAATTACACTAGTACACTATGTGTGTATTGAGCAGGACCATTTGGGGTTGTTTCTTTTTATACTGATTACATAAAAAAAACAAAACCTCTGTTATTATGGATGTGTGTACTCTTAATCCCGATATAATAACAAGCATGTATACTTAGTATTTATTTCTTTAATTTATCAATGGGTGAGATTTAGTTCGTTAAATCAATAGGCCCGATAAGTAGGGAAATGATATTATTTATATGGTGTGTTGTTGATCATAAAAGGAAACTATGTCCTAGTAATCTAGGTTGATGATGCCCCCTTGAGGAGCTCATAAGAATTATCATGTAAACCCTGCAGGTGGACTAAGTCCGGCATGATAATGAAGTTGAGTGGTACTACTCTTGGAGCTAGATATTAATTAAGTGAGTTGTCAGTAACTCATTTAATTAGTGGGCAGTCGATATCTTAAACACAGAGAGATTAATGCACTCATGATAAGGAGTCCATAATGTAATTTGGGATTCATGCGGTAGTTCAATAATAACTCTTTAGTGGTATGAGTTATTATAGATGAACTTGAGTTGGGTGTTCGGGGCGAACACAGGAAGCTCATGCTCATCAGGAGACTAAAACCAATTTCTCCTCTCGGTCCCTCTTGTAGCCTCTATAAATTCTTGTATCCACAAAGTCCACTTCTTACCCAAGTAATGGGTCGGGTGCAACCTTGCTTGGAGCAAGGGGGGCCGACCAAGCATTATTTGGAGCCCAAGAGGTAGTCGGCCCCAAGTACATCTTGGTGTCCAAGATGTGGCCGTCGACATAAGTTAAAAGGAAGTTTTAATTTTTGTTTAAAACTTTCCTTTTTAGCGGCCACATGAAGAATAAAAGGAGTTTTTAATTTTGTATTAAAAATTTCCTTTTATAGTCATCCTCATAGTTTTAAAAGAGAGTTTTAAAATTTTAAAATATTTTCTTTTATAGCTATCTACAAAGGAGTAAAGGGAGATTTTAATTTTGTTAAAATCATTCCTTATTTGTAGTTATTAGATTCTAATTTTTTATAGAACTTTCCTTTTTTGTAACCATGATTTAAAAAGAGAAGTTTTAATTAATCTTTCTTTTTTTGTAGTTGTCTACATGTTTTAAAAAAGAGAGATTAATTTTAAAACTTTCCTTTTGTTGCCATGTACAATAGGAAATTTAAAAGAGATTGATTTTAATTATTGTTAAAATTTCCTTTTTTAAGGGGACACCATAAATAAGGAAGTTTTAATTATGTTAAAAATTTCTTTTTTTGCTAAGACCAAGGATTATAAAAGAGAAGGAGAGGGTGTCTCATGAGATACACGACCTAAGCCTTGCCTCCTCTCTTCTCTTCCTTGTGGCCGACCCTCTCTCTCTTCCTCGTCTCACTTTGTTTCTTCTCTTAGGCCGGCGGCACCATCTTCCTCTCTTCCGTTTCTTCTTTCTAAGGACGACACCTATCTCATCTTGGTGGCCAAAACTTGAAAAGAAAAGAAGAGATCCTTGGTGGCCGGTTGTTTAGAGGGGAAGAAAAAGAAGAAGGAAATTTCCTATTTTGGTATCCCTTGGTGGCTCGAGTTTCTTAGAGGCAAAGAAGTGGTTCGTGTGGAGTTATCTTGGTAAATCGTTGCCCACACAACGTCCAAGAGGAGGAGAGGAATACAACAGAAGATTAAGAGGTTTTTAACTACAAAGAAAGGTATAACTAATTAATGGTTTCTGCTTCGAATTAATTAGTTAGTTTTCTTTGCATGGATTCTGAAACACCAACACAAGAGGCTAGCGATTTTATGTTTCAATTTCATGCTATCGATTTTGTATTTCGATTTTACGTTTCGATCTTGTATTTCTATTGTGGTCCCTGTAGTTAAACTTAGGGTTACTGTAAGAAGTTAAATATCCAATTTCTTTAAAAGGCTTTGTCTAGGAAGTGGTGGATGATCCCATAACCAAGAAGGCCTAATGCCTCGCCATGTTTAACCTGGAAGCCAATCTTTGAAATAGATATTTAATTAACTTCTGTAATATGGTTTAACTTAGGAAGGTCACATCGGTTAAACTTGGAGTAAAAATGTTAAGTATCGTTTCCAATCCAAGTTTAACTTCTGAAGAGCAACTTGGATTAATAATGTTAAACATCGTTTGCAATCCAAGTATAACTTCAGTAGAGCACATGGGTAGCTAGGTTAAGTTCTGTGCTTGTACAAATTTTTGTACAAGGGAAACAGAATGACATTCAAGTGTAGCAACCAACATCAAGGACTTTCTGTTGCCTAGTATCTTCCACATCTCGCCAAGAATCTAGTTCTTGACCTTCTTGGACTTTCGTTGCCTTGCATCCTGCCTTACGATCTTCAAGGACTTTCTCTTTCTTAGTATCTGATTGACTTTAACCTACTAGGGCTTCTTTTGCTCAACATCCAGTCTATCGTGAACTGTTGACACTTCCGTCATCACTAAGTTTTCTATCGTCTACGACACACCTGAACTTTCCATCTCATGCCAAGTGTCTGATCCTCCATGCCCCACTTAGACTTTCCTCCTGCCAACTTTCCTTTGGACATTCAACCACCAATTGTCAAGCCTTTTGTGACCCACTTGAAATTTTTTCTTGCTAACTTCCGGTTGGACTTCCGATCACCAAATATCTGTTGCGACCCACTTGGACTTTCCTCTTGCCAACTATTCGTTGGACTTCCGATCATTAAGTGGCCAATTCTCTGTGACTCTTTTGGACTTTTCTCTTGTAGTTAAGTATCGGGTCACCTTGACCTACTTGACTTCTTACTAACACATTGATCAAATAGTGAAATCCAAACTCGAGTCAACCTAAGCTTGGTCAACCTTAACCTAAGGTTGATTGCTCAATAATCTCTCCCTTTTTGATGTTTGACAATATGTTTAAGTTAAACCAACTCATTAGCCCAACTTTCCTTTTTATCCTTCTTATCATGTTAAAGAATTAATGAGAGTTTCCTAACATAAACCTTATATTCTTCCCCTTTGGCACACATCAAAATTTTTTTCTCAAGATCTATTCATCTTAAAATTCCAACATCACAATGAAGGTTCCTATCTTCCATTGTCTCTAATGCTCAATGTTGAGCATATACCCATCATCCTTCATTCGTTCACTCATCCTCAAATTCTTGCATTCTCCTTAAACTTTCAAATCTCCATCTTTCTTATCAAAATCATGTCTTTAAGAAGAAACTCCCTTTAAAGTTTTCTACAACTTCAATCATTACACCAACAATGATTTGGAATTCCTAAATCTTTAGCAAGTTCCAAAATCTAAGTGATGAGGTAAAAGCTTCAACCTTGAATCTAAATCTCCCCTCAAGTCCTCATTCTTTTCCTTTTAACTTCCTAATACTAGTCCAAACTAAGTGTCACGAATAAACTCCAAATTAATTGTGTATTTGAAAAGACTCAACCTCACTAAAAGAGTGATGTAGTATAGGGCCCAAGTTGAATCTCACAAGGAACTAATAATCAGATGTTTGTCTTAGATTTAGAACTATTTTTGAGGTTTCATCATAAACATGGGGATTGTTTGGTTTTTAGACTAAAGACTAGCAAATGAAATAGTGAAACAAGTATGAAATCTACCCTAATGAAATGAACAACTTCCTATCTACCACCCATTAATAGAGAACTCACAACGCATTGTCACTCACACTTTGATTTCACCGTCAATAGAATCAAACTAAGGAATGAAATAGCAAAGAATTAAATGAAACCTAATCTAGTGGATGAAAGAAAATGCAAGTAAAGGGAAACTAATTGCAACTAAGTAAATTATGAACTAAAGCAAGAAACTAACCCTAATTGCAACTAAAAACTCAACATGAATCAACTAACCCTAGATGTTCATTAACAAGAAATAAGTTGACGGAACTAATGTAACAACTAAATTAACTAACCAGAACTAAAAAAAAACACTAAAGAACGATTAAGATCAAGAATCAACTAACCACATGTAGCAAGATCCATTCGGAAATTAACAAGGAATGCAGAATTGAAAAGTAGAAAATATAATTTAGCGTCTAAGAACCAAAAACATAATTTCAATTGCATAACAAAGTGTGTAGAAGCTAAAAATGAATTGAAATTGTAGAAATGAAAACATGAAAAGCAAAATTGAATCAACACATGGTTCAAAATTCAAAGAAATAAAACATCCCAAATCCCTAATCACGCTCCACACTTCTTCTCCTTCTTGTCACACAAGGAACCACAATGACAACTTCACGCGGTGTTAGGAGAAGAGAACCACAGCTACAAGCGCAGTCCTGAAAAACTAAGAATGCCCAAGAACATCCTTGAGCGAGCAAAGTCTAATCGGGACTGTCAACAAGCAAAAATCTAGATTTCTATAATTCGGAGTCGCTGAAGTTTGATGAAGGCTGTGGATGACAGAATGTAGAAGAAAGAAACTCAATAACACTAGAAGAATGCCACCTGTGTTGCAAAGGTGAAGTTGGACTAATAGATCCGAGGAACGCCTCCAAATCAGTGGTGGAGATAGGGAATCGCGGATTGTAATTACTGCCAAGAAACCTCTCGTCGGTGGTTCCTATTAATCAGAAGTTGATTGCTGGTGGATGGAGACCTCAACATTGATGAATGAGTGCAGACATACAGATCTAGGAATCGAGACTGGGTTGTGCGATCGCTCGAGGAAGAAGACGACATGCTGAACAGTAGTGCAAGCCACTCTTCAACGTGCCAAAACCTGGATTTTATACTTGGGTTTGGTTAGATCCAGCATAGTGGACTTGGGTTGGATTCGAGTGGAATTTTTAGGACAATTGATGAGAGATCAGACTTGGGTCTGGCTCGGTGGGATGGAATTGAATTTAACCAAAGTAGGGTTTATGCTTTTTCATTTGGTTGAATGAACCAAGCCTCCCCTTGAAATAGCTTGACTCCCTTTGAATAATGTATCAATTTAAATGTCCTACAAGACCAAATTCAAATTAAGAAAAATATATCATGAATTAATAGAAAAAATACATTTAAGATCAAATCAATTCTAAATTTGTAAACATCTAAAATGCGGCAATTAACAAATGGAATTAGCTCAAAATCAGCTAACATCACCTAAAAGATGTATCAAATACATGAGTTATCAAATCCCCCACACTTATTCTTTTACGTCCGGTGTAAGTAAACAAAACTAAAGAATCAACTAAAGATGGTACCCCCTAATAATTCTCGATCATGCTAAGAAGATAGTGAAAGGAAGTTAACTAGAATTATCATGTTCCAATAATTCAAGCATTCATGGTTTCAATTCTTACCTTGGTTAACCACATAATGATTTCAATCCATAATGAAAAATTAAGTATGATAGCACAAACTAAATTTCACAAGGTAAATTTTGTGGCTCTCAACTTAATCCCAAATGTATTCAATAGTGGAGATCGCTCAAGCAACTCAGGTGTCATGCACCACTATATGCTTGCTTATCCTCTACATCTTCACCACTATCCTATGCATTAGAATACATAATAATGTGTCCCATCGGGACGGTCTAGTGGCTAGTGCATGACATACTGCCACCATGAGGTCTGGGGTTTGAATCTCGACATTGCCGAGGTAAATGCCTCCCTTATGCGTCAGTCACTATTCCAAAGGCTAGTACCCACCGGTGATGTTGGCCTTGGGACATGTTGGCGTGGAAGCTGGGGCGAGCGTAGTCGCCTTTTGCCACCATAATACATAATTATGAAGGCTCATTATGATGTTAAAGAAAGCATGAATCAAATTTAATCAGAGTTTAAGTGTTAAGAAAGGAATGAAGAATTGATTCAAATGATAGTGGAAGGCCTTTATACAAAAGACTGTTATATGAATGAATTCTGGCCATACTTCCCTCTCTCCTTTTCTTCCCAAACTTTATTTCCAAATGCACAACAACAACTTCCAAATTTTATGAAGGTTGTGGATGATGGAATGTAGACGGAAGAAACTCAGTAACACTAGAAGAACGCCGCTTGTGTTGCTGAGATGAAGATGGACCAATAGATCGGAGGGATGCCTCCAAATCAAAGGTGGAGATAGGGAATCGCGGATTGGAATTACTGTCTAGAAACCTCTCGCCGATGGTTCTTGATGATCAGAAGCTGATTGCTGGTGGCTGTAGACCTCAGCATTGATGAGTGAGTGCTGAGATACGGATCTGGGAATCGAGACTGGGATGTGCGATTGCGCGAGGAAAAAGATGACACGCTAAACAGTAGTGCAAGCCACTCTTCAACGTGCCAAAACCTGGGTTTTATACTTGGGTTTGGTTCGATCTAGCTTAGTGGACTTGGGTTGGATATGAGTGGAATTTTTAGGACAATTGATGAGAGATCAGACTTGGGTTTGGCTTGGTTGGTTGGAATTGAAATGAACCAAAGTAGGGTTTGTGCTTTTCCATTTGGTTGAATGAACCAAGCCTCCCCTGAATTAGCTTGACTCCCTTTGAATAATGTATCAATTTAAATGTCCTACAAAACCAAATTAAAATTAAGAAAAATATATCATGAATTAATAGAAAAAATACATTTAAGCTCAAATCAATTCTAAATTGTAAACATCTAAAATGCGGCAATTAACAAAAGCAATTAGCTGAAAATCACCTAACATCACCTAAAAGATGTATCAAATACATGAGTTATCAAATCCCCTACACTTATTCTTTTACGTCCGGTGTAAGTAAACAAAACTAAAGAATCAACTAAAGATGGTACCCCCTAATAATTCTCGATCATGCTAAGAAGATAGTGAAAGGAAGTTAACTAGAATTATCAAGTTCCAATAATTCAAGCATTCATGGTTTCAATTCTTACCTTGGTTAACCACATAATGATTTCAATCCATAATGAAAAATTAAGTATGATAGCACAAACTAAATTTCACAAGGTAAATTTTGTGGCTCTCAACTTAATCCCAAATGTATTCAATAGTGGAGATCGCTCAAGCAACTCAGGTTTCATGCACCAAGATATGCTTGCTTATCGTCTACATCTTCACCACTATCCTATGCATTAGAATACATAATAATGTGTCCCATCGGGACGGTCTAGTGGCTAGTGCATGACATACTGCCACCATGAGGTCTGGGGTTCGAATCTCGCATTGCCGAGGTAAATGCCTCCCTTATGCGTCAGTCAATATTCCAAAGGCTAGTACCCATCGGTGATTTACCTTCTCCGTGTTGGCCTTGGGACATGTTGGCAGGGGAGGTGGGGCGAGCGTTGTCGCCTTTTGCCACCATAATACATAATTATGAAGGCTTATTATGATGATAAAGAAAGCATGAATCAAATGAAATCAAAGTTTAAGTGTTAAGAAAGGAATGAAGAATTGATTCAAATGATAGTGGAAGCATGAAAACAAAAGAGTGTTATATGAATGAATTCCGGCCATACTTCCCTCTCTCCTTTTCTTCCCAAACTTTATTTCCTAATGCGCAACAACAACTTCCAAATTTTATGAAGGTTGTGGATGATGGAATGTAGACGGAAGAAACTCAGTAACACTAGAAGAACGCCGCTTGTGTTGCTGAGATGAAGATGGACCAATATATCGGAGGAACGCCTCCAAATCAACGGTGGAGATAGGGAATCGCGGATTGGAATTACTGTCGAGAAACCTCTCGATGATGGTTCTTGATGATCAGAAGCTGATTGCTGGTGGCTGGAGACCTCAACATTGATGAATGAGTGCAGAGATACGGATCTGGGAATCGAGACTGGGATGTGCGATTGCACGAGGAAAAAGATGACACGTTGAACAGTAGTGCAAGCCACTCTTCAACGTGCCAAAACCTGGGTTTTATACTTGGGTTTGGTTCGATCCAGCATAGTGGACTTGGGTTGGATATGAGTGGAATTTTTAGGACAATTGATGAGAGATCAGACTTGGGTTTGGCTTGGTGGGTTGGAATTGAATTGAACCAAAGTAGGGTTTGTGCTTTTTCATTTGGTTGAATGAACCAAGCCTCCCCTGAATTAGCTTGACTCCCTTTGAATAATGTATCAATTTGAATGTCCTACAAGACCAAATTCAGATTAATAAAAATATATCATGAATTAATAGAAAAATACATTTAAGCTCAAATCAATTCTAAATTTGTAAACAACTAAAATGCGGCAATTAACAAATGCAAATAGCTCAAAATCACCTAACATCACCTAAAAGATGTATCAAATACATGAGTTATCAAATCCCCCACACTTATTCTTTTACGTCCGGTGTAAGTAAACAAAACTAAAGAATCAACTAAAGATGGTACCCCCTAATAATTCTCAATCATGCTAAGAAGATAGTGAAAGGAAGTTAACTAGAATTATCAAGTTCCAATAATTCAAGCATTCATGATTTCAATTCTTACCTTGGTTAACCACATAATGATTTCAATCCATAATGAAAAATTAAGTATGATAGCACAAACTAAATTTCACAAGGTAAATTTTGTGGCTCTCAACTTAATCCCAAATGTATTCAATAGTGGAGATCGCTCAAGCAACTCAGGTTTCATGCACCACTATATGCTTGCTTATCCTCTACATCTTCACCACTATCCTATGCATTAGAATACATAATAATGTGTCCCATCGGGATGATCTAGTGGCTAGTGCATGACATACTGCCACCATGAGGTCTGGGGTTCGAATCTCGGCATTGCCGAGGTAAATGCCTCCCTTATGCGCCAGTCACTATTCCAAAGGCTAGTACCCACCAGTGATTTACCTCCTCCGTGTTGTCCTTGGGACATGTTGGCGGGGGAGCTAGGGCGAGCGTAGTCGCCTTTTGCCACCATAATACATAATTATGAAGGCTCATTATGATGATATAGAAAGCATGAATCAAATGAAATCAAAGTTTAAGTGTTAAGAAAGGAATGAAGAATTGATTCAAATGATAGTGGAAGGCATGAATACAAAAGAGTGTTATATGAATGAATTCCGGCCATACTTCCCTCTCTCCTTTTCTTCCCAAACTTTATTTCCAAATGCACAACAACAACTTCCAAATTTTATGAAGGTTGTGGATGATGGAATGTAGACGGAAGAAACTCAGTAACACTAGAAGAACGCTGCTTGTGTTGCTGAGATGAAGATGGACCAATAGATCGGAGGAACGCCTCCAAATCAACGGTGGAGATAGGGAATCGCGGATTGGAATTACTGTCGAGAAACCTCTCGCTGATGGTTCTTGATGATCAGAAGCTGATTGCTGGTGGCTGGAGACCTCAGCATTGATGAATGAGTGCTAAGATACGGATCTGGGAATTGAGACTGGGATGTGCGATTGCGCGAGGAAAAAGATGACACTCTGAACAGTAGTGCAAGCCACTCTTCAACGTGCCAAAACCTGGGTTTTATACTTGGGTTTGGTTCGATCTAGCATAGTGGACTTGGGTTGGATATGAGTGGAATTTTTAGGACAATTGATGAGACATCAGACTTGGGTTTGGCTCGGCGGGGTTGGAATTGAATTGAACCAAAGTAGGGTTTGTGCTTTTTCATTTGGTTGAATGAACAAGCCTCCCCTTGAATTTGCTTGACTCCCTTTGAATAATGTATCAATTTAAATGTCCTACAAGACCAAATTCAAATTAAGAAAAATATATCATGAATTAATAGAAAAAAATACATTTAAGCGCAAATCAATTCTAAATTTGTAAACATCTAAAATGCGGCAATTAACAAATGGAATTAGCTCAAAATCAGCTAACATCACCTAAAAGATGTATCAAATACTTGAGTTATCAAATCCCCCACACTTATTCTTGCACGTCCGGTCTAAGTAAACAAAACTAAAGAATCAACTAAAGATGGTACCCCCTAACAATTCTCGTTCATGCTAAGAAGATAGTGAAAGGAAGTTAACTAGGATTATCAAGTTCCAATAATTCAAGCATTCATGATTTCAATTCATACCTTGGTTAACCACATAATGATTTCAATCCATAATGAATAAATTGAGTATGATAGCACAAACTAAATTTTACAAGGTAAATTTTGTGGCTCTCAACTTAATCCCAAATGTATTCAATAGTGGAGATCGCTAAAGCTACTCAGGTTTTATGCACTACTATATGCTTGCTTATCTTCTACATCTTCACCACTATATGCTTGATTTTTAGATTAATAAAACTATTTTTAAAATATTTATTTTCAAAAAGAATCATGTCTAATTAAAGCATTTTTCGTACAATATTTCTCTTCAAAATTCTTATCTAATTTTTTTTTATAGTGATAGAATCACTAAATTTCTATTTGAAAATACTTTCTTTTAATTGTTAGATAAGTAATGAATTTTCTATGGATTATTTACCAAAAATCTTATTTTTAAAACTAAAAAAGCTTGAAAACTTATTTTTGAAAAATTGAATTTTTCATTAGCTTTGCATTCTGTTCTCAATACTTAGAAAATTTTTGAAGATTTATTTGAATAAAAATGAGTTTTTAAAATTTAACTTGTAAAAACTATGTTTCTGTGCAAAATAATTTGCTTATGCTAAAATACTTATAAAATTTTCATAAAATTTTTTCTGCATATTAATATACTTTTGTTGAACTTTAAGAAATTTTTTTCAAAATGTTAAACTTATTTTTAAATTAAATTTGTAAATATAATTATTAAATCTTGAAAATTCAGTTTTTTCAAAAAATCTTTTGTAAAAAATCTTTTGCTTTGAAATCTATTTCCTGAACCTTTAGAAAAAGTTGCATTATTTTTACCTAAATTTGTTTTTTTTCCCCTGATTTTATTTTGTTGTGATTAAAGGGAAAAAATGAAAGATGAGAGCTTAAGTATAGGGGGAGGTTATGTTTGTAATTTTGTAGTTTGCAAAATTCAAGTTTTAATTGTCATTTTATTAAAACTATACTTTTTACCCTAACTCTAACTCAAGTTGATGCACCTAAAAAAAGAGAGATTATAGATACCCCCAGGTAGTTTGATGTGGTCAACAGAGTTAAGTTGAGTCCTGTGTATGTTTGATGTCTTGTGTCTAAGTTTGCAGGAACTTAAGAACATAAGAAGTCGATCAAAAGATGCAGCTAGTGAGAAGGATGATACGGGAGAGAGTTGATGGGCTCGGTGCATCTGAGGGACAAGGTGTTATAGAAGAGTACGCTGGTGGACAAGAAGGAAGTGCACAGTATTTTTGAGGGATGAGAAGCTGGAATGGAAGGTTACTCGAGGAGAAGGTCGAAAAATAGATTTGGGTGAGCCCTATTCCGGATGGCTGAAATCACTCAAGTGAACAGATCCCTTCCAGGCTCCCGGAGCTGCCACGTTAGCAAACGGTCAGATTCGACCAGTAGGCTATAAATAGAGCCCTGGTCTCAGTAGTTCAGATAATCAGTTGTACACAAATTACTTTTCTATTCTACTACTTCACTTTTGAGTTGTCAACGTTGTAAGAGACTACTCCGGCTTAAGGAGAATTCTAGTGAGCTTTTCATAGTTTGGATTAGCAATTCTCTGATTGTAAATCAAGTAAATTTTGTCCGTCTTTTTATTAATTAGTTTATTATTTCTTTTTATACAAGTGTTGATTTCTTTCAAAAGACCGAGAAAGGTTTGATTTTGTTTTTCAGGGTAATTTATCCCCTCTTGTCGGCTGACCGAGGACCTACAGGTACTACGTTCGGCGGTCTCCCATGAGGGTGAAATTGAAGCATTTCTTGTTGTAACTTGTCCAACCTGTGTCAAAAACTTTTAAGAGAAGATAATTGGTTAGAGGATTTAGATAAATCAAATGTCTTTCCTTGCCTATTTTCAAAGAATGTTTATGATTA
The DNA here is from genome assembly GCF_018446385.1 of Zingiber officinale. NCBI lineage: Eukaryota > Viridiplantae > Streptophyta > Magnoliopsida > Zingiberales > Zingiberaceae > Zingiber > Zingiber officinale. The sequence goes on from NC_055996.1 coordinate 62,326,408, forward strand.
TTTACGTCAATTAAAGCTCTCGCAGTGGCAAGGAAAGACGTTCCAAGATTATAGGCATCTTGGGGTCCTCCTCCATTTCTAAAACTGAAATTTGTAGGGATGATACAACCCTCTACTTCCACCAGTACATTCTCAATGATTCCCATTGGGTATTTACATGAGTGGTTAGCAAGTTGAAGTGCCATAGTGGTCAATTTTAAATCATTAAGTCCCAACTTTTTGTAAATAAAGAAAGGAATAAGACTCACACTAGCTCCCAAGTCACAGAAATCCTTACCAATAATAGTAGTGCCAATCTTGCAAGGAATAAAAAAACTTCTTGGGTCTTGGATCTTAGGAGGTAGATGTTGGTGTAGGGAGTACTTGTAAAACACCCAATATTTTTTTTAAAGAACAATCAGTACTCTCTATTATTTGAATTTGACAAATAAGATAACCAACAATCTAAAAGAAAGATAACCAGCTCCTTATAATATTTTCTATCTCGACTCAATTCGAGGTTATTTTCATCCAAACTTTCCAACATGACTAAAAAAAAAAAACAACTTTGCGGAAAATGTGAAGATCGCTGGGATTATGTGCCAAGCTGTGCTGCCATCCACTCAAGGGTCCTGCCTCCTGACCTCTAACTCAGCATCATCTGCACCAATTCAAATGTAGTGAGTTTAAAGACTCAGCAAATACAGAATCTATGGAATAGCAACTATGAACAAATAAGTCGAATGCAATTAAGAATACTCATGCTAAGATAATTATTCATTTAAAATTAAAAGCATAATATAAGATTTTTACTCAGGTATTTTCCTATGAATTCAGTTTCCTGACTGTGGCTCCTAAATCTCAAAGTCGCTTGATCAAGCTCTGTCAAACCATAGTACTAGGTTGGTATAGCATCATAGTACTTATCTGGAATCTATACCCGTCAAGTGTAGGGCACCTCGATGCTTATCTGAAGTCCACTACGCGCCAATTTGATATGGCCAGACGAGACGTCTCTCGACCCCATATCCGTCATAGAACAGTCACAATCAAGTCACATTATTCATACCAATATTCCTCGCTTCGAATCTAATATTAATTTCTTTTTTTTATTTCTTTCCTTGCCTCAAAACTGCATCATTCCTTTCACATAATAAATAGAAGCTTGATAGAAACTGCAAATCATAGCAAAACAAGATTATAATCATCACAATATTGTTCATTCGAAGGCTAGTAAATAGGGATTAATTGACCTAAGGTATTAAGAGACTAATGTCTAGATGGGGGAGCCACTTTTACCCAAGCCATAATCTGTTAATGGGAATAAAGTGAAAACTACGTACTATATAAGACTTAAACTATTTTGAATATGGCATCAGTAGAAGTTGCATTTGGTATATAGCTCAACATATAAACTGTCCACTTCAGTGTGAATGTGCGAAAAGTCTAATAGCTAGGTTGCCATAAGAAAACTTGCCCAAGATCAGTTTGATTTATAGGCTAGAGCATGATAAAGTTGCATTACATGTTCACCGACACTCTATGCATTATTGTGACATCTAAAGGAAGACAAACAACAACAACAAAAAATAGAGATATAAGTAGTCTCTAGTGGAATGGGAACAATTAAGATTATGTATTTCTTAAGATAGGCATAAGCAGTTCCAAAGAGAAAAGGGTCTTTCATGGCTTAAGATCCCAGCACCAGCCCTCGCTCAAATCCTCTAGACTCGGCTCTAACCTCCCACGGCTACAACCCCCCTTTCTCCCATGGAACTTGCCCCCTCTCGATTCCTAGGCAGTCTTGACATGGTTCTCCATCATAAATTTCACATCTACCATCATAGTTAATCGAAACATGAAAAAAACCACCAAATCTTACAACCATGCCATACTGTGAACTGGAGGTGCATAAAACATATCATGTACTTGCCTTGATCGAAAACTTATTACCAAGCCGATGTGGGCTGCAAAGGAGATGAAGGAACACCACACACTCTTGGAAATCTCTAGAAATCTGAGGCCTCAAGGAGGATGAGAAAAGGTGGTGCCCCACCTAAAACCTAAGGTCCCCTTTTGATATGTGTGATTTCCTAGATATATATTTATATGCCCTCAATGGAAAAAAACAATTATTTAAATTTACATAAAAGTGGTCAATCACGTAATTATCACAGCACTATTAAAAACTAGCTATCTATCCTCTTCTTTTTAAAAAAACAAGGTTAATAAAAAAGAAAGCTAAAAAAATAATAATAAAAAAACTTCCTTAAATTCTCTAAAATTTCTTAATGCCTTGAAAGCGAGCTCAAGAAATAATTTATAAAAAGTCCTCTTTACCACGGTGTTTTCTGACTTCTCCTTCTTGGCCTCGTATAATCTAAACTAAACTTCTAAAAGAACTCATCATTAAACAATTTAAATAGTTCAAATAATATGATAATGGAGTAAAATTCGTAATACTACTTATAATAATAATACTAGAGCATGCGATTTATTAGTGAAATTTTCGAACGCTACAGTACTAGACGATCGAACCTGAGTTTTAATTATGGAAAAGGGTTCAAAAGTTAAGATATCTTGTGATCTAACAAGTGTGACTGAGCTTGCAAAAAAGTCCTAAGTGTACTTAGGCAAAAGTCCTAGTGGATTCTAGGTAGGTGAAAAACTCTAGGGGGAGGTAACTCTAGGTCCTAGGAGGTGGTAACCCTAGGTTATGGAAAGTCCTAGCTGTAGTTAGGAAATGAAGTCCTGGTCTGAGGGACTAGCCGAAGTCTTGGCGGGTTATGACTTTGGGCGCAATCCTAGAGTCGAAGACTCTAGGTGAAAATCCTAGGGTTCATGGACACCATGTCAAAGTCTGGACGGGTTGTGGAGCAGACGTTGAGCATGAAGTCCTAGAGTCTCGCACGCTAAGCAAAATTTCAGATGATTTGGAGGACCGGTCTGGCAAAAGGTAAACTCTCCTGAGAGAAGTAGATGAGGACGCGTTTCCCGAAAAGGGAACAGTAGGTGTCGGTTCGACCTAAAGTTTCAATGGAATCCAAAAGTCAGAACCGAACACGCAGGAGGCTGTCAAAAGTTTATCCTTATATTATTTGCCTTTTTTTCTAACTATGTTTTGCAGGAAGACTAACATTTTTACAAGGTTGGATTTTTCCTTGTTCGTAAACAAAAAGATTATATTTCAACTCGAGATGAAGTTTTGAGCGGGGGATCGGTCGACCAAATAGAGAGGTTCAGTCGACCGAATGATGGATAAACAGCAAGTTGATCAAATTAGATAAGCCAGCGAGGATAGCAAGATCAGTCAACCGAACGAAGGGATTGGTAGATCGAATGAAGACTCATCCAAAACTGTAGAATCTGGACGGGAAGACGGATCGATTTAGGTAGGATCGGTTGACCTATCAAAGTCGAGTCAAACCTGATCCCGAGATTAGTGGATCTGGATCAGGTTCAACTTGGCTATAAAAGGATGTCTCGACCCAACACTTCAGTACAATGAATTCTGACAATCCTTAGCGTCCGCATGTTGCTTCGAAAACCTCTCGGGCGCCCAAACTCTGATATGACAATGGAAAGCTCAACCTTTTCAGATCCTTAGAAGTCATCAGTATACTTTCAATTGTTGTACTTAAGTTATAATCTGTTGTACTCATATTTGTATTATTCCGAATTGATAGTGAATTGCCCAAAGTAAACACTCAATGAGTGTGAGCCTTGGAGTAGGAGTTGTCACAGGTTTCAAACCAAATAAAATTAATTATGTTCGTGTGAATCCTTTTTTCTTTTCTTTTCTTATTTTATGCAGTGTTTCATTCTGTGTTTTGTGAAAAATTGAAAATAACCATGAGAGATATTTGTTGGACCTTGTATGGCCAGCTAGAGGGGCAGTTTAATAGTCGGTGCCCCCAAATCAATTGCTTCCTATGTATTCATTACTGCATAGCAGAAATATAATACTAATATGAGTATAAAAGCTAAAGACAATAATGAAAAGCACAAGTAAATCAATACACGTCGATGTAATGTGGTTCAGAGATAATGCTCCTACTCCACGACTGCCCTTAAGGTGGGCGGTCCCTATTCGTCAATGGATTACTCCCCGGAAGACCTCCGGCTAGCTCACGTAGCTCCTTGTGGGTGGAGAAACCTCACCACAACTCTCACAAGAACTATTGAGAAGTTAGGGCACTGGTAGACTACTAATAGGGGTTAACCACCTCTATTTCATTAGCCTTAATCAAGCTTCCAAGTCTTGGTTATATAGGCCATAGGTTGGAAAACCCCGCCTACCAGTCGACTGTTATTTCCATCAGTCGACTATCCTCTATGGAATTTTGACCGTTACAATCCAACGGCTCGATACCAATCGACTGATACTTCCATCAGTTGACTGCTCCACACTGTCTGAGTGAACAGAGGCATTCTGTTCTCTCTCTAGTCGACTGCCCAGTCGACTACACCAATCGACTGATGAAACCACTAGTTGACTGGTACTCGAGTACAATCTCTCAGCAGTCGGACCCTCACCCTTGCGACTCACTTGACTTTTCGTTATAGTCTTGACCTCTTGCCTTCAAGCCTACTTCCTTTGGCTCTCGTCCCTCGGATGCATTCAAGCCCGTGGCTCGTCCCCAACGTCATCCTTCACGTATGCTTCGAAGTCGCTTCCCTCGGCCCTTATCCTTGCTGCCTTGTTCACAGTCCCTCAGATGCTCCATCCTTCACCAGACCCGAAGCCATCAATCTGAGTCATATGTGCATCCTGCAAACCTGCACACTCACATACACATATCAAATAACAAGGATGAATCTAACTTAAACTCTTTGCCCAAACATCAAAACACATGGTCGGACGGACCATTGGGATTGCTCCAACAATTTCCCCCTTTTTGATGTTTGGTAATATGTTTAAGTTAGGGAAAACATAATAACAAATAAACATGCTAAAACAAATCGACATACATTGTCAAGGCTACACACTTGGACTTACACCGCCAAATGGACTTACGTTGCCAATGCTACACACTTGGACTTACACCGCCGAATGAAAAATGCAAACATGCATTGGAACCTATTCCAAGGCTCTCCCTACACATGACCTCCCTATTGAGCTACGAATTTTACCACAGGGCTATTTAAGAACCTATCACAAGGCTCCCCCCACAGAAAGGCACTTAAGGTTTTCCCAACTAAACCTTACTTCTCCCCCTTTGCCTAATATTAAAAAGCTTCCAATAATATTCCAATTGTCGAAAACTTGATTATCAAACTGACCCTAAACTCATGTACTTATCCCACATGGATCTCATGCATCTAAACGAGTTAACCCGGTCAAAATCTGGTGCTAAAAATAATTTCAGACTGGTATCACTCGACTGCCAAAAGTACAGTCAATTGCTCTATCGAAACAAATCCACAAAACCATTCTGTGTTTGATAAACATTGTTACCAGTCGACTGGTAACTGCATCAGTCGATTGACACACTGTTTTCAGCCCAAACAACATTTTGAACCCAACTTCAGAAATGCACTAGAAATTTTACAGATATCCAAAAATTCCTAAATTTTATGAAGAGGTTTATTTTACCTATGTATACTTGGGAAAAATACACTCAAAAATATATTTATCACCAATCCCAAGATTGAAACAAAACCCAAAACTAGCTAAATGGTTCAATTGAACCTTGACCTAAAGTCCTAGTTTTGGCTTCCTCTTGATGTATTTGCTCATACTAAACCACAATGCATCCCTAGCATTGGTTTATATAGCATCTATACATCCAAAACTAATTTTCATGCAACCCCAATGTCATATTTCCTTGCATAAAACACAACCCAATTGTGTCAATTCCCTAAGGTTGAGACTCAAATCCGTCTCCAAACGTTTTGGCACATCTCATGACCCAATCTAGACTCCCAAGTAAAACCCACTTGAGATCCATTTACCATGGGTACCAAATTGACTCTTTAAGCTCCCCCTAGAGCTCTTAACCTTGGTCACCTCTCTAGGTGAGTCATCCACAATTGCTAGGCCACATTGGTGCACTTCCAGTGACACTTGGCCTACAAATCTAACATTCTTAACCTTGGACACCTTGTCCTTGGTTAGCTTCTCCTTACCTTTAAATGGCTTTCTCTTGCCATTTATTGGTTTCTCCTTGTTATAGTCATATGCGACCAAGCATAAGACTTTCCCTTAGCCTTGGAGACATTAGATCGGTATCCCAAACACGATCTATCATTGTTAGGTCTTTAATTACCCAACACCATACTTAACCCTCTGGATCCAACATTGAATCTATCTAGGGTTTTCTCCAATTGATCAAGCTTTGCCTTCAAAGCTTGATTTTCCCTTTCTAGGTTCCTAACTCAAGAATCAACATGTCCACCATGGATATTCCTAGACTTACCCATTTTTCTAGGCATGTGTCTCCCCTTCTCGGGATTGATGCCTAAGTTCTCCATTACCTTCTTCTCCTTAGGTAATGAGAATTTAAATTGTCTAGGTCTATCATTTCTAGATTTTTCATGAATTGGTCTCCTAAAGTTATGATCTACATTTACCCTATTTCTATCATGATATCTAAAGTCAAATTTTTTAAGAATTTAAGTTTGAATTACACTTCAAATTAGGGTATACCTCCCTTACCCTTGAAGCCCCCCCTAGACTTGAGCTCCTCTTCTCCTCTTTCTCTCATTTCTTCAATTGCGCTAGCTTCTTGATCTCTCCCTTCTTGGGGCATTTGGTGTGGTAGTGGTCATTCTCCCCACACGTGAAGCACACAATGTGCATTTTCCTTCTTTAGGCTTCTTCATTCTTACAACCCTTGTTAGTATTCAAATTAAATTGAATGGGTTTAGGAGTTACCTTCTTTTTACCCATTGAACACCTACTCTTGTAGTGCCCCTTCTCATTGCATCCGAAGCAAATGATGTGGTCCTTTGACTTTACTTCGGTGGAGATACTCACTATGTTGACTTCCAAGACTTCCTCTTCTTCTTCTTCTTCACTTGTCTTGGATTCTTCTTCAACCTTTAAGGATGTCTCCTCATCCATGCTTGTGGATGGCATTTCCTCATCCTTCTCCTCCTTGGAAGTTGAACATACGGCATCTTCCGGATGCTCCTCCACTATTTGAGCCACTTCATGCTCTTCTTCAGATTTTTCTTCCTCTTGTGTAGGCATGAGTTCTTCTCCTAGGACCATCTTCACTTTTCTCCACAAATCGTAGGCATGCATTCTCGTATTCAGCTACACGAATCATCACATTATCAGGAAAAAGTTCAATCAATATTGATATTACCTTATCATTTGCCTTTGATCGTGATCGTTGCTCCTCGATCCAATGACGTGGTCGGAGTCTTTCCCTTTCTTGTCTTTTGGGACTTCAAATGGTTCCTTGACGACCATTATTGTATCCCAATCCATCTCGAAGATATTCTTTATTTTCACCATCCAAAAATTATATTTTAAATATTAAAAATTATATTTTCGTTCAATTTTTGAAAAAATATTTTTTATATAAAATTACTTTCTCTGTTACATCTTCAAAAAAAATTTCCTAATTTTTTAAGCCAGAAAAGTATTTTTAAACATTTTCTTTTCAAAAATATAATTTTTTTGAAATAATTTATTCATAATTAAATCAATTTCATAATTTCATGAAAGTTTTTTTCATCTTTTGATATTTCTACTTCACTGTTCAAAATAATTTCAAATTTTTTTTTAAACAATTAAACAAAATTCTAATATATTTTTTTACGAAAATTGTCTATAAATTTTTAGATTTTTGAAATCCAAACTGATGATTTTTCTAGATGAAAGTTACTAACTTTTTAACCCTTTGACTTTGTTTTCAAATTTATTTCTAAAGTCATTTTAAGTTTACCCCTATTTTTAATGTGATCAAACAAGGAGAATTAGAGCTTAACTTTAGGAGAGGGTACAACCTGCTTTTTGCATATTTTTTTCCTGTACTTGCTAGTTTTTTTACTATTTATTTTGGTTTACCCTAACTTAACTTATGATTGCTCACATCAATAAGGGGAAGATTGTTGGTATCCCATGGTAATTTTGATGTGATCAACCAAGCCAAGTTAGGTCCTGTTATGTTTTCATCCCCTATGTCTAAGTGTGCAGGAACTAAGGAGTACAGGAGGTCGAGCGAAAGATGCAGTGAGCGAAAGATGCAGCTAGCGAGAAGGCATGAGAGAGAGCTGATGGGCTTGGTGCGTCCGAGAGATGAGGCTTTGCAGAAGAGTATGCTGGCGGACGAGAAGGAAGCGCGCGGTGATTCCAAGGGACAAGAAGCTGGAGCAGAAGGACGCTCGAGAAGGATGGAAAATGGGTTCGGGTGAGTCCTATTTCAAATGGCCGAAATCACCTAAGTGAGCGGAGTTGGAGTGGAAGACCTGGAAGAAAAGTCAACCAAAGGTTGACTGTGCTTCGGGTGCCCGAGCCCCTCGAACCTAGGGAGCCCTAGGCGTATGCCTTGGTTGAGCTGATTCAGCCCAATCTAGGTGCTCGGACTTGGTACAGGCGCTCATACCAGAAACTTTATCGAAATACCAGCTATCGTGATCCGTTGTGACGAGGATAAAATTTTATCCCCCTCCAGGTGACTGAAACTCTTCCAGGCGCTCCGATCAAGGCTATAAATATAGCCCTGCTCCCAAAAGTTGAAAACAACACTTGTAAATGATTTCATTTGAGTTTAGCTTTGTAATTGTGAGCTTTGACTGTTGTAAGAGGCTTCTCCACCTGAAGCAGACTTTAGTGGGCTTTTCAATGTCTTGGATTAGCAATCGCCTGATTGCAAACTAAGTAAAATCTCTTTGCCTCTTTCTCTTTTTAATTGGTTTCTTAATTCATTTTATGCAAGTGTTTATTTTAATTAAGCTTTAAAGTTTGAGAAAGGTTTCGTTTATTTTATTTTTGTGCAGGGCAATTCAATCTCCTCTTACTGACCGCAAGGGACCTACTAAAGGTTGTAAGTTTCCTTATCTTACTTCTAATTTCACTTTTGAAAACCCCTATCACAACCGCAAATGTCGTGGTCAAGGGGAACGGTATAGAGATATCAGGTTTCTAGTTGATTTTCTTGAGTTTTTTGGTATGTTACAAGCAGCAGAATTTATTTATTGGATTAACAAAAAGAAGAGAATTTTTTTATTATAAGGAAGTATTCGATCGTGTGAAAGTTAAACAAGTTGCTCTCAAACTTAAAGATCGAGCATCAACATGGTTGGAATAGTTACAATGCTCGCGTGATAGATAGAGCAAAGCCAAATCACTGATTGGGAGAAGATGAAAAAGAAGATGAAGAATCACTTTCTTCCTTTCGGCTACACACTAAAACATTGTTTGAATGAGGTCAAGTGTTGAGACAAGGTGCAAGATCGGTTGATGACTATACATAGGAATTTCACCAGTTTATTGCCCAAATGATTCATATGAGATAGAGGAGGTACGCGGTGTCATTTTGTTGCCAGATAATGGTGATTATGTAGCCATAGAACATGAATTTTTTTGAGCTCAACGATTTCATGTAGAGTGAATACTCACTACAAAAAAATAGGTCATTTGCGATGATTTTTTTTTTAAAAAAAAAATCATTGAAAAAATAATTTGTGACGAACTCTACGACAAAAAAATTTTCATCACAAATAAGTCATCGCCAAACTCTGTAATGAAATGATTAAAATTCATCGGCAATTTTACGAGGATTTTTTATCGCTAAATTCATTGTAAATTCGCAATGAAAATAAAATTCATCACAAAAGTCACCATACTCAAATTTGGGACGAAAATATGTTTTTGTTCTAGATTGACGACGAATCTAGTTTTCATCACAGATTTGCAACAAAAATAAATTTGTCGCTAACTCTGCAACGAATATAATTTCGTTGCCAATCTGCAACGAATACATTTTCATTGTCAATCTGCTACGAATCCACTTTTCGTCACAAATTGGCAACGAAAATAGATTCGTCGCCAATCTACAATGAAAATGGGAGTCATTGTAGAATTACGATGCACAATAGTTTTATGATAATTTGGAGATGCAAAATTTTTGTCGTCTAATTCGTCACAAAATACTAATATTTTGCCGAGAACCTATACATTTTCTATAGTTTGTCGTGTTTACATAATACATCACATCTTATTCACAATATACACATCCTATTCACAACATACACCTATTTATAACATACACATCCTATTTAACATCACATCATATCATATCACATCACATCACATCTTATCCATAACATACGCATTCTATTTAACATTTCAAACCAAATCTACAACCATACAAGTCAAAAACAAACATATCCATAAGAAAACCATACACAAAGTCAAATCCATGCAAGTCATCAAGTCATCATATCCAAAAATATCTAACATTCTTCAATAAGTCAATCCAAATGAATACACATGAAAATCAATAAATCATCTTCTTCTAGTGCTCACACTTTCTTCTCCTTCCATTTTTCTTCTTTTCGTACATCAAAATAAACAAACACCAAACTATATCATTTTAAACGCCCAATACCGGTATTCAATAACATCAGGAATTGTGTCTAGAAATCCTCTTCTTTTTCACCCTCCGGAAATCACCTCCAACAATTTATTTCCTTAAAATTTAACACCACAAATTCCAGATGGAAAAAAACTCTAACCTGTCTATGAATGTGATCAGATGATCCCGAAGCATTGCGCGCCCTTTTTAAGAAGAATCAAATGACTCCTCAAATTATAAATATCATATTTTAGGGTAATTTTCTAACATCCACTGTCATCCCCTCTCCTCATCCCCGTTTCTTCGACCTCTTCGTGAGTCATCGCCTTCCTCCCACAAGTAAGTTTATGGCATCCAGTTCTGGTTTAATCACGTTTCTTCAGAACTTACTAACATTGAGAAAGCCCTGATACACCCAACCTATGCTATTTCCTATAATCACGATATTCTCTTCCCCAAATCTTTGAATCATCATCACCAACCACCCCAGCACTACAAGAAAAAGAACATACAACAACGGTTTTTCACCGTTGTCGTAGGCTATTTTTAACTGTTGTTAAAGGCTGTGTTGTTAAAAGGGGTGGCAAACGACAACATTTTAACAACGGTGAAAACCTGTTGTCTTTTCCTACAAAGACAACAGTTTTTCACCGTTGTCTTTGAGCGTATGCCTAGGCTCTTCAACAACAGTTTTGAACTGTCTACGACAACGACTAAAAAGCGTTGTCTTTTTAGCCAATGACATCGGTTTAACAACGGTTAAAAACCGTTGTCTTTTTAGGCAACGATGTTAAATAACGTCAGTTTGTCACTATTGTCTTTTAATGCCAACGATGTTAAATAACGTCAGTTTGTCACTATTGTCTTTTAATGCCATTGACAACAGTTTGACATATTTAAACTGATGTCTTTGGGTACAATATACAACATTTTGACAATAAATAAAAAACTTATTAATCTTTTCCTACTCAATGGTTTATAAAAAACATCCAGTGCAAATTTCATTGATAAAAAACCTACATAATTAATATTTACAATGCAAATATCATTAAAGTACCAAACATCATCATCCAAATATCATTAAAGTACCAAACATCAACATTCAAACATCACAAAAGTTTACACAGCCAAAAGTTTATATATATCACACATATAGTCCAAAATATCATGTTTTGTTGGAGCACGTCTTCTCTACCTGTGCATCTTCTAAACAGCCTGTGCATCTTCTAAACTGCAGCCTTTTCTGGTTTCTCCTCCCTCCTAGCTTCTCTTTTCTTCTCCTTTCACATAAACTGCAGCATATGATTGCAAGTTAATTCATTTCCCAGGAGTAAATGGCATAAAAAATGGATCTCTTGGAAATTTCACACCTGACCATATTACAGTTTTACAAAAACTCAGAGTAGTATGTCTTAAAAGACCAGCTATATGGATTTACAAGTAACTCTTAAGTATGGTAAACCAAACCTATCAACTTTACATATACCAAAAAAAATTCTATCCAATTTGAAGCATATAGAATCTAGCTAAATTCACAGAACAAATAATGGCTTAGAGCAAGAACCAGATTATGGTTCTATCATCGAGCATCAAAAAAGCATTATAGAATCTAGCTAAATTAGACATGAAAAATCAAGTTCCAACTTATTTCCGGAGCATACAAAATCACAAATACAAACAAGGGCTGAAGCAACAAAGCAGCACACAGAGAATTAAACAAACAAGCTTTACTAATTTAAATTCACAGAGCAAGCAAATTGATCAACCCACAATTATCATAAGGATCTACTCTGTTGATACTCAAATAGACTCAGTAAACGGCCTAACTTCTAGCAGGAATCAAAATTCCTAACTATATTAGCATTTTCCCCAATTCATATTCGAATAAAATTCTCCGACAATCATGCAAAAGCATAGAGATGGTTTATTTAGTTTTTACACGGAATAGAGAGTAGAAAAGAGCAATCCAAACTTCCGACAACATCATAGAGGATACCGCTAATTAGATCATGGAAATCACATAGATAGAACTAGTAAAGAACATAAAAGCCCAAGATTTAACGATGAGACTGAGGGATTTAACAAAGGACCTGCATCTAACCATGTATCAAACCAGAAATTAATATGATCTTCACCTAAACGCCATCTAATCTGCTCTTCTGCTACGTTTCTCATCTGTAACGTCCTGTGCAGTTTTGTGAACTCATGTGTGCAGTTTAGTCATGCCGATTGGATTTGGTAAATGGACTCAGAGACAGATATCTCCAAATCAAGTGCAATCAAGTATAAGCAGCATGTATTCAATTTAACTGAATATTATTATTGTCAAATGCAATAAGATGAACTCATGTATATACCTATTCATAAATATGATCTTGTATGCATTCAGCTATCTCAGAGCGCACTTCATCAATTTCTTCTTGAGAGTACTCCGCTTTTGTGAACTGTGAACACACATAAATTATATGATCTTAAAGAACAAAATATAATTAATTGGAAAAAAATAATAACTAAATAACTTCTAATTATTTGAGATGATAAAGATAATATTACTATCGATGGTAGTGTATCCCCCTCGATCATTGCATTTTCTTCAGTAATTTGTCTCATAAATCTCATCACGTAATAACCACATTGTTTCGCATCTGGCTGCCTAGGAACCTACGTTAAAGGCAATTGATATTGTTAATGATAAATATACACATACCTTGATTGATTGAAATAGAAGTACCCATACCTTGATTACTTCCCATTGTACATGCTTTCTTCCATTCCTTCCATTGTTCGAATTAAACAATCTTAACGCCCTTCATATATACATTCAACATAGTTGATATATAAGTGTTTTATGACTAAATTAAATACATAATAAAAAGCATATATAAACTCACATTTCCACAACATATTTCCAATCTTCATCACGAATGCGATGACTTAAAGAATCCAACAAGTAAACAATCTCCTTATGAGGTTTAATGACAGTCAAATTCCAATGGAAACTACACACAAATACAAAATTAGTGCATACAATTCACTAAAATAATCAATTGAAAATGATATTAAAGATGTTCATTACCCATTGCAACTTGGCACCAAAACTAATTGATTAATTGATGCACCACTCATCCTATCTGCTAAGAAACTTGCCCTCTGGTTCAACTGTTCAGTTTTACCTATTTTGTCTTGTGTGGTTTTTTTAAAGTTTGGGATGCTATGCGGATTTACAAATTTGAATTTATCAATCTTATTTTCTTTTACCAACTTTTTATAAAGATGCCTGCCATTTGAAATAAAAAAAAATCAGAACTATATTAGATATTAAATACTGATCTAATAAAGTATGTGCTTCTTATATACTAAATTTAAAAAAGAACAAACAATACTACAAGGTAATTCGAAGACTTACCATATGTAAACAACCACACAATTTCCTGAAATTGGCTCCAAGTGATACAAAGCACTAATGTCCTCAAGATGCAAGTTCAGTTCATAATCATCTTGAAATACCTCATGATCTAAAGCAATTGACAATTTCCTTCCATTCTCAAGAGCACGCTTACAATAACAATACACCACGCGCAATGATCTTGGCACACTTGATAACAAAGTCTGGTTATTTTCTACATGTGCTATTTTCTTCATTTGACGCTTCTAATAATTGTAATTGTAAACTTTTTAGATAGGTGCAATACTAAATAGTTTCACAGATATTTACTTTGAAATATTATCTTAGATGTACCTTTTGTCGTAGCATCAGCAAGTGTTTTGGCCAAGCCACATGGGTTCCAACAGCATCACCAATAGTTTCACATTCATTGGGAATCGGAACTGGCAAACATGCTGATTTCTGCATTGCTTCATCGATGGATACACGCATACAATTCTTGGGTAACGGAACACCATGGAGAGAGTGATTAACTCCAATGACCTCAACAACTGTACCATATGCAACAATGTCTGTGCTAGAATCCAATGTCAAAATAACTAATTTACCCTAAAAGATAAATAGTTGTGTCATTGAATTATACTAACTCTTTATTTTAATAATAAATATAACCACAACTTATATACTTGTAAAGCAACTTCTTTATCCACAACTTGCATTTCGACATCATTGAACTCTTCATGACTGGGGAAAGTCTTATCAGTGTTCAGTTTATTGTCATTTTGTTGAGGTAACTTTACCGAGCAACTTCCTTTGTCATCAATGTCACTGCCCCATGCACCCTTTTTGTAGACAATTGCTTCAAGGTTTTGAATGCGTGTATCTTGTTCTTGAATTAATTTTCTAGCCTCCACCAACTCTCTCTTTTGCTCAATCAGTAGCTCTCTATCAACATGGTTAGTCTTCCATCTACTACCATTAAAGAACAATGATGGAGTGATATGACCTCCAACAGCCCTCACACGTCCACTATGTTCTCTTGAATTGAGTGCTTTCGTAAGAATATCTTCTTTTGTCCCATTAATTTCGAGTGTACCCTCACGCTTCTGTTGTATATAATCATCCTGTCATCCAAATAAAAAAAATTACTTTAAAAGTTTCATTGAAATACAATAATTGATTTTTACTCATAGCTTCTCACAATCTTGTCTATTGTTTGTTTCAACTCTTGGCCATCAAATTTCCCTTCTTTATTAACCCTTCCTTTCTTCCAAATAATAGCTCTATTGATTTCATCATCGTCACATAATTCATTTGCCTAAGAACAAGAATAATTGAATGATATATGTTAAATAAGAATGATTATTAAATGCTAAACAAAACCGTTATACGAATTTTATAAGCAAAATATACTTACTATTTCTTCAGCATATCGTGCATATCCTTTACGAGCAAGGCGATGGGGGTATATGTTCTTCTTTCTTTTCTCCTTCTGTTGTTCACTTAGTTTCTAGTCAAGTGAAACATTCCACATATCAAATTTACTAATTCATCATTTACGTTAATATCTACTTATTTTGAAAGAACAAAAGACTAAACTTACAATAAAGTCATCAGACATGCGAGTCCTGACAAAAGAAATCCAATCATCTCTTGCAAGACCATAGCCGCTAGGTGGTTCATCCAACTCTTCGAGTTTGTCAAGCTTCTTCGAAATGAATGTCTGAGTGAGATGGGATTTAAACTGACGCCACTTATTAATTGCTGAATTCAAACATCCCTTCTTCCAACTTGGGGGAACATCATATGTCAGCTATAAAACACAATTGGGAATACAATAAACTGATTAGTACCTATATTCATCATTGACACCATAAGCAAACACAATTTCTGGAAATTATTCTAGCATTGAAACAACACACACATACATTAAGTTTAAGGCATTCTCATCATTGAGGGTTTTGGAGATCTGAAATTACCAAAACAAAGCTAATGCAGGAGTGCTCGTGGCTTTTGATTTGCCCTATTTGTTTATTAGTTTAATTGTGGATCTATTTTCAATCTGGATGATTTAGTTAACGATAGAGTCTCAGCGCTGTTAACATCGTTCGCCTTATTATAGGCAAGTAGTAACTCGCATGGATGTATCCACTTCCGAATATGATGAAACTAATGCCTTAAAATAGGAGGTTATTATACACCCATAATAATTTGGTTGACAGTAGGGTTGTAATATCTAAAACAGAAAACATTTGATATTCAAGTTATTAGATGGATGGAAGCTTTGGATTGTAGCAGACAACCACAAACAATGAGATATACAACCATTTCTCTTGTATTTGTATAGTTTTGTTTGGAAGATTGAGCTTTAGTATTTAACATGTCTAGAGCCTTAAGTTCAGTTGTTGTGCTATTGCACATATTGGATATTTGTGTATATCAGATATAAAATCATGCCCTTAACATTTTGTTTGAAGAATCAAGTGCAAGTAAAGAAATATACAAACAACACTAGCTTTGGACACTGATATGATAGACAAATGGATTTGTTCTTGATTTCGTACAATTAACCTAGGACAATGTTAGGATCCTTTGAGGATTGTTGGTTACTTATAATCCTTAGTTTTCTAGTTGGAGCAACATTCGTTTTGAAATTGTTTGATGATTGGCAGTTGGTAATCAGGTCTTACAATGTTTGTAGATTTGGTAATTTCTTGTTGAGACACTGGACGACAATGCAATCCTGGTTTTCTCTTTGCTTTACAATTGTTTCAATGCTAATGCAGAAACAAAGCTACCAGAACTAAGTACAAATGAAAACCCCACTGATATAGAAAAAGAACCTACTGAGGGATCTAAAACTGAAATGGAACAAGGAGAATCACGAACAACAGAAGAACAACCTACTGAAACATACGAAGCTGAAAGAAAGGAAGCAGAACCTTGTGAAATTTAAGAACCTTCAACTGAACTATCTAAACCTGAAATGAATGCAGCAGAGCAACTTGAAATAGAAAACCAATCTTTAACTTGTATATATAAAAATCATACTGTTGAATGCTGGAGTAGCAAGAACAGCAGGCAATTCATACTATTTTACTATCTTTAACTCATCTTTTCATGCATGCCATGATATGACAAATAAAATTTGCAACATGATAATTGACCAGAATTTCTTTAACTTACTTACATTAACTGATTCCCATATCAATTCTTTAACTTCATTTGGAACTTGTTTCCACGTCTTGTAAGATATCTTGACCTTTTCTCGAGCAAGCAAGCCAATGTAACTTTGCATTGCAATAGCAGCTCCTCCTACTGGCTGTCCAAGTTTATTAAATCTTACCTCCTTTCGAATTCCTTGAACCCTTTGTTTAGTAAGCTTATCCAGATGGGTACGACCTCTAGATGTTCTTATTGTTTCAGTGTCTGTAGATTCCAGCATTGTCTCAACCTGTAAACCGCTGTTAGTGGATGTAGATGCAATTTTTCCTTTGCCCTTCCCAATCGTTGCAGGTTGTCCTTTTCTCTTGCTTGAAGCATGAATTGTGTCATCACCATCAGATTTGATTTTAAGCTTTCCAAAGGATGCCATAGATCTCAAATTTAATCTATTGATAAAAAAGTGAAACAACATATCAATATTTAAAAAAAATACACAATAAGAAATTCACCTACAAAAGAAAATCAACATACATAGATAAAAATTTGAAATACCATCATGTGCACAAAATCATATTCAAAAACAAGATACATATCAATATTGTCTACAAACATATCTTAAAAAAAAAACTATAATTGGTTAAACATTTTCAACCCAAGTGCCATCACAATCTTCACGAAGGCATTGGGGTTCATTGTCATCTACTCCGTAAGCATCCATTGATGGTAACTCTCTGGTAAAAGATTGATAGTGGACTATAGTGTCTTCCAATTAATCGTCATTTGCATATTCAAATGACTCTCTAGTAGGAGTTGCAAGTACAATACTCCATACAGGATCTTCAAGATCTTCAATATAAAATACTTGCTTCGCTTGACTTCCCAAGATAAAAGAATCTGATTTGAATCCAATTCGTTTCAAATTTACCAATGTGAAACCAAGATCATCTACTTTTATACCATTATTATTCTCCACCCAATTACATTTGAACATTGGAATTTGAAATTTGTGGTAATCAAGTAACCATATTTCTTCAATAACTCCATAAAAAATCATGTCCGACACAATTGGATTTTTATCCTTTGCACTGGCAACTTGCATTGTCTTTGCGACTAAGCTTACTCCAGAATTTTGAGCAACTCGTACATCATCACGTTCTTTCGTAGCATAAGTAATCCCATCAATCAAATAACTAGAATACTTTAACACTTTCTTGCTAGGTCACGCGCTATCCACTTTAATCTTTCAGATATTTGAAGGGTCGAATGGTCAACTGCACGTTCAACCTATAGTTAACAATATAATAAAATTTAAATTTTTGCATAAGATACCAAGAGTTGTATGTATGCTAATACATAGTAGTTTTGGAACGTACAATATCATGCAACCAGTTAATAAATGTTCGGTTATGCTCATCTTGTAGCCACTTTTTGGACTTAGCTTTTTGAGGAAATCTTGCTCTCAACTCCACCATGTGTGCCCTAATAGATTATTTTAAATAAATAAACCAATAGAATGAATTCAAATTGCATAAAAGTATTGATAAGTTAGAGAACATACTCGATATAAGGATCAATCTCATCATCATTCGTCAATATGTAACGATGTGCTTGTTGCAACTCATCATGCCTAGCGGAGTGCACTATTGCACCCGATAAAGGCTTAGTACGTTCTACTTTGTGATGACTTGATGGTATCCCAATTGTGTGGACATTAGATAGATAGTCTGAGCAAAATTCGACAGCCTCTTCAGCAATATAACATTCGGCTATACACCCTTCAGGCCGATTGTGATTGCGCACATAACCTTTCAAAATCTTCATGTATCTTTCAAATGGGTACATGTGTCTATACCAAACAGGTCCGCACAATTTGACCTCTCGCACGAGATGAACAGTTAAATGAATCATTATATCAAAAAATGAAGGAGGGAAATACTTTTCAAGCAAATACAATATCATTACAATCTCTCTTTGCACGTCATCCATCTTTAAAACGTCTATTACTTTACTATATAACGCATTGAAGAAGAAATACAACCGAGTGATAGTATCTCTAACATGTTTTGGCAAGACACCACGAATAACCACTGGAAGCAATTGTTGCATTAAAGTGTGATAGTCATGTGACTTAAGGCCAACAAGTTTCAAATCCTTCATCGACACAAGGTTTTTAACATTAGATGAGTAACCTTCAGGGACCTTTATTCCTGACAAAGAATTGCAAATACTTCTTTTCTCAGCTTTACTTAGAGTGTAACAGGCAGCTGGCAGAAACGTTCTTTTCTCCCCAATCCTTGGTGCCAGTTTAGTTCTTAAATTCATTTCCATAAGGTCTAATCTTGCTGCGACTCCATCCTTTGTTTTTCTTGGAATGTCAAATAATGTACCGATGAGACTTTCACAGACATTTTTTTCAATGTGCATCACATCAAGAACATGTCGAACATGTAGCTCTTTCCAATATTCAAGTTCAAAGAATATTGATTTCTTTTTCCAACATGTTTCTCCATCATTCCTCTTTGATGATAGCTTTCCGCCAACTGATAATTATTTCTTTCAACTCTTTCCAAAACTTCATGGCCACTCAATGGCTTTGGTGCAAGGTTAAATTCTTGGTTTCCATTAAATGCCTTCTTTTGCCTTCGATAAGGATGACATAAAGGTAGAAACCTTCTATGGCCTGTATATGACATTTTTCTACAATGCTTCAACCTTGTTGAATAAGTTTTTTCTGCACAAATAGGGCATGCATGATATCCCTTCACAACACATCCTGACATGTTCCCATATGCAGGAAAATCATTGATTATCCATAGCAGAACAGCTTTAAGAGAGAAACTTTCTTCTCGATATGCATCATATGTTTCGACACCTTTATCCCATAAACATTTTAAATCATCAATCAAAGGTGCTAAGTAAACATCAATATCATTTCCTGGTTGTCTAGGACCAGATATCAACAAAGTGAGCATAATAAATTTTCTCTTCATACACAACCATGGTGGAAGGTTGTATGTGATCATTAAAACTAGCCAACAACTATATGTAGAACTCAACAAACTGTGGGGATTAATCCCGTCTGCTGATATAGCCAATCTCATATTTCTGGGCTCAGAAGCAAAATCAGGCCACATGCGATCAACTAATTTCCAAGAAGGTGCGTCAGCTGGATGACGTAAGTATCCATCATGAATTCTTTTATCAGTATGCCAGGTTAACTCCTTGGATATCGCCTTATTCCGAAACATTCTTTGAAATCTTGGCATGGGTGGGAAATACCACAAGACCTTTGCAGGAACTCCTTCTTTTATCTTGGATTTGTTGCTCAACTTCCACCTTGATGTCCCGCAAGTAGGGCAATTGGCAAAATCTTCGTACTCCTTCCGGTATAAGATACAATCATTAGGACAAGCATGAATTTTCATGTAATCCATCCCTAATGCACGTAAGCTTTTCTTTGCCTCATACAAAGATAAGGGTAATTCATTGTCATCTGGAAGCATTTCTCCTAATAAAATAAGTAAATTGGTAAAACTTTTATCACTCCAACTATATTTTGCCTTCAAGTTAAATAATTTCACAACTGCAGATAACTTTGTGAATTTTGTGCATCCAGGATATAAACATTTCTCGGCATCTTCAAGTAGCTTATTGAACTCGCTTGGATTCTCAACATAACTATCATATACAGCTTGCACCATATCTATAGGCTCCTCGGCAAAATATTTGTATTCATCTTGCCCCACGCGATCATTACTGTTCATTGAGTTTTCTGTCATAGTTCTTTCCCCATGCCATATCCATGTATGATATGTCAAATCTATACCATTACAATACAAATGTGCCCTTATAGTTTCAACATTTTTCTTCTTTATGTTACCACATCTTGCACATGGGCAAGGTATTGCATTAGGATCGTTAGCGTTTTCCAGTGCAAATTGCAAGAAAGACTCTACTCCAATATCATATTCACTAGATAGTCTATCCTTTGACATCCATTCTTTGTCCATTCTTGTTATAAGTACTAATCAGCTAGAAATGAGATAACACCTACCTTCAAAACAATTGTACAGTATACAACAAGATCTTAACACAATGAACAAGAAACATAAGATATTCTTAGCATACAATCTATACAATCAAGTAACTAAATTATTAAAATAAGCGAATCTGCTAATAAGAGAAAAACTATCTATGGATGTGAAGAAAGGGAAGGGTTTAGTGCAAAAACGTGAAGGGTTCAAAACCACCTTAGATGAAAAAATATTTGAAATAAACTATAATGTGAACTCTAGCTCAAAGATAGGACTATTAATGAATACCAAAAGCAGATTAAAAATTTGTCAAGCAAGCAAGCATATTGAAAAACTTGAGGCAACTATTGTTTCATTGAAGAATAAAGAAACAGGAAGCTAGTCTGCAGGCAACTATGAGAAACTTGAGGTAACAATTTGTCAATTAACATTCAATATATGGTGAAATCCTCTAATATTCAGCATATTGAGAAACTACAAGAGGAAGCTATTCTACAAGCTAGGAGGTTGTCTAGTGCCACTGAAACTATTACATAGATTGCTTGACACTTTTAATTTTCCAATATCATACTGATCTTATTTTACATTCATAGATGACCAAAATCTTGTGCCTATCATGTTTGAATAACATCTAGTGTAGGTATATAAGAGCAAATCATTGACAAGAAAAACAAGCTCATGACACATCTTGAAATAAAAGAAGATAATGGAAATTCAGTGGAAACCCTGAAGGAAGCTAGGCAGGAACCATGCTCAAAGAAAGAGTCATCCATGTCTCAGAAATTTGTATCTGGGCTGGTAGTTGATGAAGATACAGATGAAATTGGAGGAAACTAAGATCAACCGAAAAGAAACTGGAGTTATGCTATATGAAGAACACAATAATGCAAAAGCAGGCGGTGCTTTCTCACAAGATTGCAATGAATTCAGGGCAAATCAACTACCAGGTGAAGACCATAAGTATGATGAGATGCCACAGGCAGTTCATGATCCTTGTTTGCTGGAAAAATCTATGAAGCAAACAATGCTGCAAGGAGACAAGGAAGTTAGCAGAAATGAAAAGATTGAAAGGATCCTTGCAAATCCAGATGTTTCAGCTAGCAGTGACATTTTAAACATAGATTCAGATGCCAGGGGAAGCCTTCTGTTCAAAGATTTGGATGCCCACCCAGAAAATGATGATGATTTAGAATTACAATTGGCTAAAGATGCTGCACACATTGACAATGTTGGACCCTTAAAGTTTACTGCAAACTTTAAGAAGACAGAAGATAATGAAAGTGGAAGAATGGAAAAAGATATATGTAATACATGGCACGTAGGTTGTAGGAAAGATATGTGGTTCATGATGCTTCTGATGGTGTGTTCTTTGGCAGTGTGGTTTCAAGGAAATGATATATTGACTAAAAGTGAACAAGACACTTTTATGCCTCCGAGAAAAGCGCAAAGAAGAGAGAAAAGCGTTCGGGAGCTATGATTCTTCACCAGATTAGAAGAAGAAAAACACACCTCGGGACAAAATGAGCCACGGCGATCGCGAACTTGTGAACGGCGTGGACTGGAAGGAGAGAAGATGGCGGTCGCCGTCGGGGAGAAGATCGCGATTAGGGTTAGCGCGGGTTTTTGGTGGCGGTGCGCTCGATGTGGTAAAAAGCAAACGTGCAAGTGTTGCTATTCTTAATAAAGGGATATAAATCCATCCATCTTAAAATAGTTTAATCTAAGTAAGTTTCAACATAATTGATGATGCAAATAACTACATACATCTTAGAGACAACATAGTTTAACATAGGCAAATAACTATGTTGATTAAACTGTTGATTAAAACTAATAGACAACATAGTTTCAACATAGTTTTAAACAACACTAATAGACAACAGTTGATTAAAACTGTTGTCGTATGCCAAATAAAGATATCTCATAGACAACAATGTTTAAAAAACCGTTGTCTTTGACATAAAACCGTTGTCTTATGTATGTCAAAGACAACGGTTTTTTAAACATTGTTGTCTTTTTTTAAAAAACACGACTAACAACAACAGTTTTCAACAAAACCATTGTTAAATAACAAAAAGACAACAGTTTCTCAAAAAACTGTTGTCTATTAGGTGTGGTTAAATCTATAATTTCTTGTAGTGCAGGTTCCACAACCTTCTTCTTGGAACGACTTCGAGGGGGACTACGCTTTCCCCTTAATCCTCTTTTTAGGAAATCTCCACCCACCTTCAAACACCCATAAGTCAATTTACCCCTAAAGCCTTTTGATTTCTACGTGGGGTTACTA
Source organism: Zingiber officinale (assembly GCF_018446385.1). Lineage (NCBI taxonomy): Eukaryota > Viridiplantae > Streptophyta > Magnoliopsida > Zingiberales > Zingiberaceae > Zingiber > Zingiber officinale. The sequence goes on from NC_055996.1 coordinate 62,349,787, forward strand.
TCATCTTCAAATACCTAAATATTCCTCTTATACCAGTGAATTTTCATTATTTCTTCTACACCAAGAGAGTAGACAATGGATTGTTCTATTTTGGGTCTTGTCCCCCTCTTAAATTTAAGAAATGTTTCCCTACTCCTCCAAAATCATAGAGGACTTAGTATTTTTTTTACTCCGATCACCATCTCCCTTCTCCTATCCAACTATATGGACAATTGTCACGTCCCAGGGGAGTTCCTGTTCAAAAAATTTTGGTAGCATCTCCCATATACCGGTGACAATCTGAAATTTAACTACAACCAACTCATACACGGTCAACACGGCGGGAACAATAAATATAAAATACAATAACAATCCATACAGTTTATATCATCTCAGCCTCTGGCTAACACAACCATACAGTTTATTTGAAAACAACCTACTCCACTAATACGACGGAAAACGTATTGTTGGGATCGAAAAGTATCTAGAGGGGGGGGGGGGGGGGGGGGGGAATAGCTCGTCGCGTGCTTTGTGGTTGCCGTTGCTTGTTTCTTCAAAGATGTGCAGCGGAAATGTACAAGAAACAAAATACAACGCTAACAAATGGATTTTACTTGGTATCCACCTCACAAGAGGTGACTAATCCAAGGATCCACACACTCACTCACCCTCCACTATAAAACACACTCCTCTACGGTAACTACCGAAGGCAGAGAAGCCTTTACAAACTCTCAATACAAGAAGAAAGGAAAGGATATGAAATACAAGCAAAAACTTACAATAACCCTAACCCTAACTTCTCTTCTTGCTTTTGATCCGCCTCTTGACTTGGAAGAACCTCCAAAAATCTTCAAGAACTAGTGATCTGAACTTGAGAGAGAGTTGTGGAGTCGCTGGTGAAGATCGAAGATGAATCGTGTAAGTTCTGCTGAAGGAAACGCTCGCCGGCAGCTAAATACGACGCCAACGGTCGGATCCCGATCAATTGGATTGCTCCCAATCGATCGGGGAGGCTTTGGATCGATCAACCGATCGATCCAGAGTGCCTTTGTACTCTCTGGAATAGCCTGGATCGATCGGCTGATCGATCCAAGGCTTATCACGCACAAACAGCAGCTCCCAATCGATCCACTAATCAATTGGGACCTATGGATCGATCCACGGATCGATCCAAAGGGGGTCTGTTCGTGGGGACTCACCCGATCGATCAGCTAATCGATTGGGCATGATCCAATCGATCGGATGATCGATCCAAATCTGCTGGATCGATCGACTGATCGATCTAGATCTGCTGGATCGATCGGCTGATCAATCCAGATCTGCTGGATCAATCGGCTGATCAATCCAGATCTTGTTTTTTGCCCAAAAGCAAGTCCAAAGCCCCCTAAACCAACATCCAGTCAATCATGACTTGTTGGTACATAAAACCTAGCATCCGGTCACCCTTGACCAGCTAGGACTCTCTCACCAAGTGTCTGGTCAATCCCTTTGACCCACTTGGACTTTTCTCCTCTTGCCAAGTATCCGGTCAATCCCTTTGACCTACTTGGAATTTCACCAGATGTCTGGTCAACCTTGACCCATCTGGATTTCCCCGTGCCTGGCTTCACTCACCAGGACTTTCCTTCTGCCTAGCTTCACTCACTAGGATTTCCACCTGGCTTCACTCACCAGGATTTCCCTTTTGCCTAGCTTCACTTACTAGGTCTTCTCATCTGCCTGGCTTCACTCACCAGGACTTTCACCTAGCTTCACTCACTAGGGTTTCCTTCTGCCTGGCTTCACTCACCAGGACTTTCACCTAGCTTCACTCACTAGGATTTTCAGTCAAGTATCCAGTCAACCTTGACCTACTTGACTCTCCTTCACAATCTCCCCACATGAACAATTGCACCTGTAATGTTCATGTGTTGTCTACAAGTATTGTCAAACATCGAAACCAAATCATCAAGACTCAAGCTTGACTCACTTCAAGCCCGGTCAAAGAGGTCAACCTTGACCTAGGGAATATTGCACCAACAACCTCCCCCTTTTTGATGTTTGACAATACCACATGTTAAGTTAGGAAATTAAGCTAATTTCATAGCCTCAACTCCCTTCAAGCCAATATCTGAATGATGGTTCCCTCCATTCTTCTCCTTTTCTAGAGGGCAAACTCCCCCTTTAGGTACTGGAGGCCTAACTTAACAATGCATTCTCCCCCTATTGGCACACATCATAAACATGCCCCCATCTTTGGGCACACATCAACCACAACCTCTCCCCCTGAAAAGTTGCTTATCGTTGTTCATAACTTCACTCGTTGTGATCAACACGATAATAAAGATCACATACCATTCATTATCATCAATGCTCACCCTTGAGCATTAACCACTTGAATAACCCAAATGAAGGTCCCATGCCCTTCATTTTTATCAAATGCTCATCCATGAGCAAACTCCACTTAAACAATGAGGATATCCACTCCCCATTAATTTCAATGCCCAACCTTGAGCATTTTCTCTAAAAGAAGGTTAACCACCTCCCAAGGTGTATGAAAAATAATTTTCATGTCCTTAAAGAGTAACTCCCCCTAAAGACATGGTCGTACCTTCCGTCATTGCACCAACAATGACTTGAAATCCTTAAACCTTTAGGAAATCCAAATTTAGAAGTTTTGAGGTTCAAACATTCAATATTGAAACCAAACCTCAACCTAAACTTCAATTTAGTCTTCCCCAACCAATCCATCTTTGTTTTCAACATGAAACTATCCTTTTTATGTATACAAATGTATTTTGATGGGTTTGGAATGGTTACCTCAACTAAACCTGGTTTGGAATGCTGAAATCAGGCTTTCCCAGCCAAAATCAGTAACTTCGATCGATTGGAGTTGGGTCCCAATCGATCGAACCTTGCTGAATCGATCCACTGATCGATTCAGGAAGGCTGGATCGATCAGTGGATCAATCCAGACGGCTTCTGTTTGTGAGAAGCCTGCTCTCAATCGATCGCCCGATCAATTGAGACCCTTCAATCGATTGGGTGATCGATTGAGGTCTGATAGTTGCTGAAATTTCATTTCAGTCAACTTCAGAAACCCCTAGAAAATTCTACAAAATTCCAAAAATCGTGAAAATTTGTGTAGACATTGTTTAGGGTATACTTTATCATAGAAAAATAGTTTTCTAATAAAATACTTCATATTTTTAAAGATTGACACAAACTTGAAAACTTACAAAAACTTTAGTTTTTTCTTCAAGTTTGTGTCTAACTATTCAATGGTGATTACTATCAAAAGATAGCCTTCACCAAGGTTTTCCAAAATCATTTTTAAAAACATTTTCAAAACCAATATTCCACCATGTTTCTTGGGCTTAATGCACATGACTTGTACATTAGCTTTCCCAATGATGGAAAAACACATAACTATGCGTTTTGATGAACTTAAAACTCAAAAGAATGCACTAAATCAACATCTTGAGCTTTGTTCATCATCCTAACATCTCGCTTGTATCTAATGTGCACTAAAACACATACAAGTCATCTTATAGGTCTTTGTGAGATGTAAAGTTTGGTTTTACCCTATTCTAGGGATCATGCATATCTATCTAGGTATTTTTGAACTATAGACATTCACCAAGGATGTTACTTGTTGATAAATCTGTTGATAAATGTCATTTGTCCTTAAGTTTAAGGAAATAAACATAATGCATGATAATGTTATGGCATACATCACAATGAAATAGCTTTCAAAAGAAAGATTCCTATAAATACATGATGTATGTATGTCATGACATGCTATTTTTATATTTTTCATAATAAAAGATGAATGCAAAATACAAAACTAAATATGATGTCATGGCATATAGTGAGCAAACAATCATGGCAAGGTTTAGCATAAATAAAATACCTAGATTACCTATCTAGGTGTCCTTAAACCTTAGCTAAGTTAAAAATTAAACCTAAATTACCCTCTAAATGCTCCAAGAAAATGTCAAAACCTAACTTGACATTTCTTAATTCTCTTGATTAATTTATGCTAATTGAAATTAAGCATATTCCTCAAGTGTTGGCATATTTCATTTTTCCACAAGAGTGACACTTTAAATTAAGGCTCAAATTGCCTTTAATTTCCTAAGAGCATACCAAAAACCCAACTTGGTAGTTCTTATGATTTTCCCAATATGTGTCATTTTAAAATAAAATCAATACTTCTCAAATTTTGGCACATTCTACTCTTTCCAAGAGTAAATCAAAAATCTATTTCATTTTCAGAGGTTAATAATAACCTTGAAAATGTTCCTTGAGTGTCAATTTCTTCAAAGTTGGGTTAACTACCCTTCTTCTTTGAATTGACACTCTCTAACCCATCTATAGGGTAGAGAAAATGCTCCTAGGAACCCAAAACCTATTGGTGCTCCTTGGATGCTCTAGGTATTTACTAGGGATAACTTCCCTAGATACCTTCTTAGTGACCTTGTTTAGCTTCTTAGAAGCCTTGGTCACCTTTTCTAGGTCAACTCTAGAGTTTTCTTCCCTTGTGACCTTGTTTGTGACTTTCTTAGACTTCTTAGAAGTCTTAGTCACATTTATTACAAAAATACTCTTAGGGATGACCTCCCTAGTATTTTTGGCTTGCCCACTAGGCTTAGGGTTGGTTCCATAGCTATATGGAACCCTATGGTAAGTAGGTGCATCCTTTTTGATTTTAGGTTTGTATCCCAAACCTATATGGCCCTTGGATGACCCTTGTTGTCCTAAACCTAGGTTTTGACTCTTGGACCCTTGTGTTATATTTGTGATTTTTCTAAGGATCTTCTCTAATTTATCAAGTCTTGACCTCAAGACTTGATTTTCCTTCCATAATTCTTCAACCTTAGGTTTTTCACTAAAACCTTAATTTTTCTTCTTCTTAGGCAAATACCTAGAATCCTTAGGGTTCTTGCCTAAATTCCTATTTACCTTTCTAAACCTAGGTTTAGAGGTTTAAGCATGATAAGCTATATGATTTCCCTTAACTTTATCATGCCTCCTATTTTCATGGTAAATAGCATTAAAATGATAAAGATTAGACCTAGCATGCTTTTTACTATTATGTAAGGGGATAGGCTCAATGAATGATACCTTTCTTTTTACCTTGGAGGCTCCCCCTTGAATTGAGCTTCCTCCTTGAGCCTTGACCGCCTTCTTCCCCTTAGGACATTGACTTCGGTAATGCCCCTTTTGATTGCAAGAGAAGCACACAATGTGCTCCTTGCTCTTTTTTGTTCCGGGGATGGTCTCCTTGGGCTTCTCCTTGCCCTTTTGTGCCACTTGGCCCTTCTTCTTGGCCAATTTAGGGCATTTACTTTTGTAATGCCCTTTTTCCCTACATTCAAAGCATATAATATGATTTTTATTATTAATTGAAATTGTTATACCTTTACTTGTAGGGGTGGCATCTTCTCCTTTTTGATCCGGAGATAGAAGCTTCCTTTTGATCCGATGATGATGCTCCTCCATTTGATTTTGCTTGACTTATGGAGGTGGAAGCTTCTTCATCCTCTTCTTCTCTTGACCCGGATGTGGAGGATTCTCCTTCTTCTTGATCCGGTGTCAATGAAGATTGCTCCCCCTCAATCCTAGAGGTGGAGGCTTCATCATCTTGTACATGGAACAAGGAGTATGCTCCCTCCTTGTTCCCTTCATTGCATTCCCTCAAAGATGAAGCTTCTTCTTGGACTTCTTCTTCGGAAGTTGAGCATCTCTCAACTTCAGAATCCTCCTCTTGGTCTTGATCCAATGAGTCGCCCTCTTTGGATTCCTCTTGATTTGGTACAGTGGAGGGGATCTCATGAATTGATGCCAATTTGCTCCAAAGCTCCTTGGCATCTTCAAACTCTCCAATTTGAGCCAAAATGTTGCTTGGTAATAAATTGACCAAAAGCATGGTCACCTTGTCATTTGCCTTGCCCCTTTGAACTTGCTCTTGAATCCATTTGCTTTTCTTGAGAGCTTTGCCCTTGGAGTTCTTTGGAGCTTCAAAGCCTTCCATTAGAGCAAACCATTGCTCTATCTCCACCATTAAGAAATTCTTGATCCTTGATCTCCAAAGATCGAAGCTTGTAGATGTGTACGATGGAGCCACCCTTGTGTCAAATCCAAGTCCATCTTGGAATTTTATCTTGAAGTTGAGCTTCTTGAATTCTTTGACTTTGATGAATTTGCTCCAACTTCTTCATCCTCTAGCTTTGCTTGTTTTATTTGCCCCTTCCGGCGATGATTCCGGTGAAGAGCGACCTTGCTCTGATACCACTTGTTGGGACCGAAAAGTAGCTAGAGGGGGGGTGAATAGCTCGTCGCGTGCTTTGTGGTTGTCGTTGCTTGTTTCTTCAAAGATGTGCAGCGGAAATGTACAAGAAATAAAATACAACGCTAACAAATGGATTTTACTTGGTATCCACCTCACAATAGGTGACTAATCCAAGGATCCACACACTCACGCACCCTCCACTATGAAACACACTCCTCTACGGTAACTACCGAAGGCGGAGAAGCCTTTACAAACTCTCAATACAAGAAGAAAGGAAAGGATATGAAATACAAGCAAAAACTTACAATAACCCTAACCCTAACTTCTCTTCTTGCTTTTGATCCGCCTCTTGACTTGGAAGAACCTCCAAGAATCTTCAAGAACTAGTGATCTGAACTTGAGAGGGAGCTGTGGAGTCGCTGGTGAAGATCAGAGATGAATCGTGTATGTTCTGCTGAAGGAAACGCTCGCCTGCAGCTAAATACGACGCCAACGGTCAGATCCCGATCGATTGGATTGCTCCCAATCGATCGGGGAGGCTTTGGATCGATCAACCGATCGATCCAGAGTGCCTCTGTGCTCTCTAGAATAGCTTGGATCGATCGGCTGATCGATCCAGGGCTTATCACGCACAAACAGCAGCTCCCAATCGATCCACTGATCAATTGGGACCTCTGGATCGATCCACGAATCGATCCAAAGGGGTTCTGTTCGTGGGGACTCACCCGATCGATCAGCTGATCGATTGGGCATGATCCAATCAATCGGCTGATCGATCCAGATCTGCTGGATCAATCGACTGATCGATCCAGATCTGCTGGATCAATCGGCTGATCAATCCAGATCTTGGTTTTTGCCCAAAAGCAAGTCCAAAACCCCCTAAACCAACATCCAGTCAACCATGACTTGTTGGTACATAAAACCTAGCATCCGGTCACCCTTGACCAGCTAGGACTCTCTCACCAAGTGTCTGGTCAATCCCTTTGACCCACTTGGACTTTTCTCCTCTTGCCAAGTATCCGGTCAATCCCTTTGACCTACTTGGACTTTCACCAGATGTCTGGTCAACCTTGACCCATCTGGATTTCCCCGTGCCTGGCTTCACTCACCAGGACTTTCCTTCTGCCTAGCTTCACTCACTAGGATTTCCACCTGGCTTCACTCACCAGGATTTCCCTTTTGCCTAGCTTCACTTACTAGGTCTTCTCATCTGCCTGGCTTCACTCACCAGGACTTTCACCTAGCTTCACTCACTAGGGTTTCCTTCTGCCTGGCTTCACTCACCAGGACTTTCACCTAGCTTCACTCACTAGGATTTTCAGTCAAGTATCCAGTCAACCTTGACCTACTTGACTCTCCTTCACAATCTCCCCACATGAATAATTGCACCTGCAATGTTCATGTGTTGTCTACAAGTATTGTCAAACATCGAAACCAAATCATCAAGACTCAAGCTTGACTCACTTCAAGCCCAGTCAAACAGGTCAACCTTGACCTAGGGAATATTGCACCAACACGTATAACACAACAGAGAAATCATCGCAGCGAAAAAATTAGTAGATCAAAACTCAATAAAAATCCTCGAGTACAATTCTACATCACAAGTATATAGAAAATACATAACAAGTAAACTAAATATCCAAAACTGAAAAACCCGTCGCGACAGGTGGTGGGAGACTAGCGACTGGAATCTCCTGACAGCATCAACCTGAAATGGTAATAAATCAACGGGTGAGTTCAACAACTCAGCAGGTATCGGGCTGACATGCATAATAAGAAATAACCAATAGTAGTAAATATGTGTACAATCTCCTAGAGTAATGGAAAATGTAAAACTGTAAGAAAAGGAGAAGTTGTACTCATCTGGAGCTCATATCAGAATAATAAGGTAGTCAAACCAAAAGTAACATGTCCCTGTATGCATGTCAAACATATTCATCCACCAAATATGCAGCAAATAAAGTGCAGCAAACACAAGCAATAAATGCAATCATGCATATGATGACAATGACATGTCCTGGTCACCCCTGACGCTAGTCAGTTATCTCACACACGATAGTGAGATGGAGTGGGTAGGGCTATGACAACTGTGCACTCTGCCATCATTGCTCCTGATGAGTGACCGAGTGGACAGGATGTTGTCAGAGTATACCTATCCTCCTACCCCAAATCATAAGTGGGGGAGCTCAATGCTCTCATCTCCCTAAGACAATCCAGAGGAGGGATCCCTGATGTGATACCACGCTGCGTCATGCTACCCATGAGTGGACCAACGGAGCACTGACAGAGCAAACTGCCACACACCCTGCCTGATATACCACTAACCCATGAGTGGTTGTATGTGTAGATCCATGTAACTAGCGATGAGCTCCACAATAATGGGGCTACCAATCGCTCAGCATGCAATCATGCAAGATGGTGCATGACACTAAACATGAAAATCCTGACCATATTTATCACCATAAAACATATACCAAAATAAATGGCTCAAACAAGAAAATCTAGGTACACTAATGTCTAGTCCGGTATATCATAAGGCATGGTATGTCATTACCACTATGAGCATAAATAATCAAGAGGGTAATGAATGCAAAACAAGTAAACAAAATCAAGCAGGCAACAGGTAACAAGTAGTGACATACCGATGCAGATATGAACATAATCATTACTACTCGTTAAAATTTACTATGCATATCAAATGATAATATCTAAAGATAAGTCAATGTACCCACCTCCAATATCGTATGTGTAAAATACTATCTCCACGTCAAGCGGCTCGTTGTAACTCAAGGTCTTGAACAACAAGCATATAATTTAGCTAATTCGAAATGCAACTAGCTAAGCTAAATTTTAATCTCATTAATCTCGCTCAAGCATCGAATCACAACTAAATAAGATTAGGACACCCTAAACATTCTATAACTAGAATCGAATCTAATTCATATACAAATTATCTCCACCACTTACCAAAATCAATTTTTTTTCCTTAATCAGCCTACTATTGGGAAAACCCCCTTAACAGCACTACCAGCCAAAGCCAAATTTGATCGTGTTGTTGCTCACAACCGGAGCTACAGAGGCTGTATCATACTACAACAACTTCTACACAGCCGGCAGCTTCCATACGATTTGCGACTTCACGATCTGCCCTCAAATCAAAGGGCGTCAACGGATCTAAATAGAGGGGAGGTTGAGGGCTCACCTTAGCGATCGTCGGTGTCTCCGAGTTGTCTTCACAAGAAGAGGGCAACGGTTGCGACATTAATGATCGGGATCGGCAGTGGAATAGCGCCTCGGGTATGCGGCTAAGGCTTCGGCAAAGGAGATGGGAGCTAGGGCATGACTCCATAGACCCCCCCCCCCCCCCAACAATGGCGACGGTGACGGCTTCGGCATCGCCGGTAAGGTGGTGCTGGCGTCGATCAGTGCCATCGAGCAGAGACGCGAGGGAAAGGAGAGACACGAGGCGGAGCAAGGCTACGACCGGCATCTGGGTGGCTCCGTAAGTCGGTGGCTGTCGGCAGAGGAGAGTGACAGATTGGTCGGTGATCACAGGTGGAAAGGGAAGGAGATGATTCGGTGGAGATTAGGGCTTGCTCGTGAGGAAGAGGAGGAGAGGAAACGATCGGGACTTTGGGGGAGATCAAGAGGAGAAGAGAGATCGGCGCGAGAAGAAAGGGAGAAGAGGAAGAGGATGGGAGATGGCGTTGGCTAGGGCACGAGAGAGGAAAAGAAGAAAAGAAAAAGGAAAATAAAAATTCAACTTTTCCTCGTTTAAATGGGGTAGCTTAAACAGACTTTCCCCTAGCCCCAATATTTATCCTCGTAACCTACATCATATGGTCTCCAAAAAATTCCTTAAAAATTTCTAAAAATTATGAAAAATTTGGTTAAGGTTATACCTCTATTTAACCTTATTATTTAATTATTATTTAGGGTACAATATTTTACATTCTTCCCCACTAATTAAAATTTGGTCCCCAAATTTTGTTATCTACCATTAGCAATTACTAGCAATAGATAGATAGTATAAATGTTGTACGAAAAATTAACTCACATACCTCAAGTGAAAAGATGGAGGTATCGAGCTCGGATCATATCCTCGAGCTCCCATGTAGCTTCCTTGTCAAAATGATGCTGCCATCCGACTTTAACCAACCGGATAGTCTTGCTCCGTAACTGATGCTCTTACTAGTCCAGAATCCATACCGAAACCTCCTCGTAGGCAACATCAGGCTGATTGGGAACCGTTATATCTGACACAACATGTGCTAGGTCGGCTATGTATATCCTCAGCATAGACACATGGAACACATCATAAACGCCTGCCAGAGCCGGTGGTGGTGCCAGATGTTGACCTCTGCAAGTGTACGAAAATGTCGCAAGTAATATAAAAGATTATCGTATCCACAGGGACTGGAATAAGCACTAGAAATGTTTCAACGTGAGTTAGCCAAACAACTAATCAATTGGTTTCCAAAAGCTAAAGGTAACTAATGAAAAGTAAACATAGAAATGAAAGATCAACAAACAAGATTATGGGCTATGATAAAGGAATGTTCTAGGAGTTTTGGTTTCTTTGTAAGATTCCTCAATGTAAATGATCTACCAAATCCTATTTCTCAGTTGTCCAACATTTATAGAAGGTTGTTGGTTCTCTCTTGCAATAGACAACCGGCCTAGGACTGAAATCTATACCTAAATGTGATCACTTAGATATGAACTTATGTTGTCCTTACACGGGCATGTTCCTGTCACGAAAATCCCTCGGATAATCAACACAAAGATCATACTTCTCAACCCATAAGATATAAAGATTAATCCTTAAATCTATCCTACCCTCTAGAATCATCCTATTTTTCCCTAAATCTTATCCCTCAAACGTCCTTACACGGGCTTGCACCTTTTGCGTGCTTCCCTCGGAAAATTGAGTGGGAGATAATCTCTACAAGATCCATAGGACATTCAAACAATCAATCTAAAATGAGAATTAGGCCCACGTCACAACGATTCATTCAAGATTGAATTGATACAAATAAGACAATATCTTAGAAACAAGGAAATGGCAAATCCACAAGAGTTTACATCAATTCATCATACAAATACTCCCTCCATCCTAAAACAAAGAGATCTACTCCATGAATCGAAGAGAGAAATTCAAAAACACAAAGATTACAAGCATTTCTTTGATCCCCAATCCAAGAAGAGGAGAGAAAGAAAACTTATCTAAGATGAAGCTTGGTCTTCGGATCCAATCCACGCTCCCGGAGTCGAATCCGTTGAAGATCCTCCATTAGATCACCCAGAAATCCTCCCAAGATTGGGAGGAAAGACCCAAATCTTCTTTTCTCCCAAGAGGGAGAAGATCCCCTTTCAAATCAAGAAGAAAGGCTTATATAGAGATGAGTTTTGGGCACCACACGGCCCCGTGGCACGGCCGTGTGAGGCTCACACGGCCTGTTCCACTCTCTTCTCTGCTGACCTCACAGGACCGTGTGAGGTACACAGCCGTATCTTGCATCTACCAACGCCCCCTTTGCACGGCCGTGTAGATCCACACGGCCTGCACTGCTTTCTCCTCTGGAAACCTGACATGGTCGTGTGGTACACACGACCAAAACTCTCCTACTGTTTGGAAACCTCGCACGGCCGTGTAGCGCACACAGCCGAGGCTTCTCCTGTCTCTGGAAAATTGACATGGTCGTGTGATGTACACGGCCCTGCTTCCCTGAGCTTCAAAACTTGACACGGCCGTGTGAGGTTCACACGACCAGACCATCTTTCTTCTCTGGTGCAGCTACACGGCCTCTCATCCTTACACGGCCTGGGCAACCCCCTATGGTAGGGCCGTGTAGGGTTCATGTGTCATGGCTTCTTTCATCGCTTTGCTTGCAGATTTGGTCTCAAACATGCATTTTTCACTAGATTCAACTCCTACGTACAAAATATGCACAAAAGCAGATCTCCGAACAAAAAGAGTAAATATGCTAAAAAGGAAAGCTGAAAGTACGAAAATTCATAGATCAAGCATGCTCAAAGTATGTGAATGTACGTCAAAACATGCTAATAAGTGTATACAATCTACACATATCACACCCCCAGACTTAAACCTTTGCTTGTCCTCATGCAAAATGTCGTAATCCAGATTCATAGGCTCTACAATGCCCTCATATCCCTAATGCATTCTCCTAACTCTATCAAAAGGTTTCATTAGTAAGCATGATCATGAAAACAAGTTAAGCATGACTCAAGCATAAGTACCCTGTGCACAGTGCAAAGACAACTCAAAACTCTTCAAATTTCAATCTATGTCCTAGTCAAGTCGTCATCAAATTTGAATTCCTAATGTTTCCAGTGATGGACAAGTAACCAGTGATAGGCACTTACTTGCCAAATACTTGGTTCATATTTCTCAATCAACCCATGGTCTCAAAGGCGTGCTCAATCTCAAGAGAAGTTAAGCAGTCATTTCCCCAGTAACTCAACTCGGTCTCAAAGGGGTGACTTGCTAGATTCCACTCACGATAACTATTTTTTATATCTCTTATTCACTTTTTTTTTCATAAGCATTTGCATTGTGCAAATCTTATTTCACAAGTGCACTTTTAGCACAAATATTGGGATATTTTGATTTTTCCAAATGAGCTTACATGAGTTGAGCCTCATCCAGTAACCAAAATGAAGTTTGAGAAATCACCATGAAAACCAAGTACTAAACAAACAAGATGAATCATGACTATTTCAATGATATCAACCATTCAAGCATCAAGTCAAAGTGTAATGAAAATAAGATCCTTAAGGTCAAGCCAAGACTAAAACTTATCTCTAAATGATACTTAGCTTATATCATGCTACCCAAGATAGAGAAAATAGGTAAATTAAGCATACTACTAGCATCATTTACAACATCATGAATTTAGATAATGAACGTGCTAACATTTTATCTTGAAGACAAGAAAGCATATAAGTGAAGTTTGATGTTCTCAAGATGTATGCCACAAGATTTCAAAAGATAGTCAAATGACTATCAAAACAAACACTCAAGCAAGACAATCAAAATAGAATGCAAAACAAAAGCTAAACATGCAGAAAATAAGAAAACAAGCAAAAACTGAAAACTAGAACGCAAAAAGAAATCAGGTTCGACACCCCCCCCCCCCCCAGACTCAAACTTTTCATCGTCCCAATGAAATCAATATGGTGGAGGTGGAGGTGGAGGGGGACGAGGAAAAGGGTGCCTACGACGTGGCTGACCAACGGGAAAACTAGGGAAACCTGGAGTTTCACTCAGGATTATATGATACTCAAACAAAGCATCTACTTGATGGCTAGTGACACTCATGCTTTGCATAAAATCTATCATTCTAGCTTGATCCGTATCATAATCCTGGACAAATTCGGCCACTTGACCCTGAAAGTTTCTTGTGAACTGAAAGTGCTCTTGTACTTCTCTAAACTGATTATCTGATAAAGAGAAGCGACCTTCCAACATTCTTCGTTGGACATCATGCTTCTCGTGAAGCGATTCTAGAGAAGTACGAAAATCAGAAAAGTCAAATCTGGAGGGACCCGTACCATAGGAAAAAGAATGCCTAGCAGGATCCGGATGTCCGGAAGGCTGCGGGTATCCAGATGTCGAGGGATCAATGTGCGGCTCTGTGTCTCCGGATATAGAGGGAACATTTTCGAGGTCGACATCAGTGATTACCCAATTAGCAGGGTTGCGAATAGACGTTCGTTCAAGACAAGGAAGAGGTAGAGGAAAACCATTCCTCCTAGGAAATGCAAACTCATTCTCATCCCGAACGATCATCTTCATAGCAAGACATGCATCCATGTCAATCATATCGTTGCCATGAATAACTTCTAACCCTTCTAAATCAAGTTCCAAGTTAATGGCTACTTGGGTAATCAAACCACCAAGCATTATTGATCCCGAAGATGCCCTCGCAGTTCTCACTAAGGTTTGTAAGAAATGAAAATCGGAATCAAAATCAACCTTATATAGCATAGCCCATAGAGAATAAAGTTCTACTTTTTTGACGACTCCATCACTTTCACCCCTACCAAAAATAATTTTGCTCATGATTCTATGTAGATATCTAAAAACAGGGTTTTGCATGTGAGAAGCCTTGGCTCTAGAGGGCTCATAAGGATGATCTAATCCGGTAATTGAATTCCAAAAATGATTCCAATTAAACCTAGAATCAAACCTTCGAGAGCTACCGGAGACAATCCAAAACAAGTGTTAAAGTCACTAAATGTCCATTGAAATTCTTGATTCATTAATCTAAAAGTTATTTTGCCAACATAATCGTCCTCATTGGTAAAATGGACATCTAACGAACTCAGAAATTCCAAAACAAGGCGAGGATAAGTTGATAGATGTGAGTACAACATATCACTCCAATCTAGGAACCCTATCATCCAATCTACATCATCCCTAATTCCCATCATATCTAAAACAGTTGGGTCCATATACCTAGTACACACAATCTTTATATTGACAAGAATTGCAAATCTAGTTACATGATCATCATTTCTAAATACAATATTGAATTCATTGTCATTACCTTCGTCGCGTGATGTCCTCTTCCCCTTGCCTTTGACCGGTTGTTTCCCCTTATCCTTGCTTGGCTCCTTCCCTTTGTCTCCACTTGAACCACCACCTCCCTTGCGTAGTTTCTTCAAAATATTGGACAAAATGTCTAGCTTAAGTAGGGGTGGGTACTATTTATGCTTAGAGGAATTAGATCTTGAGGAAATGGGTCTCAAAGAACAAGATCTTAGGTTAAGGAAATGGAGATCTTAGATCTAGGAGAAGAGAAGGATCTAGATCTGGTTGAAATTTGTGGAGAAAGGTAGGTTTTAGAACTAGATCTGAGAAAACTTGGAAGAGAGGTTTGAGAAAAGAGGAGTTTTGAAGAGAAGGAGGTGCAAAGATGAAGAGGGTGTGTGGGGGACATGGCCTAGATCTGGCCGTGTATAGTAGACACGGCTTGGCAAAATTTCCCCACACAGGCCGTGTAGATCTACACGGCTCCTTCCCTTTCCTTCTCGGTTTAATTCACACGGCCGTGCCGATTGGCACGGCCATATCCTTCTTCATCTCGGCCTTCCTTGCACGGTCGTGTGGTAGACACGGCCTCAACAACCTTCTTCTCTGGAATCAGTACACAGCCGTGTCGAATGACACGGCCAATGTATGCTTCTTCAATGGTTCCTTCGCACGGTCGTGTGGTAAACATGGCCGAGAAACTCTCCTCCTCTGGATTCTTCACACGCCCGTGTCTGGGACACGACCATACTCCTTCCCTTCTCTGGAAACTCCACACGGCCGTGTCGTGTAGACACGGCCCAAGCATCTCCCTTTTCTGCACCGTAAGCCTAGCCGTGTGCAGCACACGGCCATGCTCTGTTTTGCTCCAATTGACACTTCTCCTCCTTTCTAGCTCCTTTCGCACTTCCATGACCATGAAGAAGTCATGGCCAGCTCATGGAAGTGAAATTTCAACCTGAAAACAAAACAAAAACCAAGTAAAACACTACTAATGAAAATTTGAAACATAGAACAGGACTTAACTAAAAAGAAACCCTTGGGTTGCCTCCCAAGAAGCGTTTGTTTAAGGTCTTTAGCTCGACCAATCTAATTACTCCCCTCTCTTCCTTGCCCTCGGAGGGCAGACATATTTGTCATTTTTGTTAGGAGGTCTCCTCCCAACATCTTCCACCACATAGTTTTCTTCATTTGGTGGCCTCCCATGAGGATGGAAATTCCATTCCTTCAATTTGTAAATGCTTGTCCTACTGCAAGTATTCAAGAGAGAAGAGACATGGTTAGAGGCTTTAGACAAATCATATTCCAACTGTTCCTTACCAATCACCAAAGAAAGTTTATGATTTTTAACATCAATAATAGCTCCTGCTGTAGCAAGGAATGGTCTTCCCAATATGATCGGGATTTTCGGGTCCTCTTCCATGTCTAACACAACAAAATCAGTGGGAATTATACTCCCACCTACTTCTACCGGCACATCTTCCACAATACCCATAGGGTACCTGCAGGAGTGATCAGCAAGTTATAGTGGCATGGTAGTAAGTTTAAAGTTTTTGAGACCTAACTTATTACAAATAGAATAAGGAATGAGGCTAACACTTCCCCAAATCACAAAAAACTTTTTCAATAAATTCAGTTCCTATATTGCAAGGAATATAAAAGCTTCCGGGGTCCTTCAACTTTGGGGAAGTGTTCTTTCCCAAAAGAGCGCTGCATTCCTCTGTAAGTGCAATGGTATCTATGTCTCCTTTCTTTCTCTTATTCGACATGATGTCCTTCAGGAATTTGGCAAACTTGGGCATTTGGAGAATTGCATCAATGAGTGGTACCTCCACACATATTTCTTTCACCTTCTCCAAGAATTTGCCAAATTCTTCATCTTTCTTTAACATGATCAATCTTTGAGGAAAAGGGGCTGCTATACTTTGATGGTTGAGTGGAAGAATCTCTTCAACCTTAGTGGTACTCTCCTCATCAACTTGAATCTGATTTGGTGATGGAGGAGAGAGTTCTTCTTCATTGTGCATCCCTTTTGGAGCAGTCACTTGGGGATCTCCCAAGTTCCGTCAACTCCTAAGCTCAATTCTATTGCAGTGCTCCATAGAATTAACATCAGGCTTTCCAGGTAATTGTCCTGGTGCTCTAGATGATGAGGAAGCTAGTTGGGCAATCTGACTTTCCAAAATCTTTTGATGTCTATCAGAATTATCCATTCTCTGAGTAAACTTCAAAATGTCTTGTTTCATCTCGTTCTGAGCTTGTTTCATTTCATTCTGACTGGACATAATTTCTTCAAACATCTTTTCAATTTTGGACATAGGAAAGCTTTGAGAAGATTGTTGCTGAAAATTTTGTTGCCCGGATTGAAAATTAGCCCTTGCCCCCATGGATGGTCATTGATCTTGGTTATTTCTATAAGAGAAATTAGGATGACTCTTCCATCCAGGATTGTAAGTATTTGAGTAAGGGTTGTTCTGCCTCTGATTGAAATCCATGATTGCATCACATTGTTCTAATTGATTGATTTGTGCAGTTATAGCCCCCAATGGACATGAGTCACTTAGATGTTCAGAACTCCCACATACTTCACAAAAAGCAACAATGGCATTGGCTGTACTTGAGCCAGCTCCCATATTCTCAAATTTTTTTGTAAGAGCATCCATTTTTGCGGCCAACAAAGTCACTGCATCAACATTAAATTTTCCGGATGCTTTTGTTGTTGGGTTCATACAAGAACAACCACCACTTCTTTCATTAGCCCATTGATGGTGGTTTTGTGCTACGCTCTCGATTATCTCCTCGGCTTCATCTAAACTCTTGTTCATAAGTGCCCCTCCAACAGCTGAATCAAGGGACACTTTTGTGTGATAGTTGATGTCGTTATAAAATGTGTGTAGCACTAACCATCTTTCCAAACCATGGTGTGGGCATTGTCTGAGCATGCTGTTGTATCTATCCCATGTTTCAAATAAAGATTCTGAGTCCGCTTGTTTGAAGCTTGCAATAAGGTTCCTCATATGAGCTATTTTACTAGGGGGATAGAATTTGTCAAGAAATTGTTGCTCGCAATGCTCCCATGTGGTGATGTTATTTGGAGCCAAAGAATTCAACCATTGCTTGACTCTATCTCTCAAAGAAAACCCAAACAATAGTAGACGCACTGCCTCTGAAGGAACACCATTCATTTTCATTGTACCACATATTTCATAGAAGACCTCCAAGTGTTGATTTGGGTCTTCATGCGGTCCTCCACCAAATTGATTTTGCTGCACCATAGATATGATTGCAGGTTTGATCTCAAAATTATTTGCCTCAATTGAAGGCCTTGAAATACTAGATCGAAAACCCCTAGCATAAGGTGCTGCATAATCCTTTAGTGGTCTGTTCGCCATAATAGAATGTTCTTATTCTTCTTGTTGTCTTTGCAGAATTTTTCTTCTATGAAATGTTCTGTCTATCTTAGGGTCTAGAGGAAGAAGTTCTCCTGCAAAGTTAGATCTTCGTATACACAAGAACAAGATGACAATATATGTTTACAAAAGAAAAAGACAGAGAAAGAGTAAATCAAAAGAAAACAGAGAAAAGTTAGACAAAGAATATTAGAATCGAAAATGCAGAATTAGAATCACAATAGAAAGAAATTGTCAAGAGTGTTATACAAAAAATGAAAAACTTATAAAAACAGAATTCTAACAATTAGTTACAACTATGCAAATGAAAAGAAAGAAAGAAAAATTATGTTTAGTCTAACTCAATTGATAATTCCTAATGTTATAGCACAGTCCCCGGCAACGGCGCCAAAAACTTGTTGACCTCCGCAAGTGTACAGAAATGTTGCAAGTAATATAAAAGATTATAGTATCCACAGGGACTGAAATAAGCACTAGAAATGTTTCAACGCGAGTTAGTCAAACAACTAATCAATTGGTTTCCAAAAGCTAAAGGTAACTAATGAAAAGTAAACATAGAAATGAAAGATCAACAAACAAGATTATGGGCTATGATAAAGGAATGTTCTAGGAGTTTTGGTTTCTTTGTAAGATTCCTCAATGTAAATGATCTACCAAATCCTATTTCTCAATTGTCCAACATTTATAGAAGGTTGTCGGTTCTCTCTTGCAATAGACAATCGGCCTAGGACTGAAATCTATACCTAAATGTGATAAATTAGATATGAACTTATGTTGTCCTTACACGGGCATGTTCCTATCACGAAGATCCCTCGGATAATCAACACAAAGATCATACTTCTCAACCCATAAGATATAAAGATTAATCCCTAAATCTATCCTACCCTCTTGGATCATCCTATTTTTCCCTAAATCGTATCCCTCAAACGTCCTTACACGGGCTTGCACCTTTCGCGTGCTTCCCTCAGAAAATCGAGTGGGAGATCATCTCTACAAGATCCATAGGACAATCAAACAATCAATCTAAAATGAGAATTAGGTCCACATCACAATGATTCATTTAAGATTGAATTGATACAAACAAGACAATATCATAGAAACAAGGAAATGACAAATCCACAAGAGTTTACATCAATTCATCATACAAATACTCTCTCCATCCTAAAATAAAGAGATCTACTCCATAAATCGAAGAGAGAAATCCGAAAATACAAAGATTACAAGCATTTCTTTGATCCCCAATCCAAGAAGAGGAGAGAAAGAAAACTTATCTAAGATGAAGCTTGGTCTTCGGATACAATCCACGCTCCCGGAGTCGAATCCGTTGAAGATCCTCCTTTAGATCCCCCAGAAATGCTCCCAAGATTGGAAGGAAAGACCCAAATCTTCTTTTCTCCCAAGAGGGAGAAGATCCCCTTTCAAATCAAGAAGAAAGGCTTATATAGAGATGAGTTTTGGGCGCCACACGGCCCCGTGGCACGGCCGTGTGAGGCTCACACGGCCTGTTCCACTCTCTTCTCTGCTGACCTCAAACGACCGTGTGAGGTACACAGCCGTATCTTGCCTCTACCAACGCCCCCTTTGTACGGCCGTGTAGATCCACACGGCTTGCACTGCTTTCTCCTCTGGAAACCTGACATGGCCGTGTGGTACACACGATCAAAACTCTCCTGCTGTCTGGAAACCTCACACAACCGTGTAGCGCACACGGCCGAGGCTTCTCCTGTCTCTAGAAAACTGACATGGTTGTGTGATGTACACGACCCTGCTTCCCTGAGCTTCAAAACTTGACACGGCCGTGTGAGATTCACACGGCCATACCATCTTTCTTCTCTGGTGCAGCTACATGACCTCTCATCCTTACATGGCCTGGGCAACCCCCTATAGTAGGGCCGTGTAGGGTTCAAGTGTCATGGCTTCCTTCATCGCTTTGCTTGCAGATTTGGTCTCAAACATGCATTTTTCACCAGATTCGACTCGTGCGTACTAAAGATGCACAAAAGCATATCTCCGAACAAAAAGAGTAAATATGCTAAAAAGGAAAGCTGAAAGTACGAAAATGCATAGATCAAGCATGCTCAAAGTATGTGAATGTGCGTCAAAACATGCTAATAAGTGTATACAATCTATGCACATCATCAGACGATAGTCCTATGCCTCGGACATCCTCCATTTAATAGTGCGGACCAACTCTTCTTCCTGCTAAGCTCTCTACGGTCCTAGCAGTTGGGCCTCCCCAACCTCCTCCTAGAGGGTGAGTGTCCGACAAGGCCTACCATACAACGCTTCAAACGATGCCATCTGGATAGCTGAATGATAGCTGTTATTGTAGGCAAACTCTACTAATGGCAAATGATCCTCCTAGTTACCTTCGAAATTCATAACGTATGACCTCAGCAAGTCCTCTAAAGTCTGGATGGTCCGCTCTGACTGTCCATCTGTCTGCGGATGAAATTCTGTACTAAATCGGAGCTGTGTGCCCAAGGCCTGCTGTAGACTCTGCGAGAACCGGGACGTGAACCGTGAGTCTCTATCCGATATAATACTCTTAGGAACACCATGTAATATGATAATCTCTTTGCAATACAGCTCTACCAATCGGTCCAGAGAGTCAGCCTTCCGAATCGCTAGGAAGTGTGCGGATTTAATTAATCGATCAACGATTACCCAAATCACGTCATGGCCTCATCGTGTCCTAGGCAATCCCACCACAAAATTCATGGTAATGTACTCCCATTTCCACTCAGGAATAGGAATCCTCTGTAGTAATCCGGCAGGTGTCTGGTGCTTAGCCTTCACCTGCTGACAAACAAGACATCTAGCTACAAATTCTGTGATGTCTTTCTTCATACCCTTCCACCAATAAGAATGCCTCAAGCCTCGATACATGCGGGTCCCACCTGGGTGGATAGCAAATCGAGAGCGATGAGCCTCCTGAAGTAGCTCCTGTAAGACCGGGTGAGATCAAGGTACGCATAACCTACCTCGGAAATAAATAATGCCCTCCTCATCTCGGGTGAACTCGGTCTGCTACCCGAAAGATATCTGGCTGCCAATGGACTGTAAGCGCTGATTGCCGGCCTGGGCCTCTCGGATCCTCATCCTGATCGACGACTGAGCAACCATGGTAACCAGAATACTGTGCTCTGTCCGTCCCTACTCCTCAAGGCACAACTCAGAGAAACCCTGAATCAAGTCCGTGACCACAACTCGGTGGCAAGCTAAAGTCCCTCTGGAGTTCCTGCTAAGTGCATCGGCAACCACATTAGCTTTCCCCAGATAGTAGCTAATAGTACAATCATAATCCTTCAGGAACTCCATCCATCTCCTCTGTCGGAGATTGAGTTCCTTTTGGGTAAAAAGATATTTGAGACTCTTATGATCAATGAGAATATCAAATGTAATACCATACAGAAGATGTCGTCAAATCGTCAAAGCAAATATAAAGATGGCCAACTCCAGATCATGTACTGGGTAATTTTTCTCATACTCCTTCAACTGACAAGAAGCATAGGAGACTACCCTGCCGTGCTGCATCAAAATAGGGCCCAAACCCTGTAGAGAAGCGTCGGTGTAGAGTACGAATCCATCCTCTCCAGAAGGTAAAACCAAAACTAGTGCCGACATTAATCTCTGCTTCAGATCCTAAAAGCTGGTCTTGCAAGCTTCTGACCAAGAGAACTTCACGCCTTTCCTGGTCAGGCATGTCAGTGGCATAGCTATGCGAGAGAAACCCTCGACGAATAATCTATAATATCCAGCGAGTCCCAAGAAACTACGGATCTCCTGAACTGATTTCGGCTGCTCCCAGCTAGTGATAGCCTCGATCTTCTGAGGGTCTACTGAAATACCTCGACTAGACACCATGTGTCCCAGAAAACCAAGTTAGCCAAAAAGCATACTTGCTGAACTTCGCGTATAGACGATGTCGTCGAAGAGTCTCCAAGACTATGCGAAGATGCTATACATGCTCCTTCTCAGAACGTGAGTAGATCAAAATGTCATCGATGAAAATGACAACGAACTGATCTAGATACTCCAGAAAAATATGGTTTATCAAATCCATAAACACCGCTGGAGCATTGGTAAACCCAAATGACATTACCAAAAATTCATAATGTCTGTATCTGGTGCGGAATATTATTTTCTGAATATCAGATTCTTTAACTCTCAGCTGATAATATCCGGACTACAAATCAATCTTAGAATATACTGATGTACCTCTGAGCTGATCAAACAAATCCTCGATCTGTGGTAAGGGGTACTTATTCCTGACGGTCACTACATTCAACTGTCTGTAATCTATGCACAACCTCAAAATACCATCCTTTTTCTTGACAAACAATACCGGAGAACCCCATGGAGAAACACTAGGGCGAATAAATCTCCTGTCCAATAATTCCTGGAGTTGGACCTTTAGCTCGTCCAACTCTTTCGGTGTCATATGGTATGGAGCTTTCGATGTCGGTGCGGTTCCCGAAATTAGCTCAATCGCAAACTCCACTTGCCTTCGGGGTGGCAAGCCTAGTAGCTCATCTAGAAATACATCCGGATACTCTTGGACCACTGGAACGTCTGAAAGCTGGGAACTACTGATATCGTCAATATTAATCAAAGACAAAAGGAATCCTTGGAAGTCATGTGACAGCAGCTTCTGAGCCTGAATCATAGAAATGATCGATATACCGTCGTCCCTGATGACAGTGAAATCCCACGAGGGTTGGTTCGGAGGTCGGAATGTGACCACCATCGTTTGGCAATCAACCATGGCATGATATGCAGACAGTCAATCCATGCCAAGAATAATGTCGAACTTGACCATTTCCAGTACTAATAAACCCACCATGAGTATCATATTGCCAAAATCTAACGGGCAACCTCTAACCTCCTGAGTGACATCTAATGTATCATCGGACGGTAGGGAGACGGTCAGTCGATGCAGTCTAAGGGTAGGTAGTCTACCTATGTCCCTCATAAAGGCACGGGAAATAAAGGAATGCGAGCTACCAGTATCTATCAACATATCAGCGGATAATGCATAAAGTAAAACCATACCGCGAAAAACAGATCCGTCGGTCCGCTGTGTATCCTTTCTGGTAACCGCGTGAATTCGTCCAGTCTCTGGCCTACCATGCTCAGTGAATTAAATATCGATGCTGAAACTTAACTTGGTAAGGGTCTGCTACAATGTATTTCATTTTCTCCTAACCAAGATAGATTTTCAATCCACTATCAGAATGAGACATTTCAAGTGTCTGAGGTGCTAGTATTGGTCCCTAGCACAACTCTAAGTGGTGGAAGCTACTGAATTTTAGTGGTTGTACTAATCACCAACCCTAGACGTAGGAGGAGGAGGATTAGGCAAAGGAAGAGGAATCACATAACTCATGTAAGTGTGTTGTAGAGGAGGTAAGAAAGGGTAGGGAAAGCAAAGGAATGAATGGCGGAATCAAATACAAGAAGAAAAGGATATTTTAGGAAGTCTAACCGGCTATCCTTATGGAATAGTAAAAGTACAAGCTCGTACCAAACATACCCAAATGAATGCATAGTCCATTATTCTAGATTTATATCATACTGTAGGGTAGGAGGTACGGTAGATGGTGGTACCGGAGGTGTAACTGGTACTACTGGTACGAGTGCTGGGTATACAGTAGCAGGCACAGGTGGCTGTGCTGCCGAGTACGCAATAGGCGCAGGTGGCACCGCTGGTGGCACTGTGAATATTGTAGGAGTGGGTACGGCGAGTATGGTCGAGGTAGGTACTTCTGAAACCGTCAGAGTCTGAGAGCCCGACGCGCTCGCAGTACCATGTGGAGTCTGTCCCTGACTGACAGGCTCGACCCCAACAGACGTCTCTGGCAACTCCGTCGCCAGGGATTCCAATGTCCTCTTGCGTGGACGTCCTGCACCACATCTCGGAGCGGGAGCACATGTAGATCTTGTCATATTTGTTAAATTATGTCCCAGATATTACTACAAGTATCAAAAAATTATAAAATTAACATTTTACTTATTTGCCGCCTGGAGATGTTCTGCCGCTGTCTAGTCCCCAATTGTGACCTCGAAATTCTGAAACAAGAAATCGACGGAAATCCATACAAATTCGAAAATAAATACGCAGATTAACCTAGCCTCTGATACCAAAAGAATTGATATCAGATTAACTCGAAAATTCAGAACATGACAAACAGGCATCGTAGACCTGCTCTGATACCAAAATAATTGGTATCAGATTAACTCAAAAAATCTAAAACATGAAAAACAGAACACTCCAACCTGACTCTGATACCAAAAGAATTAGTATCAGATTAACTCGAAAATCCAGAACACAAAACAACAAACATCATAAACCTTAGCAGCAATTAGACAATTTCTCTTTTGATGTGAACGTCTTATCAGAGGAGGACTGTCTCTGCCACTTTGGGCCGAGTCCGAAGGGAGTGAAATTGATTTTCCATTTGGCTAGGATTTTAACAACTATGTCTCTATTTACAATGATTCTTAACAAAAAAAAAAAATCTGTTACCTTAGTAGCTCCCCTAGTATTTGTTTCATAGATATGAAGAAAGGTAAATATAAATACATAGATCATAAAATTCCTGACCATTATCTTTGAGATGTCATACATTTACGGTCAGAACTACACCCTGGACACTACAGTGGTTCTTAAAGCCTTCAATATTATGTGCTCACAAGAGACAGGATGTTGCGTGCATCACTAAACAAGCATTACAACAATCCACCAGCAAAGCAAAACTTCTGCTAACATAACTATCTCTGATGACACTAATTCCTCGACCCCATCAGAGAAGAAATCTCCCCTTACCAAACCGAATCCTTCCATCTTTGAAGAATTGAATGCAACATCAAAGTCGTTGAAGAGGTCCTGTGTGAAAAATGCCCCTTATCTGAATCCGGTTTGCCTTCCAAATCTCCTAAGTAACAGGAATTACCTACTAGCTCGTCAATACCCCTTCAATTAATCTTCCAACATTCCAAAGTTATCATCCACTTTAGACCCCAGTACCGATTCTATATAGGAAATTCTGTATGGTAGCTCTTCTACTCCTGCAGCTCCTAGTATTCTGATTACAAGGATAGACAAAGAGAAAGGCAGAAACCATGCAAAAACTTTCCATAGCGAGTAGCGGAGGTTATGACTACCTATAGCGAAGAGGTAATACTTGTAGATTCTTTATATCTCTTACATCTTGACTAACTACTTATATTCATAAATTACTTCTTGACGGCTCTGCAAGAAATGTTAAACCGATTTCCATTTCTGAGTGAGCAATATGGCAAAATGTAAACTCGTGAAAAGGAGCTTTTGACTCAACTAGAGCAGCAAGATAAAGAGTTGTCAAGAAGTACTTCATAGAACGGCAAAAGCAGATGATCCCCTTCATAGAAATGAGGTCGTCTATTATTTAGAGCAACTACTTCATCTCCACGAAAAACTAAAGGAATCTGAAAAGCTTTGTCAAAAAGTACAGAATCAGCTTGAATTATCAACGATGGAAGTAGCTTTCCTTAAAAAGAAATTAGCTGATTATGAAGATGACGAGGAGGGACGATGGACTCTGCTTAGAAGAAAGAGTTCCTAAAGTTAGAAGAATTTTTCAACTTATTAGGTGCTAGGTTCGCCTCTTTTCTTGAACATGGTTTTTACAGAGCTATTGATCAATTAAAGAAGTCGGCTACCAGCCAGAGGGTAACTCTCTTGACTTCGTCAACATTCAAAAGGTGGTCGATAACATTTCTGAAGACTAAACAATGTAATTCCAAACTTGCTCCTCACCCCCACTTCAACTTTACAGACTTCATGCACCTTTATAACTTCATGTAACTGGTAACTATATTATCTCGTCATATGTATAAGAGTAGATTAGAACATTTTCTTAGGGAGAGTACTTCCTATTTATGTTTTTACCACTATATTTCTATTGATAAAAACATGTCGGGCCATTTTTAGCTAATTCAATATCTAAGGACAACTGTTTAAGCAAAAATGAGGTTATCATAACCTGGAGTTCTTGGCTCCGTCCCGACAAAGGTAGGTAACTAAAGGACATTTGGATGCCCTTTAGAGGGGAGGAATAACCAAGATGTGTGACTCGGGAGATGTTGAACAAGCTTGATTTGCTAAATCCTGCCACCTGACTCCTAACATTCCCTTTCCATGCTTGGGAACTTGGGTAATTCTTTCCTCGTGAAGCTGCCCGTTGAGTATAGCCGACGAAAGATAAACAATGAGAATCATGCAGTATGAAGAACCATCAATAATGAGAGAATCGCAGGCGACTTGATTCTCGACCGAAGATAATATGCATACGATTCTTCCTAGATAGAGGAAAGTTTATAGGTGACTATCCTTGTCTGAGGAGAATTTGTAGGCAACTCTCTCTATCTTTGAGAGAGGAAAATTTTCACTACCTCTAACAGTGAAGCTGTTGTAGGTGACTATCCCTGATAAAGGAAAATTTATAGGCGACTCTGTCCCTGACGGAGGAAAATTTGTAAGTGATTTTGTCCTTGATAGAGGAAAATTTGCAAGGTCTTGGACAGTGAAGTTGTTGTATGTGACACTATCCTTGACAGATGAAAATGGTACATTCATCTTTTGTATTCTTGGAGACATGTAGCTGCTTTATCTTGGGCTTTTGCTAGAAGATCCAACTCGATCAACCTCTTTTCTGAATTCCCTTCATCATATGTAAAAGAGGTGAGCAGATTTCATCTCAATTTCACCCATACAACTGTTGAATTTTGTTTTAAATTCAAAATATTTTTTGTAATGTTTTTAGTCCCACATTGCTAAGTGGAGAAGCTTGGAAGGGCTTATATAGGAAGTCCTTCCATCCTTGCTTAGCAATGATAAGAGGACCTATACGCATGAGCGAGCCAAGCCCAAATCGAGTGGATTTGGGGGGTTCGAGCCGGAAATTCATAAACTGGGCGTCACGCGCGCAGGGGGGGTGCAAATCCCCAGCTCGTGGGCGGCGCGGACTTCGGTTTTGTTCCGTGCGTGAGGAAGGGACGCGGACGCGTTTCCTCGCTAGCAAAGCAGTGCTTCTTCGTACCTTCTCAGAGTGAATAAAAGGGGACTTGCAACACCTCTATTCTTCACTCCAGCCTCGAGCTTTCTCCCTTCTCTGTGCGATTCTTTCTGCTTTCCTTTCTTCTCGTCTTCCGGCGATCTGAGGTTGGGTCCGAGTGTAGCGTCCGTTTTGGAGTGCACCTACGGACGAGACGAGCGAGCCTTTGCACCGTGACGCGGCAATAAATTCTCTAAGGACAGTCGGCGTGCCGATGCTTCAACCGGATAACTATATTCTAAACCCTATTCCTTTATTTATCTGTCTATTGCATGCTATTTTTTTATACTGCTTATATTGCTTTATTATTTTTTCAACAACAACAGCTTCTCCACCATATACTAACTGGAAAGTAGTCATACTAATACCCTCCTAAGGAGTAGTTTTGTAGGACCACAAGATGTCAGGTAGCTCCTTTACCCAATTGCTCCCTACATGATCCACCTTTACCTTTAAACCATGTATTAATTACCTATTAATAGCCTTCATTTGATCATTACTAAGTGGATATTGCCATTGAAGTAAAAGAATATTTGATTCCGAGTTCTTGACACCATTCTCAGATCCTTCACCTCAGAAATTATCATTCATTATCAGAAACTAACTTACGTGGAACACCATACCTACACATTACGTTCTTCCAAAGGAACTTCATCATAGATTCTTCTATAATTTTAACAAATGCTTTGGCTTCCATCCATTTAAAAAAATAATCTACGTCCACCAATAAAAATTTCTTCTAGTTTAGTCCCATAAGGAATGATCCTACTATATCCATCCTTCATTAATCAAAAGGGCGGGAAATGGATCATGTTTTTGTAGGATCGAAAAGAATTTAGATATCTTCACAATTGTATGATATTGTTCACTCTGGGCCTAAGCTCGTTTTGCTCTTGGGCTCTACCCAAAAGGCCTCATGCCAATGGAGATGTCTTTGCTCTTTGACCCACTAGGTCCTCTACCCTTCGATCCACCCGACCTACTAGGACTTCCTTTATCTGGTGTCTGGTCCTCTTAATTCGAATATAGGAGCTCTCACTTTCTTTGTTCGAGGTAATATTGTACTCACATGACTTAATCAGACCATGGTTGTTGTACACAGTCGGTAGTTAAACCTTCTAGCAGTTCGGATTCTAATACCACTTGTAGGATCGAAAAGAATTTAGATATCTCCACAATTACATGATATTGTCCACTTTGGGCCTAAGCCCTCATGGTTTTGCTCTTTTGGCTCTACCCAAAATACCTCATGCCAATGGAGATGTCTTTTCTCTTTATAAATCCATGATCTTTCCCATGTATTTTATAATATGAGACTATATTTATAACCTTGTAAACCCAACCGTCTTCAAATATTCGATTGGGTACTTGATCACATGCTAGTAGTGCCTTTGACAACTTGGACAAGCAGCGACGAATCGTTTTGAGTCTCTTCGTTCAGAGTTAATGTCCTCCCACTACATGATTGTCGTAAATACCTTCATGTATTTCATGCATTACATACTCAGATTCCTACGATCCTTCTTTTTAATTGTCGCATCTGTTCTATGTCCTCCAACAATCTTCCCTACTTCAAATAAGTAATCAAAGGAGTACATCAACCATCCATCTCATGTGGTTGATTAACCTGGGCTATCAATTTTACATGAACAATTCGGTCTTCAGTCTTCAATTAGACAAGGTAGTTGCCATTCAGGCGAGCTCATAAACTTTTTTGTTCTTTGTCCGAGATATCTTTCACAATACTACTTTAGCGTTGAGCTTCTCATATATTGTAATGCATCTGAGGAGCCAATCATTTATTTGTGAACACTATAATAGGATGAGATAAAACAAGTAGGGTCTCAATCATCGTGTTGTCAACACCAGAACATACACAAGCTTTCTAACATAGTATATATGTTTTCTGCATCCTTTAACAAATGTCTGATGAAATATATGGGTTTTTGTATAGTTTCTTCTTGTCTCAGGAGAACAGAACCGACTGCACCCTTCAGAGCAACCAAATATAATCATAACTGTTCACCTATCACAGGTTTAGAAAGAGTAGATAGGTTTGAAAGATACCTCTTGAGGTCAATAAAAGCTTCTTCACATTTTTCATCCCATACAAATTTAACCAACTTCCTAAGTACTTTAACGAAAGGCAAACTATAGTACGTTGACCTAGATATAAAACGAGATAAAACAGTAATCCTTCCACGGTGGAATTTTCATATTTTGCAATGTTTGTATTTTTGTGGGATTTACTCTAATCCCTCTATCTGTGGCGATGTAGCCAAGAAACCTTCCACTCCTAATACCAAAAATACACTTTTCTAGGTTAAGCTTTAGATCATACCTTCGCAAAGTATCAAAAGTTTCGACAATGTCTCTAATCAAAGATTCAACGGAGAAGGATTTAACCAATACATTATCCACATAAACTTTAACATTTATGCCTTTTTGCTTCTCAAAAATGTTATTCATTAATCTTTGATATTTAGCACCTATATTCTTGAGGCCAAAAGGCATAATAAGATAATACAAAGTTTCATCGGAGGTAAGGAAGTTAACATTTTTCTAACCTAGGTATGCGTCTAACATGCAAATAAATTCATATCCAAAAGTTGAATCCACTAGTTAATATATTCGAGGGAGTAAATAGCAATTTGTAGGATATGCTTTATTGAGATCACGAAAATTTACACAAACTCTCCATTTGCCTCTTGGTTTTTGTACGACTACTACGCTAGCAAGCTAAGTTGGAAATTAAACTTCTTGAATACGTCATACTTCCAATAATTTGAGAACCCCTGTGCGGGGTAATCTTATCCTTCTTAGTGCCGAAATGCCGCTTTTTCTATTTAACTGGTTAGACATCTGGTAACATATTGAGATTGTGCTCCATTACCTAAGGGGACACACCATGAACTTCTCACACAGACCAAGCAAATACATCTTTATTTTTCATCAAGCATGACACCAACTGGTCTTTTAATTCACCTCGGGGATCAGTAGATATTTTAGTAGTTTTATCAAACTAGCCTAGTATGATTGACACTCTCTCTTGTTCTTGTTCCGTCGATCTAGATTTGGAGACTTCTAAAACCTGCACCTCCACACTTCTCCGCCGATGTTATGACAAGCTAGCTTTTGATCTTCATGAATCATTTCTACATAACATATTCCATAGGAGATTTGATCACCTTGTACCTCATCTATTTGAGACCCAACAGGGAACTTCATATTTTGATGATAAGTTGATACCACTGCCTGAAATGTGCCTATAGCTGGTCATCCTAATATAACATTATAAGAGGAAGGAGCCTCCACCATGGTGAAAATAATAAATCGAGTCCTTCGCAAAGGTTCTGTGCCCAAAGAGATACATAATACAATTTGCCCCAGGGGCTGAACTTCATGTCCTACAAATCCAAATAATGAAGTAGACGTAGAATATATTTCCGCCAAATCTGCCTACATTTGGTCCAGAGCTCCTTTGAAAAAGACATGACCGATCTCCCAGTGTCTACAAATACTTGAGCTACATCATAATTTGCTATGGTAGCTTAAATCACCAAGGCGTCGAAATGAGATATGGCTACTCCTTCTAAATCCTCTGGCCCAAATCTAACCACCAGTCCTTTTGTTGATTTCTGACCTACTTTTACATCATAACTTTCCAACCGGCAGCAATATGCTTTTCGAACCCGATCAGAATCTTCATCAGTTTCCCCTCTTACGATTATATTTATCATACCTCGAGGTGGAGGATTAACTTGTGGAGCCTGAATCCTTCTTCCAACCTCTTGACGTTCATATCATCGCTAGGAATCCTCCCTTCTCCTTCTTTCATCTTGACGAGGACTCTGTGAAGTCCTCTAGCGTTGTCTCGGAGAAGATCTTTATCTAGGAGGAGCTCTTTTTGTGGATGACGTCGAACAACTTTATCAATTTCTTCTAGAAACCCCTTGACATGACTTTGTAGAATGCCCATAAAATTGATGAAATGCACAAAAAGGTCAATGATCCTGCGGAGATTGTCGCCCAAGAGGCGTCGGCGCAGGAAGAGTCATTTACCTGGGAGGTATTGGAGCAAGTATCTAGGGAGTTTTCAAAGCAGTTCTTTGACTTCTTGTAACTGCTTGAATCTCTTCCCTTTCAAACCTCTCAGGAACATGAATGGCAAAAGGTCGAGGTGTTGGATTAAGTGGAGATGGTCATGAAGCCCTTCTGTCTTGATGAGATTTAGGGACAATTGAAACGGTCAACTTCACTCTTCTGAGCGCGTTGTGCTTCGTCCACGTGAACATACTTTTGGCTCCCCCTAATATAACATCAAAATTAGTCGGTGGCTTCTTTACCAATGACTAAAATGAAGTCTCTTTCCAACAATCCTGGTGAAAAAACACTGACTAAGACATCTGAGATAGCTGATGTCACTTCCAAGGCGGTCTGATTGAAGCGTCGAATATAATCTTTCAGAGTTTCTTGACTCATTGCTTCATATGACAAAAAGGCTTAATATGGTCCTTCGATTACGCTTGCTATTAGTGAAATGTTGCAAGGACATAGGACTGAATTCCTCAGAAGATATGATGGAATTGGCTGGCAATCTGCAAAACCAACTTTACGTTGGCCTTGACAAGGTTGTTAGGAAAATACTATATGCCATGCCCCAAACGAGTCTATATCAGATAAAAATCTAATAGTATCTCCTTTGTATCGGTGACAATCTGAAACATTTTTACATACAAAATATACATCAGCCACATTCGGTTGGAATATATACACAATCATGCAGTTTATATCATCAGTCACTCGGCTGGAACGAAATAAACACAACCACGCAGTTTAATAAGCCTACACGGCTGAAAGGAAACACACAACAGCGTAAATGCAACGGAAAACACAAAACAATACGAATATAAGACCAATAACGACACTAACAAAAATACCTGCAACCACTAGACTAGACTTCAAAAATCCACAGTGACTTGTTCAAAAGCAAAATACGCAAAATTAATATACCACCCAAATAGTAACAAAACCCAAAAAGAAAACTATCCTCGAGTGTGACGTGGGACCGGCAGCCGAGACTCTCCAAGCATCCATGACTCATCTATCTGTTACCTGGTGAAAGAAAATCAATTTGCGAGGTGGTGAGTATTGGAACTCAGCGGGTAAGATAAAATAGTGCATGAACAAAATAAATCAATAAAGAATGCCAAAAGGAATACAGTCTCATAAGAGGAATAACGGATACTAAAATAGAACCATAATAAATGCTCATACCTGAAACTATATCCTAGGCTAGGTATAGAAGGTCAGAAAGGACACTAATCTACTACAGTACTACTCATAACTACAGAGGTAATAAGCAAGGTATATACAACTTTCCAATGAATAAACCAATATCTAAACATCTACAATGAGAGTTTATCTCAACATAAGTAAACATTTCAGCACAAGTGAACAACAACAGTAAGCAATAACAACATATATAAACAGCAGTAATCAAAGCAAGTATAATAACAGCGTATGCACGGATGGTCACTCCCGCCCACCTCTCTGCACCATGACCTCTGTATGGTCGAGAGGTCGGGTCAGTGACAGACTGTACACCACTCCAGCTATCACTCTCTCGAGTGGCCGAGGGGACAGTTGCATAGTAGCTAAGCGGCATCAACTCCAGCTACCACTCTCTCGAGTGGCCGAGGATGTGGTCCTGGTCAACGACTCTCTCGATCGCAAGGGAGAATTGGTCGTTGACATGCATGCCATGACATGATGCGCCCAATGCAACAAGTATCATACAAATATAAGTAAAAATTAGGTATGTTACATGAAGCCAGCATGCTCAATACGGTACATAAACAAACAACAGTTAAAGCATACAAACACGGTATCTAGTATCTGCTACTTATCATGGACAACAATAAGAGATTATATAGATATGGAAACGAGTTTCTCAAAGATCATGTGGAAGTATCAAGCGCAAGAAAATAAGAGTGGAGTCAAGGTAAAGCAGTTATTATCCAAAATAGTTCATGCACTAAGTTCAAAGAACTACAGAATCAAAGTAAGAAGTACCCACCTTTAATATGTAACTCGAGCTAAACAATTCCCGCATCGGAGTGCTCGTCTTGAAATAACGCCCTACAAATCACGTGATGTATAAATTTAGCTAATTTCATATGTCACAACTAGCTAAACTACATCCCAACCAATTAGGAAATACCCTAATCGAAACGATTATTAATTAACCTTAATTAATAATCTTCCTTAATTGATCCTAATTTCTTCCATAGTCAATTTAATACTTGATCAAATTCGTATCACTAACCATTCCACAATCTATTAGTTTAAACTAAACATAGATTTAATACTAACCACTCACCGTAGTTGATAGCTCAACCAAGTACTGATAGCTGGAATAACTCACCGTTGGAAAAGATGAAATTGTTGTCTCCCCAATACAAACCTTCGGCAACTTCCTCTATAAAGAAATCCCAATGCTACTGTGAGGGATAGTAATTGCTTACCTCAATCAAATTTGGTGGGTCTATCCCGCTGTGAACTCGAGAAGCAATCCTCCACGCCTTGACAACCCCAGCACAGTCAACAAGAGGCTGGAAATGGTGTGGCGTCAGAGGAGGGAAGAAGGAATTTCGTGAGGGGGAGGGCATCGACAAATCAAAGCTAGGGCACGAGATATACCTCAAATGCTGGGCGACGATCTAGGGCAACGACACAAGAAGAGAGCTCGGGTTCCGACTACTGTGATGTCGATCCAGAGCCAAGAAGAGCGACGACGTCGCTAGGGCACAACAACGATGAGGAGGGATAAGGATGGCTCTCGGTGGTGGGGCTTGCGGCAGCCGTCATCGGGGCCAGGGGTGGTCATCGGGCTCCATGGTTGCGCGGACGAGGTTGCGCGAAGACATCGATTGCGCGGAGGCGGCTGGTCGTGTGGAGGCGGCAGGTCGCGCAGAGGCGGCGGTCGAGTGGAGGCGACGGTCGAGCGACGTGCGGCGGCTACACAATGGTCGCAGAGAGGAGGAGAAGGAGGAGGAGGGAGGTCGGCGGGTGGATAGGGAATAGGGCACGGGTAACGATTAATAACCGAAATCGATAACTCAATTTAGGAAATGTAGGTTTCCTTTTATAACTTAGGGGGTTGGTTTAATTAAAGCTAAGTTATTTCCTTAATCAATTCCTACTTAATTGAATTCATTAAATAGACTTTCCCTTGGCCCAATACTTATCCCCTTAACCTATGTCATATGAGTTCCGAAAAATTCTCAGAAAATTTCTAAAATTTTTTAAAAATTTCTAAAAATTCCGTTAAGGCTATTAGCCTATTAAACCTTATTATTTAATTATTATCCGATTCAATATTTTACACTACATTTGACACCATCCGAATAATGATGTAAAAGGGAGACATTCTCAAAATGTCCCAAATGCTCTTCGGATTTTTCATTCCTACGTATTCACCAATCTGGAGTGGCCAGAATCTACTTGGGAGTTCTTCAACTAGAATTTCTTGAGAGAAAGGATCTGCCGAGTTGTATGTCTTGTGGAGTTGCAATAAATACTCGTTCTTCTTGGTGGCAAAAGGTGAATATGCTCACCCTCAGCGTCTCCGTCAATCTGTTTCAAGGCTAACATGGAGGAGGTAAATCACGGGCGACCACTAGCTTTTGGAATAGTGACTAACACATAAGGAAGATATTTACCTTGATTTTACTGAGATTCGAACCCTATATTTTATTAGAAGTGGTATAGTGGACTCTTGACAGTGTTCTACATGAGACGACGATATCCTTTCTAGTGCCACCAAAGGAGGCAGGATGGGAGCTTGTTGTCACTGTAATATTTCTTGAACAATGGCTGCTATTGGTCATTCCATGTCACCATGTTATTGAGTATGTATCTCATGCTCCCTCTCATTTGAGCATGTCTTCTTTGGTCATTGTGGAAATCACCCATCCCTACGTTTCAGATTGGATTTCCCATAAATGGCGTTAAAATGTTCCAGTGCGAAAATGAGGCATGGGTCAATTCCTTGACAAATCACCTCTGGGTGACTTATGATGAATCAACTGCAACTTTACAACGGGTCAAAGTCAGTTCAATGAATCGTCTATCAATGGGCATCGAGGAGTCGGCCGTCTAAAGGACTTATCAAGAGGTTATAAAGGGGCCAAGGCACACCTTAGTGTTATCCCCCTAATACTCAAGTTAGAGTAGAGCAGAGAAATGAATGGAGAAATAGCAGTTGCTTAGTAGATTTTCATCCCTTCAGCTGTTGAAACAAAATACCTTTTATAGAGGAGAAGAGACAGAGCCAGCCTTATTGTTTAAAGACCCTGAGTGAAACCATTAATTATGCCCCAATTTCAACCTTCCATCAACCTAAGTAATAATTATTTTAATCTATAAAATTTTGTTTCTAGAAATGGGATAAGGAAATAAGATTTTTTTTTTGTCTAGGATAATTGTTTCCTTTTTATTTACGCATATATTCTTACAATTCTAACATAGAAATAAGAATGAAGCATCAATTCTAAAACTATGGGTATAATTTTTTTCCCATTCTTATACTATTAAATTATCCAAAAATAACAATTGTAAAAGGTGTTTACAAAGAACAGACACTTAAATTTTTAACAAAAGAACACTAACAGCGAAGAAAAATTTAACTCAAGAATGCAAAGAGATAAGCAGAGTAATATAACACAAAGAATGCAAAGAAATAAGCAAGGTAATGTAACACAAAATTCTGACACAAAACTGAGAAATAATAAAGAAGTGCAACCTAGTCAGCTTACCTCCATAATCCTTATTTTTAATGTCAACGAATCTAGAAGAACGAAGAGAATATCAGGAAGACCTATCACAAATATATTCACTTTGAATTTGAGCAACTTAAACAATTTATTCAACATAGTGGTTAAGAATTAAAATCTTTTTATCCCAAAAAAAAGTGGCATTGCTTATATACTTCATTTGATAAGAAAAAAATAAAAATTAGTATAAATGAATTAAATTTTATGTAGGAATCCTAGCAATAACAAAAATTAAAAATACTTCAAATTTTTAAAATTTCAAATTGACTGAGACATCATGTGGTGAGCAAAAACTTTCCATGGAGAATGACCTACTTGGTTACTCAGTACAGAAAGTAAAATAAATTTTGGTATATAAAAACTTAAAATATTAGTTCCTTAGAATTAACACAAACCTTCCAGCTTGTTGGATGTCCCCTCGTTAATTTCATATCTAAATCCAAAGTATCGTTTACAAACATTGTAAACCTTCTTCTTTACTTCCTCCTCACTAAATCAGAAGAAAAAAATGAGAGTGAATGATGTAATACACCTAGAAAAAAAACAGATGTAACTCATTTAAAGTGTCTTCGTGGTGCACTTTTAAAGGTAAAATCATTAATAATATCATCATATTCAATATTTTCCAAAATATTCTTTTCAATACATAAAATTGTTAATCCATTTAACCTATCTTGAGTCATTGTGGTCTGTCTGTAAATAAGATTTTATTAATTTTAATTTAAAAAACTTCTTTCGACAGATGTCACTGTCACGAGTATTGTCAATAATATCCTATAAGCAATCATCACATTTGGAAACATATCCATTGTTTTTAAAAACTAATATTTGAATGGAAGACCATTTTTTATTTGTTTCATAAGATTCACTTGGTAACATTACTTACAAAACTTGTAATTCTGAAAACATATATTTTGCATAAAATATCAGAAGTGTCACCATTTTTTAAAGTATTTTCAAGATTCACACAAGAACTCATCAATTCATCATCATCCATTGAAACTAATTTTGTAACATCATACAAAAACCCAAATATAGATTCAAAATATTGTAACTGTTCAAACATACTTTTCAATTGCCCAAGAGCAATATCGACCACTAAGATAAAATAATATATTCGAAAAGACTCTTCCGATGATTGATTTTCCCTTTCAATATTAGCAATCTCATCAAAATGTATCTTTCTACTAATTTTACATTTTGTAGGAAATACAGACTCAATTTCCAATCAGATGTTATCTTTTTTGCATCAACCATAGCAAAAGCAAAACCATTTCCTCTATATTTTTCAAAAAAAAAAAAAACAAGACCAGATAATTGTTTTATAGGAACATTAAAACGTATATCCTGTTACTGTAATTTTTTACTAACTAAGTTAATTTTATGTAAAATATCATGCCAAATAACAAGGCTTAATATAAATTCAAAACTTGAAAGTTCACCGGATGCTAACGTTTCAGCATCTCTACTTAATTTGCTATCTTCACTTATTTCTACTTATTTGAACAAAGCTTCTCTAATTTGTGAAGCTTGAGATAGTATTGCTTTGACTATTTCAATATAGCTTTCCCATCTTGTAGTTGACAATGATTTTAAAGTTAATCCATTAATATATTCAAGCAAAATATTCCTTCTTTTTGTTGAATTAGAGAACACTGTGTACATATACATTGACATGCTCCAAAAAATGATTTTGCTTTAGCATAAGAATTTGCCATGTCACAAACAACTATGTTAAGAGAATAAGAACCATATGGCATGTAAAATACTCTAGGATTAATGTCAAGCAATCTTCTTTGTACACCTTGATTTTTACCTTTCATTTTAGATCCATTATCATAACTATTGACAATACAATTCACACACATATTATTAATGATAGCATATGGTATATATAAATACCATTACAAGTGAAAATAGGAAAATACATAAATTAGGAAAATAATAAGTATTTTCTAATAATAATTATTCTCTAATAACTAGGAAACAAATAACTATTTTCTAATAATAATTATTCCCTAATAACTAGGAAACAAATAATTATTTACTTATAATAATTATTTCCTAATACACCCTCTCAAGATGGTGTTCCAGAAATGACACCAATCATGCTGCAAATAGCAAACAACTGAGGTTGAGAAACTGACTTTGTAAGTGCATCAGCCAACTGATCCTCAGCGGGAATATGAGTAACTCGTAGTTCGGAGGCTTGCACCAGATCACAAACAAAGTGATAGTCAATAGTCAAATACT
Source organism: Zingiber officinale (assembly GCF_018446385.1). Lineage (NCBI taxonomy): Eukaryota > Viridiplantae > Streptophyta > Magnoliopsida > Zingiberales > Zingiberaceae > Zingiber > Zingiber officinale. The sequence continues at coordinate 62,388,195 of NC_055996.1, forward strand.
TCATCCGAGAGTGAAAAATAGGATTAGCTGAAAAATACATGACACCCAAATTATCAATAGAAAACACAGCAGGCGTGGTAACCGGAAGAAGCAGATCTGATAAAAGTGACTTAATCCATTGGATCTCAGTTGCTGCAAAGGCAATGGCACGATATTCAGCCTCAGTCGAAGAGCGTGCAACCATGCGTTGTTTGGTAGATTTCCAGAAAACTGGATTAGCACCTAGAAAAATAATAAATGCACCCATAGAACACCGATCATCTAGATCTTCTGCCCAGTCTATATCGAAGAAACCATGAAGAGTAAAAGGTGTATCCACAAGAAGACAAATGTTAAGATCCCTAGTACCATTGATATACCGAAGTAGATGCTTCACATCACCCCAATGCGTCTCTGAAGGAGCATGCATAAATTGTGAAAGCTTGTTGTCCGCAAAGGAAATATCAGGATGAGTCATACGGAGATGTTGTAAGCCTCCAACCACTTGTCGAAACTTAGTTGCATCAAAAGATGAATACCCATCATGCAAAGTAAGACGAGAGCCAGCAACAACAGGAGTGGAGGTCGGCTTGGAGTCAAGCATGTTGTGTTTGGAGAGAAGATCAGTGACATACTTTTGCTGAGACAAGAGAAGACCATTTGAGGTTGGGGGAGCTTCAATACCTCAGAAGAGGGAAAGAGCCCCAAGATCCTTAATCATAAATTTTGCATGAAGTTTACATACTATGACGTCAACAGAAGAAGCACATCACTCCCTGTAATGATTAGATCATCAACATATATAAGGAAATAGATAACAGTATCATCCCGACAATAAACAAATAAGGAGGTGTCAGCTCGGGATGCGATAAAGCCAAGAGAGACCAAGAAAGCGTAAAGCTCCAAATACCAGGCCCGCGGAGCCTGCTTCATGCCATAAAGTGCCTTATGCAAACGACACACATGATCCGGAAACTTAGCACTGTGTATACCCAAAGGTTGCGCCATATAAACCTCCTTTGCAAGATGACCATTAAGAAACGCATTGTTTACATCAAGTTAGCGAAGACACCGCCTCTGATTCATAGCCAGACTAAGAACAATGTGAATTGTTATTGGATTAATAACAGGGCTTAATGTATCATGCAAGTCAACACCACGGCGCTAATGAAAATCCTTGGCAACAAGGCGAGCCTTATACCGATCAATTAAGCCATCAGAATTACACTTAATGCGAAACATCCACTTATTACCCACAAGATTTTGATCTGGCGAAGGTGGGACAAGAGTCCAAGTATGATTACGAAGAAGAGCATCATACTCTTCATGCATGGCCTATACCCAATTCAGATTTTTGAGCACCTACATGACAGAGGAGGGTTCACAAGGTTGTGGAAGACTAGTATGAAGAAGATACTTTGGATTGGGTTTGAAGATGGTATTTTTGAAGTGAGTTTGCATGGGATGTTGGTTTAGAGAAGTGAGAGGGGGAGAAAGAGTTGGTGAGCTAGAGGGTTGGTTGCTACCAGGCAGCGTGGACGACCCAACAACAAGAGGTGATGATGCCGGAGATGATGGCGGCAATGATGACAACGGTGAAGAAGTCACTTGCGGATGGCTACGATTAGTGGCAGGTTGAGGCATCGGTGTTGGAGGGTCCTACGAGAGAACTGGTACAGTAGAGAGCTCAGAGTCAATGTCTACTATTATGAAATCAAAGGAGGAGGTGATGGCAAATGGAAAAACATGCTCCACAAACTTAACATGACGAGATACAAAGACTCTTTTGAGAGCTACATCATAGCACAGGAAGGCACTCTGGCTGAGAGAATAGCCAAGGATGTTGACTTGGGATCAAGCTTGTGGTGAGAGTAGGGGCGCAACCATGGAAAACATAGACACCCGAAAACTTGAAACTTAGAAAGAGTAGGAACGATGGTTAACAATTTTTCAAAAGAGGACATATGGGAGAGACCGACCTTAGGTATGCGGTTAATCAAATAGACTGCCGCAACAAAGGCATAAGGCCAGAAAGTGAGTGGAATAGATGCTCTGTGCAATAAAGTGAGACCAGTTTCGACTATATGGCGATGATGACGTTCAGAGTATCCATTGTGTTCATGAGTGTGGAGGAGTGGTAAGATGACTAATACCATGAGTAGTGAGAAAGGAGCGAAGCGCTAAGAATTCATCTCCATTGTCAGTAAATAGTATTTTGATAGTCATTGAGAATCAATTTTCAACAAGAGTTTTGAATACAATAAAGATAGAGTATACATCCGATTTATTGCGTAAAGGATAAATCCATATATACTTTGTAAAATGATCAACAAAGATAATATAATATTTGAGTTCATCAAAAGATGATATAGGAGATGTCCAAAGATCAGAAAAGATAATATTTAAAGGAGCACGAGACGAAATACTAGATTTATGAAAGGGAAATTTATGACTTTTATTAATATTACACGAAGTGTATGAAAAATTAGACAAAGTATTCGCAGGAAACGAAAGACCCAAAGATAAAAAAACGCTGCAAAATATCTAATGACGGATGACCTAAACGGCTATCTATAAGGAAATAGATGATGAGATAGACATAGAAAAGGTAGAAGGCGATGATAGCGTAGACATAAATTTTGGCCAGTAATAGACACCATCTCTATGGACCCCGCTGACCAATGTCGCTCCCGTACGACGATTCAACACTTGAAAATAGGAATCAAAGAAAAGAAATGTAACAAGATTAGTAGTGTAAAGTGCTACGACAGAAATCAAATTTTTTTACATAGATGACACAAATAAAACATTGGAGAAAACTAAAGGAAAAGATGGAGTAGAGAAAGAGAAAGAACCAAGTGTGTGTAATAGGTAGTCTAGAACCATCACCAATGACGACGTTATCATTCCTAGAGTAAGGCTCATGTAACGAGAGAGTAGCGAGATCAGTGGTGACATGATAAGAGGCTCCAGAGTCAGCCAACCATTCCCGAGAATCAGATGAAGGTGTATAATGAACGGCAGTGTGCGCAAACGGCGCACTATACGTGAAACGCGGAGCACGTGAAGGAGCCGGCGGAAGCATAGCAAGCATCGAGGCAGTCATATAACCGCACTGGCGGGCAGAGTGACCTTGGACACCACAAATCTGACAGTGCCCAAGATAATGATTGGGATTGGATACAGCTGGATGTGCAGGAGGATGCGCAAACGGTCCAGAGTAGACATGCGTGGCTGATGGAATATAGGTGAAACTTGTTGATGACCACCATGATAGTTTGAATACTGATTATGAGAATTCCCTGTTGGAGCCACAAGAGCGGTCATTGGCATCGAAGATGGAGATTGCGGTGAGACTTTTAACTGGGCTTCATAGCTGAGAAGCTGCTCGAATAACTCATCAAAGGTAATAGGGACATTATGAACTTGTAGAGCATGTGAGATATTGCAGTAATCTTGGCTAAGACCATTCAGGACATGAATAGAGAGCTCATCAAAGTCAACTTTGACATTCATAAGTGCAAGAGCGTCAATATTTCTTTTGATGTCCTGCATATAATCAGCGTAGACCTGTTATCCTATTGAGGGTTGGCAAGATTTTGACAATGAGTCATAATCCTGCCACGTGAGGGAGCGGCGTAAGTTCTCTCCAGCATCTGCCATGCATCTTTAGATGAAGTTGATGAAGAAATAAATTGCACAAGAGTAGGAGACATCGAACCTATAATAGTGTTAAGGAGAAGTTGATCCTGGCGGAGCCAAAGAATATGATCAGGATTCACCTGAGGGAGCGTGGCATCTGTAAGCGTTATCTGCATAGGGGGCAAGGACGTGAGCCATCAACAAAACCCAGTAAGTCATATCCGAATAGAAGAGACGTGAACTACAAGCGCCAGGTTGAATAATTGGAGGTGGTGAGTTTCAACGGTGCCTGAGCATTGACGTTGAGAACCACAAGAGAATCAGGAGTATTTGTAAGAGATAGCTGGCGGGTGATGTCGTCAGCGGTAGTCATTGTAGAAAGCAGCTGGTAGGTATTGTGAAGAAAAGAAAGAAAGAAAGAAAGAGAAGAAAAAAAAAGTTGTTGTTAAGCTTAGAGCTCTGATACCATATTGACAATAGAATTCACACACACATATTATTAATGATAACATATAGTATATATAAATACCATTACAAGTGAAAATAGGAAAATACATAAATTAGGAAAACAATAAGTATTTCCTAATAATAATTATTCTCTAATAACTAGGAAACAAATAAATATTTTCTAATAATAATTATTCCATAATAACTAGGAAACAAATAACTATTTACTTATAATAATTATTTCCTAATAATAGCCTTGCCCTCTCACATTATCAATATCAAGTTCTAAAGATTGTAAAACAAATTTCAAGTTATTGAAAAGACCTAAACCAGTTGTATCTTCTACATTTATAAATTCTAAGAAATTCTCTTCTATTTTAATTGGAGTCTCTGAAACATCTAGACATCTTAATATGAGAGTAATTTGTTCTTTGTAACTTGCATCCGGTGTACAATCAAGAATTACTAAAAAAAATATTTTACCTTTTTTACTTTTTTAATTATTACATTCCTAACTTTGGAGGTTAAAATAGATATTAACTCGTTTTGAATTTTATAACTAAGATAATGATAATGAATCTTTTTATCTTGAATGAGTCGAAAATGTTCTTGCATTATTGGATCAAAATCTGTAATCATTTCAAGTAGACCCAAAAAATTACCATTAACATCTTCATAAATTTTATCATGTGTACCACGAAATGCCAAATTATGTATAATAAGACATTTGACAACAACAACTATTCTTAGCATAATGTGTTTCCATATTTTGTATCCCTTTTAATTTATTCTTGTATTTCCTTATCAATTGTCAATATTTTCTTTAATCTCATTTGTAGTTCAACAAAAGCTCTTAGATTAGTGAGGTGTTCGACACTATTTTCATGTTGTTTAAGTTTGTCACATAAATATTTCTAGTCATTAACTCCTCTTACTAAATTACTTTTGGTGTGTATTACTTTAAACAACTTACAACAAATACAAAATACTTTGTCCAACTCCTTCGAGTACACTAACCATTTTTTATCACGAGTCTCATCATTTGGTAACATTTGAATATAGTAAATATGAGAAAAGTGTCAATATTCTTTATCTAAAGGAAATTTGAGAATATCTTTTCTTTTAGAACATCTTTCCACAAGTAAATCTCTCATTTTTATATCAAGAGTATCCTAAACTCTTGGATCAAATATATTCAAATCATATTTAGGTGTCGAACATTGATATTTGTTTGTCTGCTCAGCATCACAACACTTATCAATATCTTTAATTTTGTCAATTTCAATTTCATTCAAATCATTAAAATCTGTATTCTCTTCGTTCTCATTTTTTACAAATTTCTCATTCTCATCACTTTCATTTCTCACAAATTCTTCATTTTTATCATTCTTGTTTTCAACAAAATCTTCGTTTACATTTGATTCATTAGTTAAAATATGAACTAAGTCTTTCGTTATGTTATGTGATTCTTTACCAAAATATTTATTTAATGAACCTCTTAAACTTTGGGCTATCTCTTTGTCTTTTTTTTGTTGTTCTTTTTGATATTCAAAGAATTGTTTTATGATAATAGATAATTATGAACAAAAAATAATAAACAAAGAACAATAAAACTTAATATGGAGAATTTTCTTTTGATTCGAAATCCACTTATATAAGACTTTACATAGATAGCCTGCAAGTTTATAAAAAAACACAATTCAATTGTTTAGGAGTTAAGACCTTATTCGTAATTAAAAATAGTAGTAAAATAAGGTTCCAAAAAAGATAACACTGAAGTCAACTAAATTTTCATAGTTAGATTGCTATATTATATTATTTTCTATTGGATTTTAACCAATAATTATGAAAGAAGTATTCTAACCACTTAGTGAAGTTAACTAGGTTATTTATTAAAATAATATCCATCATTTTAGAAATTATAAATAGAATAAGATTTTCAAGCAATACTAATTTCTTTATATTAAGCTTTAATACAATAAAAAAATATTAGAGAGCTATTGTCAAATTATGAAACGTGCATATACCTTAATATGAAATTGTCTCTATATTCAAATGTCTATAACAAGTATAATAACTTCTAATAATTGGGCGTATATACTCTCACAAAAAATCATCAATTCATTCCTAAGGATTATAACTCCTAACGAAACATTCCACCAAAAATTATCTTGTAATTGAGAGTATATACTTGATTCATTTGATACATATTATAATTGAGAGTTATAAGACCCTGATTGCAACATGTGATTCAATTCGTTCCTATCCCTAATGTCTAGAAGTTTTCTAGGAATAACTCTTTATTTGAGTCATTTGCCCTAATCATCAATCCCTAAACTCACCATACTAGGTTGTTATAAGCCTATACACGTTCATTTATTTGCTAATGAACCACACACCAATAACAGACATCCTACTTTGATACAAAATTGTGCACATTGAATTCACCAAGTTGATGTATTGTTTGTTTTTTTTATTGACATCTATTACCATTGTTCTCACAATTATGTTTAATGACTAAAATTGACTATGTGGGAGCACAAGCCACAAGCCTTATCTTTAATTCAAAGTTGTATAGTTTGATCAAAATAGAAGAGATCAAAATAGCAAAGCAAAAAATGATGACCTTTTAGGGTTACAGAAGCGTGAAGTAACAAGGTACGCTTGCCTTTGAGAAAGCCAGAGAGGCCCATCGTCATCACAGTGAGGGAGGGGAGGCACGACGAGGAGGGCTTCGGTGCCTTTGAGAGAGCTAGAGAAGACTCATAGTCATTGCAGCGAGAGAGGGAAGGCACGATGAGGAGGGCTTCGGCGAGGAGAATCACGAGGGCACGGCGAGGAAAATCAGTGCTTTAGCAAGAAGAATCGGACGTTCGGCAAAGGATTCGACGAGCTTCGAAAAAATGTTTATATAAAAAACTTAAGAAAAAAAACGCTAACATATATATAAGCTTTTTTTGGGGTCCCAAGGTTTTTTGGGCCCCGGTAGCCCTAGCCCAGGCCGACTATGAGAAGAGACCCCACCTCTTCATTATTTGATGCCTTTTAATTCTAGTGGCCAGAGCTTTTAAGATGACTTTTGACCGTTGTGACTCTTTCGATGTGAACAGGTGTCACTTTTGGGTGCCAACAGTTGTGACTTTTCTCTCCATCGTCATAGCTCTAAACAAGTTTTTAAATTTTTAATATATCATATCAATATTATATCAAAAGTATAAAAACATATTACCTTTTTTATTATAATTTTTTTTTAATAATTTGTTTGAACCCTACATCATCAAATCACAGATATTTATTTACCGGTTTTTCATTTAATATCTCAATGGCCCCGCTCACATTCCTAATTTTGAGAGAAAAGAGCCGTTTTAAAATTTCATTACTGTTTTAAAAATAAAAACCTCAAACCTCATATATCCATAATAGTTCAAATATTTTTATTTAATTTTTTAGTTTCACAAACCCCTCCAAAAATTTTACATTGCATATACCCTAATAGGAGATGGACCTCTGTATTTATAACCACTAGCTCTTAATACATTCAAAACGTCTCTTTACCTTTTATATCAGATCTGGCTATCTTCCGACTCAGAGGAGTTCTCATTTAACTCATTTATGAACTCAACCAAGTGACCCTAAGTAACATCCAGTCTTTCACCAAGTATACCCTAGTAGGTCAATTGATCGTAAATGTTACTGAGCTCCCTGAAAGAACTCTGACTTCTTTTGGAGCACACTCGACTCCATTTAAATACTTTCTTGGACATAATTTATTCAAAACGCCATTATTTAAGTTAGGAAAATGGCATGTATAATTACTTTGATCAAGTCAGAATGACTCTAGTGGATTTTAGATTGACCAAGCCAACATTTCTAATCCCTGGATCATCATATGTGCAAGCTAAACCACACTATGCTGGTAGAATTTTAGCTTCTCCTCAACTTTCATTTTATGAGTGAACTTTTGCAACATCAATCCGTCAAATCATTACACTTATCTTAAGCATCCCTCATAATCCGTCTCTAAATTATATAAAGAACGATAAATCATAGAGTAAGCTTATACCTAATCACAAGTATAAATACCACCTTAGTAATACATTTTAATAATATAAAATTTTTTATGGTCATCATCATCATCTCCATAGGGTTTTCTCAATCTATACAAATAAATACCAAGATATATTGGTATACGGAGATAGGTTAGACTTTTACAGTAGTCTCTCTCTAGTTTTATGCACTTTTGTAAGCGTTTTCATTGTGATTCGTAGTTGAGTACTTAAGTGTTGGAAATGAGAATGGAATAAAGATGTGGAGAAGAAGAGACTCTATTATATATGAGTTTTTAGTCTCACATTGGGAGTCTCTTGGCTTGATTGTTGGTTTAAATTATGACAGTGCATTGATGTTGTGGATATATGCATGGGGAGAAGCTCTCTCTCATGCGTGAGTGTGCAGGGGGTACAAATCCAGGGTCTGGATTTGCACTTAACCAAGTTGACTTGTGTGTGAGCACAATCTATGCGCGTTGAATGACGGACCGGTGGAGGCAAGATTTGTCCAAACGAATAAACCAATGTTTTGCCACGATTTTTGCTGCTCATGTGAAACTGATGAATTAATTTCAATTAATTTTATCCAATTAAACTACCGACAATTAATGACAATAAATGGTCATTAGTTCATTCAATTGAAACTATTCAATTAATGGTAATAAATGGTCATTAATTGATCCAATTGAAACTCTCAGTAATTAATGGCAATAAATCACCATTAATTGGTCATTTATTATAGTCAAAGGTTAAGCCCCTATATAAGGAGTTTAATCTTGAACAGAAAAATATAGAGTGAGAGGAAGAGCAGGAAGAGAACTTCTGTTCACACGTATTTTCTCACAAAAACTCTCTCAGTCATGCATCCATTTGGATGAACTACTCGTGAAAGCACTTAGGTGCATTCTCAGTTCGCCACGAATAACCAGTGCTTGGTTGTATGTGTGTGTAGTTTTGCCATTGTATTATGGGAAACAGACAGCCCGAAAGAACCTCAAAGCACAGCTGGAGGTGTGGCAAATTTGTTTCAAGGAAACTATATTGGGTGCAAGCCTCGACATCTTACTCGGCAAATTCGCTTCTCGACTCAACGATCGACTCTTGATTATACTACGCACCACATTGACTCCATGACTCGGACCACCGGAAGCTTGGAAGAACCAGCCCCTCTGGTAGCCTACGATTATCTGTTCAAGTCATCTCAACATATAAGTTATAATTGATTTTCTATAATTTGAATTTAGTTAATTCCCTAAAATCTCAAGAAGATTGTCCAACAATTTTGAAATAGATTCGGTTTTGTTGAGATGACCACAGAAACGAGTGTTGAGGTGCAATAGACTCAACAAATGAAGGTTGCCTTCGCCCCGATTGGAACTGTGCCAATCAACCACAGCGAAAGGCTAGAGAAGTTCACTAGATTAAACTTCAAGAGGTGGCAGCAGAAGATACTTTTCTACTTGATCACACTTAATCTAGCTCAGTTATTAACCGAGGACCCTCCCAAGCATGCTGAGGATGGTGATGTTCATACCATCGGTACAATGGAGGCATGGACTTATTCTAAGTTCCTATGCCAAAATGACATCCTCAACTGCTTTGCCGACTCGCTGTACACTGTGTATAGCACGAAGAGAACAACTAAGGAGCTATGAGAGTCTTTGGATAAGAAGTACAAGACGGAGGATGTGGGGGCCAAGAAATTTATTGTGGGCCGATTCCTAGACTCTAAGATGGTGATCAGCTAAGTCTAGGAGCTTCAAGTGATCTTACACAAAATTCACTCAGAAGGGATGATTCTGAGTAAAATCTTCCAAGTAGCTGCTATCATTGAGAAGCTGCCTTCCAACTGAAAGGACTTTAAGAACTACCTAAAGCACAAGCAGAAGGAGATGAATGTTGAAGAACTCATGGTTAGACTTTGAATTTAACAAGACAACAAGAGTACAGACAAGAAATTATTCTCTTGGGCTATTATGAAAGCCAACATGGTCGAGCATGGTATAAGCTTGAAATGAAAGAACTGCACTCTAAAGGAGATGATGAACACTCTTCTATTAAGTTCTGGACTGCTAGAGTTCATGTGGGGGGAAGCTATGTTAATAGATAATTATCTTTTAAATAAGGTCCCCCAAAAGAAAATAGATAAGAGCTCTTATGAGTTGTGGAATGGAAGATAACTGTTCTATAAATATTTATGAATGTGGGGGGTGTCTTGTTAAATTTTGGTGTCTGATTTAAAAATAATTAAGATAGTATAAAAGACTGTTGATTGTATATTTATTGGATATGCACATAACAACAGTACGTATCAATTTTTTGTGTACGAGTCACAAATACCAAATATACACAAGAACACGATAATAGAATCGAGAAATACCTTATTCTTTGAACATGCGTTTCCGTATAAGACATGAAAGGATGTTAACTCCTCAAAATGGGCAAATGAAATACAAGAAGAAGATTATGAGGAACTAGTCAAGATTGAGCTTATGCAGAGTAAAAGAGCTCGGGTGGAAAAATCCTATGGAATGAATTTTATCACTTTCACATTGGAAAGTGAGCCCCATAGTTACTCAGAAGCAGTAAACTCTTCTGATAGAGCTGTTAGTTAGAGCCCTAGAGCCAATCATTTGATTATTGTTGTATGGAATCATTGTATCATATTTCTTATGTATATAAAGGCATTTGTTTATGGTTATTATGCTTACTTGTATTGGTGCCAAGTAACTAAGTATAATAGCGTCCTTGAGTAGAAGGTTCTTACCTATATCAATCGATTGGTTGAATCAATAGTGAGATGATATAGGGAACACTACTCTTAATCATTCCAAGTCAAGCATTAACATTCAGGGACAATGTTAATGCGACGAGACTAGCATGTAGGTCAACTCGATGACTTGATCTCACAAGTCATGGATATGGAGATATCAAGTTGACACATGAGTATGCATTGGAGAATGTATACTGAATGACCCGCCATGAGAAAGTATCATGGATCATTATATGAGTGTCATATACTTTCTCATGTGGCTATTAGTATGACTATTAGTCCTTGGACCTAAAATCACCATGTTTCCCTACATAAGGAGTTACATACTTTGGCTTCGTCAAACGTCACCCGTAACTGGGTGGACTATAAAGGCGATTACTGGGTATGTAACAAATTATGCGGAGGGATGTGAGTGATGTAGATGAGATCTATCCCTCCTATATGACGGGAGTGACATCATTATTCTTGATAGAGTGAGACCACTAAGTGCATGGTCATGCCCAAATTAGTCAATATGAGATGTTGAGCTCATTTGATTGAGTGAGTCTACTTGGAGTTCAAGATTTAGATTGATTAGAGGATGACACGGTTTATGCCTCACATTGATCAATCTAGATGTCTAGGATAGAAGGTCATTGTCATATATTGTAAGAGTCACAATTAGTAGTCATAAGGTGATGTTGGATCTCAACATTCTTGTAACTTGGGTAGTAATGATGTGTTGCTAGATACGCTCATTACTTATGCTTCTAAAAGGGTTTAGGAGCATTGCCAACGTTACAAGAACCTATAGGGTCACACACAAAGGGAAATTAGATGGAGATTAGGTTCATTTGATGAACCAAGAGAATTAGGTTCATGTGATGAACCAAATTGGATTAAGAGTAATCCAAAGTAAACTAATTGAGTTGGACTCAATTTGGTTCATGTGTTAAATGAGTCTAATTTGGACTTAGACTCATTGAGCCAATTTAATTCAATGAATAGACATTCATTAAATTAAAATTGAATTGAACCAATGGTTAGATTTGATCAACCATGGGAGAGAAGTGGTTAAGTTTGACTTGACTTGAGAGGAAGATGAAAGGTCAAGTTTGACTTGACCATTGCCACCTCATTTGTGAGTTATCATTAAGTGGGCCAATGATGATGTTCCACATCATCATGGTTGGCTTATGTGTGTGCCACATCATGAGGGAGATCAAGAGTTGTGACTCTTGATATCCCATGGAGGTATATAACCTCATTTCAATGTGGTCGGCCACTTGATGTCATTGTGGGAGTTTCATTTTGTGTGGGTAACCTCCTTCTTCTTCCTCTCTACCTTTCTTTTCTCCCTCTCCTCCACCATTGCTGATCCTCTAAGGTTGCTAGCACATCTCTAGAGGTTCTCTCCATCGATTTGTTCGTGTGGATACACTTAGAGGGTTGTACACTTGACAACCTTGGACGAGCTGGATACGCGAAGGGCTTCGCTACAAAGGTATAAGTCTCTTCCTTGTAGATCTAGTGTAGATCTAGGCAAGAAAACATGTACACGAAGTTTTTATGAAATTTTATAACTTCGCACGGATCCGGTGGCATGGGATTCGGGGTTTCCGCAACGTAAAAAGCGATTTTTGCGGCCCGAAAAACCCAACAGTGGTATCAGAGCCACGTGCCAAGCGTGTACGTGTTTTATTTGTATTTTTATGAAAAATATCAGTTCTATAACTTTCTGTAAATTTATGTTTTTTATGTATTTTATGGGTATTTTTCTCGTAGAAGCGAAGCAACAAGTGTTTGAACACTTTTAGGCTTCGACTATCGAGAAACACCTTCCGAATCGGCAAGGTCTCGCCCAAAATATTTTGGGACAGTGGGCTAAGGCGCTGTAGGATCGCTTAGGAACACTCGCGATGGTTATATCGCGAGTAGGGGTGCTGCCCCTAACCCCGCAAGGGGCTTCGTTCCGCGATTGTGCCTGAAAATCGCTAATTGGGACCACTAGGAAGTTGCGATTCATAAAATCGTAAAAATATTATAAAAATTACATAAATTTATGAAAATCACATAATTTAGAATTATGTATCATTTTGTGATGGTCATGGACCAAAGAACCCAATTTGATTGGAAATATGTGTTGTAATTCATAATATGGTCTGCGCGCCATTTGGTGTATTTGTGCGTGTTGTACTTGATTCGCAACCTGCACGTCGTGCCCTTCTATTTATGTTCCTGTTGTAAAATAGTTTTTAGACTCGAATGTAACTTGAGTTTCACCTTTTGTAATGTACAAAATTGGAGCGGTGGAAGGTCCACTCGAGACGGAGTTACGAGGAGGGTGCGAGCAACACATGACGGTCAAAGGGAGGTGCTTGAGGAAGCTATTGATCCTAGGTTGACCAACCGATCTTCTCATTGGCTTGAGAAGATCGTAGGAGGGCCATGACTAATCACAAAATTTAATTAATTACTTGTGTGTGTGTATGTGATGCATGCTAGATTAGTAATTAATTAGTGTCTTAACGATTAGATTAGATCTAAATCGTGCACATGATCCACCTCCATGATTAGATTAGATCTAAATCGCATATATGATACACATCGTCGATTAGATTAGATCTCAGTCGCGTCAACTCGAAATGCCTACCATGCCATGATACCCATCACTACCTCGATCACATGTTATTGTTGAATCTGCCAAAGTAGAGCAACGCATATTATCTTAGTAGGGTGCGGAGGGACAATCTTGGTCCCGCCTATCAACGCATGGGTGAGTACAACTCAATTAGATTGAGTAACTAGTTAACTCAATTGGATCGAGTTTAACTATAGGCATTTTTCAATGGTTGGTGATAGGTCAAAATCACATTTATATTAATTCTTGGGTGATTTAGCCAAAGCTAACTCAAGTTTTAATATATATGCGGATCTTGATCCTATAAACAAGAGTTGCATAGAGATGTAATTGGTAATTAGTTACCTACCGATCATACTAAGTTTTGGGCGATTTAGCCAAAGCTAACTCAAGGCATAGTATGATGTGGATCTTGTCCCACTTGAATTATAGAATTCAGTGGGAGCATCATTTAATTAAATGCCTAATTAGATGATTAATTGGAATATGATATTTATTTTTCTGCATTTTTCTATTGTAGATTACCATGTCGTCAAACACGAACTCCTTCTCCCTACGTTCTGTCCTCGATAAGGACAAGCTCAATGGAGCTAACTTCCTGCACTGGTATAGAAATCTGAGAATTGTTCTCACTCAGGAAAGAAAACTGTACGTCCTGGAGCAGCCCATTCCTGAGGCACCTCCTGCCACTGCCACACGAGCTGATTGTGATGCTTACAAGAAGCATCAAGATGACGCATTAGATGTGTCATTTCTTATGCTCGCGACCATGAAATCTGAGCTTCAGAAGCAACACGAGTTGATGAGCGCTTATGATATGGTTGAACATCTTCGTCAACTATATCAAGAACAAGCGAGGCACGAGAGATTCGAGATCTCTAAGGCACTGTTTCAGTGTAAGATGCAAGATGGGACTCCCGTAGGCCCATATGTACTCAAAATGATTGGGTACATAGAAAACCTATAGAAGTTGGGATTCCCGCTTGGCTAAGAGCTGGCCACTGACCTGATCTTGCAATCCTTGCCAGATAGCTATAGTCAATTCGTTCTAAATTATAACATGAACGAAATTGACAAGCCACTGCCCAAGCTACTTAGCATGTTGAGAACTACTGAGCTCAACCTTAAAAAGGTTAAGCCCAACTCTATTCTGATGGTTCAGAAACACAAGGGCAAGGGCAAGCCTAAAGGTAAGGGAAAGTCCCAAGCCAAGGGTAAAGGCAAGGCATTGAAACCCAAAGGAGGGGTTGCCAAGGATGCTACCTGCTTCCACTGCGATCAGACCGGGCACTGGAAGAGGAACTGTAAAGTGTACCTGGAAGATCTTAAGAAGAAGAGAAGTGAGACTTCCACTTCAGGTATATATGTTATAGAAGTTAATCTATCTATTTCTTCATCATGGGTATTAGATATCGGATGTGCTTCTCACATTTGTACCAATGTGCAGGCGTTGAGAAATAGCAGGGCATTGACGAAGGGCGAGGTGGACCTACGCGTAGGCAATGGAGCACAGGTTGCTG
Organism: Zingiber officinale; assembly: GCF_018446385.1. Taxonomy (NCBI): domain Eukaryota; kingdom Viridiplantae; phylum Streptophyta; class Magnoliopsida; order Zingiberales; family Zingiberaceae; genus Zingiber; species Zingiber officinale. The sequence continues at coordinate 62,403,225 of NC_055996.1, forward strand.
CTGTTGCTGTAGGAACTTATTCTCTATCTCTGCCATCTAGGCTTGTACTAGAATTGGATGATTGTTGTTATGTGCCTGCTTTGACTAAGAACATTATATCAGTTTCTTGTTTAGACAAGAAAGGCTTTTCATTTATAATAAAGAATAAATGTTGTTCAGTTTATTTAAATGATATGTTCTATTGTAGTGCACCTTTGATGAACGGACTCTACATTCTAGACCTTGAAACCCCTATCTATAACATAAGTACCAAAAGGTTCAAGTCAAATGAGATGAACCAAACCTATATCTGGCACTGTCGCTTAGGTCATATAAATGACAAACGCTTATCCCAACTCCATAAAGATGGTTTGTTGGACTCATTTGATTTTGAATCTTATGAGACATGCAAGTCATGCCTACTGGGCAAGATGACCAAGACTCCCTTTAGTGGACACAGTGAGAGAGCGACTGACTTGTTAGGACTTATACATAGTGATGTATAAGATGGTTTGTTGGACTCATTTGATTTTGAATCTTATGAGACATGCGAGTCATGCCTACTTGGCAAGATGACCAAGACTCCCTTTAGTGGACACAGCAAGAGAGCGACTGACTTGTTAGGACTTATACATAGTGATGTATGTGGACCTTTCAATGTCACTGCTAGGAGTGGTTATAGGTACTTCATTACATTTACTGATGATTTCAGTAGATATGGTTATGTGTATATGATGATACATAAGTCAGAATCCTTTGAAAAGTTCAAGGAATTCAAGAATGAAGTACAAAACCAGCTTGGCAAGAGTATTAAGATACTTCAATCAGATCGAGGTGGAGAATACCTTAGCCATGAGTTTCGTGACTATCTAGCTGAGTGTGAGATCCTATTCCAACTCACTCCTCCTGGAACACCACAGTGGAATGGTGTATTCGAAAGGAGGAATCGTACCTTATTAGATATGGACGGTCTATGATGAGTCACACAGATCTTCCTATGTATCTTTGGGGCTATGCTCTAGACACAGCAGCCTTCATTCTCAACCGAGTTCCATCTAAGGCTGTAATAAAGACACCATATAGGATATATACTGGGAGAGATGCCCAGGTGTCTTTTATGAGGATTTGGAGTTGTGAGGCTTACGTTCGATGTCAATTCTCGGACAAATTGGGACCCAAATCCGATAAGTGCTATTTTATTAGATATCCCAAGGAAACAAAGGGATATTACTTCTACATTCCCAGTCAACACAAGATAGTTATGGATAAGACTGGGGTATTTCTAGAAAGGGATTTTGTTTCTAGAAAAACTAGTGGGAGTACGTTCGATCTTGAAGAAGTTCACGATGTGAACCATAGCACTGAAGCCTCGATGGAAGTTGAACTGGAACCATAAAGTGTTGTGGATGTTGTTGTTCCACAAGGAGTTGAGGAACAACAACCAGTTCAAGTAGACCTACCTCTTCACAGGTCTGATAGGGTACGTCGTCAGCCTAAGAGATATTCATTTCTCTTGTCTGACCATGATGACGTTGTGCTCATTGAGGATGGGCCTACCTCCTATCAGGAAGCTGTGATGAGACCAGATTCTGAGAAATGGCTAGAGGCCATGAGATCCGAGATGGAATCCATGTACACTAACCAAGTATGGACTTTGGTTGATACTCTTGAAAGGGTCAAACCCATTGGGTGTAAGTGGGTCTTTAAGAGAAAGACTGACATGGATGGACTTATTTATAAGAGTCGCTTGGTAGCTAAAGGTTTTAAGTAAATTCATGGTATTGACTATGATGAAACCTTTTCTCCTGTAGCGATGTTTAAATCCATTCGGATCATGCTTGCTATTGCAGGGTACCACGATTATGAGATCTGGCAGATGGATGTCAAAACCGCGTTTCTGAATGGAAACCTGCTCGAGGATGTGTACATGACACAACCTGAGGGTTTTGTAGATCCACAGCATACTAGTAGAGTATGCAAGCTACATAGGTCCATTTATGGACTAAAGCAAGCTTCTCGGAGCTGGAATCTTCGATTTGATGATGCAATCAAATAGTTTGGTTTCATCAAGAATGAAGATGAACCTTGTGTCTACAAGAAGGTTGTTGGGAGTACAGTTGTCTTCCTTATATTGTATGTGGATGACATACTACTCATTGGGAAAGACATCCCTTTGCTGCAGTCTATCAAGATTTGGCTAGGGACTTGTTTCTCAATGAAGGACTTAGGTGAAGCATCCCGCATTCTAGGCATACAGATCTATAGAGATAGATCTAAGAGATTGCTTGGCCTAAGTCAGAGTACATACATTGACAAGGTACTACTACGGTTTGCCATGCAGAACTCCAAGAAGGGATTTCTGCCGATGTCACATGGTGTGAGTCTTTCGAAGACTCAAGGTCCCTCTTCTAGAGAGGAGAGAGACCGCATGGATCAGATCCCTTATGCTTCAGCCATAGAATCTATCATGTATGTCATGCTATGTACTCGTCCTGATGTCTCGTATGCTTTGAGCATGACGAGCAGATACCAGTCAGATCCAGGTGAAAGTCACTAGATAGCGGTCAATAATATTCTTAAGTACTTGAGAAGGACTAAAGAATATTTCTTGATATATGGAGGCGATGATGAGCTAGCTGTAAAGGGTTACAGTGATGCTAGCTTCCAAACTGACCAGGATGATTATCGATCGCAGTCTGGGTTAGTGTTTTGCATAAATGGTGGTGTTGTGAGCTGGAAGAGTTCAAAGCAGGACACAGTTGTTGATTCTACAACAGAAGCCAAGTATATTGCTGCATCAGAAGCGGCAAACGAGGTAGTTTGGATCCGCAAGTTTATTACTGAGCTTGGGGTGGTTCCTAGCATAGCTGATCCGATTGAGCTCTATTGTGACAACAATGGAGCAATTGCACAGACTAAGGAACCTCGCTCACACCAGCGGACCAAACACATACTACGGCGCTTCCATCTCATTCGAGAGATTATCGATAGAGGAGATGTGAAGATTTGCAAAGTACCCACTGAGACTAACATCGCAGGTCCCTTGACCAAGGTTTTGGCACAGAGAAAGCATGATGGTCACACTAGGTCATTAGGCCTTAGAGCCTATACTGATTGGCACTAGTGCTAGTGGGAGATTGTTAGTTAGAGCTCTAGAGTCAATCATTTGATGATTGTTATATGGACTCATTGTATCATATTTCTTATGTATATAAAGGCATTTGTTTATGGTTATTATGCTTACTTGTATTGGTGCCAAATAACTAAGTATAATAGCGTCCTTGAGTAGAAGGTTCTTACCTATATCAATCGATTGGTTGAATCGATAGTGAGATGATATAGGGAACACTACTCTTAATCATTCCTAGTCAAGCATTAACATTCAGGGACAATGTTAATGCGACGAGACTAGCATGTAGGTCAACTCAGTGACTTGATCTCACATGTCATGGATATGGAAATATCAAGTTGACACATGGGTATACATTGGAGAATGTATACTGAATGACCCGCCATGAGAAAATATCATGAATCGTTATATCAGTGTCATATACTTTCTCATGTGGCTATTAGTATGACTATTAGTCCTTGGACGTGAAGTCACCATGGTTCCCTACATAAGGTGTTACATACTTTGACTTCGTCAAACGTCACCTGTAACTGGCTGGACTATAAAGGTGATTACTGGGTATGTAACAAATTATGCGGAGGGATGTGAGTGATGTAGATGGGATCTATCCCTCCTATATGACGGGAGTGACATCATTATTCTTGATAGAGTGAGACCACTAAGTGCATGGCCATGCCCAAATGAGTCAATATGAGATGTTGAGCTCATTTGATTGAGTGAGTCTACTTGGAGTTCAAGATTTAGATTGATTAGAGGATGACATGGTCTATGCCTCACATTGATCAATCTAGATGTCTAGGATAGAAGGACATTGTCATATATTGTGAAGAGTCACAATTAGTAGTAACAAGGTGATACCGCTCATTACTTATGCTTCTAAAAGGGTTTAGGAGCATTGCCAACGTTACAAGTGTTGGAACCCCAAGGTTGGTTTTGGTGTGATCAACAAGTTAAGTTAGGTTCTGTTGTTTTCTTACCTTGTGTCTAAGTGTGCAGGAGCTTAGGAGCACAGGTACTCGAGCGGAAGACGCAGCTAGCGAGAAGGATGGCACGCGGTGCGTCCGAGGGACGAGGCGCTGTGGAAGAGTACACCGGCGGACGAGAAGGAAGCGCGCGGTGGTTCCGAGGGACGAAAGCCGGAGCGGAAGATTGCTCGGGGAGCAAGAGACGCAGCTAGCGAGAAGGTCGACGACCGAGGGACGAAGACTGCGGATGAGTACGCTGGCGGACGAGAAGGAAACACGCGGCAATTCTGAGGGACGAGAAGCCGGAGGGAAGCACGCTTGAGAAGACCGGAAGTTGGGTTCGGGTGAGCCCTTTTCCGGAAGGCAGAGATCACCCAAACGAGCGGATCCGGAGCGGAAGAACCGGACTGAACCAGAGAAGCGGTCCCGGATGAAAAAGTCAACTGTGTTGACTTTCGGGGTCCGGGGCGCCCGGAACTGACCGGGGCGCCCGGACCCCTCCGGGGCGCCCGGAACCCTTCCGGGCGCCCGGAACAGTAATTTTGACCAGATCGAGAATTATCTCGATCTGAACGTTGGGGGATAAATTTTATCCCCCCAGGGCGCCCGGAACCTTTCCAGGCGCCCCGACCAAGGCTATAAATATAGCCTTGGTCCAGAAGCTTTTCATCAGTTCAGAAATTGTAAACAACACTTGTGTGCTTCCACTGTTTAGATTAGCTTCTGTCTTTCTGTGCTTACACTGCTGTAAACGAGGCTTCTCCGCCTGAAGGAGCTCTTAGTGCGATCTTCATCCTTGGATTAACAACCTCCCCGGTTGTAACCAAGTCAAATTTGGTGCCTCGTTTTTATGCCTTATTTTCTGTTTAATCTATTTTTTATGTGTTAGCTTAATCGTACGAGAAAGGGTTGTGTTTGATTTTTCAGGGCTATTCAACCCCCCTTCTACCCGGCCGCATCGGTCCAACAAGTGGTATCAGAGCCGAGGCGCTTCAGGAGGACTAACCGCCGAACGAAGCAACAAGATGGCCGGATCCAACATCCACGCACCAAAATTCGAAGGGGACTTCGCTAGCTGGAAAAAGCGAATGGAGGTATTTCTTGAAACAGATTATGATTTATTACTAACAATGGAATTTGGCTATGAAGCACCAGAGGGCAAAGCAAGAAATCAATGGTCAAAGAAGGAGCAGGCTGACCACGTGGCAAACAAGAAAGCAGAATTTCATCTGCTAAGTGTACTTCCAACACAAGAAGTCAATCGAGTCGGTACCTACAACTCGGCAAAGGAGCTTTGGGAGAAATTCCTTGAGTTACACGAAGGAACATCCGAAGCCAAACTTGCAAGACGGGATTTACTTCGTAACCAACTTACAAACCTCCGATTTGAAGAAGGTGAAACAATTGCACATCTACACTCGAGGATTCAGGAACTCATCACCAGACTTACGAATCTCGGAGAAGAGGTAAGTAACCGAGATTCGCTAAGGTATGCCCTAAATTCCTTTCCTAGAAACTCAAAATGGGCATCACTAGTAGATGCCTTTTACATTTCAAAAGATCTAGAAAAAATTTCATTAGACGAATTCTTTTCAACTTTTGAAGTGCATGAGTCAAGATGTGCAGGTCCGAAGGAGCCCAAGAATAATGTCGCCCTTAAAGCTTCGAGAGACGAACCTGAGTCAGAATCTTCTCTCGACGACGAGGAAATGGTAATGATGGTAAGACGATTTAAAAATATTTGTAAATCTAGGAAATCTAATCATCTGCAGGGAAGAAAGAAAAGAACCATCTGCTGCTACCATTGCGATGAAGAAGGGTACGTCAAGGACAATTGCCCTAAACTGAAGAACAACGGGAAGGACAAGGGTAAGAAGCCTATCCAAAATCGCAAGGCCCTAAAAGCGACGTGGGACGATACGTCGTCGGAATCAGAAGTCAAGGAGTTCTCCGGGATCGCGTTAATGGCGAGTCATCAAGACGACGACTGCGAATCAAGCTCTTCCGAAATGAGCATCGAAAGCATCAATGAAGGGGGAGCCACGTCCGAAGAGAGCAGCAGTTCAGGGGGAGAAACCGACAACGAGATCGACAAGGTAAGTGAGGTACGATCTCTTCCTCCTAATAAAATGTTTAAATTCATTAAAATTTTAACAAAAGATTGCTGCAAATTAGAAAATGAAAATAAAGATTTAAAAGCAATATTAGCTACATCTTGTCCGTTAGAAATGCTAGATAAATCAAATTTAGAAAATGAAAAATTAAAATTAGAAATTCAAAATTTAAAAATTCAAGTAGAAAACTTGAAAAACTCTGCTTGCTCATCTAATTTTAGAAGGTTCAATAATTTGAATTGGTATTATAGATATCACCAGGGACAAATTAAAAATATCTCTAGAAAATATGTCCCTAAAAACTTTTTAGTTAATCCAGTAGGCTGGAACCTATATTGGGTTCCTAAATCATGCTTAAATTAATTTTAAAAGTAAAATTAGCGCTTTAAGTGAGAAAATTAAATAAATAATTTCTTTATGAGGCTTTGTCTAAGGAAGTGGTTGTTGCTCCAATAACCAAGAAGGCCTAGTGCCTCGCCACGACCTGGAAGCCAAAATATTGAAATAAATGTTTAATTAACTTACTAATGAAGCATTAATACAAGAATTAATTAGTGCTTGAAAAAGGTTATTCAAAACATTTTATTTCAATTTACCTACTTAGAATTTTTTTTTAAGTCATTTAAAAAAAAAATTACTTAAAAATGTAAGTTAGGATTTTTTTTTAATTTTATTTATATACTTAGAAATATTCTCAAAAAGTTATTTTTTTCTAAGTTAAGAACTTTTTTCTTGAAACTAGAAATCTCAGCTTTAATTACTTAGAAAATTTTTCTAAATTTCTTAAAAACTTAGATTTTTTTTAGAAATATTTTTTCTAAGTCTTTAACCCTTAGATTATTTTTCTTGGAACCCCATTTTTTTTGTGATCAAAGGGGGAGAAGGGAAAGTATAAGTCTAGGGGGAGGTAGATAGATTTAATTTTTTTTTCTATCTTTTTGCACTTAAATTGTAATTTAAGTTAATTTACTTAATTCAATTTTATGTCTATTTTAACCCTAGCTTAACTTGGGTTGATCACACCAAAAAGGGGGAGATTGTTGGAACCCCAAGGTTGGTTTTGGTGTGATCAACAAGTTAAGTTAGGTTCTGTTGTTTTCTTACCTTGTGTCTAAGTGTGCAGGAGCTTAGGAGCACAGGTACTCGAGCGGAAGACGCAGCTAGCGAGAAGGACGGCACGCGGTGCGTCCGAGGGACGAGGCGCTGCGGAAGAGTACACCGTCGGACGAGAAGGAAGCCGGAGCGGAAGATTGCTCGGGGAGCAAGAGACGCAGCTAGCGAGAAGGTCGACGACCGAGGGACGAAGACTGCGGATGAGTACGTTGGCGGACGAGAATGAAACACGCGGTAATTCCGAGGGACGAGAAGCCGGAGGGAAGCACGCTCGAGAAGACCGGAAGTTGGGTTCGGGTGAGCCCTTTTCCGGAAGGAAGAACCGGACCGAAGCGGGACTGAACCAGAGAAGCGGTCCCGGATGAAAAAGTCAACTGTGTTGACTTTCGGGGTCCGGGGCGCCCGGAACTGACCGGGGCGCCCGGACCCCTCCGGGGCACCCGGAACCCTTCTGGGCGCCTGAAACAGTAATTTTGACCAGATCGAGAATTATCTCGATCTGAACGTTGGGGGATAAATTTTATCCCCTCAGGGCGCCCGGAACCTTTCCAGGAGCCCCGACCAAGGCTATAAATATAGCCTTGGTCCAGAAGCTTTTCATCAGTTCAGAAATTGTAAACAACACTTGTGTGCTTCCACTGTTTAGATTAGCTTCTGTCTTTCTGTGCTTACACTGCTGTAAACGAGGCTTCTCCGCCTGAAGGAGCTCTTAGTGCGATCTTCATCCTTGGATTAATAACCTCCCCGGTTGTAACCAAGTCAAATTTGGTGCCTCGTTTTTATGCCTTATTTTCTGTTTAATCTATTTTTTATGTGTTAGCTTAATCGTACGAGAAAGGGTTGTGTTTGATTTTTCAGGGCTATTCAACCCCCCCTTCTACCCGGCCGCATCGGTCCAACAACAAGAACCTATATGGTCACACACAAAGGGAAATTTGATGGAGATTAGGTTTATTTGATGAACCAAGAGGATTAGGTTCATGTGATGAACCAAATTAGATTAAGAGTAATCCAAAGTAAACTAATTGAGTTGGACTCAATTTGGTTCATGTGTTAAATGAGTCTAATTTAGACTTAGACTCATTGAGCCAATTTAATTCAATGAATAGACATTCATTAAATTAAAATTGACTTGAACCAATGGTTAGATTTGATCAACCATGGGAGAGAAGTGGTCAAGTTTGACTTGACTTGAGAGGAAGATGAAAGGTCAAGTTTGACTTGACCATTGCCACCTCATTTGTGAGTTGGCATTAAGTGGGTCAATGATGATGTTCCATACCATCAAGGTTGGCTTATGTGTGTGCCACATCATGAGGGAGATCAAGAGTTGTGACTCTTGATATCCCATGGAGGTATATAACCTCATTTCAATGTGGCCGACCACTTGATGTCATTGTGGGAGTTTCATTTTGTGTGGGTAACCTCCTTCTTCTTCCTCTCTACCTTTCTTTTCTCCCTCTCCTCCACCATTGCTGATCCTCTAAGGTTGCTAGCACATCTTTAGAGGTTCTCTCCATCGATTTGTTCGTGTGGATACACATAGAGGGTTGTACACTTGACAACCTTGAGATCCGGCGAACCTTGGACGAGCGGGATACGCGAAGGGCTTCGCTACAAAGGTATAAGTCTCTTCCTTGTAGATCTAGGCTAGAAAACATGTACACGAAGTTTTTTATGAAATTTTATAACTTCGCACGGATCCGGTGGCATGAGATTCGGGGTTTTCGTAATGCAAAAAGCGGTTTTTGCGGCCCGAAAAACCCAATAGGAGCTCATTGGAGAGAGGTAATTACATTTGAGATAGAATCTATCTTCCAAAATCACACTTGGAAAGTTATAAATCCTTCTTCGGGAAGTAAACCACTAGGTTGTAAGTGGATCTTCAAAAAGACAATGAAGTCAGATGACACAATTAATAAGTATAAAGCCAGATTGGTAATCAAAGGATATCGACAATGAGAAGGCCTTGATTACTTTGATACATATTCTCTGATGTTGAGAATAACTTCTATTAAAGTTTTGTCGAATATTGTCGCTTTATGGAATATAGAAATACATCAGATGGATGTAAAGACAGCCTTTCTAAACGAGGATTTAAAAGAGGAAATCTACATGGAGTAGTCGAAGGATTTTCTATGCTAGGACAGAAAAATAAGGTTTGTAGATTGGTGAAGTCATTATATGGCTTGAAACAAGCACCCAAGCAATGGAATGAGAAATTTGACAATGCCATAAAGGAATGTGGATTCAAAATCAATGAGTGTGATAAATGTGTCTATATAAAAGCCATAAAGAATGACTATGTCATCTTGTTCATATATTTAAATGACATACTTATCATTAAGAGTATTGATAAGATAATCAAATCCGCTAAATATATGTTGAACTCAAGATTTGGCATAAAAGACATGGGCCTAGCTGATCTGATTCTAGGAACCAAAATTCTTAGAACAACAAAAAAACTTATTCTTAGTCAGTCCCATTGCTCGGATAAGATTTTTGAGAAATTCATCAAGGATAATACTGCATTGGCATGAATGTCAATAGATATGAGTCAACATCTATCAAAAAATCAAGATAAAAGTATCTTTCAGATAGAGTACTCTCGAGTGATTGGAAGTCTGATGTACTTGATGAGTTATACATGACCAGACTTGGCCTATGCAATAAGTAAATTGAGTAGATACACGAGTAATTCCAGTGTTGAGCACTGGAAAGGGATAACAAGAGTACTGAGGTATTTGAGGTATACTCGTGAATATGGACTACACTATATGAGATATCTTGCTATAATTGAAGGATACAGCGATGCGAGTTGGATATCTAACATAAAAGACTCTAAGTCTACGAGTGGATATGTATTCACTCTGGGAGATACAACCATTTCATGAAAATCTTCTAATCAAATCGTAATAAGCATATCAATGATAGAATCTGAGTTTGTAGCTCTTGACAAATGTGATCAAGAGGTTGAAGGGCTATGATAATTCTTAAAAGATATTCTGAGATGATTGAAACTTGTGCTAGCAATTTGCATACATTGTCATAGTCAATCAGCAATTGGTCGGGCATAGAGTCATCTGTATAATGGTAAGTCTAAATATATATGTTATAGACATAATGATGTACAGATATAAGCATTCTTGAGTCCAGGATGTATCCTATGCATCTCACACCATTCTAAGTTTTTCAAGCACAATCAAGGTAAGCCTAGGTGTTTGTGAGATGGTCTGGCTGAATTCTAGGGGTACATGATTTCTAAGGTAGAGCCTAGGCTAAGTCCAAATTTGAAAATCTAGTAAAATTGGAATTTTGAAAGCATTATTTTTCCTAGTTTTTCAAAATATAATTTTAAACTTAAGCAGATTTGAAGATCAATAGAAATTTTAAAGTTAGATTGTAGGAAATTTGAAAATAAGATCTATTCTACCCAACACATTCCTATTTGTGCAGAGTTAAATAAATAAAACTGGTAAGCATAAAATAAGTAGAGTTCTCTAACACTAGTACAACCAGAGTAGAAAATGGAGATGTCTATGTAATATCCAAGATACATGATAGTGTCAAAAAGCAGGATCATCAGCTGGAGGATCGTCAGCTGGAGGTGGTGCAAGGGGCTACTCGGGTGCAGGCTCAGGCTGTCCCTGGCGACGTATCTCACCCCGGAGAGAAGTGAATCCTGCAGCTATCTCGGATCGTTGAGATCGGAGGAAGCGATGGCTATTTAGCACAACCCGTCGCGTTTGAATGGACTGGATCTCGAGCCGAGCGAGTTTGTCCTCGACGAAAAGTGGTACCGAAGTCGAAGGTCCGGCTGATGTGGAAGACCTGGCAGAGGTGGAAGGTAACGGATCTGCGAAAAACGCCTCTGCTAGGAAGTCGGGCCACTCCTCTCCCTCGCCCGGTGCATCCTCGGCTTCTGGAGCGATAGGAGCAGCGGCTGGCTGTGGCCGACCCTTCCAGGCCAGATTCCCCTTAGCGGTGACCTCTATACTGGCTAATCGAAGACTACGTTGCCCTAACTCATCGTATAGTGTAAGTGGGATGAGTGTCCCTATGGCCGTGTCTATCCTAGAGATGGAGAAAATCTTAGTCAAGATATGACAGTAGGGCATGTGGACTACTCCAGACGTGACTGTACTAGATGCATGTATAATGTTATGGAACATATGCAATGCAATGTCTATATCTAGGCGCTGACTTAGGGCGTACAAAAAGAATGAGTGAGAGGATCGCATCTTCGTGACGTCACGAGATGTGATTGACAAAATGCATGCTGTCAGGACTCTGTACATAACGTAGTCCTGAACCCTAAGAAGAGTTGACCTAAACTCAGTCAGGCCAAATGGTCTCTCCTCCCTGAAAAAGTGCAAATAGATGGTGTCTAATGTGATATGAGAGTAAGGATCACCAAATGGTAGATCTCTACCTGTGTAGCATAGGAATGTACATGTAGACTCCCTAAGCTCTAAAGTTGTACGAATCAGGGAGGGGGTAAACTGGATGTCAGTTCCACCAACTCTGGTGGAATACGTACTATCATCAACCTTTTCGAGGTTGTGATAGAACTATGCACACAAGTCCTAGTTTACTGTATTGTTGCAGTAAACCAGTTTCCCTAATTGATAGTAATCTATCATTTGGACTGCGGGGTGACAGAACTGGGTAAAAAATATCCTACCTACATACCTAGGTTTAATAGACTCAAATGTAAACCTAGCAAAATCTGCCCTATGCTGCTCTGAGGGGAACCTAGGATCCGTAGAAGGGGTCCTGGCCGGTGTAGGATTAACAATGTGATGTTTCCTATTTTAAACAATATACAAGAAAATAGCAAAAACTAGTACTAAAATCATGTAGGAGATGAGTAAGGGTGGTTTAGAGTATACCTAGGAGGCATTGCTAGGAGTAGAGGAGGAAGAGTTGGGAAGGCGCCTTGGTTTGGGGAGAAATCGCATGGGAAACTCGTGTGAAGCTTCGACAGAAAACGAACAGAAGGCTTTCTGTTCGTGGCAATATCATGGGTTGAAGGTGCCTTAAATGTTGTTTAAGGCGCCTTATAGGTGTTGTTGGTCCGAGGAGCCTTAGATTAAGTCGGCAGGACTTTTCCCGCCGCTGTTTAGGGCGCCTCCCTTATGTGGGAGGCGCCTCTGAGAGGTGCCACGTGTATTTTTTTTTAAAATTTAAAGTTAAAAATCTTTAGATTAATTTATTTGTGAATAAGTTAAAAATTATTAATTTGATTTATGCTTTTAAATTTTGAAGAAATTATTTAAGTTAATTAGATTTGAAAAATATATAAGTTAATTAAATTTGAAAAATATTTAAGTTAATTAATTTGAAAAATATTTAAGTTAAGTAAATTTGCAACATATTTAAGTTAATTAAATTTGCAAAATATTTAAGTTAATTAAATTTGAAAAATATTTAAGTTAATTAATTTGCAAAATATTTAACTTAATTAAATTTGTAAAATATTTAAGTTAATTAATTTGAAAAATATTTAAGTTAATTAAATTTGAAAAATATTTAATTTAATTAATTTGAAAAATATTTTAATTTAATTTGGAAAAATACTTTAAGTTAAAAATTTTAAATTAATTTTGAAAAATGTTTTAATTTAATTTTGAAAAATACTTTAAGTTAATTAACTTTTGAAAACATTAAGTTAATTAAGTTTGAAAAATAGTTAAGTTAATTAAATTTTGAAAAATAATTAAAAAATTTAATTTAATTTTAATTTAATTTAATTTCGAATTTTGATTTAGTTCAATTTTGAAAATTTATTTAATTTCAAATTTTAATTTAATTTTGTATTTTAATTTTAATTTCGAATTTGAATTTTGAATTTGAATTTCTTTTAATTTTTGGTCCTTAGTCATCTCACCCGATTTAAGTTTTCAATCAGGGAATCCTATAATTTTGTGAGATGAGTTAGGTTCAATTTTAGGGTTTTGTTTTAACTTTGTGTTAGATTCAGGTTTAGCTTTGGGTCCAACAAATAGACATTCTGAACAAAGTTCTAGGTTATGATGAGTCACAAGGACATCATTAAAGTAACCATGCCTTCGAGGTTTTCCAAATAGTCCTACCCATTGAACTTAGTACAAAACCTTGGTCTAACTGGTTAGGATCCATAAAGGGTAGCTTCGGTCAGTTTCACTTAGCCAAACGCACTAGCTCGAAGCCATATCTTCCTATACATGCGATGACTAAGCTTCCCCAACGTACTATCATCTAATACTTCACTAGTATCATGAGTCAAGTTAAATTTATCCCTTTTTATTCTAACCTTAATTACCCTACCGAGTAATCTACTCTTGGTTACCCTTGTCGGGTAGATTAAGTTTTAAAGGTGTCAATTAATCTGGAGCATGCCCTTGGATTTTAAAGATTTTATAAGAATTTAATTTATAAAGTTGATTTAAATTTTGAATTAATCTGAATTTTTAATTTGAATTTTATTTAATTTGATTTTGATTTAATTTGAATTTTAAATTGAATTTAAATTTAAATTGAATTTTAATTTTAATTTTAATTTGAATTTTAAATTAAAATTTAATTTTAATTTGATTTTTAATTTAATTTGAATTTGATTTTAATTAAATTCTTTTTGTTAATATAGTTCTTCTACTAGCTCCCCCTGGATCGTAGCCTCGATATGGTCTATCGAGGTAATGTATTTGATCCTTGGGAATCCAATATTGACCAAGTCCAGCTTGATTGATCAGGTTGAACTTGGGTACCTATGCTTGGACTGATTTACTATTAGGCCTGCTTACTAAGGATAGATAAGATCTATATTTTCTTTTGGTTTTATATCCTAGCCCAGTTTTATTGTAAACGACTCTTTGTGTCCCAAGAATTAGGTTAAGGTTCTTGGAGCCCAAAGAGAACCGTTTTAAAGTTTTCTCCAAATCCTTGACCTGAGTTTTCAGACTAGAATTTTCTTCCTCAAGTTTTTGGACTTGAGTTGAACTTCCAGTCTGAACTTTGTTAGGCAAGGTCTTGGTGTTAGTCACTTCTTTAAGGACTGCTACTTTCTTTAGAAGTGACTTGACCCTAAGGTTTGATTTTGCTAATTTATGTAATAAATAATTAACTAAATTATTTAACCGAGGAATATTTACAGCGGTGTCAGGCCCTTCGGAAATGGATATGGATCCGTGGCTTCGTTCGGACTCGGCTTCCGATTCTCTCTCGCTCTCGGACACAATGATCTGGTCCCGGGCCATCAGTGCGAGGAGACTTGTCTGATCGAGTTCGTTGTCAGTATCTTCTTCTGAGGATTTGTCCCATGTTGCCTTCAGCACCTTCTTTTTCCTCTACTTCTTTGCATCCTTCTGATTTGGGCAATTGGCCTTGATGTGCCCTTTCTGGTTGCACCCATAGCAAGTTACCTCGAACTTGACTTTTGAGCTTGGTTGACTCTCCTTGGATTGGACTGCTTTCTTTAGGTCTCTCTTGTTGAAGCCCTTCTTCTTCTTGTAGAGCTTCTTCACAAGATTCACGAGTTCGGAGGTCAATTTATCGTCTTCATCGTCTGAGTCGGGTTCGTCTTCCGACTCCGGTTCAGTTCTTCGCAGTGATCTTGGTTCGCGTGTTCGACTGGTACCTGCAACCAAAGCAATACCCTTCTCGGTTAGCTGTGTAAAACACCGAAAAATGACGCATAATGATAAGGGAATTTTCTGAAATTTTTAGAAATTTTTCGGGAATTTTTCGAAGCTCGTATGGACGAGTTTACGGGGATAAAAACGGGGCCCAAGAAAGCTTGTTTGGGCTTCCCCATTTAAATGAGGAAATGTTTAATTTTTCCTTTTAATTTAGTTTTCTTTTTCTTATTTCTTTTTCCTCCGATCCTCTACTGTGTCGTTTCCCTCACCCGAGCCTACCTCCGTGCGCCGCTCTTCTTCCCCCGCCTAACCCGAGCCCTAACTACTCCTCGCCGGTTTCCTTTCTTCTTCCCGAGTCGCCCTGATCAAATTCTCCCCTTCATCGTCGGCACGAACCTTCTTCTCTCTCGTGCGTGGGATGCCACTTCTCCTCTGCCCTAGCTGTCGCGGTGAGGACTGAGCCGACCAATTGATCCACTGCCTTCGATCTCCCCTTTGTCGTCGCTACTCCGCCGTCGCCGTCCGTCCACGCGAGTAGCCGACCACCGTGCACTAGTCTTCCTTCTCACCGCTGGTTTCTTCCTCCTTCCTCGGCCATCACAACACGAACGCATCCCGACTCCACTGCAGTCGTGCGTGCCCAAGCATTGATCCTTCTCCGGGCATCTCTGCCTGAAGTTGCCATCTGGACCGGTGGTCCTTGCGAGTAGCCAACCCCATCGAACTCCTCTCGGCTGTCAAGCCGTCGACTACTGCTGAGGTCGGGTCCTAGTTGTGCCTTCTATTCTCGGCACACAACGCACCCGAATGTGTATACTGATTACATCATTGTTGGGGTCAACACTAGCCTTCTACCATCGCCGAAGAACTACCACCGCAGGAGATTAGGGGTAACGACTTTTCCCTATCTATGTTATTTCATGCAGATGATTTAAGCAAGTTGAAAGTGAATTTGGAGGTTTATGGGTGTATTAATTGTGGATTGAGGTGTTGATTTGAAGGGACAATGATTTCGCCCGCTCCGGTTATCATTATCAACAGTAAGAACCATTAGACAAAGTTCCCGACAGCAGGCTTTTCTGGTTGTGAGTCATCAGCGGAGTATCCTGCTACCGATGATCACATTGGAGCTTCGCTTAGTCTTGACCACTGTTACTGATGTGAGGATGCTCCGGTAGTGAGTCAGCATTAGGGTGCACTGCCATTGGGTGAGTTTTAGAGTTGATTTTATCCCTGCTTTGGATTTGGTAAATGATTCATGATGCTTAATAAATTTAGGTGTTAAGAGATAATGGATGGATTGAGTGACGATAAATGAAGTTTCCTAATTGAATTAGGAATTTGGTTTAGCTATTAGATACGTGTTGGTATAGCTAATTATACGTTAGATATACAGGACTTTGATTCAAGATGGGCGCCTCGACGTAGGATTTCTGGATACGATCTTCTTTTGAGGCGGGTACCTTGACTTATCTTTGATATAGTCTTGTTGATATGTTTAGTAGGTTATAACCTTTAGTAATGATTATATTCGTCTTTGCTTCGGTTGGCCATTACCTGATCTGTTATATGCTTATTTGCTCACATGTTATGCATTTTATGTTTGTACCCACATGATTGTATATACGCTCATATGGTAGTGACCTACCATGCCTTATTGTGCTCAGGACCTAGGTGTTTATATCCTACCTGACCTGTGTATTTTAGGACTTCAGATTTGACCATCGATACTAGGGTACACATTTTATATATATATGGATTGGTTCAGGATATTGCCATGCTTAGTGTCATGCATCATTCGCATGATTGCATGCTGCGCGATAGTCTGCTCCATTATTGTTGAGCACATCGCCAGTTTCATCACTGTCGGTGCTCCGTTGGTCCGCTCATGGGTAGCATGACACAGCGTGGTAGCACGTCAGTTTGCTCGGTGGTGCTCCGTTGGGACGATTATGGGTAGTGTACTGCAGCGTGGTAGCACGGCGAGATCCCTCCCCGTCATTGTGTACCGGGAGATGAGAGCATTGTACTCCCCCATTTATGATTTGGGATAGGAGGATAGGTGTACTCCGACAGCGTCCCGTCCACTCGGTCACTCATTAGGAGCAGTGACGTCAGAGTGCACGGTTGTCACAGCCCTACCCACTCGGTCTCACCATTGTGTGTGAGATGGCTGGCTGGCGTCAGGGGTGACCATGTCACTGGCATCATATGCATTGATGCATATACTGATTGTGATTGTTGCACTTATATGCTGCATTTGGATGGATGCATATGTTTGACATGCATACAGGATTTATGATACTCTCGGTTTGACGACCTGACTATTTTGATAGGAGGCCCTGGTGAGTACAGTTCTCTTCAGCCTATTCTATTGTGCATTTCCAGCTTTTGTCCAGGAGATTGTACTCCATAGTTATTACTGTCATTTATTTCTTACTATACAAGTCAACTGGTATCTGCTGAGTTGTTGAACTCACTCCCGTGAACACTATCTTTTTTTGGTACCAGGTCGTTATGGAGTCGCTTGGAGTATCCTGTCTACCGGTCCCCATGTGACATCAGAAGACTTACGATTTCCCTTTATGTTTTATTTGATTTATGTGTCAGTGTATTTAGCTTTGTGCTCCGATTTTGTTTCTGGAGTGTTGTTGTTGTTATGTGGTATTTTGTGTTGTTGTGTGGTGTAAGCCTAGCCGGCTAGCAGTGTTTTGTTTTGTTTTGTATAGGCTTGTCTTTATGTTTTTCCGCTGTGTTGGTTTTGATTACAACCGAGTGGGCTGATATAAATATATATATATAATTGCGTGGTTGTGTATATATTCCAGCCGCATGTGGCTGATGTATATATTTTTTTGTATTTATGATTCAGATTGTCACCGGTACAGGGGAGATGCTGTCGAAATTTTCTTCGGGCAGGGACTCCCCTGGGGCGTGACAATTTAGTGGTATTAGAGCACGGTTTACGAGTCTTATATCCCGTATTTCGGATTTCGTGTTTTAGTTTTCTCGATGTGACTTTTCGGGTTTTGGGACCTGGCAACAGCAGGATATCTCCAAGCTATAGGAGGTATGTTGGTATATTGTTATCATATACTTCTGTTAGTGTATGCATTGTTGACTATGATAGTCATGACATGTATTAGCACGTTGTATTTGGTATCTGTCTGATGTTGTAGTCCATATTACATGTGATGATTTAGCCACTAATAATGATCGACCCTATTAGAGATCAGGGATTACTGTTTCTGGTGATTTTTCTTATCATACACCAGTAGTTTTAGCTTCTGTTACTACTAGTTGGTTAGCAGATTGAGTCATATACCAGCCTCTGCTTTTATTAGCTGGGTAGTGGATAGTATCTATATCTTCATGTTGATCTAGCCAGTAGTATACCATTTTATCTTAGTTAATTTCATCAGTAAATATTGATTTACTCTTGTTAGATTGGTTAATAGAAGACTAATTTAAGTTTGTCGACTTGGGTAGTCGTAGATCGATATACCTTTGTGATTGCAGAGGATTAACGTACATTTGTTAGATTAAGATAGTCGATCACCGATTCATTATTTTGGTTGGTCCAAACAGCAGGGGATCGACTTACTCTATCTTATAAAATGCTGATCTTTGGGTGATTAGTGCTTAGTTGGATATCTTGAGTATATTGAGTACATGACTTGTACTGACGGGGAGAAGACTGAATTAGCGGTATACCATTATCAGTTTGGTCAGTCTATAGAAGATCGATGTATCCTATTTCATGTGGACTTTCATTTTTGAATGTATGTACCTAGTTGGATAACATAGAAGGTAGCATAGGAAATATCAGGTTGATTGGATTAAATATGCTAATTCTGCATATTTATGTGGTGTGTACATATGATTATTATGTGTTGTAGGAGTGTTATGATGGACAGTCTAATTGCATGTAGTGGGTGTATATTTTTCCAGTTATGATTGTTGTGAGTTTCTAGTAGATTATACCCGAGTGGTCTGATTGGTTTATTGGAGGTATTTTGTCGATTAAATCTATGTTGTGAAATGTGCACCTGTGTTTGAGTGTTTTATTGGAGATATCTTATCGATTTAATCTGAGTTGTGATATGTGCAGATGTGTTCGGTGTAATATTTGAGGTATCTTGTTCATTATATTTGTTCTGTGTGTACACTCGTGTCGATTATGATTTGTTGGAAGTATTAAGTTGATTATACTCTTGGCATTGATGTATATATGTCATGTGAGTGTTGTTTGAGGTGTATTGTCGATTATACTTATGTTGATATATGCACACGGGTTCGGTATGCATTGTTGGAGGTATCGCGATGATTTATACCTATGTTGTGAGTATGTTTGGTGTGTACTAATTGGAGGATCATGTCGATCATACCTATGTTGTGCGTGCATGTGTGCCAGGTGTATGGTTGGTGACATCATGATGATTCTATCTATGTTGAATGTAGAATGTTAAATGTCTACATTATGTCATTTGTTGTATTATCCTGTCAACTAATTCTCCTATTAGTGGGTGACTCACTATGATGTTGATGGAGTTGACGATGGATTTGATTTGCTTACTGGGTTGTGATACCCCTGGCTGCCACAGTGATATGTGGTTGAGTGATCTCGTCCAGTCTTTAGTGGATAGTTTGAGGTCTTGTTCAATTATGGATTGCTTGTGGTGGAGCATTGCTCCCACATATTTTGGATTGTTGTGGTGGAGCGTTGCTCCCACATATTGCGGATTGCGTGTAGCGGAGCATTGCTCCCATATTTATTGCAGATACATATTTCGGATTGTTTGTGGTGGAGTGTTGCTCCCACATATGGAGGATTTCTTGTGGCAGAGCATTGCTTCCACATATGTGGTATTTCGTGTGATGGAGCGTTGCTCTCATACTAGAGGATTTATTCTTTGGTGATTTATATCGTTGGTGATCAGATTCCTGACTTGTTGTCAGAGATCTTATGGTTAGGAATATCTGTGATACGGACATTATGTGTCTCGATTTTACCATTAGGGCTTGCAGAGCCTTAGATGTTTTCAGGGACTCGATGAATTTGATATTCTTAGGATGTTTGGATCAGTTTCCATTGTCTTTGTTGACGATGTTGTGATCTATTTCGAATCCAAGGTGAGTCACGTACACCATCTTCGCATAGTTCTAGAGATGTTTCAACGGAAACGTCTATATGTGAAGATCAATAGTGCGTATTTTGGTTGTCTTCTGTGAGATGTTTGAGACACACGGTCACCAGTAGGAGTATACCGTGGTTCCACAGGAGATAGAGGTTGTTACCATTGGGAGTAGACGGAGTCCATTGAGGAGGCTCGCAACTTCCTTTGTTTGGCTCGATATTTCCGGAGATACGTTGAGGGTTTCTCTCGCATAGTTATGCCACTGGCACGCCTGACCAGGAAAGGTGTGAAGTTCATGTGGTCCGAGGACTATGAGACCAGCTTCCAGGAGCTGAAGTGGAGACTAGTGTCGGCTCCGATTTTGGTTTTACCTTCTGGAGAGGATGGATTCGTGCTCTATACCGACGCATCTCTACAGGGTTTGGGCGCTGTTTTGATGCAACACGACAGGGTAGTCTCCTATGCTTCTTGACAGTTGAAGGAATATGAGAAGAACTACCCAATACATGATTTGAAGATGGCCGCCATTATTTTTACCTTGAAGATTTAGCGGCATCACCTTTATGGTATTACAGTTGAGATTCTCACTGATCATAAGAGTCTCAAATATCTATTCACTCAGAAGGAACTTAATCTCCGACAGAGGAGATGGATGGAGTTCTTGAAGGATTATGATTGTACCATTAACTATCACCCGGGGAAAGCTAATGTGATTGTCGATGCACTTAGCCGGAAGTCCAGAGGGACTTTAGCTTGCCACCGAGTTGTGGTTACAGATTTGATTCAGGGTTTCTCTGAGTAGGGCCTTGAGGAGTAGGGACGGACATAATAGGGTATTCTGGTTGCCATGGTTGCTCAGTCGTCGATCGGGATGAGGATTCAGGAGGCCAGGGCGGAGATCAGCATTTACAGTCCATTGGCAGCTAGATAGCTTCCGAGCAGTAGACCGAGGTTACCCGAGATGAAGCGGATATTATATATTTCCGAGGCCGATTATGCGTACCTCCAGCTCACCCGGTCAGGGAGGAGTTACTTCAGGAGGCTCATTGCTCCATATTTGGGATCCATCCAGGTGGGACCCGCATGTAGTGAGATTTGAGGCGTTCCTACTGGTGGAACGGTATAAAGAAAGACATCGCGGAATTTGTAGCGAGATGTCTTGTCTGTCAGCAGGTGAAGGTCGAGCACCAGAGACCGGTAGGATTACTTCAGCGGATTCCTATTCCCGAGTGGAAATGGGATCACATCACTATGGATTTTATAGTGGGTTTGTCTAGGACACGACGAGGCTATGACGCGATTTGGGTAATCGTTGAACGATTAACCAAATCCGCGCACTTCTTAGCGATCCGGAAGACTGATTCCCTGGATCGATTGATAGATTTGTATTGCCAGGATATCATCAGGTTACATGGTGTTCCTTTGAGTATCATTTCGGATAGAGACCCTCGGTTCATGTCTCGATTCTGACAGAGTCTGCAGCAGGCCTTGAGCTCTCAGCTCCGATTTAGTACAGCTTTCCATCCGAAGACAGATGGACAGTCGGAGCGGACCATTCAGACTCTAGAGGACTTGCTGAGGTCATGTGTATTGGATTTTGGAAGCAGTTGGGAGGACCATTTGCCATTGGTAGAGTTCGCCTACAACAACGGCTTACATTCGGCTATCCAGATGGCACCGTTTGAAGCGTTGTAAGGTAGACCCTGTCGGACACCCACCCTCTGGGATGAGGTTGGGGAGGCCCAGCTGATGGGACCTCATAGAGCTCAGCAGGAGGCAGCGTTGGTCCGTACTATCAGACAGAGGATGTTAAAGGCGCAGGACCTCCAGAAGAGTTATGTGGATCGGAGAAGTAGACCCCTGTAGTTCTCTACAGACGACCATGTATTTCTGTGTGTCTCACCATAGAAAGGGGGAAGAGATTTGGCTTCAGAGGTAAGCTAGCTCCGTGATACATTGGACCTTTTCAGATCTTGGAGAGGATTGGAGTGCTAGTTTATCGTCTGGCACTACCACCGTCCCTGTCAGGCGTCAACGACGTATTCCACGTATCTATGCTGAGGAGATATGTACCCGACGCGACACATGTGCTGACAGATATCTCAGTTCCTATTCAGCCTGACGTCACTTATGAGGAGGTTCCGGTACGGATTCTGGACCGAAAAAAGCGTCAGTTATAAAACAAGACTATCCGGCTGGTTAAAGTCGGATGGCAGCATCATTCAGACGAGGAGGCTACTTGGGAGCTCGAGGATACTATCCGAGCTCGATACCCCCATCTTTTCACTTGAGGTATGTAAGTTGTGGTTCCGTTCAGCATTTATATTGTTTAGCATTTGCTAGTACTTGCTGATGGTAGATAACGAAATTTGGGGACCAAATTTTTATTAGTGGGGGAGAATGTAAAATACCGACAAATGACGTATAATGATAAGGGAATTTTTCGAAATTTTTAGAAATTTTTTGGGAATTTTTCGGAGCTCGTATGGACGAGTTTACGAGGATAAAAACGTGGTCCGGGAAAGCCTGTTTGAGCTTCCCCATTTAAATGAGGAAATGTTTAATTTTTCCTTTTAATTTAGTTTTCTTTTTCTTTTTTTTTCTTTTTCCTCCGATCCTCTACTGTGTCGTTTCCCTTACTCGAGCCTACCTCCGTGCGCCGCTCTTCTTCCCCCTCCGAACCCGAGCCCTAACTGCTCCTCGCCGGTTTCCGTTCTTCTTCCCGAGCCGCTCCGATCAAATTCTCCCCTTCATCATCGGCGCGAACCTTCTTCTCTCTCGCGCGCGTGGGATGCCACTTCTCCTCTGCCCTAGCTGTCGCGGTGAGGACTGAGCCGACCAATTGATCCACTGCCTTCGATCTCCCCTTTGTCGTCGCTACTCCACCGTCGCCATCTGTCCACGCGAGCAGCCGACCATCGTGCCCTAGTCTTCCTTCTCACCGTTGGTTTCTTCCTCCTTCCTCTGCCATCTCTGCACGGACGCATCCCGACACCACTGAAGTCGCGCGTTCCCTAGCATTGAGCCTTCTCCGGGCATCTCTGCCTGAAGTCGCCATCTGGACTGGTGGTCCTAGCGAGCAGCCAACCGCATCGAACTCCACTCGGTTGTCAAGCCGTCGACTACTGCTGAGGTCGGGTCCTAGTTGTGCCTTCTGTTCTCGGCACACAACGCACCCGAAGGTGTATGCTGATTACATCATTGTTGGGGTCAACACCAGCCTTCTGCCATCGCCGAAGAACTACCACCGCAGGTGATTAGGGGTAATGACTTTGCCCTATCTAAGTTATTTCATGCAGATGATTTAAGCAAGTTGAATGTGAATTTGGAGGTTTATGGGTGTATTAATTGTGGATTGAGGTGTTGATTTGAAGGGACAATGATTTCGCCCGCTCCGGTTATCATTATCAACAGTAAGAACCTTCAGACAAAGTTCCTGGCAGCAGGCTTTTCTGGTTGTGAGTCATCAGCGGAGTATCCTGCTACCGATGATCACATTGGAGATTCGCTTGGTCTCGACCACTATTACTGATGTGAGGATGCTCCGGTAGTGAGGCAGCATTAGGGTGCACTGCCATTGGGTGAGTTTTAGAGTTGATTTTATCCCTGCTTTGGATTTGGTAAATGATTCATGATGCTTAATAAATTTAGGTGTTAAGAGATAATGGATGGATTGAGTGAAGATAAATGAAGTTTCCTAATTGAATTAGGAATTTGGTTTAGCTATTAGATACGTGTTGGTATAGCTAATTATACGTTTGATATATAGGACTTTGATTCAAGATGGGCGCCTCGACGTAGGATTTCTGGATACGATCTTATTTTGAGGTGGGTACCTTGACTTATCTTTGATATAGTCATGTTGATATGTTTAGCAGGTTATAACCTTTAGTAATGATTATGTTCGTCTTTGCTTCGGTTGGTCACTACCTGATCTGTTATATGCTTGTTTGCTCACCTGTTATGCATTTTATGTTTGTACCCACATGATTGTATATACGCTCATATGGTAGTGACCTACCATGCCTTATTGTGCTCAGGACCTAGGTGTTTATATCCTACCTGACCTGTGTAATTTAGGACTTCAGATTTGACCATCGATACTAGGATACACATTTTATATATATATAGATTGGTTCAGGATATTGCCATGCTTAGTGTCATGCATCATTCGCATGATTGCATGCTATGCGATAGTCTGCTCCATTATTGTTGAGCACATCGCCAGTTTCATCACTGTCGGTGCTCCGTTGGTCCGCTCATGGGTAGCATGACACAGCGTGGTAGCACGTCAGTTTGCTCGGTGGTGCTCCGTTGGGACGATTATGGGTAGTGTACTGCAGCGTGGTAGCACGGCGAGATCCCTCCCCGTCATTGTGTACCGGGAGATGAGAGCATTGTACTACCCCATTTATGATTTGGGATAGGAGGATAGGTGTACTCCGACAGCGTCCCGTCCACTCGGTCACTCATCAGGAGCAGTGACGTTAGAGTGCACGGTTGTCACAGCCCTACCCACTCGGTCTCACCATTGTGTGTGAGATGGCTGGCTGGCGTCAGGGGTGACCATGTCACTAGCATCATATGCATTGATGCATATACTGATTGTGATTGTTCCACTTATATGCTGCATTTGGATGAATGCATATGTTTGACATGCATACAGGATTTATGATACTCTCGGTTTGACGACCTGACTATTCTGATAGGAGGCCCTGGTGAGTACAGTTCTCTTCAGCCTATTCTATTGTGCATTTCCAGCTTTTGTCCAGGAGATTGTACTCCATAGTTATTATTGTCATTTATTTCTTACTATACAAGTCAACTGGTATCTGCTGAGTTGTTGAACTCACTCCCGTGAACACTATCTTTTTTTGGTACCAGGTCGTTATGGAGTCGCTTGGAGTATCCTGTCTACCGGTCCCCATGTGACATCAGAAGACTTACGATTTCCCTTTATGTTTTATTTGATTTATGTGTCAGTGTATTTAGCTTTGTGCTCCGGTTTTGTTTCTGGAGTGTTGTTGTTGTTATGTGGTATTTTGTGTTGTTGTGTGGTGTAAGCCTAGCCGGCTAGCAGTGTTTTGTTTTGTTTTGTATGGGCTTGTCTTTATATTTTTCCGCTGTGTTGGTTTTGATTACAACCGAGTGGGCTGATATAAATATATATATATATAATTGCGTGGTTGTGTATATATTCCAGCCGCATGTGGCTGATGTATATTTTTTTTTGTATTTATGCTTCAGATTGTCACCGGTACAGGGGAGATGCTGTCGAAATTTTCTTCGGGCGGGGACTCCCCCGGGGCGTGACAGTCTGTGTATTAGTCTGTTCATGCAGCTCGAATTCAGAAAATAATTCATCTAGTCTAATGGAAGATAAGTCCTTGGAGACTTTGTAGGCATCTACCATTTATGCCGACAATGTACTCCTTGGAAAAGCATTTAGAGCGTATCTTAAAATATCCCGATTTTCGACTTTCTGCCCGATCGCATGGAGGGAGTTGAGAATGTCTTGTATGCGAGCATGGAGTTGACTTGCTGTCTCTCCTTCCTGCATCTTTAGATTATATAATTTATTAAATAACAAATCCCTCTTACTAACCTTGGTGTCGGAGGTGCCCTCATGGAGTTCGATCAGCTTCTCCCATAGCTCTTTTACGTTGGAGAACGGTCCAACTCTGTTGAGCTCTTCTTTGGTCAGGCCACATTGGAGGATGCAGGTTGCTCTGGCATCGGCTTCCACTTTCTTGATTAGGGGCGGTTCCCATTTTTCGCAGGGTGTAGGCTTGCCGTCTTCGTCGGTTGGTAGTTGCAATCCCGTCTTGACGATCATCCACGTCTCGAACTGAATTTTGAGGAAGGTTTCCATTCGTCCCTTCCAGTACCCGAAATCTTCTCCGGTGAAGAGCGGAGGACGAACGATGCTGTAACCCTCTTGTTGGGCCATTGATAGTATGCAAATAAAAGAATAAAGAAACATCCCAAGACTAGGTTTTGGATTAACAGTGCGGGAAATAAAGTTAAGATTACGAGCTCGATTGGTGTTGCACCAACTTCGAGCTAAAACCAATTTGAAAAAAGAATTAGAATGTAGCTATTAAGCTAGATTCTAATTGACTCCGTAAAATCGAAAACACCACGAAAAAGTTTGCGTGATTGGTGGTTGCACCAAATCAATGCGACCCCGCTCTGATATAAATTGTTGGATCGAGAAGCGCTAGGGGGGGTGAATAGCACTCGTGGCTTTCACAATTTTCGAATTCATAAATCGTACGAGTTAAAGCAGCGGAATAAAGTAAAGAAGACAAAGCAACACACAAAGACACGAGAAGTTACTTGGTTCGGAGCCTGTGGCGACTCCTACTCCAAGGCCCGCGATCGTTGATCGCTTCCAGTGGGCAACAACTATAAGCTCGAAACAATAGTACAGAATATGAGTTACAATGAGTGCAATAATGAAAATGATACCGAACGACAGAATCTAAAATAGCGGAGCTCCGGGTCGTCGGAAACTTGAAACAGCACGTCGAGGTCGTTACGTAAGCAGCGCACAGGAGGAATAGCTCTTTTGAGTTCTTGTGAAAAGGTTCTGCTTGAATCCCTCTTTTATATAGTGCTGGAGGCGCCTCCAAGCCTGTCCAAGGTGCCTCTAGGTCGTTGAGTCGCACGGGTGGATCAGCGCAAACCTGGTCGCACCTTATCAGGTTTAAGGCGCCTTCAAGCCTCCTCAAGGCGCCTTCAAGCCCTGGTCTAAGGCGCCTCCAGCTCCTCTGGACAGCTGGCTTCGGGTTACACCCGAGGCGCCTCCAAGCTCCATGGAGGCACCTCGGATACTGTTCATCCGAGGCTTGCCTTGCTCATTTGTCCCTGCAAAGCATGTTAGTTCACCCAACATACACATACCCTACAAGACAAAGTTAGCACACATAAAATATGACAAATTAAGTGATTTGACAGTCATTAGATTGTCCGGGTCTAACTTCGGATTTCCAACCGAAAACCCTAGGTCGACCCGATGCCTAATGTTCCCTCTACGGGGAACGCGTCCTCACCTACTCCACTCTGGAGATTTACCTGTTGCTAGTGCGATCCTCCAGATCGACTGGACTTTTGCTCAGCGTTCGAAGCTTCCAGACTTTCTACTGGACTCCCGCTTCCCGGCTCGTCCAGTCTTCCACGTGGTTCGCGACATCAGGACTTTCCACCTAGAGTTACCACCCCCTAGGACTTTTGCCTGAAGCTCTCGACCCGCCAAGACTTTCCACATAGGGTTTCCACCCCCTATGCCCTAGGGTTACCACCCCCTAGGGTTTCCACCTGCCTAACCGCAGCTAGGACTTTTGCCTAAGTACACTTAGGACTTTTCCTACAAGTTCATTCAAACTGTTAGATCACAAGACAACTTAACTTTGAACCCTTTGCCATTATCAAAACTTGGGTTCGATCGTCTGATGCTTCCCGCACCAACAGTATCATGGAAAGTCTTAGGTGAGATATGTCAATGTTTACACAAGATAGTAGTACAGTTCAAGGACATCATGTCTATTGTCAACTAGTAAGTAAACATATCTTCACGAGGGAAGATTCAAAGGGTAAACATACCTTTTCTATACTTGACTCAACTATTGAATGCTATCACATACCCTATATTCCATTCATATGGGGAATTATTAGAAATGTAAATAGAATAAAGAGGTGGAGAAGAAGAGACTCTATTGTGTTGGTGCAGCAGGCTGACAAGAGAGGAGGGTGAATTGCCTAAAATAAAAAAAATACCCACCTCGTTCTTTCAACTCTAGGAATGCAACAAAAATAATATAACATAACTAAAGAAGACTTAGCAGTTGACTTGGTTATAACCTAGGTGGTTGTTAATCCAAGGCGGTTGAACAACTCACAAAGAATCTCCTTCTTTGAGGGCGGAGAAGCCTTTTACACATTGAAAGCTCTATGAGTTGCTAGGAAGTTAGTACAAGAGTTGATTGATTATTTCCTAACTCCAGAGGCCTTTTTATAGCTCCTGGAAACTCTATCTTCGTCTTGAGTGTGCCTCTAGCATGACATTTGGATAAAGCTTTATCCAAATGCGAAACAGTCACTTTGACTGGTTTGATGGCGCCCTCAATTGCATTGAGGGTGCCTCCAAGGCATGGAGGGCACCTCCAAGACATGGAGGGTGCCCTCCCGCTTGAAGAAGGTGGAGGTGCCTTCAACACTACATTGAAGGCGCCTTCAACTTACTTTTCCAACTTCTTTTGTCCTTAGGAAGCTCCAATCGCTTGGGTGATTGCGGCCAACCGAAATAGGGCTCACCCGAACCCAATTTTCGGCCTTCTCT
The DNA here is from genome assembly GCF_018446385.1 of Zingiber officinale. Lineage (NCBI taxonomy): Eukaryota > Viridiplantae > Streptophyta > Magnoliopsida > Zingiberales > Zingiberaceae > Zingiber > Zingiber officinale. Next base: position 62,431,624 of record NC_055996.1, read on the forward strand.
CGAGCAGGCTTCCACTCTAGCTTCTCGTCCCTTGAATGTCGCATACGTTCTTCTCGTCCACCGGTGTACTCTTCCGCAGCTCTTTCGCCCCTCGAACGCACCGAGCCCGTTGACTCCCTTCCCGTGTCATCCTTCTCGCCAACTGCATCTCTCGCTCGACTTCCTGCGTTCCTAAGCTCCTACACACTTAGACACAGGGATTAAAATAAAACAAGACTCAACCTTATTTGGTTGATCACATCAAAATAACTACGAGGTCCAACAATCTCCTCCTTTTTGATGTGCATCAACCTAAGTTCAAGTTAGGGTAAAACAAACAAGTAGCAATTTAAAGAAATTATCATACTAATAATGTAAGCATAAAAATTACAATAAAAGAAATTGCAATATTTTTTTAAAAAATTCTAAGTTAAAATAAAAATATTTTCCTAAGTTATAATAATTTTCTCCTCCTAAACTTGTACATATTTCTCCCCCTTTGATCACATAAAAAAATAAGTTACAAATTAAAAAAAAATTTGAATAAAAATTTTCAAGTTACAAAATTTCAAAATTTCAAGTTAAACAAAATTTGAAACAATTTCCATGTTAGAAATTTCCAAAAAAAAATTGAAACGTTTAAATAGTTTACAAGAATTTAAAAAGCATTATCTTAATTGCTTATCAGTTTGTCAATTAAACATTTAATTCGATAACCAGCTTCCAGGAGGTTGTCACGAGGCACTAGGCCTTTTTAGTTATTGGATCATCAACCACTTCTAGACAAAGACTTTTAAGGAATTTAAATATTTAACTCTTTCTGAAATCCTTAATAAAAACATGTTTTAATCTAAACAAGATTTTGGAACCCAATATAAGTTCCTTCCTATTGAGTTAATAAAAAATTTAGGAGGTATATATTCTTTGGGAATTTTTCTAAGTTGACCTTGATGATGTCTAATACACCAATTTAACTTACCATAAATTCTAATTTTTGATTTTTGAAAGTTATTCAAGCATGCATGGTCATTTTTCAATTTTTTGATTTCTATTTTAAATTTTTAATTTTCTAATTTTAGAGTATCATATAATTGTAGAGGACGTGTTTTTGCTAAATTTAATTTTAATTCAGCATTTTTCTTTTCTAGTTTAACTAGATCTTTAGCAAGATTTTTAATAAATTTAAAGGACTATTTGGGAGATAGAGCACGTACCTCACTTACCTCAATTTCTGATGCTCCCTCTTCATCGCTACTTTCTTCTTCTGATGATCCTCCCCCTTCATCTATGCTCATTTCTGAGCTAGTCACATCTTCATCTTGGTGGATTGCTGTTATAGCAAGTCCGGCGTAGGCTTCGACTTCATATTCGAAGGACGATGATTCATCCCATGTGGCCTTCAGACCCTTGCGTTTAGAGGATGTCGGTGTTTGAGACTTTTCTTTCTCCTTGTCCCTTTTCTTTAATTTTGGGCAGTCATCCTTGATGTGCCCTTCCTCATTGCAGTTGTAGCATTGGACCTTCCTTTTGTTTCGATAATCTCTCTTTGTCTGTGATTTAAACTTATTAAACCGAACAAATTTATTGAGTTTTCTTACCAGAAGAGTTGCTTCATTTTCATCAACTGATTCGTCGGTGTCTGAATCGTTGGTTCTTACCTTCGGGGTAACGTTCTGACTCAGTTCTTTTCTTTGTCCTGTGCACCGAGATTCGTGTAATTCGAAAGTAGAAAAAAGACTTTCTAAAGTACTTACCTTGAGATCCTTGGATATATAGTAGCAATCTACTATAGTTGTCCATTCGAATGTTATTGGGAACGCATTTAACGCATACCTTTATGTGTCCTGATTCGTTACCGTTTCTCCGAGGTTTGTTAGTATGGTGATCAGTTCCTTGATTCTTCCGTGTAGTTGTGCTACTGACTCTTCTTCTTCTATCCGGAGGTTCGTCAGTTGATTCCGAAGCACGTCCTGTCTCGCAAGCTTTGTTTCGGAAGTCCCTTCGTGCAACTCCAAGAACTTTTCCCAAAGCTCCTTCGCGGAGTTGTAATTTCCAATCCGATTTACTTCCTAAGGTGGCAGCACACTAAGCAGGTGGAACTCGGCTCATCCGTTTGCTACGAAGTCTGCTTGCTCCTTCTTGGTCCAGTGATACTCTTCTTTGTCTTCTCCTTGGGGATTTTTGGGAGCTACAAAACTATATTTAATTATTAATAATATTTCAAAATTGGTTTTGAAAAATACCTCCATTCATTTCTTCCATGACGCAAAATCTCCCTCGAATTTAGGTGGAAAGATTATCGGCCCAACCATCGTCTTGATCTTGTTGCTTCAGACGACGGTTAGTTCTTCTGAGGTAGTTGCGCTCTGATACCACTTGTTGGTACAACGTGTTGGGACCTTGACATCCGCTAGAGGGGGGTTGAATAGCGTCTCACCCAAACCGTCACTTCCTACACTTGTTATTACGCAGCGAAAAACAAAATACAAACTAACAAGAAGAAAGCTAAACCCAAGAAACAATAATGAAAGACAATAAGCCAAAACAAACCGTAACACAATGCGTTTACGTGGTTCGGAGATTAGGGCCCCTACTCCACGGCTGCCCGTAAGATGAACGATCCCAATCCATCGGTGGATGACTCCCCGAAAAACCTCCAGCTAGCTCAAGCTCCTTGTTAGTGGAAAAACCTCGCCACAAACACTTGAATACAAGCACACTGATCACACGAGGGCTTGAGAGACTCTAATAGGCTTTAACCAAGTCTATTTCATCAATCGTGGCCAAGCATTCCAAGCTCTATTAAACAGAGCTCGAGAGGAAAACACCTACTATTTTCCCCGCCACCAGTCAACTGGTACAACCACCAGTCGATTGGTCCTAATCGAAATTTGACCATTACAAGCCAACAGTCGACTACCAGTCAACTGATGAAAATATCAGTCGACTACTACAGTAACGCTACAACAACACTACAGTACTGTTACAGTAACGCTACAGTAAAATCCTAATCCTACGATTTAATCCCCGAGTACATTCACTCAGCACTCGTCCTCGCCCGACCAATCTAGACCTAGCCTTCTAGCCTCCTCCATCAGTCTTGCGTCCCTCGAATGCCTCCTCATCCTTCATGTCTTGCCTTCTGGAGCTTCCATCGGCCTTGTCATTGTTGTCGGGTCTTCCTTTGCCAAGAGGTCGTGCCTCCGAGACTTCATCCATTGCCAAGTCACACTTGGACTTACGTTACCAAGACTACATGCTTGGACTTACACCGCTATGACTCATCCTTGGACTTTTCTCTTTTGCCAAGATCACACTTGGATTTTCCTTGTTGTACCAGTATCCTGCACACTCACAATGCATATCAAATACAACAATAAACCTAACTTAAACCTTTTCCCAAATATCAAAACCTAGGATCATTAGATTGCCCCAACAATCTCCCCCTTTTTGATGTTTGACAACTCGTTTAAGTTAGGGAAACAATATAGTAATAATCATGTAAATAAACATGTAATCTACACATGCATAAATCATGGAACCTAATCCTAGGCTCCCCCTTGACTTAAGCTCCCCCTTGAGCTAGGATTTCCTACAAAGATAAACTTCTCTCCCTTTGCTAATAAATGAGCAATCGCTCCCCCTTCACCTAAGCTCCCCCTTGAGCTAGGATTTCTTTCAAAGGTGTGTAGGTTTCCCACTTAAACCTAAACTTCTCCCCCTTTGCCATACATCAAAAAGAGCTCCAACAATCTCCCAATTATTGGACTCTTTGACCTCTAATGACCATAAACATCATGTATTAATCCCCCCATAAGATTACATACATGTTCAATACTCTTTTGTTCATTTTCTAATGTTGAAAAATATTTTTAGATTGTATCAGTCGACTGTCATAAGTCCTAGTCAACTGCCATCATCAAAAAGAGCTTACAGAGACATTCTGTGCTCATGAACAGTGTTACCAGTCGACTGATATAAGCCCCAATCGTCTGTCCTTGTCAAAATGAGCTCATAGAGACCTTTTGTGCTAAAAAATACTATTACTAATCGATTGGTAACTATACCAGTCGACTGGTATACTATTTCAGCAAAAAATTAACCTTTTTGACTCAACTTCAGAAATGCACGAGAAATTCCACAGACTTCCAAAAAATCTCAAATTTTGTGGAGAGATCTATTTTATCCATGTCTACTTGGAACAAATATATATATCACAGATCCTAAGATTGACATTAAATTCAAAACTAGCTAAATGGTTCAATTAAACCTTAACCTAAAGTCCTAGTTTTGGCTTCCTCTTGATGTATCTGTCCATACTAAACCATAGTGCATCCCTAGCATTAGTTTATATAGTATCTATACATCAAAAATTAATTTTCATGCAATATGAACCCAATTCATATTTCTATGCATGAAACACATTCCAATTGTGCCAACCCACTAGGTTAGAGTCTTAAGACCGTCTTTTAACCACTTGGCACATTTGATAACTCATCTACCATGGGTCCCAGAGGCTCTTTCTAACCTTAGGAATCTTAACCTTAGTCACTTCTCTTGGTGACTCATCCACTATGGCTGCACCCACATGGTGTACCATAGGTGACACTTGGCCTACAAACTTGACTTTCTTAACCTTAGACATCTTGTCTTTGGTTAATTTCTTCTTGTCCTTCACCTTGGATACCCCATCCTTGCCATAATTATATGCCACCCTACCATATTCCTTCTTATTGGCCTTGGATGACTCTCCCTTGTCCTTTGTCACACCTCCCTTACTAATATCATGTGTCACTTTAGCACTTGACCTCCTTTTGGTCTTGGAGGGACCCAATTTGATATTTTTGGGTCTTTGACCACCCAAATACATGTCAAGTCCTTTAGATCCAATAATGAATTTCTCTAGGACTTTCTTCATTTCCTCAAGCTTTGCCTTTAAGGCTTGTTTTCTAATTCTAGAGTTCTAACCCTAAAATCAACATTCCCATCATGGGCATTCCTAGACCTACCCTTCCTAAGCATGTGTCTCCCCTTCTTGGGATTAATGCCTAGGTTTTCAACCACCTTCTTCTCCTTAGGCAAGATAGGTTGTTTCCTTTTAGGTCTATCATTTGAAAATGATTTCCTAGGGTTATCACCTACATTAACCCTATTCTGATCATTATATCTAAAACTATAAATATGCATGGGCAATAGTTCATATTATTTCTAACATGCATGGAGGAATTTGAATTTGAACTTGAATTCAAGTTAGAGTTTACCTCCCTTACCCTTGAAGTTCTCTTCTTCTCCCACTTCTTTAAGTGCGCTAATTTCTTGAGCTCTCCTTTTCTTGGGCACTTTGTGTGGTAGTGACCCCACTCACCACATGTAAAACATCGAATATGCTTCTTCTCCTTGACTCCATCCCTACAACCCACATTAGTTCTTAAAAAAACTTTACTAGGTTTTGGGATTACCTCCTTTACCTTCTTGAGCGAAGGACACCTACTCTTGTAGTGCCCCATTTTACCGCACTCAAAGTATTTGATGTGATCCTTTGCACTCTTCTTGATATTTGAGGTGGAGGGTTGAGCCTCCAAGATCTCCTCTTCCTTGGATTCCTCTTCTTTTTCTTCACTTGAAGATGTGGATGGTTCCACTTTGTCCTCCCTTGAAGATGTGGATGATACCTCCTCATCTTATGTTTCCTCCTTGGATGTTGAACCCATGTCAACATCCAATTGGTCCTTCTCTTCTTGGACTAATGAGTCCTCCTTGGGCTTCTCTTTTTCTTGGATTTGTTTAGGACTCTCATGAAGAACAATTACCTTTTTCCAAAGGTCGTTTGCATTCGCGTATTCACCTACATTCAAGATCACATTAGGAGGTAAGAAATTAATCAAAATTCTTGTTACCTCCTTGTCCGTCTCTGATTTCTCCTTTTGCTCCTTGGTCCAATATCGAGGTCAGAGATGTTTTCTCTTCTTATCTGTTGGAGCTTTAAACAGTTCTTCCAACGTAATCCATTGGTTCCAATTCATTCATAACCACATCTCCATGCACTTCCTCCAATAGTCGAAGTCCTCGCGCTCGTATGGAGGTGGGATTCGGATGTCCCATCCTAGTAGACCTTCCAACTCCATCTTCTTCCTCTAGCACTCACTCCCTTGGCGATTAGTCCAACAAGAGCTCACCTAGCTTTGATACCACTTGTTGGGACCTTGACGTCCGCTAGAGGGGAGTGAATAGTATCTCACCCATAGTGTCTCACCCAAATCATCACTTCCTACACTTGTTAGTACGCATTGGAAAATAAAATACAAATTAACAAGAAGAAAGCTAAACCCTATAAACAATAAGGAAAGACAATAAGCCAAAACAAACCGTAACACAAGGTGTTTATGTGGTTCGAAGATTAGGGCTCCTACTCCATGACTGTCCGTAAGGTGGACGATCCCGATCCGTCGGTGGATGACTCCCCAAAAAACCTCCGGCTAGCTTAAGCTCCTTGTCGGTGGAGATACCTCGCCACAAATACTTGAATACAAGCACACCTATCACATGAGAGCTTGGGAGACTCTAATAGGCTTTAACCAAGTCTATTTCATCAACCTTGGCCAAGCACCCCGAGCTCTATTAAATAGAGCTTGGGAGGAAAACACCTATTATTTTCCCCACCACCAGTTGACTGGTACAACCACCAGTCGATTGGTCCTAAGTGAAATTCGACCATTACAAGCCAACAGTTAGATACCAGTCGATTGATGAAAACATTAGTCGACTGCTACAGTACTGCTACAATAATGCTACAGTATCACTACAGTAACATTACCGTACTACTATAGTAATGCTACAGTAAAACACTAATCCTAGGATTTAACCCCCGAATACATTCACTCAGCACTCGTCGTCGCTCGACTAATCTAGACCTAGCCTTCTAGCCTCCACCATTAGCCTTGCGTCCCTCGGATGCCTCCCCATCCTTCATGTCTTGCCTTCTAGAGCTTCCATAGGCCTTGTCAATATTGTCGGGTCTTACTTTGCCAAAAGGTCGCGCCTCCGGGACTTCATCCATTGCCAAGCCACACTTGGACTTACGTTGCCAAGACTACATGCTTGGACTTACACCACCAAGACTCATCCTTGGACTTTTCTCTTTTGCCAAGATCACACTTGGGCTTTCCTTATTGTACCTGTATCCTACACACTCACAATGCATATCAAATACAACAATAAACCAAACTTAAACATTTGCCCAAACATCAAAACCTAGGGTTATTAGATTGCTCCAACATTGCGGACCGGCAAGAGGGGAAGGGTGAATTTTCTAAAACAAAAAAAATACCCACCTCATTCTTTCAACTCTAGGAATGTAATAAAAATAAAATAACAGAACTAAAGAAGACTCAGCAGTTGACTTGGTTGCAACATAGGTGATTGTTAATCCAAGGCGGTTGAACAGCTCACTAAGAATCTCCTTCTTTGAAGGTAGAGAAGCATTTTTCACACTGAAAGCTCTAAGAGTTGCTAGGAAGTTAGTACAAGAGTTGATTGATTATTTCCTAACTCCAGGGGCCTTTTTATAGCTCCTGGAAACTCTATCTTCGGCATGAGGGCGCTTCCAGCGTGGCATTTGGATAAAGCTTTATCCAAATACGAAACAGTCACTTTGACTATTTTGAGGGAACCTCCAAGGCATGGAGGGTGCCCTCCCGCTTGAAGAAGGCAGAGGCACCCTCAACACTGCATTGAGGGCACCTTCAGCTTGCTTTTCCAGCTCCTTTTGTCCTTCGGAAGCTCCGATCGCTTGGGTGTTTGCGACCAACCGAAATAGGGCTCACCCGAACCCAATTTTTAGCCTTCTCCTTGAGCAGACTTCCACTCCAACTTCTCTTCCCTCAAACGTCGCATACGTTCTTCTCGTCCACCGGTGTATTCTTCCATAGCTCTTTCATCCCTCGGATGCACCGAGCCCGTCGGCTCCCTTCCCGTGTCGTCCTTCTCGCCAGCTGTGTCTTCCGCTCGACTTCCTGTGTTCCTAATCTCATGTACACTTAGACACAGGGATTAAAACAAAATAGGAACCAACCTAACTTGGTTGATCACATCAAAATAACCACGGGGTTCAATATATTGTGCATAGGTTTTTCGCCCCACATTGAGAGTCTGTTGGCTTTATTGTTGGTTCAAATTATGGCACATACATTGATGTTATGGACATATGCATGGGGAGAAGCTCTCTCTCAAGCGTAGATGTGCAGGGGGTGCATATTCAGGGCCCGGATTTGCACTAAACCAAGTTGACTTATGTGTGAGCACGACCTATGCGCATTGAATGTCGGACCGATCGAGGAAAGATTTACCCAAGAGAATAAACTAATGTTTTGACACATTTTATGCTGCTAATGTGAAAAATGGATGAATTAATTTTAATTAATTCAATCCAATTGAAACTACTGACAATTAATGATAATAAATGGTCATTAATTCATTCAATTGAAACTATCGATAATTAATGGCAATAAATGGTCATTAATTGATCCAATTGAAACTGCCGACAATTAATGGCAATAAATGGCCATTAATTGGTCATTTATTATGGACAATGGTTAAGCCCCTATATAAGGAACAAAAAATATAGAGCGAAAAGAAAACAAGAAGTGAACCTTTGTCCACCCTTGTTCTCCCACAAAAACTCTCTCAGTTGTGCATCCGTTCGGCTAAACTACTTGTGATAGCACTCGGGTGCATTCTCAGTTTGCCACGAACAACCAGTGCTTGGTTTTGTGCGTGGTTCTGCCGTTGTATTCTAGAAAATAAACGACCTAAGAGAACCTTGAAACACAGTTGAAGGTGGGGTAAATTTGTTTCAAGGAAACTATATTGAGCACATGTCTCGGCATCTCTGGGTGAATTTGTAAAATATTTCTGTCAAAAAGTTTTGGGATGAATTTTGCGATGAAATATTTTTTTATCCCAAAACTATCTTTGCCAAATTCTACGATGAAAAAAAAATTAAATTCATCACCAAATTTGGTAACGAATTAGATTTTGTCGCAAATTCGTCGTCAATTTTACAACAAAAATAAAATTTGTCACAAAATTTCCATAGGCAACTCTGCACAAAAATTTAGAATTTATCCCAATTTTTGAGACAAATAATTTTCGTTGCATATTTAGAAACGAAAATATATTCATCACCAAATGCAGGGCAACTAAATTTGGTGACGAATAATAATTTCGTTGGTAAATCTACAACAAATATGGATTTGTCACTAATCTTCTAATTTGACTAATCTGTGACGAATCAATTTCACCCTAGATTTTGTCCTAGATTTTGGGACGAATCCATGGATTCGTCCCAGATTCTGGGGCAAAATTTGGGATGAAAAATAATTTGTCACAAAATTATTGATACATAGTAATTTATAATAATTTGGTGACGAATTGTTTTCATCGTCAAATTCACCCCTAAATAAAAAAATTAGACACAACCAATTCATTTCTATAATTTATCATGTTAATACAATCCAACCTAATACAGTAAACATGTTTACACTAAATTCAAATAACATATCATATACATCTAACACATTCTATATAACATTATCACATCTTATCACCCATCCTAATTAGCATTATCACACATCTTATTACACATCCTATACCCATCCTATTTAACATATATACACATCCTATTAATATTTGAAATCAAATCTACAATAATACAAGTCGAAAGTTGTCAAAATATAACCATTCAAAAAATTCAAGAGAAACCTATCAAATGCATACAAGTCATGATATCTAAAAGTATCCAACACTCCAAGAAGTTAAACAAGTTAATTCAAAAGAAACTACACAAACATCAACTCATATTCTTCTTCCACAAAAACTTTTTCTCCATCCAATATTCTTTTCTTGCATCAAAACAAACAAACAAAACAGATCATTTCTAACAAAAAATAATAATTACTTAAACTAACCAAAAGGATAATTACTCAAACAATTATCTATTTACACATATAAAAATGATTTTACTTCTATAGGAATCTAAAAGCTCAAAAGTTCATAAATTTTGCAAGATGATATAGAATGAATATAAATGATTATCCAATAGCATTTACTAAAAGAGAAACAATTTACTAAAAAGACAAGTGCAAACAGTCTTTTTTTCCTTTTGAAATCTATCCAACAAAAAAGGTGAAAAAATATTGAAAATAGTAAAAGTCTAAAACACAAGTAACTTAGCCCTTCAAAATAGTGTTTTGATGAATTATATTAGAAACAGTTTAACATGTCATCAGATATATGCAATAAGTTTCTTATATGTGTTAAAAACTTAATATTAACTTTTTCCTCCGACATAGATTCGCCTCACCAACCCTATTAAAAATAAATTGACAATATTAATAAAAAATTGAAAGGTTCACAATCCATGGATTAATGTTTAAAAATACTAATTATGAGACAAATAACATTCATACATAATTAAAATCATGAAGAACCATCACTACCATCATTGCCATCGTCGTCATCGCCACCATCATCATCACCGAAACGGGGAGGAATCTGACTTAGAGAAAATCTTAATTGAAGATGTTGCATTATGAAGTCTTGTTGTCGATGCAACTTGCTAATTTCTTTATCCCTTTTCACCAATTGTTGATCCTTTTGCAACCTTAGTTGATCCATTTACGCCCTTTCTTGTACCCTTTCTGTTGGGATACTAGGAGAGTTAGAGGGGGTGAACAGCTCGTCTCGCTTCGTTGATGTTGATTTGTAACAAAAAATACGACACAAGCTCCTCCAATGCTAACTCCAACGATTTACTTGGTATCCACCTCAGAAAGAGGTGATTGATCCAAGAATTCACTGAGCACACTCTCCACTATGAAATACACTCCTTTTTAGAATAATCAGGAGGTGGAGAAATCTTATACAACTCAAGAATAAGAAAATACAACTTGAAACAAGGAAGCAAATGTAAATACAAATTGAAACATAACTTAACACTTTGAACCTTGAATCCCTTGGGCTTTTCTTGCTTTGAGTGCCTCTTGAAGAATGGAAATGCAGCAACACTTTGTCTCTGAAAACTTCCAAGAACTAGCGGAGAGGAGCGTGTGTGCGTAGTTGCATTTGAACCTCGCTGTCACCTTTATACTTCACTATTTAGGGCTTCCAATCGATTGGGCTTACTTCCTAGTCGATTGCCACATCAGATTCAGGCAATCCCAACCATCCAAAGCTAGCAACCTACACAATGGTCATATCCTAATTTATCGACTGGTCGATTAGGGCACCTGGATCGATTAACCGATCGATCCAGATATCTTCTATGCTCTTGAAGAAGACCTTGAAATTGATTGACAAATCAATTCTAGCTGTGTTGCATCATCACGAGAAAATCAGCTCTAATTTATCAATTGGAGTAGCCGAATCAATTAACCGATTGATTGGGAAGCCTTATGTGCTCATGTGATTTTCTCTCAATCGATCGATTGAGCTCTTTGCATTAAAAACACTACCCAATCAATCAACTGATCAATTGACACAGCTCTCAATTGATCAACTGATCAATTGGGTTGTCTTTGCTCACAGCACTCTCCCAATCGATCAATTGGGGCCTGTTCAATCAAGCACCTGATCAATTGACCAACCTCTTTAGTCAAGGTATTTATTTGGGCCCTTACTGCTGGTTAGGTGGAAAAAGATGTACCAGCTGCTCTTTGGATTTTGCTCAAGGAATCCATCCCCAATATCCTTCCTCGTTTTGGTCCTTCACTGGCCTCTAACCATAAACTCAGAGTATTGCCAACAGAGGACTCAGACGCCTCAAGATCAGTACTAGCTTGTGAGCAACTATGGGCTAACTCGAGCTCATCATATTTTTCCTATATTTTTAAAACCCATATCATATTGATTAGATATAATAGAAACACATATAATATTAAGAGAGAGTGGTACCTAACTAATAAAATCTAATTAGAAATTAAGATTAAATAAATAATAATCCCAACCCTTACTGCTTTTGCTTTATCCCTACTCCAAGTCTTATCTTTTTTTTGCAAAAGTGCGGGTGAAAGTATCTAAGAAAGTAGGCTCCTTCCCCATCTCCTTAGTCTAAAAAAATATTGTAGGAACTAATGAAATAATTTGATATAGATAAAAAAATTATTAAGAGAGTTAAAAAATTATCAATCTCTATCTATGCTCATCTAGGTTAATGGAACCTCGCACATATATCATAGATGAGTCACCAAAATTGTAAGCTTGAAGCATTTTATTCTAGTTGCTCTTTTGTTTACTCTCCTCCATTGCCCAAAAATTGGTGGTCCTCAACCAATTTTCATAGGTAATGAAGTATGGCTTTTTCCCTGAGTTTTCGTATGATTTAGTACATGGCTGATATGATCGCCACTTTTTTTTAAATATTCTTTTAATCTCCATCTCATCACTTGGGCCCCAATTATTCAGCCGATGAAATAGGAAAAAAAAATTAATTATATATTCACTTTAATTTTGTATATAAATTGAAACGGATATACTTTGATCTTACTCAACCATAGCTCCTTTATGGCCAGTGGAGTGCTTGAATCTGTCAGTGATTCATCTCCCCAATGGTTATTTACAATTCTATTAATATCATGAATAATCTGTATAGGATTTTCAAATTTGTGTTAAATTACAAACAAATAATGTTAAATAATTAAGATAGTTTAAAAAATAAAATATTTTATAGTACTTATGAATCTCCGATGGGGACTAGAAACTCTCTATCGTTTACAAACTCATCAACTGAGTTTCTGGCTGAGTCAGGAAGATGTGTGAGTATTGGTGATTTCACTCGCGATAGTACTAGCGACAGTGAATGACAAGGCGTTGGAGGTGTCATGCCCCAGGTAGTCCCTGCCAGAAGAAATTTTGGCAGCATCTCCCCTGTCTAGGAGACAATATGAATCCAGAATACATATATCTAATCCTCGGCCCACACGGCCGGAACAATACAACACAAATAATAAACAAACCACGTAGTTTATATCAACATTCTACACAATTTAATATGAACCATCCACAATCAGAAAGATGATATAAAAATCATCGTAGATATATGTAAAACCTCCTACTACAACGAAGAATAACAAAATCCACGAAGTAATGAAAATATATCCGCAGCGGAAAACAAAAGTAGCAAATCCAAATGTTCAACATAAAGTCCACAATACAAAACCCACATCACCGGTATATGCATAGAAACAATAATAGAAATCAACAACAAGAAATCCTCGCGACAAGGGGGCTAGCGACTGGAATCTCCCGACGACCTCAACCTGAAAATAGTAATATATCGGGGTGAGTCTAAAGAACTCAGCAGGTAATCTAATAGATATGTACAACAACATATAACCACCAGCAACAATCCTACGGTACAGTATTCTAACAGTACAACATATAGTACAGTCTCCTAATAGTATAGCAGGTATGCATAACTGAATAAACTGTAGTAACCAACAATAGGCATGTAATACAGTCTACTGCAAGAATAGTAAGAAATTCAATACTGAAATAAACTGTACTCACCTGCGAGACTTGAGCAAATGACTGTGGACATACACAGATAAAGATAGTCAGAGCAAATAAGCATGTATCTGTTGGTTAGTCCTAGGAAAATCGTACCGGTTCCACTGTACAAAAATTTTGTACAAGTGTCAAACCTTTCCTTAGATAACCTATTGTGTTCTTTAGAAATTAAATTAGGAATCACAGACGGAACTTAACATCATTGATTCCAAATTTAACTTATCTGTCCTTGATGGTTTATATTTGAATCGCAAGTAGAACTTAACACTATTAATCCAAATCCACCTATGTTATTAATTCCATTAAATATTAATTTCCAAAATTGGCTTCCAGGACTACATGGCAAGGCACATGGCTTTCTTGGATATGGGAGCAACCACCACCGCCTAGACAAAGCCTTTTAAGGAAAGCTAATATTTAATTTCCTTAAATAACTCTAGGTTTAACCAAAAAGAACAATCGAATCATAAATTTGAAAAACAAAGAAAACACAAACTCGAAAAATAAATTCGAAAAACTAGATCTAATGCCTCTTGTGTTTGGAATTCTTACAAAGATAAATAACTAGCATAATGCGGAAAACAATTGCTAATTATGTAACGACCCGACCCTTTGGCCTCTTGGGTGGCCCTTGCGGCGGCCCACTGGCGGCCCTTAAGTCGTCGGCCCATTTGGCGACCTCTAATGTCGTCGAATGACGACCCTTTGGCCGTGTCGTTACTCACTAGGACTTTCCACCCCTGGCAGTGGATTTTTACCTTCCTCAGAATTTGAACTCTAGACCTCCAGGCTTAAGTACTAGAGTTTATGAATCCTGGTAGCCAAGTGAGCTCCACCCTTGGCCGTGCCGCTCACTTGGTTACCAAGATTCATAAACTCTAGTACTTAAGCCTGGAGGTGTAGAGTTCGAATCCTGAGGGAGGCAAAAATCCACTAGCCAGGGGTGGAAAGTCCTAGTGAGTAACGGCACGGCCAAGGGTCGTTGGTCGACGACATTAGAGGTCGCCAAATGGGCTGACGACATAAGGGGCCGCAAGTGGGCCGCCGCAAGGGCCGCCCAAGAGGCCAAAAGGGTCAGGTCGTTACAAATTATACCTTCTCTTTGTATGCTAATGACCTCGAGATCTTCTGCCATATTCCTCGCCTCACCTTGGACGTCGTGTGGGCCACGATCCTCCAAGATGAACACCACCTAAAAGCTTTCTTCCTCTTCCTCTAAAATCCGGCCACCACCACCACCAAGGAGAAGAGAGCAAAGGGAAAAGAAGAGGGGAGAGGGAGGGTCGGCCACCTAGAGAGACTCCACCAAGAGAATAAGAATTGATTTTTTATGAGGCATCCTCACTCCTTCTTTTATATTACTTGCCCAAGGCAAATACGGAAAGACTTTTTACAAAAGTTAAAATCTTCCTCTTGTTTTTCCTTTTCCCTTTTATTTTTCCTTTTCTTTCCTCTTCATTGAATCAATCACCAAACATTAATTGGATGATGATTTTTTTTATTTTATTTTGGCCGGCCCCTTGCTTGGGCACCAAGCAAGGTGGCCGGCCACCTCATCAAGGAAAGAAAATTTTTTTTATTAAATTTTATAAACCATTATAAAATTTTACAAGCTCTCTTCTAATTTCCTAAAGTAGGAGTTAAAAAAGGAAAGTTCTAAAAACTAAAACCATGTTTTAAAATTTAAAACTTCTCTTATAAAATTTTCTTTTTTAACATGGTGATAGAAAATTTAAATTTTAAAACTTCTCTTCTTTTTTTTTCTAAAACCATGAGGATGGTTAAAAAAGGAAAGCTTTAAAATCTTTTAAACTTTCTTTTAAAATATGTGGCCTAATTCAAATAAGGAAAGTTTTTAAATTTAAAATCTCTCTTTTAAAACTTGTAGTTTTCTACAAAGAGAAGATTTTAAAAATTCAAAACACCTGTCCTTGTTTGAATTATTGTGGTCGGCCCCTACATGCTTGGGCACCAAGAAAAGGGGCCGGCCCCTTAAGAGGATAATGTGGCCGGCCATTGCTAGGTCATCAAGCAATGGACCGGCCCCCTTCTTGGACACCAAGATGGGCCTTTCTTTGGATGGACTTGAGGCTACGATAGGGACCTAGAGGAGAAATTGGTTTTGACCTTCCGATGAGCTTGAGTATCCCGTATTCGCCCCGAACACACAACTCAAGTTCATCGATAATAACTCATTCCACTAGAGAATTATTATCGCACAACCGCACCAATCCCAAATTACATTATGGGCTCCTTCTTATTATGAGTGTGTTAGTCTCCCTGTGTTTAAGATAACGAATGTTCACTAATTAAGTAAGTTACTGACAACTCACTTAATTAATATCTATCTCCAAGAGTAGTACCACTCAACTTTATTGTCATGTCGAACTAAGTCCATCTGCAGGGTTTAACATGGCAATCCTTATGAGCTCCTCTTGGGGACATTCTCAACCTAGATAATTAGGACATAGTTTCCTTCTATAATCAACAACACACACTATAAGTAATATCATTTCCCAACTTATAGGGCCTATTGATTTATCAAGCTAAATCTCACCCTTTGATAAGTTAAAGAAATAAATACTAAATATATGTGCTTGTTATTATATTAGGATTAAGAGTACACACTTCCATTATAACTAAGGTCTAGCTCTTTTATTAAGTCAGTACAAAAAGAACTTACCTAAAATGGTCCTACTCAATACACTTAGAGTATACCTGTGTAATTTATTAGTCAAGATAAACTAATACTTAATTACATTATGACTATTCTAATGGTTTGTTCCTTTTCATCTTAGTCGCGAGCAACTATTTATAATTTATAAAGAACCGACAACATGATCTTCTGAGTGTGACACCACACACCATGTTATCTACTATATAAATTAATTGAACAATTACATTTAACAAATAAATGTAGATATTGACCAATGTGATTCTTTTATTTCAAAAATAAATATTTACAAAAACTAGGATTTTAGTATACATTCCAACAGTATCCTGTATGTATGTCAATCATATGCAGTCACCAAAATGCATCATCCAATATGCAACAATCACAATGAATGCAATCTGTGCATATGATGCAATATGACATGGTCACCCCTGACGCCAGTCAGCCATCTCACACGCGATGGTGAGATCGAGTGGGTAGGGCTGTGACACCGTGCACTCTGCCATCACTACCCCTGAAGAGTGACCGAGTGGATGGGATGCTGTCGGAGTACACCTATCCTCCTACCTCAAACATAGTGAGGGAGCGCAATGCTCTCATCTCCCGATACGCGATGATGGGAAGGGATCCCTGCCTACTACCACGCTGCAGTCACACTACCCATGAGCGGACCAACGGAGCACTACAGAGCAACTGTCATACACACCCTGGGTGTTGACAGTTGCTCATGTCATACACACCCTGGGTGTTGTGCCACTACCCATGTAGTGGTCACGTTGTGTGCAGGCTCATGTAACCGGCCGACGAGCTCAATAATAATGGAGTCATCAATCGCCCAGCATGCAATCATGCGGTATGGTGCATGATGCTACAGTATGTCATACCTGAACATAGCCTCCTCCATATATGTGTGTGCCAAAAAGGTAAACCCATATATATAACCATGATATAAGTAGCATAAATCCAAGAACATCACATATAACAATGATATAAGTATCATAAATCCAAGGACATGTATCAAACGTGTAAAGCAACTAATCCAGTATAGTGAAGCACTATAAATACATCTATCTCTATGAACATAGATATGCATGACAAGAAATAAAAGTATACCAGACTAATGTATAGCAAATAATAGTAGAAGCATGTATCAACTATCATCTAAGCTAAAACCAGGGAAGTGCTTAATCTACCAAATACTACTAGTTATATGTAAACTACACATATCATAAGACAATATCGAAAAGATAAGTCAAAGGGTACCCGCCTCAAATAGAAGGTACTATCAAGCAATCCAAAGTCGAGACGCCCGTCTCGAATCAGAATCCTGCATCAAACAATATATAAATATTTTATTTAGCTAAATCAAATGAATAGCTAAATAAAATCCCTAAAACTAAATTAGGGCAAACCCTAATCACATCACGATTAACCTACCTAAATTAAATCCAACGGTTGACTAGGGTTAATTACCTTAACCCTCCATTAGACTAATTCTAAACAATTAAATCTAATCACACTAATCATGTATCAACTGCTAATCAAATTTATTCCTAGTTCAATACATACCTAATTCATCAATAATATAAATCAATTACCCTACACCTTACCTCGATCAGGCTGCTGTAAAACAAGGTGATCTGCTGGACCAGACAAGAGCCTTCAATGAACAACCACTGTTGATTGTGGAAACCAGGGGAGCTACTGGTTGGAGGGTTGTCGTAACAGGAACACCCCACAGAACTGAGCAGAACCTCACCTCACTGCTATCAATCAGATCAAGCAGGAAGACTACTGATCAAGCACAAACCACAGCTCAAGAAACACCTCCTCTTCAACCGAATCCCCATAGAACAGAACCTCACTCTTCTTCTTCTCCAATCCTGTGACCTCAATCTGTAGTAAAGAAGAGAAGATGGAAGATCTGATCAAGAGGAAAAGAAATGGAGTAATCCGACTATTCCCTTAGACCAAACAAGAAGGATTAACCAGAACAAAGCCCTAAACTCCAAGATCGGCAACAACCAGAGAGGAAAAAGAAGGAGTCAGTTATTTACCTTCAAAGCCCTAACTGCCTCTCCACACCGGCGATCAGTGGATCTGGCTCGAACCCACAGCACTGGAATGGAACTAGGGCTCAATAGGAACCATCGAACAGAACCAGAGAGAATCGGGATGAAGAAAACCAAAGGAGGGGAAAGGGAAGATCGACTGATTGGGAGACGATGCAAATCAAACCTCCCGCCGATGCCCTAGCCGTCGTGCTATCGACGCTCGCACAGAAACCTCTGAAACCGATGGACTCCGCTGGGTTTCTGTTGAGCTCCGGCGACTTCCTCCTCGAGCGACACCGACGATCGCCGAAGGTGCTCCTGTCATCTTCTATTCGTCCGCGAGAGAGAGTGCGTCGAACGGAGGGAGATCGGGGGAGAGGAGATCGGGAATTCGCGTTGGGCAGAGAGGGGAAAGGTCGGGTCGGGATCGATGTTTTAAGGGAGAAGAAAATAAAGAAAAGGAAATATATATTATAACATTTCCTCACTTAAATGAGTATCCCAAACAGGCTTAATCCGCGCCCACCGATCGATCCCCTCAAAATCTGTCGTACGAGATTCGAAAAATTCCCAAAAAAATTCTAAAAATCCTGGAAAAATTTTATAAGGATATTTCTCAAATAACCCTATTTATTTAAATTTTTCGATATCTCACATTCTCCCCTACTAATAAAAATTTGATCCCCAAATTTTGCTATAACCAACAGCAAACACTAGAATATAACCAAACAGTATAAATGTTGAAAGGACTCTAACCCACATACCTCAAGTAAAAAGATGAGGGTATCGAGCTCAGATCGTATCCTCCAGCTCCCAAGTAGCCTCCTCGTCAGAATGATGCAGCCATCCGAATTTAACCAGCTGGACTGTTTTGTTTCGCAGCTGACGCTCTCTATGGTCCAGAATCCGTATCGGAATCTCCTCGTATGTGATGTCACGTTGAATAGGAACTGATATATCTGACAGAACATGTGCTGGGTCGGATTTTTATCTCCTCAACATAGATACATGGAATACATCGTGAATGCCAGCTAGAGATGGTGGTAGTGCTAGACGATAAGCTACTGCTCCAATCCTCTCTAAGATCTGGAATGACCCAATATATCGTGGAGCTAACTTACCTCGAAGACCAAATCTCTTCACCCCTTTCGTGGGTGAAACTCTCAGAAATACATGATCACCAATAGAGAATTCCAGGGGTCTCCGTCTCCAATCAGCATAACTCTTCTGATGGTACTGAGCCTCTGGCATCCTCTGTCTGATCGTGCGAACCAACTCTGCCTCCTGCTGAGCTCTCTGAGGTCCTAGCAGCTAGGCCTCCCCAACCTCCTCCCAGAGGGTGGGTGTCCGACAAGGTCTACCATACAACGCCTCAAACGGTGCCATCTGGATAGCCGAATGATAGCTGTTGTTGTAGGCGAACTCCACCAATAGCAGGTGATCCTCCCAGCTGCCTCCGAAGTCCATAACACAAGACCTCAGCAAATCCTCCAACGTCTGAATGGTCTGCTCTAACTGCCCATCTATCTACGGATGGAATGTCGTACTGAAACGGAGCTGCTGCCCAAGGCCTACTGCAGACTCTACCAGAATCGGGACGTAAACCGTGGGTCTTTATCCGATATAATGCTCAACGGAACACCATGCAATCTGATAATCTCTCGACAGTATAACTCTGCTAATCGATCCAGAGAATCAGTCTTCCGGATCGCTAGAAAGTGTGCGGATTTGGTTAATTGATCAACGATTACCCAAATCGCATCATGACCTCGTCGAGTCCTAGGTAATCCTACCACAAAATCCATAGTAATGTGCTCCCATTTCCACTCTGGAATAGGGATCCTCTGAAGTAAACTAACAGGTCTCTGGTGCTCAGTCTTCACCTGCTGACATACAAGACATCTAGCTATAAACTCTGTGATGTCTTTCTTCATACTATTCCACCAATAGGAACGCCTCAAGTCGTGATACATACGAGTTCCACCTGGGTGGATAGCAAATCTAGAGCGATGAGTCTCCTGAAGTAACTCCTCCATGACCAAGTGAGACTGAGGCACACATAATCTGCCTCGGAAATAAACAATATCCTCATCATCTTGTGTAAACTCAGTCTACTGTCCGGAAGCTATCTGGCTGCCAATGAACTGTAAATGCTGATCTCCGGCCTGGGCCTCTCGAATCCTCATCCTGATCGACGACTGAGCAACCATGGTAACAAGAATAACTTGCTCTGTCCGTCCCTGCTCCTCAAGGCCTAACTCAGAGAATCCCTGAATTAAATCCGTGACTAAAACTCGGTGACAAGATAAAGTCCCTCTGGACTTCCTGCTAAGTGCATCAGCAACCACATTAGCTTTACACGGATGGTAGCTAATAGTACAATCATAATCCTTTAGGAACTCCATCCATCTCCTCTGTCGGAGATTGAGTTCCTTCTGTGTGAAAATATATTTGAGGCTTTTATGATCAGTAAGAATCTCAAAAGTAATACCATAAAGATGATGTCGCTAAATCTTCAAAGCAAAGATATTAGCAGCTAGCTCTAAATCATGTACTGGGTAATTCTTCTCATGCTCCTTCAACTGACGAGAAGCATAGGAGACTACCCTATCATGCTGCATCAAAACAGCGCCCAAGCCCTGTAGAGATGCGTCTGTGTAAAGTACAAAGCCATCCTCTCCAGAAGGTAATACTAAAACTGGTGTCGATACTAATCTCTGCTTTAGCTCCTGAAAGCTGGTCTCACAGGCCTCTGACCAAGTGAACTTCACGCCTTTTCTGGTCAGGCGTGTCAATGACATAGCAATATTGGAGAAACCCTCAACGAATCGTCTGTAATATCCAGCCAATCCTAAGAAACTGCGGATCTCCTGGACTGACTTCGGCTGCTCCCAGCTAGTGATAGTCTCGACCTTCTGAGGATCTACTGAAATACCTCGGCTTGACACCACGTGTCCCAGAAAACCAACTGAGGATAGCCAAAAACCATACTTACTAAACTTCGCATATAGATGATGTCGTCACAGAGTTTCCAAGACTATGCGAAGATGTTGCGCATGTTCCTCCTCGGAACGCGAATAGATTAATATGTCATCAATAAACACGATAACAAACTGATCTAGATACTCCAGAAAGATACGGTTCATCAGATCCATAAATACTGTGGGAGCATTGGTAAACCCAAATGGCATGCCATTACCAAAAACTCGTAATGTCCGTATCTGGTGCGGAATGCTGTCTTCTGAATATCAGAATCTTTGACTCTCAGCTGATGATATCTGGACCACAGATTAATCTTAGAATATACTGATGTATCTCTGAGCTGATCAAACAAATCATCAATCCGTGGCAAGGGGTACTTATTTTTGATAGTCACTGCATTCAGGTGCCTATAATCGATGCATAACCTCAGAGTACCATCCTTTTTCTTGACGAATAATACCGGAGAACCTCATGGAGATTCACTAGGGTGAATAAATCCCCTATCCAATAACTCCTGGAGTTGAACCTTTAGTTCATCCAACTCTTTCGGTGCCATACGATAAGGAGATTTCGATGTTGGCGCAGATCCCAGAATTAGCTCAATAGCAAACTCAACTTGTCTTCGGGGAGGCAACCCTAGTAGCTCATCTGGGAATACGTCTAGATACTCTCGGACCACTGGAACGTCTGATAGCTAAGGACTACCGCTGTCGTCAGCACTAATCAATGATAATAGAAATCCCTAACATCCATGTGATAGGAGTTTTTGAGCCTGTATCACCGAAATGGTCGATATCCCATCATCTCTGATGCCAGTGAAATCCCACGAGGGTTAGTTCGGAGGTCGAAAGGTGACCACCCTCGTCTGGCAATCGACCGTAGCATGGTATGCTGATAGCCAATCCATGCCAAGGATAATATCGAACTCGACCATTTCTAGTACTAATAAATCTACCGTGAGTATAATGCTGTCAAAGTCTAACGGGCAACCTCTGACCTCCTGAGTGACATCCAAGGTATCACCAGATGGTAAGGAGACGGTCAATCACCGTGGTCTAAGAGAAGGTAACCTACCAATCTCCCTCATAAATGCACAAGATATAAAGGAATGTGAACTACCTGTATCAATTAGCATATCAGCAGAAAATGCATAAAGTAAAACCGTACAGTGGAAAATGGATCCATCGGCCCGCTGTGCCTCCTCTCTAGCGATCGTGTGAACTCATCCAGTATCTGACGGTGGTAGAGGTGGTAGTGCTGCCAAAGGCTGCTGTGTCGAAGCCTGAGCCTGCCACTGAGTCGGTACTGGATACTGAGTCAAAGGTGGGCATGTGGGCTACAGTATGTACTGAACTGGTGGCTGGGGTTGTAACTGATACTGCACCAATGACTGAGGCTGCAACTGATACTGCCCCTGAGTCAGATACTGAGGTCCTAAAATAGAACTCTGGGACTCTATAAGAACACCAAAATGCTCCTGCCCGTGTATGCCATAAGCAGCTACTGCAAGGGGGGTTGTCCTCTGCTGACGATGCGATAATTGGGCTCTCAGCCCCCCTCGTTGAGTCTCGGACTGACCAAACTGTCCTCCCGGAACAGAAACCCTGGAGGCTATATGCTGAGCCTTCAGCGAACAGTCTCGGCTCAAGTGCTCAGGCAGTTTGTAATAATAGCAAACTGGCTGTCCCAAGGTGCATGCAAAGGTGATGTGATTTCAGGATCCGCATCGGGTGTAGTAAGGGTCACCAGTGGACTATTTTCGGTTCTGCTATGTAGACTAGGAGCGTCCAGATAAAGATCGTCCTAACTTATGGTGTCGGCCAGATGCCCCAGAAGTACCCTGACCTATCTTAGTGCGACTGCTTTGCTGCTGTCCTGTGGTCTGTGGCTGCTGGATCTATCCGAAAGTCCGATCAGTCTGTTTTCTCTTCTTATCTGCATTTGCTCTCTGCTGAGCTGACTCAATCATAAGAGCTCTATCTAGTGCCTCTATGTATGATGAATGACTAAATCGGCAATCTTCACTTGAAGATGCCTGTCCAGTCCCTGAATAAACTGAAGCATACGAGATCTATTCTCGACAACTAACTCAGGACAGAATCTGGCCAACCGATTAAATTCGGCATTATACTCCATCATTGAGCGGTTATTCTGTCGAAGACTTAAGAAATCCTGCCGACGTGTCATCTGATACGCGCGGGGAAAATACTGACTCTCAAATGCCTCCCTAAATCTCGTCCAGGTAATATGCTGCTCGCCTATAATCGAGCACTGAGTGTCCCACTAGATCTAGGGGTGAGCATTCGGTTAATTTGGTCCATAAATTAATCGAATTAACCGAAAACCGATTTAGTGTTGGCTAACCGAATCAAATCAATGTTTTACTAAAATTGAATTAACCAAATTTGTTATTTCAGTTAAAACCGAATTAACTAAATTTGTTTAAAATAACAATAAAAAGAATTTATACAAAATTAATACCGAATTAATCGAATTAACCGAATGCTCACCCCTAACTAGATCTCTGCCCCGTCTCATAAGTGAAAAGCAGCCAGCTCAGCCTTCTCCCACTCGGAGCAGGCCATATAAAAGAATGTCCGCACCATAGTCTCTATCCAGGACTGAGCTATGCTCGGATCAGTCTCCCCACGGAACAATGTGAATCGGCTCTTCACCGACTCTGCCAAGGCTGGGATCCGTGCTCGTGCCGCAACTATATCCGTAGGGGGCGCTGCGGAACTGGGCAGAACCACTAGAGTTGATCCGATGGGTGGTACAACTGGATATGTCGGAAGAGGTACCCTCGGTGCTGCCGCATAAACTGGGGTGGGTACTGCTGGTGGAACTACTGAGTAGACATAGGTAGGGGCGACTGAAGGTATGGTGGGCGGTACCGGATAAGGAGCTACCGATACTGCTGGTACTGGTGCCGAATCTATAGTAATTGGCACAGGTATCTATGGTGTTGAGTACGCAGTAGCAGGCACTGCTAAAGAGGGTGCCAGGTACACTGCGGGTACTGCTAATGGGGGAGGCGCTGAATATGTCGACGGTGGTACCACTGGTGGTACAGTCGAGTTAGATACCTCTGTAGTCAGAACCATTGGAATCTGAGGACCTGACGTACTCCCAATAACCTGAGGAGTCTGTCCCTGATGGACAAGCTCAACCCCAGCAGATCTCTCTAGAGACTCTTTCTCTGGAGAATTTATCGCCCTCTTACGTGGACGACCACGTCTCGGTACCGGAACACGTGTATGTGTCATATCTGAAAATAAAATGTTACCCAGATATTACTATAGGTATGAAAACTATAAAATTACCTATTTTACCTATTTGCCACCTAGAGATGTCCTGTCGCTACTTAACCCCATAAAGAACCTCGTCAAAATACCTCGGAATTCCGAAACGAGAAAAATCGACGAAAATCCGTACAATCCGAAATACCGAAATATCCAATACGAAAAAACAAGTATCGTAAACCTGCTCTGATACCAAAAATATTATCACACCCCAGGTAGTCCTTGCCAGAATAAATTTCGGTAGCATCTCCCCTGTCTGGGAGACAATATGAATCCAGAATACATATATCTAATCCTCGGCCCGCACGGCCGGAACAATACAACACAAATAATAAACAGAAGGTGCATGAGAAGGTCCAGCCTTATCAAGAGGTGACGTAGGAACAGTGGCAGGTGATGAATCTAACTAGCCCTGTGAACTCCATCTACGCCCACCCCATCAAAAGATATGCTAAAATTTCAAATATAAGATAAAGTAAATTCCAAATTTGATGCATAATGAAGAACATTAAAAAAATTTACCATATTTGCTAACATCTCAGAGAATGCGGGGAAAAAAATACCAATTGTCACCTCTAATGACATATAGAAAAAAAAATACAGTGCATTAATAGATAAAATATATAAATTTAAAAATGATATAGTATATAAAAAACTTGTTGACCTATGAGTTTGGTAAATTTACATATTAAAATTAAATGTCCTTGTAAAAAAATAATACCACATATGAAAAAATGTGGCAATTTTTTATATTAAGCTAACAAAACTTACCCATCATCAAAAATCAAAGTCCTCATTATCATCCTTATCCCCATCCTCATCCGCCTCCTCCTCCTCCTCCTCATCATCATCATCATTCTCACAAATTTCACTTACATCCACGTTTATCACTACACCGTTGGAATCTCATAAAGTTGGAATAATATATTCCTTAGTCTAAAATGTGCTCACAACTTCCTCTTGTTAATATGCAATGTTTTCCCAATGTGCCTCAATTTTTTTCATGCTTTGGTTTTACAAACAACCCACCAATCAATCTTATCTCATTTCAAACTAGGATACGAAGAATAGAATATTTGAATCGCTTGTTGTGCCAACACAAATGATTTATATTTCTTATAAAATCTCTTATGATTTATTTTAACCAAATTATAATATGGATACACCTTCATCCCTCTGACAGGGTCAAACCAGTGGCATATAAATAAGGCAACTCACATTTCTAGCCTTAGGTATTTTATCTCTATAATTTTATCCAACAAATCATAAAAATCATTGCTTGCACCTCGATCATTGGATGACTGAACACACACTCCACTATTCATGGTATTCTTACTCATTCCATATTCTTAAGTATGAAAATTATATCCATTGATGAAATATGCTAGCCAAGTGCATATGAATGCTTTTGGACCCCATGACAAATGGATAGCCATTCTTGCTCAAGGTGAGCTTGATTACCATGAACCTAATGTCAAATACACCAATTGTTATAAGTCTACATATGTGATATGGGTTAGGTCTAGTGAGTCCCCGGTAAAAAGGAGATAGTAGAATTAAGATAGGTCAATATTGGTTGGGATAATACCTTATGAAAGATAGGCCAATATTGGTTGAGATAATACCATTAAGAAAGATAGACCAATATTGGTCGGGATAATACCTTAAGAAAGATAGGTCAATATTGGTCGAGATAATACCTTAAGAAAAATAGGCCAATATTAGTCAGGATAATACATTAAGAAAGATAGGCCAATATTGATTGAGATAATGTAACACCCACTAAACTTTTAAGATAAGCATATGAATGTAGGATTTTGCCTTAGAAAAATAAAAGGAAGTGGGTTGAAGCAAAAAGAAATAAAATGAAATAAAAAGAAGAGGAAATCAAGGATTGAACCTTGAACCTCTTATATTATAATTTATAGAATTAATTAGTAGAAACCAATTGGGATAGAGAGAAGATATTGATAACAAAGGAGGGAAACTCATGATAAGGGTGAGAGTAAAAGTTAGCCAAAAGAAAACAAGAAAAGAGCAAGAGAAAGGCAACTTGCCTTCCTTCCTTCTCTCCCTCTTTCTCTCTTCTCTTGCCGAAAATAAAAGAGGCTAATTAAGGGGATTCATTCCCCCTTATTTCACCATGAATGATGAGGATAAATAAATAAATAAAAATAAAAAGAAAATAGAAAAAAAAAAGGCTAAGGGAGAAGGAAAGCAAAAACTAATTTTGCTACTTCTTCCTCCTTAACATAAAAGGGAGCAAGTAAAGAGAAGAATTCTAATTTTTCTCTCATTTCTCTCATTCTCCCCTCTCCATCACCGAGAAACCCAGCCCCCTCTCCTCCATCTTCGGCCCCAAGCCAAGGTTTTCTCCTAAGAAAGCCTAAGATACAAGGAGGACTTAGCAAGAGGAACAAGGGAAGGGAACTAGAAGAAAAGGCTACTTCTTCCATCACCATACCTTAGATCCACAAGCGAAAAGGATGTAAGCTTCCCCTCACCTATGGTACAAGGCTTTTTATGTGATTTTCGGATTTTATGAGGATTAGAAAACCTAGAATAGAATTTAAGAAAATTCGGCCAAAGAAGAGTTTCAAATCTAGGAAGGTTTAAATAAGTCATCATTTCATGATATTTTTTCTATGCTATGTAGGAAGGTTTTCCTTCATGTTTTTATACCTATATGATGCTTGGTCAGAGGAGTACCTAACCCTAGAATTTCGGCCAAAAATGTTTTAAAGAGGTTAGGGAAATCATTGTTTAACCAAACTAGTACAAGATTCCCTCCATGAATTACTAAAGATCTTTTATTGGTTTTCTTGCTTGAAAGTTACTTGGAACCAAAGGAAATCCCCTCATATGTTTCGGCCAAGAAAAGATCTTAGGGTTAGGAAGACCTTTAAATTTAAGTAACCATGTTTATATGATAGAATATAGAGTTCTCTTAAAGAATTGCATGTTGAATATTGCTAGAAATTCATGAACTCTTCATTAAGATTTTCAGCCATGTTAAGATGGATAGCTTAGGAAAGCTTAAACAAAATTTTAACATGCTCAAGACCTCTGTGATATTAAGATATGAAAGTGGTTTAATGCTCTCATGCTTAATTAGGGTATAGAGAATTTAGTTACATGATATATGACTTGTAAGGTCACAAGGGTCCTAGCTTGTTTATGAACCAAATTTATATATGATGTTCTTAGTAATTTTTGCCATGAAACTTACTTAGGTTTTCCATGCTTTAGGCCACTTAAAACCTAGTTTAGAGAATGGTAGGTTTCGGCCATGAGGAAAAATAAAAGAAAAAGGAAAGAAACCTAGGAAGCCTAAGACACAATGCACATGTATGTTTATTATGCTTGTCTTTATACATGCTATGAAACTTGTATGACTTCCTATGCTTTTAGGCTATTTGAAGCAAAGTTAACCACTGATGGGTCTCGGCCAAGTAGGGTTTAAATGACCTAGAGGCCTTAGAATTGAAACCAATTGTGTTAAAAATGCTTCTTATGGAAATATGATAATGTGTTGATTGTGTCACATGCTTGTATTATTTTTCCATGACCTAAATGGACCATTGTAGGTCTCGGCCATGAAGGGATAGATGCCCTAGAAACCCTAGAACAAAATTTAAATATGCTCATGTCACTCTACATGAAATATGATAAGTAGAAAGCCAAAGTTCTCATGCTATATGTTGCTTAATGACCTAAAATGAGGCTAGGGTAAGTTTCGGCCATACCCTTTGTATGATACCTTATTATGAATTTATACATGATGTTAGTTCAAGTTCACATGCTTGTATGCTTGTTTTAGCCCTAATGAATACTTGTGAAATTTTGGCCATGACATATGTTAAGGGCTTGAGGAACTTAGGAATTAGCTCAAATATGATTACTATGTTACTTGGAAGAAAAATGCTATAAATATGGTTTAAGGTTTCCATGCTTTCATGACAATTGGGACCTTGTTTCACACCTGATAAGGTTTGGCCACATGAAGTTTAGGGACTTGGAGAACTTAGAAACCAAGTTAATCATGCTTATAATGCTTCCTATGAAATTGATGTGATGATAATTTAGGTTCCACATGCTTGGAGGTTATTTTTACCTAAATTGAGATCTAAGGGGGTTCGGCCATGATAAGAACCCAAGGGATTAGGAAGCTTAGAATCCAAGTTAACTATGTTACCATGTTCCTTATGATAGTATAATCACATGATACACCCTTATGCTTAAATATGTATGCTTGTGATTCATACTTTCCATGATATGACATGTGCTAGAAATATGCATGCTTTTATGATATGCTATGTGGATAGAAATATGCATGCTTTTATGATATGCTATGTGGTGAAAATATGCATGCTTTTATGATATGCTATGTGGATAGAAATATGCATGCTTTTATGATATGTTATGTGATGAAAATATGCATGCTTTTATGATATGCTATGTGGTGAAAATATGCATACTTTTATGACATGATGTATGCCTAAGTGATGCATACCTTTATGATATGATGTATGCCTAAGTGATACATACTTTTATGACATGATGTATGCCTAAGTAATGCATACCTTTATGATATGATGTATGCCTAAGTGATGCATACTTTTATGATATGATGTATGCCTAAGTGATGCATACTTTTATGATGTGTGATATGTATAAGTATGACATGTATTTTACTTTATATGGCTTGTACCAAGGGTGGGCTCCATAAGCGCCCCGGGGTCGATGGAATAAGACTCGGGCCTCGTTAGGGATGGGCTCCTAAGTGCCCCTAGGTCTATGGAGTAAGACTCGGGCCTAGTATGTTTGCCTTGTAGGGTTCAAGACTTGCTACCTTGGACCTACATAGGTTGCGCGCAATATGTAAGTGGTACATAGCCGGGATCCCCTTTAAGTTGATAATATGTTCAAGTATATATGTAAGAAGAAATGGTTTTAAAGATCATGAGACATACACATGTTTTTCGGATACATGTTTTCAAAATCATATTGCATATACCTTATGATCATGTTGTGATGATGCTATGATTTATGATATGCCATGATTAGATATGAGTATGTTATGTTTCATGCTATGCTTGATATGCCATGCTACCTTATGATGATGCTATGATATGCCATGATTAGATATGATTATGTTATGTATCATGCTATGCTTTAAGAGATGATATGCCATGACTAGTTATGATTTTGTTATGTTGCATGATATGCTTAAAGAGTATGATATGTTATGCCATGACTAGTTGAGATCATGTTATGTTGAGGTATTCTTTGATCATGTGATGATTTTCGGTTTTAGTGAGTAGGAAAGGGACTTACTGAGCCATGAGTGCTCATAGCTTACTTTCCTTGTACCACAGATAAAGGAAAAAGCTGGATGAGCTAAAGGAGCAGCAGGAGAGGCAAGGAGATGTGTATGGCGGTGGCTAGGCAACCAAATAAGAATCTGCTTTAAGAACTTTTAAGAATTTCGCTTTGGTTTCGTAAATTGTAGTACTATATGGGTAACTTGATGTTATGTTTCTATTTATCTTGTTATCATGTTATGGAAATCATATTAGTGTAGTTCGGATTTGAAAACAAAAGAAAAGTTTTATTAAACTAAGAAAAATTATTTCAAGTCTTCCGCTGTAATATGTACATAGAGTATCGTAACCCTGTCCCTTAGGGTTAGCAGGGAGGGTGGGCGTTACAGATAATACCATTAAGAAAGATAGGCCAATATTGGTCGGGATAATACCTTAAGAAAGATAGGCCAATATTGGTTGGGATAATACCTTAAGAAAGATAGGCCAATATTGGTTGAGATAATACCTTAAGAAAGATAGGCCAATATCGGTCGGGATAATACATTAAGAAAGATAGGTCAATATTGGTCGGGATAATACCTTAAGAAAGATAGGCCAATATTGGTCGGGATAATACATTAAGAAAGATAGGCCAATATTGGTCGGGATAATACATTAAGAAAGATAGGTCAATATTGGTCGGGATAATATCTTAAGAAAGAAAGGCCAATATTGGTCGAGATAATACCATTAAGAAAGATAGGCCAATATTGGTCGGGATAATACCTTAAGAAAGATAGGTCAATATTGGTCGAGATAATACCTTAAGAAAGATAGGCTAATATTGGTCGAGATAATACCTTAAGAAAGATAGGCCAATATCGGTCGGGATATACATTAAGAAGGATAGGCCAATATTGGTCGGGATAATACCTTAACAAAGATATGCCAATATCGGCCGGGTTAATACATTAAGAAAGATAGGCCAATATTGGTCGGGATAATACCTTAAGATAGATAAACCAGGATTGTTTGAGTTAAGAACATCTAGACATAGACTAGTATTAGTTGAGTGTATATGATCACCCGGGTATGAAAAGATGCAGGATTTTACAGAATTTATAGTATATTATTGGGCTATTAGGATTTATATTGAACAATAGCAATAACCAGCCCGGACATAACTTAGGTTCAATCCTGTTCAATACAAATCATAACATAACACTACAAAAATACTATCATTTAGGGACAAATTTTGCAACAAATTTTAGAAAAAAATTCGTTGGAAATTGAATTTGGGACGAAAATTGCAACAAAAAAAATTCGTTGCAAATATGCCGTCGCAAAAATTTGCGACGAAAAATTATAATTTCGTTGGAAATTTTGCAACGAAATCAATATTCGTTGCAAAATTCGTTGGAAATTTTGCAACGAAATCAAAATTCGTTCCAAAATTTGTTGGAAATTTGCAACGAAAATAAATATTTGTTGGAAATGTCAAAAGAAAAAATCTCCAACGAACCCCAAATTTGTCGCAAATTAGCAACGAAAAAACGTATTCGTTGCAAATAGATTTGCGACGAATAACTATTTGTTGGAAAAGTTAAAAAATATAATATTTCCAACGAAAATGTGAATTCGTTGGAAATTTCCAACGAAAATACATTTACGTTGGAAATTTCCAACGAAAATACAAATTCGTTGGAAATTTCCAACGAAAATACATTTACGTTGGAAATTTCCAACGAAAATATATATTCGTTGGAAATTTCCAACGAAAAAGTGGATTCGTTGGAAATTTGCAACGAAAATGTATTTTCGTTGGAAATTTCCAACGAATATCAATTCCGTTGGAAATTTTCAACAAAATATGGATTCGTTGGAAATTTCCAATGAAATTCGTATTCGTTGAAAATTTCCAACGAAAAATTGTGTTCGTCGGAAATATCCAACAAAATTCATATTCGTTGGAAATTTCCAACAAAAAATTGTGTTTGTTGGAAATTTCCAACGAATCCATATTTCGTTGGAAATTTCCAACGAAAATACATTTTTCGTTACAGCTTTCCAATTAATACGATATTTCCAACGAATCCAATTTTATTGCAAAATTCGTCCCAAAATTAAAAATATATATATCTATACCCATCTTTTTTCAATATTTTTTCCTATTACAATTTTTTTAAAACAAATTCAACATATATATAATACACCACTAAAACACAATAACAAAAATATAAAACAAAAATCAACCAACATATTAATGTACACCAAAATAAATACAAATATCATTAATATAAATCCAAACACATACATCATTAAAACATGTTCCATACACAACCTAAACTAAGAGCATAAAACTAACAATACAACATAAAAAAATTATAAGAAAACTAACAATACAACACACATCATCATCCAACAATACAAACTACAATATTATACAACTACAACTAATACCCTAAACCAAACACTATAATAAAGTTACAAGAAATATGTCATAGTATCAAAATTCCAATGTCATACATAAACATGAAAAAGGTAGAGTAGAAAATAATCTTATGGAGATCCTTCTCAATCCAATCCTTCTTCTACCTACATCAAAAGATAAACAAACAAAAAGAAAATCTTATAAACCAACACAAAAATAAATAAGTAAAGACTTACATATTTCTACGTCAATACCATCATCATCTTCACCTATCAACCCTATTTGGAACAAAAAAAACAATAATAATCAAAATACAAAAATTAAGAATTTATAAAATTGATAAAATAAAAGAATTACAATAATATCAGAATTAAAATATTGTGTGTAAATAAATATACCTAAATAAAACCGAACGTCTTTCCCAGCCACGTCAAATCCAAACCTGCACAAACAATAATATCAGAATTACAATAAAATAAAAAGATCTACAAATAAAAACATGCAATCATTATTAAAATATCATGTGTAAATAAATATACCTAACAAAGGTAAATAAAATCGAACGTCTCTCCCAACCACGTCAAATCCAAACCTGCACAAACAATAATATCAAAACTACAATAAAATAAACAGGTCTACAAATTATCAAACATAATCTTGGCCCCAGCCGCAAGGAACTGACCCCCGGACAGCTGTGCCGCGGTAAGGCGAGGACACCCCAAGGCCTACCAAGGTCGAGAACAACTAGCTGACATCAAACAATGACCTGCCGATTTACAAATAGAGGTTATCCAATGCTGGCAGCGGCCAGCATCAGCCACCAGTGGCCAGCCTACTCCGCCAGCGGGATCACCAATGCGTACAGCAGCAAGGCGAGGCCACCAGCAGCCATCCTATGCCGACAGTGGCCAGGTTAGGCAGATAGTGGCCAACCAAGGCGCGAGTGGCCAACCTCGGCACTGGCTAGAGTGGCCAGGCGGCGGCCCTAGGGCCAGGCACCGCCGCGAGCGCGAGAAACCATGGCCAGGCGCGGCCACTCGCAGCCAGGCGGTGCCAATCGCAGCCAGGCGCGACTGCTCCCGGCCAGGCGAGCCGGCTCGCGGCCAGGCGCGGCCGCTCGCGGACAGGCGCGGCCGCTCGCGGCCAGGTGCGGCCGCTCGCGGCCAGGCGCGGCCGCGAGCGTCCAGGCGACGCTGCGAGATCGGAGCAAAAACAAGGAAATGAGATCGAACGAGAGAGATGGGTGGAAAAATTTGGTCGTGCAGCCGCCGCATGGAAGGAGAAAAATTAGGGCAAGAGTAAAGAACGGACCGGGCGGAGTTAATATATGGGTTTTTCCAACGAATTTCCAACAACATAATTATTAGTTACATATTTCCAACAGCCATCAAATTTGTTGGAAATTTCCAACGAATTTACAGATTCGTTGGAAATTTCCAACGAATTTAATACGTTGGAAAATTAATAATTTCATAAAATCATGGTTAACCAACTTAAAGACTTTGGAATTGGATGAAATCAGTTCCTATATACTCCTTTATTTATACTGATTTTATATATATTCTAAAATATTTATTTTTCTTCATATATTTTTTTCTTTATTTTTTCAATTCATGCTCAAATTCAAATTCATCCAATTGACCAAGATGTTAAAAATTTATCTAATGTCAAAAAAAATATTTGAGCTCATCTATAGAATCAGGAGACCGATAGGAGCACATAGAAAATTGTTTTATCTGATTCCAAGGTCTCTAGGTCGGTCAATCAAGTTTTTAAGTCATTGCATACTTTGCAACGAATCTGCCAATTCGTTGGAAATTTC
The DNA here is from genome assembly GCF_018446385.1 of Zingiber officinale. Classification (NCBI taxonomy): domain Eukaryota; kingdom Viridiplantae; phylum Streptophyta; class Magnoliopsida; order Zingiberales; family Zingiberaceae; genus Zingiber; species Zingiber officinale. The sequence continues at coordinate 62,465,737 of NC_055996.1, forward strand.
CAACGAATTCCAAATTCGTTGCAAACTCTACATTTCCCTAAAATCACGATTGACCGACCTAGAGATCTCGGAATTTGATGAAAACAGTTACTATGTGCTCCTCTATTTATCCTGATTTTATATATGCTCTCAAATATTTTTTTCCCCTCAAATATTTTTTTCCTTTATTTTTTCAATTCCCATTGTGTTAGAAAATTAAATTCAGGTTTAAAAATTCACATATCAAAATAAATTAGCTCAAAAATTATTTTTAATTCATGGATATAATCGCGAGAACCATACGAACGCAAACAAACTGATTTCGCCTCGTTCTGAGCACTCGAACATTATTTTATAAATCTAACAAGTTCAACTACACTTAAATTTGATTTAAAACTCTAACACTTTCATGCTCAAATTCAAATTCATCCAATTGATCTAAATGTTAAAAATTCCTCTTATGTCAAAAAAAAATATTTGAGCTCATCTATAGAATCAGGAGACCAAGAGGAGCACATAGGAACTAGTTTCATCCAATTCGGAGGTCTCTAGGTCGGTCAAACGGGATTTTAAGACATTGCATACTTTGCAACGAATCTGAAATTCGTTGGAAATTTCCAATAAATTTCAGATTCGTTGCAAACTCTACATTTCCCTAAAATCACGGTTGACCGACCTAGAGACCTCGGAATTGGATGAAACCAGTTCCTATGTGCTCCTTTATTTATCCTGATTTTACATATGTTCTCAAATATTTTTTTTTCCTTCATATATTTTTTCCTTTATTTTTTCAATTCCCATTGTGTTAGGAAAATTAAATTCAGGTTTAAAAATTCACATATCAAAATAAATAAGCTCAAAAATTATTTTTAATTCATGGATATAATCGCGAGAACCTTACGAACGCAAAAAAACTAGTTTCGGCTCGTTCTGAGCAATCGAACATTATTTTGTAAATCTAACAAGTTCGACTACACTTAAATTTGATTTAAAACTCTAACACTTTCATGCTCAAATTCAAATTCATCCAATTAACCTAGATGTTAAAAATTCATCTTATATCAAAAAAAATATTTGAGCTCATCTATAGAATCAGGATACCAAGAGGAGCACATAGGAACTGGTTTCATCCAATTCGGAGGTCTCTAGGTCGATCAAACGGGTTTTTAAGACATTGTATACTTTGCAACGAATCTGGAATTCGTTGGAAATTTCCAACGAACTGGCAGATTCGTTGGAAATGTTTCCAACGAACTGGCAGATTCGTTGGAAATGTTTCCAACGAATTTGCCAATTCGTTGGAAATTTCCAACGAATTCCAAATTCGTTGCAAACTCTACATTTCCCTAAAATCACGGTTGACCAACCTAGAGACCTCGGAATTGGATGAAACCAGTTCCTATGTGCTCCTTTATTTATCCTGATTTTATATATGTTCTCAAATATTTTTTTTCCCTCATATATTTTTTTCTTTATTTTTTCAATTCCCATTGTGTTAGGAAAATTAAATTCAGGTTTAAAAGTTCACATATCAAAATAAATTAGCTCAAAAATTATTTTTAATTCATGGATATAATCGCGAGAACCTTACGAATGCAAACAAACTGGTTTCGCCTCGTTCTGAGCACTTGAACATTATTTTGTAAATCTAACAAGTTCAACTACACTTAAATTTGATTCAAAACTCTAACACTTTCATGCTCAAATTCAAATTCATCCAAGTGACCTATATGTTAAAAATTCATCTTATGTCAAAAAAAATATTTAAGCTCATCTAGAGAATCAGGAGACCAAGAGGAGCACATAGGAACTGGTTTCATCCAATTCGGAGGTCTCTAGGTCGGTCAAATGGGTTTTTAAGACATTGCATACTTTGCAACGAATCAGGAATTCGTTGGAAATTTCCAACGAACTGGAAGATTCGTTGGAAATGTTTCCAACGAATATGCCAATTCGTTGGAAATTTCCAACGAATTCCAGATTCGTTGCAAACTCTATATTACCCTAAAATCACGGTTGACCGACCTAGAGACCTCGGAATTGGATGAAACCAGTTCCTATGTGCTCCTTTATTTATCCTGATTTTATATATGTTCTCAAATATTTTTTTTCCCTCATATATTTTTTTATTTATTTTTTCAATTCCCATTGTGTTAAGAAAATTAAATTCAGGTTTAAAAATTCACATATCAAAATAAATTAGCTCAAAAATTATTTTTAATTCATGGATATAATCGCGAGAACCTTACGAACGCAAACAAACTGGTTTCGCCTCGTTCTGAGCAATCGAACATTATTTTGTAAATCTAACAAGTTCAACTACACTTAAATTTGTTTTAAAACTCTAACACTTTCATGCTCAAATTCAAATTCATCCAATTGACCTAGATGTTAAAAATTCATCTTATGTCAAAAAAAAATATTTGAGCTCATCTAGAGAATCAGGAGACCAAGAGGAGCACATAGGAACTGGTTTCATCAAATTCGGAGGTCTCTAGGTCGGTCAAATGGGTTTTTAAGACATTGCATACTTTGCAACGAATCTGGAATTCGTTGGAAATTTCCAACGAACTGGCAGATTCGTTGGAAATGTTTCCAACGAATCTGCCAATTCGTTGGAAATTTCCAACGAATTCCAGATTCGTTGCAAACTCTATATTACCCTAAAATCACGGTTGACCGACCTAGAGACCTCGGAATTGGATGAAACCAGTTCCTATGTGCTACTTTATTTATCCTGATTTTATATATGTTCTCAAATATTTTTTTTCCCTCATATATTTTTTTCTTTATTTTTTCAATTCCTATTGTGTTAGGAAAATTAAATTTAGGTTTAAAAATTCACATATCAAAATAAATTAGCTCAAAAATTATTTTAAATTTATGGATATAATCGCGAGAACCTTACGAACGCAAACAAACTAGTTTCGGCTCGTTCTGAGCACTAGAACATTATTTTGTAAATCTAACAAGTTCAACTACACTTAAATTCGATTTAAAACTCTAACACTTTCATGCTCAAATTCAAATTCATCCAATTGACCTAGATGTTAAAAATTCATCTTATGTCAAAAAAAATATTTGAGCTCTTCTATAGAATCAGGAGACCAAGAGGAGCACATAGGAACTGGTTTCATCCAATTCGGAGGTCTCTAGGTCGATCAAACGGGTTTTTAAGACATTGTATACTTTGCAACGAATCTGGAATTCGTTGGAAATTTCCAACGAACTGGAAAATTCGTTGGAAATGTTTCCAACGAATCAGCCAATTCATTGGAAATTTCCAACGAATTCCAGATTCGTTGCAAACTCTATATTACCGTAAAATCACGGTTGAATGACCTAGAGACCTCGGAATTGGATGAAACCAGTTCCTATGTGCTCCTTTATTTATCCTGATTTTATATATGTTCTCAAATATTTTTTTTCCCTCATATATTTTTTTCTTTATTTTTTCAATTCCCATTGTGTTAGGAAAATTAAATTCAGGTTTAAAAATTCACATATCAAAATAAATTAGCTCAAAAATTATTTTTAATTCTTGGATATAATCGCGAGAACCTTACGAATGCAAACAAACTGGTTTTGCCTCGTTCTGAGCACTTGAACATTATTTTGTAAATCTAACAAGTTCAACTATACTTAAATTTGATTTAAAACTCTATCACTTTCATGCTCAAATTCAAAATCATCCAATTGACCTAGATGTTAAAAATTCATCTTAAGTCAAAAAAATTATTTGAGCTCATCTAGAGAATCAAGAGATCAAGAGGAGCACATAGGAACTGGTTTCATCCAATTCGAAGGTCTCTAGGTCGGTCAAATGAATTTTTAAGACATTGCATACTTTGCAACGAATCTGGAATTCGTTGGAAATTTCCAACGAATCTGTCAATTCGTTGGAAATTTCCAACGAATTCCAGATTCGTTGCAAACTCTATATTACCCTAAAATCACGGTTGACCGACCTAGAGACCTCGGAATTGGATGAAACCAGTTCCTATGTGCTCCTTTATTTATCCTGATTTTATATATGTTTTCAAATATATTTTTTCCCTCATATATTTTTTTATTTATTTTTTCAATTCCTATTGTGTTAGGAAAATTAAATTCAGGTTTAAAAATTCACATATCAAAATAAATTAGCTCAAAAATTATTTTTAATTCATGGATATAATAGCGAGAACCTTACGAACGCAAACAAACTGGTTTCGCTTCGTTCTGAGCACTCGAACATTATTTTGTAAATCTAACAAGTTCAACTACACTTAAATTTGATTTAAAACTCTAACACTTTCATGCTCAAATTATAATTCATCCAATTGACCTAGATGTTAAAAATTCATCTTATGTCAAAAAAATTATTTGAGCTCATCTAGAGAATCAGGAGACCAAGAGGAGCACATAGGAACTGGTTTCATCCAATTCGGAGGTCTCTAGGTCGGTCAAATGGGTTTTTAAGACATTGCATACTTTGCAACGAATCTGGTATTCGTTGGAAATTTCCAACGAACTGGCAGATTCGTTGGAAATATTTCCAACGAATCTGCCAATTCGTTGGAAATTTCCAACGAATTCCAGATTCGTTGCAAACTCTACATTTCCCTAAAATCACGGTTGACCGACCTAGAGACCTCGGAATTGGATGAAACCAGTTCCTATGTGCTCCTTTATTTATCCTGATTTTATATATGTTCTCAATTATTTTTTTTCCCTCATATATTTTTTTCTTTATTTTTTCTATTCCTATTGTGTTAGGAAAATTAAATTTAGGTTTAAAAATTCACATATCAAAATAAATTAGCTCAAAAATTATTTTTAATTCATGGATAGAATCGCGAGAACCTTACGAACGCAAACAAACTGGTTTCGCCTCGTTCTGAGCACTCGAACATTATTTTTTAAATCTAACAAGTTCAACTACACTTAAATTTGTTTTAAAACTCTAACACTTTCATGCTCAAATTCAAATTCATCCAATTGACCTAGATGTTAAAAATTCATCTTATGTCAAAAAAAATATTTGAGCTCATCTAGAGAATCAGGAGACCAAGAGGAGAACATAGGAACTGGTTTCATCCAATTCGGAGGTCTCTAGGTCGGTCAAATGGGTTTTTAAGACATTGCATACTTTGCAACGAATCTGGTATTCGTTGGAAATTTCCAACGAACTGGAAGATTCGTTGGAAATATTTCCAACGAATCTGCCAATTCGTTGGAAATTTCCAACGAATTCCATATTCGTTGCAAACTCTACATTTCCCTAAAATCACGGTTGACCGACCTAGAGACCTCGGAATTGGATGAAACCAGTTCCTATGTGCTCCTTTATTTATCCTGATTTTATATATGTTCTCAAATATTTTTTTTCCCTCATATATTTTTTTCTTTATTTTTTCTATTCCTATTGTGTTAGGAAAATTAAATTTAGGTTTAAAAATTCACATATCAAAATAAATTAGCTCAAAAATTATTTTTAATTGATGGATAGAATCGCGAGAACCTTACGAACGCAAACAAACTGGTTTCGCCTCGTTCTGAGCACTCGAACATTATTTTGTAAATCTAACAAGTTCAACTACACTTAAATTTGTTTTAAAACTCTAACACTTTCATGCTCAAATTCAAATTCATCCAATTGACCTAGATGTTAAAAATTCATCTTATGTCAAAAAAAATATTTGAGCTCATCTAGAGAATCAGGAGACCAAGAGGAGCACATAGGAACTGGTTTCATCCAATTCGGAGGTCTCTAGGTCGGTCAAATGGGTTTTTAAGACATTGCATACTTTGCAACGAATCTGGAATTCGTTGGAAATTTCCAACGAACTGGCAGAATCGTTGGTAATATTTCCAACGAATCTGCCAATTCGTTGGAAATTTCCAACGAATTCCAGATTCGTTGCAAACTCTACATTTCCCTAAAATCACGGTTGACCAACCTAGAGACCTCGGAATTGGATGAAACTAGTTCCTATGTGCTCCTTTATTTATCCTGATTTTATATATGTTCTAAAATATTTTTTTTCCCTCATATATTTTTTTCTTTATTTTTTCAATTTCCATTGTGTTAGGAAAATTAAATTCAGGTTTAAAAATTCACATATCAAAATAAATTAGCTCAAAAATTATTTTTAATTCATGGATATAATCGCGAGAACCTTACGAATGCAAACAAACTGGTTTCGCCTCGTTCTGAGCAATCGAACATTATTTTGTAAATCTAACAAGTTCAACTACACTTAAATTTGTTTTAAAACTCTAACACTTTCATGCTCAAATTCAAATTCATCAAATTGACCTAGATGTTAAAAATTCATCTTATGTCAAAAAAAATATTTGAGCTCATCTAGAGAATCAGGAGACCAAGAGGAGCACATAGGAACTGGTTTCATCCAATTCGGAGGTCTCTAGGTCGGTCAAATGGGTTTTTAAGACATTGCATACTTTGCAACGAATCTGGTATTCGTTGGAAATTTCCAACGAACTGGAAGATTCGTTGGAAATGTTTCCAACGAATCAGCCAATTCGTTGGAAATTTCCAACGAATTCCAGATTCGTTGCAAACTCTATATTACCCTAAAATCACGGTTGAACGACCTAGAGACCTCGGAATTGGATGAAACCAGTTTCTATGTGCTCCTTTATTTATCCTGATTTTATATATGTTCTCAAATATTTTTTTTCCCACATATATTTTTTTATTTATTTTTTCTATTCCTATTGTGTTAGGAAAATTAAATTTAGGTTTAAAAATTCACATATCAAAATAAATTAGCTCAAAAATTATTTTTAATTCATGGATAGAATCGCGAGAACCTTACGAACGCAAACAAACTGGTTTCACCTCGTTCTGAGCACTCGAACATTATTTTGTAAATCTAACAAGTTCAACTACACTTAAATTTGATTTAAAACTCTAACACTTTCATGCTCAAATTCAAATTCATCCAATTGACCTAGATGTTAAAAATTCATCTTATGTCAAAATAAATATTTGAGCTCATCTAGAGAATCAGGAGACCAATAGGAGCACATAGGAACTGGTTTCATCCAATTCGGAGGTCTCTAGGTCGGTCAAATGGGTTTTTAAGACATTGCATACTTTGCAACGAATCTGGAATTCATTGGAAATTTCCAACGAATTCCAGATTCGTTGCAAACTCAACATTTCCCTAAAATCACGGTTGACCGACATAGAGACCTCGGAATTGGATGAAACCAGTTCCTATGCGCTCCTTTATTTATCCTGATTTTATATATGTTTTCAAATATTTTTTTTCCCTCATATATTTTTTTCTTTATTTTTTCAATTCCCATTGTGTTAGGAAAATTAAATTCAGGTTTAAAAATTCACATATCAAAATAAATTAGCTCTAAAATTATTTTTAATTCATGGATATAATCGCGAGAACCTTACGAACTCAAATAAACTGGTTTCGCCTCGTTCTGAGCACTCGAACATTATTTTGTAAATCTAACAAGTTCAACTACACTTAAATTTGATTTAAAACTCTAACACTTTCATGCTCAAATTCAAATTCATCCAATTGACCTAGATGTTAAAAATTCATTTTATGTCAAAAAAAATATTTGAGCTCATCTATAGAATCAGGAGACCAAGAGGAGCACATAGGAACTGGTTTCATCCAATTCGGAGGTCTATAGCTCGATCAAACAGGTTTTTAAAACATTGCATACTTTGCAACGAATCTGGAATTCGTTGGAAATTTCCAACGAACTGGAAAATTCGTTGGAAATGTTTCCAACGAATTCCAGATTCGTTGCAAACTCTACATTTTCCTAAAATCACGGTTGACCAACCTAGAGACCTCAGAATTGGATGAAACCAGTTCCTATGCGCTCCTTTATTTATCCTGATTTTATATATATTCTCAAATATTTTTTTCCCTCATATATTTTTTTCTTTATTTTTTCAATTCCCATTGTGTTAGGAAAATTAAATTCAGGTTTAAAAATTCACATATCAAAATAAATTAGCTCAAAAATTATTTTTAATTCATGGATATAATCGCGAGAACCTTACGAATGCAAACAAACTGGTTTTGCCTCGTTCTGAGCACTTGAACATTATTTTGTAAATCTAACAAGTTCAACTATACTTAAATTTGATTTAAAACTCTATCACTTTCATGCTCAAATTAAAATTCATCCAATTGACCTAGATGTTAAAAATTCATCTTAAGTCAAAAAAATTATTTGAGCTCATCTAGAGAATCAAGAGACCAAGAGGAGCACATAGGAACTGGTTTCATCCAATTCGAAGGTCTCTAGGTCGGTCAAATGTGTTTTTAAGACATTGCATACTTTGCAACGAATCTGGAATTCGTTGGAAATATCCAACGAACTGGCAGATTCGTTGGAAATGTTTCCAACGAATCTGTCAATTCGTTGGAAATTTCCAACGAATTCCAGATTCGTTGCAAACTCTATATTACCCTAAAATCACGGTTGACCGACCTAGAGACCTCGGAATTGGATGAAACTAGTTCCTATGTGCTCCTTTATTTATCCTGATTTTATATATGTTTTCAAATATTTTTTTTCCCTCATATATTTTTTTCTTTATTTTTTCAATTCCCATTGTGTTAGGAAAATTAAATTCAGGTTTAAAAATTCACATATCAAAATAAATTAGCTCAAAAATTATTTTTAATTCATGGATATAATAGCGAGAACCTTACGAACGCAAACAAACTGGTTTCGCTTCGTTCTGAGCACTCGAACATTATTTTGTAAATCTAACAAGTTCAACTACACTTAAATTTGATTTAAAACTCTAACACTTTCATGCTCAAATTATAATTCATCCAATTGACCTAGATGTTAAAAATTCATCTTATGTCAAAAAAAATATTTGAGCTCATCTAGAGAATCAGGAGACCAAGAGGAGCACATAGGAACTGGTTTCATCCAATTCGGAGGTCTCTAGGTTGGTCAAATGGGTTTTTAAGACATTGCATACTTTGCAACTAATCTAGAATTCGTTGGAAATTTCCAACGAACTGGCAGATTCGTCGGAAATGCTTCCAACGAATTCCAGATTCGTTGCAAACTCTATATTACCCTAAAATCACGGTTGACCGACCTAGAGACCTCGGAATTAGATGAAACCAGTTCCTATGTGCTCCTTTATTTATCCTGATTTTATATATGTTCTCAAATATTTTTTTCCCTCATATTTTTTTCTTTATTTTTTCAATTCCCATTGTGTTAGGAAAATTAAATTCAGGTTTAAAAATTCACATATCAAAATAAATTAGCTCAAAAATTATTTTTAATTCATGGATATAATTGCGAGAACCTTACGAACGCAAACAAACTGGTTTCGCCTCGTTCTGAGCACTCGAACATTATTTTGTAAATCTAACTAGTTCAACTACACTTAAATTTGATTTAAAACTTTAACACTTTCATGCTCAAATTTAAATTCATCCAATTGACCTAGATGTTAAAAATTCATCTTATGTCAAAAAAAATATTTGAGCTCATCTAGAGAATCAGGAGACCAAGAGGAGCACATAGGAATTGGTTTCATCCAATTCGGAGGTCTCTAGGTCGGTCAAATGGGTTTTTAAGACATTGCATACTTTGCAACGAATCTGGAATTCATTGGAAATTTCCAACGAACTGGCAGATTCGTTGGAAATGTTTCCAACGAAATTCCAACAAATAATATTTTCGTTGCAATTTTTGGGACGAAAATACTATTCGTTGCAAAATTTGCAACGAAGAAATTATTCGTTGCAAAATTTGCAACGAAGAAATTATTCGTTACAAAATTTGCAACAAATTTTTTTTTTTGTCGCTAACTTGCAACAATATTAGCGACAAAATATCTTTTGTTGCTAATTTGCAACGAATTTATTTTGTTGCTAAATTTGTTGCTAATTTGGAACAATTTATTATTTTGTTGCAAATTTTGTTGGAAAGTTTGGAACAAAATTTAAATTCGTTGTAAACATTCGTCCCTAATAGACTGTTTTTTTGTAGTGTAATGTCGGGTTGTCTGTAACATAATAAGAACAAAGTAGGCAAGTATGGGCGATAAATATATCTCTATATAGCTTATAAGATAGGGCGAGAACAAATATCTTAAGAATATTCATAAATAGTTGAATGAAGATATTTGTAGTATGTGATTTTATAACAGGTTTGCTAATTTGGCAAGAAGAATGTTTCTAGACTTTTCTACAGGCACTAGGCGACAAAGAAGGTACATCTGGGGTACAAAGAAGATTCCTTAAAAGCTATTTTGTACAAGTACATGGCTTACGTCATCTCATAACAAAATCTAACAAACCGGGGTCCACTTCATGACTACGGAGGTTATATGAAGTGGTATAAAAATGGGAATCCTCTCCGTTGGCAGGTAAGTTCACATCACTATGCACACTCATAACCTTAATTTCCAACTATTGTTCATTTTCTTCTTCTTCTTCCTTCTTCCACACCGAGAGAGATCACTGACTTGAGCGTCGGAGGGCCTAGCCAGGGATTCCCACCCCGGTCTTAGGTCACTGACGATAGTGTTGGTCGGTCTCTTGTGTGCAGGAAGCCTTGGAAGCTCCGGATCTTAGTTTTCTTCAGTCAAATTTCTCTCTCGTCATTGGATCTTCGCACAAGGAGGGCATTCTGTGACTCTATTCTTCCCGATCTGCTTTGGGTTTCTCGGATCGGTGTTCTATAGGTATTATTCTTCACTAGCAATAGGTTTTTCTCTCAGCTTTCCGTTTTGTCAAGCTTCTCAGACAGGATCAAATTTGGCGTCGTCTGTGGGAACTTCACCTGAATCTGAGACTACAAGATGGAAGAGGCTGGAAAATCAAATCTACTCACCATTAGCCGTGAGGATCTGGATTTCCTCATCAACACTCATGTACAAAAAGCTTTGCAACAACAACAATAACAACTTCAAGCTCATACTGGAGCTACTCTGCCAGTAGCTCATAATCCAGCAATTTCGACTACTGAGCACCGGAAAGGAAAGGAGCCAGAAGAAGAAGAACATGCATATTTCGCTCCGGCCATAGCTTCCCCAACTAGGCGTCCTCGAGCTTTCCTTCGCACTCCTTTGGAACAAGGAGGACGAAAGCCTATATTTCAATAATCCTCTAGCGAAGCACCAGACAGAGAAAAGTGCAAAGTCAAGATGATAACTAGCGATAGCTCGCCGGAAAGAATCATTTCTCCATTCTCTCAAAGTGTACTAGATGATCCGCTTCCTAAGCGGTATCAAAATCTTCAGATCGGCGAGTACACTGGGACTACAGATCCGGAAGATCATTTGTTAAAATTCGAGAATGTAGCGCTACTACAGCAATTTTCTGATGGAGTAAAGTGTCGGATGTTCCTTACGACACTCGGAGGAGCAGCTCAATGCTGGTTTAAAAGATTGCTGGAGAATTCTATACGAAGGTTTAAAGATTTCAAGAAGGTTTTCTTGCATCATTTTCTAGCAACAAGAGGTATCATAAAACTCCTTGGAGCTTATTTTCAATTAAACAGGGATCTAGAGAGTCCATTAGAGCCTATATTAAGAGATTCAATTAGGTAGCCATCGATGTGCCCAATGCTACCACTGAGATATTGGTTGCACGCCGAAAAGAAGATACCACTTCTTCTCCTGCTCCTATTAAGGAGAAAACTCCTGCTCTTGTTCCTCTACCAAGAGGACCTAGAGTAATTCACCCACCCCATCATCATCCAGAATATCGTCCATAAGCAATACAGCATGTGGAGATGCAGCAAGAAGCACCAAGAAGATGGTGCACTTATCACAGGACCAACAACCATCATACAGAAGACTATTTTGTTTTGAAAAATAAGAAAGCAAATAGGGATCGTTATCAAAGGTGAAACTATTATTAATAGCAATATCCTAGGTAGCAAAGTCCGCTCAAGTATCTGTCAATTGGGGGCTTTAAGTCGGAACCGACCAGGCTTCCTTAAGGATTCTCAAAGACGTTAAAAACATCACAAGGTTGGTGCAAGCATTTTAGTTTCCCTCAAATAATAGTCGATCGGGTCTTCATGGGAGGAACCTGAGACTTTAAACAATTATAAAAGCATAGTCGATCGGGAAATCTCATGAAGTAACTCGGACGGGTCTTCATGGGAGGAACCGGAGACTTTAAACTATCATAAAAGCATAGTCGATCGGGAAATCTCATGAAGTAACTCGGACGGGTCTTTATGGGAGGAACCGGAGACTTTAAACTATCATAAAAGCATAGTCGATCGGGAAATCTCATGAAGTAACTTGGACGGGTCTTCATGGGAGGAACTGGAGACTTTAAACTATTATGAGTAAAATCATACGAGATTGATACAACATAATAATTTGTGGACCCAAATCACTCGGGATCACACGCCCGACCTAAATTCAAAGGCATATGGATTTCTTTGTCACTCAGAATTACACTCCTGACCAAGATTCAAAATTCAGTGGGAATTCTTTCAAAATTATACTCCCGGTCAGAATTCATAGTCTTATGAGATTCTTATGATTTCCTTATATATTACTGCTCAGGATCACGTACCCAATCAGAAGTTATAATTATATGAAGTTCTTTATATAAAATCATTCAAAATTATACTCCCGGTCAGAATTCATAGTCTTATGATTCTTATGATTTCCTTATATATTACTGCTCAGGATCATGTACCCAATCAGAAGTTACAATCATATGGAGTTCTTTATATGTAATCATTCAAAATTATACTCCCGGTCAGAATTCATAGTCTTATGAGATTCTTATGATTTCCTTATATATTACTGCTCAGGATCAAGCACTTGATCAGAAGTTGCAATCATATGGAGTTCTTTATATATATAATCATTCAAAATTATACTCCCGGTCATAATTCATAGTCTTATGAGATTCTTATGATTTCCTTTTATATTACTGCTCAGGATTAAACACTTGATCAGAAGTTACAATCATATGGAGTTCTTTATATATAATCATTCAAAATTATACTCTCGGTCAGAATTCATAGTCTTATAAGATTTTTATGATTTACTTATATATTACTGCTCAGGATCACGTACCCGATCAGAAGTTACAATCATATGGAGTTCTTTATCTAAAATCACTCGAGGTTATATTCCCCACCGGAGTGTATAAATCCTAGGGAATTTTTCACATAAAGTTGCTCGGGATTATATGCCCTTCTGGAATACGGATGGAATCTTATATTTATATATATATATATATAGTCATGCCTGATTGAAGTTCAAGGAGTTTATAGAAAGTCTTATTGTTCAAAATCATATGATCAATTAAGATACCACAAATGGAGGAGTTTATCAAAACAGTACCTAACTTCGAGAAATAAGAAAGAATTCTTGAACAAGATAGTACTTATTCTCACGAACATCTCAAAGGAAGTAGTAGCAAGATAACAAAGGTCAGGAAAGCAGGTAAGTACAAATTTTTACAAAATGCAAGTATTTAATTACAAGTCTTTTATGAATACATAATCATGCTTACTCAAAATTGCTTGTCAAGTTTTCGGGCAATTCCTGATTAAGTCTATGACGGTTTATGAATAGAGAGGAGGGTTCCCAAGATAGATAACCACCTTCCCTTGATTGTTGAATAACCCCTGTCACAGAATGATTTAAAGTCCCTATTATACGGTGGACATATTCATCATTAAACTTCGAAGACCTCAGATAGGCTAAATGCTTGTCCTCCCATCGGTCTTCCTCATGCTCCTTATAACTCTGAAATTCGGCTTGTAGTTTAGTATTTTCATCTTTGAAAATGTCTCTTTCCAATTTAAGTTGTTCTAGTTCTTTTTGGAGTGAGGATATCTCTGCATCCTGAGCCTTTCTTTGTTCTTGCTCTTGTAGAAGATCAAATTCTTTTGATAATAAATCTTGAACCTGCTCAGAAAAAAAAATATTGTGAAGCCTCTCTACTTTCTCTAAGACAATGCTTTTATGAAAAACATATGAAATAGCTTTGTCCTTCAAAGTAGTTTCTACCTGGAGGCTGGAGTTTAACCGATCCACTTGTAACTCCAAGGTTTTCCTCTCAAGCTCATTATTTTCTAATAATTGGTGTCGATGCTGCAGTTCTTTCTTCAGAGCTTCCAATTATTGATTCTGTAAGGCTATTTTTTCTCGTAATTGAGGGAGATCATTGTGGGAAGGAGGAAGAATAGCTTTCAAAGCTTCTATTTGGGCCCTCAATTTACTATTATCCCTTTCCATAGCAATGAGAATTTGTTCTAAATGAAGACTTGAGGCAAGAAACTAAACAAAATAATAATGCGGTTAGATGAAGTGATAAGATGTAACGACCCGGCCCTCTTGGCCCATTTGGCGGCCCATTTGGCGACCCTCGGGTCGTCGACCGTCGGCCCTTATGTCGTCGGCCCATTTGGCGACCTCTCATGTCGTCGACCGACGACCCTTAGCCGTGCCGTTACTCACTAGGACTTTCCACCCCTGGCCAGTGGATTTTTGCCTCCCCCAGGATTCGAACTCTAAACCTCCAGGCTTAGTAGTAGAGTTTATGAATCCTGGTAACCAAGTGAGATGATGATTATAACGACCTAATTTTCCTGGTTTCGAGTTCCAAATGTCCATAAAAATATTTGGAAATGCTTTTAAAATATTCTAGAGATTTTTAGAAATTTTTAAAGTATTTTTATGTAATTTTTGGAGGTCGTTTAGTATGGTTACAAAAAGAAAGAAGTTTTGACCAAAAATTTGTGGAAGGTGAGACTCGAACCCAAGACCTCCGGCCAAACCGGACTTAACCGAACACAGCCAACCAACTGGACTATGCGTGTTTTGTTAATCAAGTATGAAGCGAGATGTATTTAAGTTATAGTTAGGATCAGAAATAAAACCTAGGTTATAAAGGGTTAATTTCTTTTACCCGAACCCTAACTCCTTCTCTCCTCCTCACGCCGCGCGATTCATCTCTGCTCGGGCGAAACGAAGTCGTATTAGGGCTTTGTCTCCGGCGCCGGCGAAAGGCCCTTTTCGGCCGGTCTTCACCGTGCGTGATCACCTCGACGAGGGGAGCTCGGAAACGTGAAGAGGAGCTGAGATTTCAAGCATCTCCCGAAGCCCTAGTTGCCTCCTTCCGGTTGTAAGTCCTTAAAGCAAGTGTAAGTACTACTCACCTGCGGTAGAAGTTGCTCCGAGCTTTCGGTTTTCGTTACCTTACTTCCGGATCTTGTTGTGCCGAGTAGAAGAATATAATATGCTAGGGTTTTCTTGTTAGGTTCGTCAGGCCGCGAAAACCGCTTTTTCGCGTAGCGGAAACCCCGAGTCACCCAAAGCAGTAGATCCGTGCAAAGATTCGTAAACAAAAACTTTTCGAAAAACCTTTTCTTGTACGAGTTTGTAAAACCTTTAGATCTACACTAGATAAGGGTTATACCTTCGAAGCGTGCCTTTCGCTTATCCCGTTCGTCCAAGGAGTTGCCGGATCTCTAGACCGTCAAGCGCCAGTCCTCTAGAAGTATCCACACAGACACGTAGGTGGAGAAAACCTCACACAAAGGTGTGCTAGCACCTTGGTGAGATTCGGCCAAGCAAGGAGGAGAGGGAGAAGGAGAGCTTGAGAGGAAGAAGGAAGAAGATGCACCACACTTGAATGAATTGAATGAAAAACAAAAACAATTCAAAAGTGGCCGGCCACTTCTCATCAAGAATAAATCCCCATTAAATGCAATTAATGTGAACTTAATAAGAAAATGGCTTTGTAACTTCCATGAGGTGGCACACCATGATGATGTGGAACATCATCATTGGTCCACCTAATGCCAACTCACCAATGAGGTGGCAAAAGGTCAAGTCAAAATTGACCTTTGGTCTTCCTTCTCTAGTCAAGTCAAACTTGACTCAATCTCTACCATGGTTGATCTAATCCAACCATTTGATTCGAGCCAACTTAATATAATGAATCTAATTCATTAAATTAAATTGATTTAATAAGCCATAATCTAAATTAGACTCATTAAATACATGACTCAACTTGAGTCGAACTCAAGTTAACCCAATTAGGATTACTCTTAATCCAATTTGATTCATCAAATGAATCTAATCCTCTTGGTTCATCATATGAACCTAATCTCCATCTAATTATCCTAAGTGTGTGACCCTATAGGTTCTTGTAACGTTGGCAATGCCCTAAACCCATTTAGGAGCATAAGTAATGAGTGGTATCTAGCAACACATCATTACTACCCAGGTTACAAGAATGTCGAGATCCGACATCACCTTGTGACTACTAATTGTGACTCCTCACAAAATAATGACAAGTGTCCTTCTATCCTAGACATCTAGATTGATCAATATGAGGCATAGACCGTGTCATCTTCTAATCAATCTAAATCTTGAACTCCAAGTAGACTCACTCGATCAAATGAGCTCAACATCTAATGTTGACTCATTTGGGCATGGCCATGCGCTTAGTGGTCTCACTCTATCAAGAATAGCGATGTCGCTCCCGTCATATGGGAGGGATAGATCCCATCTACATCACTCACATCCCTCTGCATAATTCGTTACATACCCAGTAATCGCCTTTATAATCCACCCAGTTACGGGTGACGTTTGACGAAACTAAAGTACATAACTCCTTATGTAGGGATCCATGGTGACTTAAGGTCTAAGGACTAATAGTCATACTAATAGCCACATGAGAAAGTATATGACACTCATATAAGGATCCATGATACTTTCTCATGGCGGGTCATTCAGTATACATTCTCTAATGCATACCCATGTGTCAGCTTGATATCTCTATATCCATGACTTGTGAGATCAAGTCATCGAGCTGACCTACATGCTAGTCTTATTGTATTAACATTGTCCCTGAATGCTAATACTCGACTAGGAATGATTTAGAGTAGTGTTCCCTATATCATCTCACTATCGATTCAACTAATCGATTGATATAGGTATGAACTTTCTACTCAAGGACGCTATTATACTTAGTTTATTTGGCACTAATATAAATAAGTATAATAACCAAACAAATGCCTTTATTAATATACAAGAATATGATATACATGAGTCCATACAATCATCAAATGATTATCTCTAGGGCTCTAACTAACAATCTCCCACTAGCACTAGAGCCAATCAGTATAGGCTCTAAGGCCTAAAGACCTAGTGTGACCATCATGCTTCCTCTGTGCCAAAGCCTTGGTCAAGGGATCTGCGATGTTAGCCTCTGTAGGTACTCTACAAATCTTCACATCTCCTCTATCGATAATCTCTCGAATGAGATGGAAGCGTAGTATATGCTTGGTCCGGTGGTGTGAGCGAGGTTCCTTCGTGCTATAGCTCCATTGTTGTCACAATAGAGCTCAACTGGTCGTGATGCTAGGAACCACCCCAAGTTCGAGAATGAACTTGCGGATCAAGCGCCTCCTTCTTTGCCTCGATGCGCAATATACTCGCTTTTGTTGTAGAATCAGCCATCGTATCACCTTGAACTCTTCCACACCACCATTAATGCAAAATACGAACCACGATTGCGATCGGTAATCATCACGATCGGTCTGAAAGTGCATCATTGTAACCCTTACAGTTAGCTCATCATTGCCTCCATATATCAAGAAATATTCTTTAGTCCTTCGTAAGTACTTAAGAATATTCTTGACCGCTATCCAAGACTTTCACTGCTATCTGCTCGTCATGCTCAAAGCATCGAGACATCGGTCGAGTACACATGGCGTACATGATCGATTCTATGGCTGAGGCGTAGGGATCTGATCCATGCGGTCTCTCTCTCTCTAGAAGAGGACCTTGAGTCTTGAAGACTCACGCCATGTGACATCGGAAATCCCTTCTTGGTCTGCATGGCAAATCGAAGGAGTACCTTGTCAATATATGTACTCTGACTTAGGCCAAGCAATCTCTTAGATCTATCTCTATAGATCTGTATCCCTAGAATGCGGGATGCCTCACCTAAGTCCTTCATTGAGAAGCAACTCCCTAGCCAGGTCTTGACAGACTGAAGCATAGGGATGTCCTTCCCAATGAGTAGTATGTCATCCACATATAATATGAGGAAGACAACTATGTCCCCTACAACCTTCTTGTAGACACAAGGCTCATCTTCGTTCTTGATGAAACCAAACTGTTTGATCGCATCATCAAATCGAAGATTCCAGCTCCGAGAAGCTTGCTTTAGTCCATAAATGGACCTATGCAACTTGCATACTCTGCTAGTATGCTGTGGATCTACAAAACCCTCAGGTTGTGTCATGTACACATCCTCGAGTAGGTTTCCATTCAGAAACGCGGTTTTGACATCCATCTGCCATATCTCATAGTCATGGTAGGCTGCAATAGCAAGCATGATCCGAATGGACTTAAACATCGCCACTGGAGAAAAGGTTTCATCATAGTCAATACCATGAATCTGCTTGAAACCTTTAGCTACCAAGCGACCCTTATAGATAAGTCCATCCTTGTCAGTCTTTCTCTTAAAGACCCACTTGCACCCAATGGGTTTTACCCCTTCAGGTGGATCAACCAAAGTCCATACTTGGTTGGTGTACATGGATTCTATCTCGGATCTCATGGCTTCTAGTCATTTCTCAGAATCTGGTCTCATCACATCTTCTTGATAGGTGGTAGGCTCATCCTCTATGAGCACAATGTCATCATGGTCAGACAAGAGAAATGAGTATCTCTCATGCTGACGACGTACCCTATCAGACCTGCGAAGAGGTATGTCTACATGAACCGGTTGTTGTTCCTCAACTCCTTGTGGAACAACATCATCCACAACACTTTGTGGTTCCAGTTCAATTTCCATCGTGGCATTAGTGCTATTGTTCGCATCTTGAACTTCTTCAAAATTGAACGCGCTCCCATTAGTCTTTCTAGAAACAAAGTCCCTTTCTAGAAAGACCCCAGTCTTTGCCACAACGATCTTGTGCTGACTGGGAATGTAGAAGTAATATCCCTTAGTTTCCTAGGGATATCCGATGAAATAGCACTTGTCAGATTTGGGTCCTAATTTGTCTGAGACTTGACGTCGTACGTAAGCCTCATAACCCCAAATCCTCATAAAAGACACCTGGGCATCTCTCCCAGTCCATATCCTATATGGTATCTTTATCACGGCCTTTGATGGAACTCGATTGAGTATGAAAGCTGCCGTGTCTAGAGCATATCCCCATAGATATGTCGGAAGATCTGTGTGACTCATCATAGATCGTACCATATCTAATAAGGTACGATTCCTCCTTTTGGATACACCATTCCACTGTGGTGTTCCAGGAGGAGTGAGTTGAGATAAAATCCCACACTCAGCTAAGTAGTCACGAAACTCATGGCTTAAGTATTCACCACCTCGATCTGATCGAAGTACCTTAATACTCTTGCCAAGCTGGTTCTGTACTTCATTCTTGAATTCTTTGAACTTTTCAAAGGATTCAGACTTATGTGTCATCAAGTACACATAACCGTATCTACTAAAATCATCAGTAAATGTGATGAAGTATCTATAACCGCCTCTAGCAGCAACATTGAAAGGGCCACATACATCACTATGTATGAGTCCTAACAAATCAGTTGCTCTCTCGCTATGCCCACTAAAGGGGGCCTTGGTCATCTTGCCTCGTAGGCATGACTCGCATATCTCATATGATTCTAAATCAAATGAGTCCAGCAAACCATCCTTATGGAGCTGGGATAAGCGCTTGTCATTTATATGACCTAAGCGACAGTGCCAGAGGTATGTTTGGTTCATGTCATTTGACTTGAACCTCTTGGTACTAATGTTATAGATAGGGCTCTCAAGGTCTAGAATATAGAGTCCGTTTATTAGTGGTGCACTACAATAGAACATATCTTTCAAATAAACAGAACAACATTTGTCTTTTATTATAAAAGAGTATCCTTTCTTGTCTAAACAAGAAACTGAAACTATGTTCTTAGTAAGAGCAGGCACATAACAACAATCATCTAAATCTAGTACAAGCCCAGAGGGCAGAGATAGCTGATAAGTTCCTACAGCAACAGCAGCAACCCATGCTCCATTGCCTACTCGTAGGTCCACCTCGCCCTTTGCCAATGCTCTGCTATTTCTCAGCGCCTGCACATCAGTACAAATGTGAGAAGCACATCCAGTATCTAATACCCATGATGTAGAAATAGATAGATTGACTTCTATAACATATATACCTGAAGTGGAAGTCTCACTTCGCTTCTTTTTAAGATCCTCCAAGTATACCTTGCAGTTCCTCTTCCAGTGCCCGGTCTGACCGCAGTGGAAGCAGGTAGCATCCTTGACGACCCCTCCTTTAGGTTTCAGTGCCTTGCCTTTGCCCTTGGTTTGGGACTTTCCCTTACCTTTGGGCTTGCCCTTTCCCTTGTGCTTCTGGACCATCAGAATAGGCTTAACCTTCTTAAGATTAATCTCAGCAGTTCATAACATACTAAGTAGCTCAGGCAGTGGCTTGTCAATCTCGTTCATGTTATAGTTGAGAACGAATTGACTATAGCTATCCTGCAAGGACTGCAAGATCAAGTCAGTGGCCAGCTCTTGGCCAAGTGGGAACCCCAGTCTTTGTAGGTTCTCTATGTACCCAATCATCTTGAGTACATAAGGACCTACAGGAGCCCCGTCTGACATCTTGCACTGAAACAGAAATCTCTCATGCCTCGCTTGTCCCTGATATAGTTGGCGAAGATACTCAACCATATCAAAAGCGCCCATCAACTCATGTTGCTTCTGAAGCTCTGAGTTCATGGTCGCGAGCATTAGACAGGACACATCTAATGCGTCGTCTTGATGCTTCTTGTAAGCATCTTTGTCGGCTCGCAGGGCATTGACAGGAGGAGCCTCCGGAATGGGCTGCTCCAGAACGTACAGCGAGAACTATTCTCAAGTTCCTGTACCAGTCCAGGAAATTCGCTCCGTTGAGCTTGTCCTTCTCAAGGACAGATCGCAGGGAGAAGGAATTCGTGTTCGACGTCATGGTTATCTACAACAAAAAATTTGCAGAAATAAATATCATATTCTTTAAAATCATTTAATTAGGCCTTTTAATTAAATGATGCTCCCACTGAATTCTATAATTCTTGTGGGACAAGATCCACATCATACTAACCCTTGAGTTAGATTTGGCTAATACGCCCAAGGCTTAGTATGATCGGTAGGTAACGATTACCAATTACATCTCTATGCAACTCTTGTTTATAGAATCAATATCCGCATTTATATTAAAACTCGAGTTAGCTTTGGCTAATACGCCCGAGAGTTAATATAGATGTGATATTGACCTATCTTTCCAACTATTGGAAGAATGCCTATAGTTGACTCGATCCAACCGAGTAACTATGAATACTCAATCTAATTGAGTTTGTATTCACCCATGCGTTGATAGACGGGACCAAGATTGTCCCTCCGTACCCTACCAAGATAATATGTATTGCTCTGCTTTGGCAGATTCAACAATACATGTGATCGAGGTAGTGATAGGTATCACGACACGGTTAGGCATTAGAGTTGAGTTGATTGAGATCTAATCTAATCGAAAAGGGATGCATCTTGTGCACGACTTAGATCTAATCTAATCGCAAGGGTGCATCATGTGCACGACTTAGATCTAATCTAATCGTAAGGCACTAATTAATTAACTACTTATTAAATATGCATCACATACACAAGCAATTAATTAATCTATTTGTGATTTAGTCATGGCCCTACTACGATCTTCTCAAGCCAATGAGAAGATCGATTGGTCAACCTAGTGTCAACAGCTTCTTCAAGCTCCTCCCTTTGACCAGCTTGTGTTGCTCGTGCCCGCCTCGGAACTCCGTCTCGTGTGGACCCTCCACCGCTCCAATTTGTACATTACAATTTGAAACTCGAGTTACATTCGAGTCTAAATCTAATTTACAACAAGAAAATAAGAGAAGGCACGACGCGCAGGTCGCGAATATAATACAACACTCGCAAACACATAACGGCACGCAGGCCGTATTATGAATTACAACACAACCAATCATATTGGGCTTTGGGCCATGACTATCACAAATTAATATATAATTCAAAATTATATATTTTTCATAATTTTCTATAATTTTTAAAATAATTTTTACAATTTTTATGAATAAAATTTCTCGGCGGTCTCGTTTAGCGGTTTCGGGCGCAATCGCGGAACGGATCCCCTTGCGGGGCCCAGGGGCAGCGCCCCTACCCGCGATCTAACCATCGCGAGGGTTCCATTGCGATCCAACAGCGCCTAAACCCGCTGTCCCAAAAAGATTTGGGTCGAGACATTGCCGTTTCGGAAAAATCTTCCCGGGGGGTTCGTTTTTAGCGATTTCGGGTGCAATTGCGAAGCAAATTCCCTTGCGGGGTTAGGGGCTATGCCCCTACCCACGATCTAACCATCGTGAGTTGCTCCTTTGCGATCTAATGGCACCCGACCCCGCTGTCCCAAATGGATTTGGGGCAAAACGGAGCCGTTTAAAAGAAAACTTTCCGGTAGCCGAAGCCTACAAGTGCCGAGACACTTGTGCTTCGCTTCTACGGAAAAATTACTCATAAAAACTCTAAAAACTCAATTTTTACAGAAAATTACAGAAGGTTTATTTTTCATAAAAATACAAACGAACTCGTGCAAGTCTTTGCACATGGCCATGATACCACTGTTAGGTTCGTCAGGCCGCGAAAACCGCTTTTTCGCGTCGCGGAAACCCCGAGTCACCCAAAGCCGTAGATCCGTGCAAAGATTCGTAAACAAAAACTTTTCGAAAAACCTTTTCTTGTACTAGTTTGTAAAACCTTTAGATCTACACTAGATAAGGGTTATACCTTCGAAGCGTGCCTTTCGCTTATCCCGCTCGTCCAAGGAGTTGCCGGATCTCTATACCGTCAAGCGCCGGTCCTCTAGAAGTATCCACACGGACACGTAGGTGGAGAAAACCTCACACAAAGGTGTGCTAGCACCTTGGTGAGATTCGGCCAAGCAAGGAGGAGAGGGAGAAGGAGAGCTTGAGAGGAAGAAGGAAGAAGATGCACCACACTTGAATGAATTGAATGAAAAACAAAAACAATTCAAAAGTGGCCGGCCACTTCTCATCAAGAATAACTCCCCATTAAATGCAATTAATGTGAAGTTAATAAGAAAATGGCTTTGTAACTTCCATGAGGTGGCACACCATGATGATGTGGAACATCATCATTGGTCCACCTAATGTCAACTCACCAATGAGGTGGCAAAAGGTCAAGTCAAAATTGACCTTTGGTCTTCCTTCTCTAGTCAAGTCAAACTTGACTCAATCTCTACCATGGTTGATCTAATCCAACCATTTGATTCGAGCCAACTTAATATAATGAATCTAATTCATTAAATTAAATTGATTTAATAAGTCATAATCTAAATTAGACTCATTAAATACATGACTCAACTTGAGTCGAACTCAAGTTAGCCCAATTAGGATTACTCTTAATCCAATTTGATTCATCAAATGAATCTAATCCTCTTGGTTCATCATATGAACCTAATCTCCATCTAATTGTCCTAAGTGTGTAACCCTATAGGTTCTTGTAACGTTGGCAATGCCCTAAACCCATTTAGGAGCATAAGTAATGAGCGGTATCTAGCAACACATCATTACTACCCAAGTTACAAGAATGTCGAGATCCGACATCACCTTGTGACTACTAATTGTGACTCCTCACAAAATAATGACAAGTGTCCTTCTATCCTAGACATCTAGATTGATCAATATGAGGCATAAACCGTGTCATCCTCTAATCAATCTAAATCTTGAACTCCAAGTAGACTCACTCGATCAAATGAGCTCAACATCGAATGTTGACTCATTTGGGCATGGCCATGCGCTTAGTGGTCTCACTCTATCAAGAATAGCGATGTCGCTCCCGTCATATGGGAGGGATAGATCCCATCTACATCACTCACATCCCTCTGCATAATTCGTTACATACCCAGTAATCGCCTTTATAATCCACCCAGTTACGGGTGACGTTTGACGAAACTAAAGTACATAACTCCTTATGTAGGGATCCATGGTGACTTAAGGTCTAAGGACTAATAGTCATACTAATAGCCACATGAGAAAGTATATGACACTCATATAACGATCCATGATACTTGTTGGTGCAACCTTAGGTCATGGTTGACCTGGTTGACCTGACTCGAGTTGACCTGACTCGAGTTGTATTTTGATGTTTGACTTAGGAAGATTGTCGGTGCAACCTTAGGTCAAGGTTGACCTAGTTGAGTTGCATGTTGATGTTTGACACTCGTGGAAGAGTTGTATTCTTGATATGGGACAAGAATAGATGTTTGGGAGATTATTGGGGCAACCGTAGGTCAAGGTTGACCTGGTTGACCTAATTCAGGAAAAAGTCCAAGTACGGAGACTTGGCACGAGGAAAAGTCCAAGCAGGAGCTTGGCACGCGGAAAGTCCAAGTATGGAGGCTTGGCACGGGGAAAGTCCAAACAGGGAGTTTGGCACGGGGAAAAGTCCTGGTGAGTGAAGCCAGGCAGTCGGAAAATCCTGGTGAGTGAATCCAGGTGAAAATCCTAGTGAGTGAAGCTAGGTGAAAGTCCTGGTGAGTGAAGCCGGGCCTGGTGAGTGAAGCGGTGAAAATCCTAGTGAGTGAAGCTAGGTGAATGGGAAAGTCCTAACTGGATGTTAGGCGGTTGGAAAGTCCCGTGAGTGAAGCCAAAGGGGAAAGTCCTAACTGGGATGTTAGGCGGTTGGAAAGTCCCGTGAGTGAAGCCAGGAGAAAGTCCTAACGGGATGTTAGGCGGTGTGAAATCCTGGGGCAGGTGAAAGTCCGGTGAGTGAAGCCGGAGGGAAAATCAGATGGATCGGGATGATCGGACATCCGGTGTTGAGGAAAGTCCAAGTAGGTCAAAGGATTGACCGGACACTTGGGAATTCAGGCAGTCAAGGAGTGACGGATGCTAGAATGAAGTACCAACAGGTCGAGGTTGACGAATGTTGGTTTGGAAGGCTTGAGACTTGGTTTGGGCAAAATCCAAGTCTCTGGATCGGCGATCTGGTGACCGATCAGTAACCGATCAGTGTGCTACTGATCGGTATCTGATCGGTCTGTGGACCGATCAGGAGCTTCCCTGATCGGTCGTGGTGACCGATCAGGAGACGATGTCGCGGAAGGAAGAGCGAGTTGGGATCGGTCTGTGGACCGATCCAGCTGTGGCCTGATCGGTCCACAGACCGATCAGAGTACGCACAGAATGTCTCTGTGCACTGACTGATCGGTCCGCAGACCGATCAAGGTTCTAGCCGTTGCAACGCAACGGCTAGTTTCTTCGCTGTTTCTTCTTCTCAGGTATAAAGGAGACGAGGGCATCTTCTGTGTAGAATCTCCTTTCTCTTCTCTTCTGCTACTGAGCTGCTGGTGTGCTCTTGAGCTTTGCTGAGCTCTCATCGCTGCTGAAGCTCTGCGTGAGTTTCCTGCTGGTGTTCTAGCTGCTGGATCTGAGAAGCTGCTGCTTCATCAAGGTTCCAGTCGACAACAAGAGGCAAGCAAGTGTTTTACAATTTCTGTTGTTCTTGTTTGTTGTCTCTATTGTTGTACTCCTTTCTTGCTGTTGCAAGAAGTTTCTGTGGCGAGGTTTCTCCACCCAAAAGGAGTGTTTTTATTAGCCGATTTTCCGGGGACTCATCCACCGACGGATTGATTGGGTTCGTCCACCTTACGGACACGCCGAGGAGTAGGTGCATCATCTCCGAACCTCGTTACATCCTTGCGTTGAGGTTTGATTTCTTCTCCTGTTTTCTTTCTGCATTTAGTTTCCGCTGCGCTAACCCTAGTTTGTAGAAAGAAACGCGAGCAATTGGGGTCGGCTATTCACACCCCCCCTCTCTAGCCGTACGAAGAGATCCTAACAAGTGGTATCAGAGCGAGGTCGCTCTTCGCCGGATTAACACCCGAGGGAGCACAAGCTAGAGATGGATCAACTCGGAGAGGACATCACAATTCCACCCTTCTACGATCGCGACGACTTCGCGTTTTGGAAGGTAAGAATGAAATATTTTCTTATGACTAATCTTGAGAATTGGAGGTGTGTGCAAGTAGGTTTCACTCCTCCGGAGGATGAAGAAGGAAAACCTCTCAAGAAGAAGAGGTGGACGAAGGAGCAAATCCACCAATCAACCATCAACGATGAGGTAACGAAAATCATTGAATTTTCTTTACCTAATGATGTTTTGTGTAGGATAGGTGGATATAACGATGCCGAGGAGTTGTGGAATAATTTGGCAAAGCTCCATGAGGAGAACTCCACTTCAAGTCATGAAGAGGAGTCAAGTGAGCCAAGGAGCTCAATTCATGGAGGAATGGATTTAGAAGTTGAGGGCTACTCAACATCTAAAGAAGAAGAGGAGAAGAGTTCTTCTTCAAGTTCGGAACAAGAAGAAGAAGCGTCTACCTCCGGAAGGGATGAAGAAGAGAGCTCTCATCCACCCTCAAACCTAGGTAACTCAAGCATTTCAATTTCAAATAAATTGCATATATTATGCTTTGAGTGTAGGGAATTTGGACATTACAAGAGTAAGTGTCCAAAGAGGGTTAGGAAGACTCCACCGGCGCCAAAGATCAAGGAAGTCGGAGTCCCGATACGCAAGGGCAAGGAGCACGTGGTGTGCTTCCAATGCAAGCGAAGGGGACACTATAGGAGTCAATGTCCGAGGGGGAGGCAATCTCACAAGGACAAGAGATCGAGCACATGTATAGGGGGAGCTAGGGCAAACCCTAAGGTAATCTCTAAGGCACATTCTTGCAATTCTAGTAGGATGCATGCTAGTAGCCTTATTGCTATTGTCAAGAATGATAAGCATGATAACATTAGAAATCGATACACATGCTTAGGTGCTAAACATGTTAGCCTAGATAAGGACAATTCTAGAAATGTTAACCCTAGAATTAACTCATCTAAGGCTAAGGAGAATCTAGGTAGAAATCCCAAATCAACTAGACACATGCCTAGGAATACCTCAAAGAAAAATGATAAATTAAAGCTTGAGGTATTAGAGAAAGAAAATCAAGTCTTGAGGTCAAGACTTGACTCTCTAGAAAAGGCTCTTGAGGATTTGACTCTAGGGTCTAGGGGTCAAAAACCCAAGTCCAAGGACAAGAAAGGTTTGGGTCACAAACCTAAGTCCCAAGTGGTCAAGCCCACTTATCATAGTGTTCCATTCGATTATGGAACAAAATCTAGGGCTAGGAAGACCACCACCAAGGTCACAAGGGGAGTCACCCCTAGAGTTGATCTTGATGAGTCCCAAATGACCAAGGCTTTAAAGCCTAAGAGGGTCATTAGGAGGGTTGCTAGGGAAGTTATCCCTAGTGAATATTTAGTGAACCCAATGAGCTCTAATAGGTATTGGGTTCCTAGGAGCATCTTCTCTACCCCATAGATGGGTTAGAGAGTGTCAACTCCGATTAGAAGGGTAGTTAACCCAACTTTGAGGAAATTGACACTCAAGGAGCATTTTCAAGGTTTTGAGAACTTTTGAAAATGAAATGGAATTATCATTTACTCCTTTGAAGAGTTAAATGTGCCTAAAAAAATTGGAAATTTCATTTTTAATCTCAATTGGCACAATTTGGGAAAATCTAGAGAACTCTCGAGGAAAAATGAAACATGCCAAGTTTTGAGGATAAACTTGATCTTTAAGTGTGGCATGAATTAATCTAGAGTTCAAGAAGTGTCAAAATTAGGATTTTGGCATTTTAGGGCAATCAAGGGTTAAATTTTAGGTTAGCAAAGTGGTTAAGGATACTTAGATAGGTAATCTAGGTATATTTATTTATGCTAAATCTTGCCATGATTGTTTGCCCTCACATGTCATGACATCATGTTTAGTTTTATTATCATTTGAAATGTCATGATAATGCTTAGGCTAGTTTATATGTCATGCTCTATTTAAGTTTTCAAACTCTATGCCATGACATCATGACATTGGCACATGTTTTCATTTATGATACCATTTTATGCCATGTCATCATCTCTTGCATTAATAATCAATTGAATTGATTTAAGGATGAAAAACACATTTTGATATTGAGATCAAATTTGTGTTTAGAAAATGCATGAGACCTTAGTCTAAGATATCTAAACCCATATCTCACATCAAAATTGCCATGGATGTGTTTGATACACTTTAGATGTGTGTGAGATATTAGGATCATGAATTAGGATCAAGGTGCATAGTTCTTGTACCTAGATGAGCCTAATTCAAGAAATGGAGGATCATAGGGAAAGCTTGTGTACAAGTCATGTACATTTAGCCCTAAGATTATGGTCCTAAATTAAAAGGTTTAAAATCATTTTGAAATTGATTTGGAAAACCTTGATGAAGTCGTCTTAGTGATTGCATTCATCATTGAACATTGTGATACAAAGTTGAGTTAAACTTGAACTATTTCAAAGTCTCTTGAACTTTGTATCAAGATTGAAAAATGGAAGTTATTTTCATAGAAAACTATTTTTCCATGATAGTATATGTTATGAGGAATGTATCCTCAAAATTTCACAATTTTTCGAATTTTCTGGAATTTTCTAGGAGTTTCTGAATTTCGGGAAGGAAATTTCAGAAATCTGCCTATCAGAGTCTGGATCGGTCTGGGGACCGATCCAGGTAAGTCCTGATCGGTCTGTGGACCGATCCAGTGAAGCATGGATCGGTCTGCAGACCGATCCAGTAAGAACCAGAGAGCTTGGTGCGATCTGGTGAAGGCCTGATCGGTCTGGGGACCGATCCATGGGGTTTCTGATCGGTCTGGGGACCGATCAGAGCGTGCCAGTTTCTGATTTCAGCTGTTGGTCTGAAATTTCAGCTGGAAGTTGGGTTTTGTGGATTTCTAAAGGTTTGGAACTCACAAAGACATTGTTGGTGCAATGGTCAAGGGGGAGTTGACCTTTAGGGGGAGTTTTACCTAATTGTCAAGGGGGAGTTGACTTTTAGGGGGAGTTTTTACTCCTTAAGACTTTCGAGGATTAGTGATATGGGATTATCACTAAGTTGATTGTTGAGTTTAGTATCAAGGGGGAAATTAAGAGTTTCAATGAAAGGTATGGGACTTTCATTAGGAAGAAACTCTTGACCTTGATACCATCTTTTTTTTTTTTCTTTTTGATGTGTGTCAAAAAGGGGAGAGTGTTCATTGGAGAATTATTGGAAAACCCAAGTTAGGTTATCGGGTTAGCCTAAGCTAGGGGAAGAATGTCAAGGAATGTTCAAGGAAGAACATTGGAATTCTTTTTGATGTGTGTCAAAAAGGGGGAGAATTATTGGAGAACCCAAGTTAGGTTATCGGGTTAACCTAAGGGGAGAATGTCCAGAGAATGTTCAAGGAAAGAACATTGGACATTGGAAGATGATTGGAAAACCTAAGTTAGGTTATCGGGTTAACCTAACTTGATTATGGGTTTTGTCAAACATCAAAAAGGGGGAGATTGTTGGTGCAACCTTAGGTCAAGGTTGACCTGGTTGACCTGACTCGAGTTGACCTGACTCGAGTTGTATTTTGATGTTTGACTTAGGAAGATTGTCGGTGCAACCTTAGGTCAAGGTTGACCTAGTTGAGTTGCATGTTGATGTTTGACACTCGTGGAAGAGTTGTATTCTTGATATGGGACAAGAATAGATGTTTGGGAGATTATTGGGGCAACCGTAGGTCAAGGTTGACCTGGTTGACCTAATTCAGGAAAAAGTCCAAGTACGGAGACTTGGCACGAGGAAAAGTCCAAGCAGGAGCTTGGCACGCGGAAAGTCCAAGTATGGAGGCTTGGCACGGGGAAAGTCCAAACAGGGAGTTTGGCACGGGGAAAAGTCCTGGTGAGTGAAGCCAGGCAGTCGGGAAATCCTGGTGAGTGAATCCAGGTGAAAATCCTAGTGAGTGAAGCTAGGTGAAGGTGAAAGTCCTGGTGAGTGAAGCCAGGCATTCGGGAAAATCCTGGTGAGTGAAGCCAGGTGAAAATCCTAGTGAGTGAAGCTAGGTGAATGGGAAAGTCCTAACTGGGATGTTAGGCAGTGTGGAAAGTCCTGGTGAGTGAAGCCAGGCAGTGGGAAAGTCCTAACTGGGATGTTAGGCAGTTGGAAAGTCCTGGTGAGTGAAGCCAGGCAGTGAGAAAGTCCTAACTGGGATGTTAGGCAGTGTGGAAATCCTGGTGAGTGAAGCCAGGTGAAAGTCCGGGTGAGTGAAGCCAGGCAAGGGAAAATCCAGATGGATCAGGGATGATCGGACATCTGGTGTTGAGGAAAGTCCAAGTAGGTCAAAGGGATTGACCGGACACTTGGCGGGGAATTCTAGCAGGTCAAGGGAGTGACCAGATGCTAGGAATGAAGTACCAACAGGTCGAGGTTGACCGAATGTTGGTTTGGAAGGCTTGAGACTTGGTTTGGGCAAAAATCAAGTCACTAGTTATCTGATCGGTCTGGTGACCGATCAGTAACCGATCAGTGTGCTACTGATCGGTATCTGATCGGTCTGTGGACCGATCAGGAGCTTCCCTGATCGGTCGTGGTGACCGATCAGGAGACGATGTCGCGGAAGGAAGAGCGAGTTGGGATCGGTCTGTGGACCGATCCAGCTGTGGCCTGATCGGTCCACAGACCGATCAGAGTACGCACAGAATGTCTCTGTGCACTGACTGATCGGTCTGGGGACCGATCAGCGCAGGGCCTGATCGGTCCGCAGACCGATCAGGGTTCTAGCCGTTGCAACGCAACGGCTAGTTTCTTCGCTGTTTCTTCTTCGCAGGTATAAAGGAGACGAGGGCATCTTCTGTGTAGAATCTCCTTTCTCTTCTCTTCTGCTACTGAGCTGCTGGTGTGCTCTTGAGCTTTGCTGAGCTCTCATCGCTGCTGAAGCTCTGCGTGAGTTTCCTGCTGGTGTTCTAGCTGCTAGATCTGAGAAGCTGCTGCTTCATCAAGGTTCCAGTCGACAACAAGAGGCAAGCAAGTGTTTTACAATTTCTGTTGTTCTTGTTTGTTGTCTCTATTGTTGTACTCCTTTCTTGCTGTTGCAAGAAGTTTCTGTGGTGAGGTTTCTCCACCCAGAAGGAGTGTTTTTATTAGCCGGTTTTCCGGGGACTCATCCACCGACGGATTGATTGGGTTCGTCCACCTTACGGACACGCCGAGGAGTAGGAGCATCATCTCCGAACCTCGTTACATCCTTGCGTTGAGGTTTGATTTCTTCTCCTGTTTTCTTTCTGCATTTAGTTTCCGCTGCGCTAACCCTAGTTTGTAGAAAGAAACGCGAGCAATTGGGGTCGGCTATTCACACCCCCCCTCTCTAGCCGTACGAAGAGATCCTAACAAGATACTTTCTCATGGCGGGTCATTCAGTATACATTCTCTAATGCATACCCATGTGTCAGCTTGATATCTCTATATCCATGACTTGTGAGATCAAGTCATCGAGCTGACCTACATGCTAGTCTTATTGTATTAACATTGTCCCTGAATGCTAATACTCGACTAGGAATGATTTAGAGTAGTGTTTCCTATATCATCTCACTATCGATTCAACTAATCGATTGATATAGGTATGAACCTTCTACTCAAGGACGCTATTATACTTAGTTTATTTGGCACTAATATAAATAAGTATAATAACCAAACAAATACCTTTATTAATATACAAGAATATGATATACATGAGTCCATACAATCATCAAATGATTAGCTCTAGGGCTCTAACTAACATTTCTTCCTTTCTTTGTTGAGATGCCATTCTCGGATTTAAGCATGAGCAGTAGTTGAATTTGTTTTACTTTCATAGCTTGAACTTCACAGTATGCTTAGTTTTGCTTTCACAGCATGTTTAAGTGGTTTTATTCCTTGCAGCATAGCCTAAGGAGCATGGTTGTGCTATGAAACCTTAGAAATTGTAGGTAGATGGAATGGTAAAGTGCCCCATTTGATCTGTTTAGGGGTTTATGAGAATGTTAGTACTATTATGTTGATTCGTTCCTTTAGTACAGATTAAAAATGTTAGTTGTAAGTGTTAGCAATATCATTCAGTTGCCTTAGGGTGCTTTGGTAATACGACATGCTTTAAAATTAGAAATGCATGTTATATTTACTTATGTGATGTATGATTAGTAAGATTAGATTTGCTTCTTTTGCTCTTATCACAGCATGTTTAGATGGTTCAAATCAGTTCTCTTTTGCTCTATTTTGTAGCATGATTTGTAAGATCAGATTTGCTTCTTTTGCTTTATTTATAGCATGTTTAGGAAGTTTAAAGTAGCATTCAGTTGTCTATTTCACAGCATGTTTAGGAAATCTAAATAAGCTCTCTTTTGGTTTATTTTACAGCATGTTTAGTAAGTCCAAGTTAGCTTTCTTTTGCTCTATTTTACAGCATGTTTAGAAAGTCCCAGTTAGCTTTCTTTTGCTCTATTTTACAGCATGTTTAGAAAGTTCAAAGTTGCATTCTTTTGCCCTATTTTTATAGCATGATTAGTAAGCTTAAAGTAGTTCTCTTTTGCTCCATTTTGTAGCATGATTAGCAAGATCAAATTAGTTTTCTTTTGCCCTATTTTATAGCATGATTAGTAAGATTAGATTAGCTTTCTTTGCTCTTATCACAACATGTTTTAAAAGTTCAAATTAGCTCTTTTTTGCTCTATTCTATAGTATGATTAGTAAGTTCAGATGTGCTTTCTTTTCCTTTATTTTACAGCATGTTTAGAAAGTTCAGATTTGCTTTTCTGTTGCTTTGTTTTATAACATGCTTAGAGAGAGTTTAGATTTGTTTCCCTTGTATTGTTTCTTAATTGTAATCCTACACTTGTTAGGTATATCTAAAGGATTCCAATAAACTCTAATAAAGGATTATGAGAAAACTGAGTAAAAAGAAAAAGACCAAGGTCTAGTTAAAAAGAGATAACTAGTAAATTAAAGTAAGAGGCTAGTACCCGACTTTCGAGGTTGTCGTTAAACAAATCCAGGTGATCAATTCCGAGGTCTTGGCCCTGGTAAGACCGAGGTCTTTATCCTCATAGGGCTGGAGGCTCGCTACCCCAGTCACTATTAGAGAGCGCGCAAAACAAAGATGGTACTAAGCCTGGGCCCAAAGAAAAGAAAAGAAAAGTTAAGAAAAGAAGAAAGAAAAGAAGAACAAGAAGAAGAAAGTGAAAGAGAAATTAAAAGATTAATTTCTAGTATAAGGATATAAGAAAATGTAACAAGTTTATGCTTAGAATCAATAAAAGTTTAGTTCTTTAATTCTAAGCCTACAGTAGTAGTTTCATTACTTTCCTGTCAGTTAGTGAGCATGTTTAGTATTCAGTTTTATTTCTGTATACCATGAGTACATGCAGCTTTGCTTTAGCATTTCAGTTTCAGTATTATTGCATTACTTTTATGCACTTCGAGTTTTGTGAGATAGATTAGTACTTACTAAGCGTTTTCGCTTATAGATCTTTTTTCTTTCCTCCTACTGCAGATAAAGGAAAAGCTAAGATATGAAAGGGAGGCGACAGGATGGTGGTGGTGATGAAGGTGTGTGATGTCTGGACTATGGAGAGATCCAGAGGGTGCTACCAAACCTGCAGGACCTATTTGATTAGAGTTTATGCTTTAGTTCTTTTCTTTAACACCATTATAAAGTTTGTGAGATTGTAGTTGAGTTTATTTCCGCATATGCATTTAGTCACTTTAATTATTTGTGGAGTGATATAGTTGGTTGTTTTACTGGAGTAGTCCTTTCTTTTACTGTTGTTTTCATAACTGCGTGGTTGTGAAAAATGTGTTCCAGCCGCCTGTGGCTGCGTATATATCTTATGTACTATGGATTTGGTCACCGGTACAGGGGAGATTCTGTCAAAATTTTTCGGTAGGGATTCCTCTAGGGCCGTGATAAATCTAACTGATTCTAATAATAGTGTCAGTGACACTAGTAAGTTGAGTAATAGTTAGGTAACGGTCGCCCTTAGAGAGTAGTAGTAAGAAGGGTGGTCGTTACAGTTGGTATCAGAGCAGTGTTCCATTCTCCAGCATCACACACACATCAGCATCATCCTCGCCATCTCCAAGTAAGAAAGTATTTAAATCCTTTCTTTATTCTACTTTTCTTATTATTAACTGCAGTATAGAGTACTTATTTTTGTTAAGTGCTTAAGTAAGATAGAAGATTTTATTTCTCTTTTCTTTATTCATATATATATATATATGATTAGAAGGGTTAGAGAAGCTATTTAGTCTTTTTCCTCTGCATAATTAGATGTTAAGAAAAAGGACGTCCTCGTACCGTTCGTACTGAGAACCAAGATCAGGAGAACGAAGAGCTTAGATCGACTGAGCCCAATCTCTCTGAAGTTGTTGCCTAGCTCCAGAGACAAGTAGCAGAGTAGCAGCAAGTGATTGCCAATCTGATGGCAAACCAGCAAGCAGTTCCCCCTCCTCCTCCAGCTGTCACTGTAGAGAATCCAGTGGTAACTGAGACTCCACCAGCTGCCCTGGGAGCCGTCACAGCGCCTCAGAGACCAGAAGCTTACCTTATACAGTGGCTAAAGCTGAAACCAGAGAGCTTCTCAGGCACGACTGAGCCCTGGGATGCCCAGGCTTGGTTTAAAACACTAGAGAGCACTATGGAGCTTCTTGACTGGTTAGAAGTCAAGAAGGTCAAGTGCGCCTCTTTCTACCGGTCTGGAGATGCTCGTGTGTGGTGGGAGAGGATAAAGACCAAGAGAGCAGCCGATCAGATGAGCTGGGCAGATTTTCAGTTAGAGTTCTATGAAGAGTTCTATCACCAACAAGCACTATGAGGAGTTTATAGAGTTCAAGCCAGCCAAGATAGAAGACAAGACAGTAGGGAGCCCGGAGCCCCAGTCAAGTAAGTGCAGAAGAATAGAAAGAAGGTAAGAAAGAGGGGGTTCGGGTGGTCTGTGAATATCCTGAGGTATTCCCAGCAAATCTACCTGGACTACCTCCCAACAGAGAGGTGGAATTTGAGATTGAATTGGTTCCTAGAACCGGTCCAATTTCAAAAGCTCCGTATCGCATGTCTCCAGCAGAGCTGAAGGAGTTATAAGAACAATTACAGGAGTTACTTGACAAAGACTTCATTCACCCTAGTCATTCACCTCGGGGAGCTCCAGAGTTGTTCGTTAAGAAGAAAGACAGATCCGCGCTAATGTGCATAGATTTCAGAACGCTGAGCAAAGTAGCAATTAAGGACAAGTACCCCCTTCCCAGGATCGATGACTTATTTGATCAGTAAAGAGGAGCAACAATGTTCTCAAAGATAGACCTACGCTCTGGGTACCATCAGCTGAAGG
The DNA here is from genome assembly GCF_018446385.1 of Zingiber officinale. Lineage (NCBI taxonomy): Eukaryota > Viridiplantae > Streptophyta > Magnoliopsida > Zingiberales > Zingiberaceae > Zingiber > Zingiber officinale. The sequence continues at coordinate 62,501,039 of NC_055996.1, forward strand.
TGAAAGAAAGAGATATACCCAGAACGGCGTTCAGGACCAGATATGGACACTACGAGTTTGTAGTTATGCCGTTTGGAGTGACCAATGCACCCGTGGTCTTCATGGACTTAATGAACAGAGTGTTCAGAGAATATCTTGACAAATTTGTCATTGTATTCATTGACGACATTCTGGTCTATTCAAGGACCCCAGAGGAGCATGACACGCACTTGAGGATAGTACTGCAGACTCTTCAGCAGATGCAGCTTTATGCTAAATTCTCCAAGTACGAGTTTTGGCTAAATCAGGTGTCATTTTTAGGTCACATTATTTCTAAAGAAGGCATTCAAGTGGATCCAGCCAAAGTGGAAGCGGTCAACAACTGGAGTAGACCCAAGAACGTCAGAGAGATCAGAAGCTTTCTTGGTTTAGCTGGGTACTACAGGAGGTTCGTGGAGGACTTTTCCAGGATAGCCTCTCCACTAACAGCCCTCGCCAGAAAGAACAAGAGATTCGAATGGTCAGATAAATGTGAGCAGAGTTTCCAAGAGCTAAAGAAGAGATTGATCAGTGCTCCCATTTTGACTGTTCTACAAAGAGACAAGAGTTTTGACATCTACAGTGATGCTTCCAAGATGGGCTTAGGAGCTGTACTCATGCAAGAAGGAAAAGTCATAGCCTATGCTTCCAGACAACTCAAAGACTATGAGAAGAACTATCCCACACACGATCTTGAGCTGGCAGCTGTGGTTTTTGCACTGAAACTCTGGCGACATTATTTGTATGGAGTTCAGTGTAGAATCTTCACAGATCATCAGAGTCTTAAGTACTTCTTCACTCAGAAGGACTTAAACATGAGACAGCGCAGGTGGCTGGAGTTAGTCAAAGATTACGACTGTGAAATCCTCTACCACCCAGGCAAAGCTAACAAAGTGACAGATGCACTCAGCAGAAAACCAGTGCATCCCTGACGTCTTTGTCATCATTAGCCCTGCCACTGCAGAAGGAGTTGTCGGATTTTGGGCTTGAAATTATTGAAGGACAACTCTCTGCATTGACCTTAGAGTCTACATTGCTTGAGGAGATACAGAGAAAGAAAAGTGAAGATCCGGATATCCAGAAGATCAAGTTGGGGATACAGAAAGAAGACAAAGCAGAGTTTCGAGTAACAGACAGCGGGATTCTTTATTAGGGGAGTCGCATTTGCGTGCCCCATGATGAAGAACTGAGGAAGAAGATCTTAGAAGAAGCTCACAGCACACCATACTCCATGCATCCTGGTTCTTCCAAGATGTACCAAGATGTGAAACAGAGGTTTTGGTGGTCAGGACTCAAAAGAGACGTTGCTAAATATGTCAGTACCTGCTTGACATGCCAGAGAGTCAAAGCAGAGCACCAGAGACCAGGAGGAGTTCTTCAGCCTCTTCCAATACCAGAATGGAAATGGTAAGATATATCCATGGACTTCATAACAGGTCTTCCAAGAACCACCAATGGATATGACGCAATATGGGTAATAGTAGACCGATTGACCAAGTCTGCTCACTTCCTAGCCATCAAGGTGTCCCACTCTATAGAGCAGTTGACCCAGCTATATGTTAAAGAGGTAGTCAGACTTCATGGAGTTCCTAAATCTATCATTTCTGATAGAGATGAGCGCTTCACTTCACACTTTTGGGAGTGCGTTCAGAATGCACTAAGCACCTAACTCAAGTTCAGCACAGCTTTCCATCCACAGACTGATGGACAGACAGAGCGAGTGAATCAGATTTTAGAAGATATGCTCAGAGCTTGTGCGCTAGATTTCAAAGGAAGTTGGTGCAAGTATTTGTGCTTAGCTGAATTCGCTTACAACAATAGCTATCAGGCCACCATCAAGATGACACCTTATGAGGCACTATATGGCAGGAAATGCAGATCACCCATATGCTGGCAAGAAGCAGGAGAGAGAAAAGAGATGGAAGTGGAGCTGGGCATTCAGACGGAGCTGATAGACGAGACCACTCAGGTGGTCCAAAAAAATCAGACAGAGAATTGAGACTGCCCAGAGCAGACAGAAGAGTTATGCTGACACACGCCGTAGGCCATTGGAATTCCAAGTAGGAGATTCAGTTTTCCTCAAGGTCGCTCCTATGAAGGGAGTGATGAGATTTGACAAGAAGGGCAAATTAAGTCCTCGCTATGTAGGACCTTACCTGATCATAGAGAGGATTAGGAAAGTAGCTTACAAGTTGGACTTACCACAAGACATGTCAGCAATACACAATGTATTTCATGTCTCCATGCTAAAGAAGTGTCTCCATAACCCGAGCCAAGTGATTCAGCAGATCCAAGAGGATCTTAGTTATGAGAGCAGACCTACACAGATAGTGGACAGAGCAATCAAGAGATTGAGAAACAAAGAAGTACCACTAGTGAAGGTCGTCTAGCAGAACCAGAAGCACGAGGAAATCACTTGGGAGCGGGAGGACAGTATGAGACAGAAGTATCTAGAGCTATTCTAAGTTCGAGGACGAACTTTTTATAAGGTATGGGGGATTATAACGACCTAATTTCCCTGATTTCGAGTTCCAAATGTCCATAAAAATATTTGGAAATGCTTTTAAAATATTCTAGAGATTTTTAGAAATTTTTAAAGTATTTTTATGTAATTTTTGGAGGTCGTTTAGTATGGTTACAAAAAGAAAGAAGTTTTGACCAAAAATTTGTGGAAGGTGAGACTCGAACCCAAGACCTCCGGCCGAACCGGACTTAACCGAACACAGCCAACCAACTGGGCTATGCGTGTTTTGTTAATCAAGTATGAAGCGAGATGTATTTAAGTTATAGTAAGGATCAGAAATAAAACCTAGGTTATAAAGGGTTAATTTCTTTTACCCGAACCCTAACTCCTTCTCTCCTCCTCACGCCGCGCGATTCATCTCTGCTCGGGCGAAACGAAGTCGTATTAGGGCTTTGTCTCCGGCGCCGGCGAAAGGCCCTTTTCGGCCGGTCTTCACCGTGCGTGATCACCTCGACGAGGGGAGCTCGGAAACGTGAAGAGGAGCCGAGATTTCAAGCTTCTCCCGAAGCCCTAGTTGCCTCCTTCCGGTTGTAAGTCCTAAAAGCAAGTGTAAGTACTACTCACCTGCGGTAGGAGTTGCTCCGAGCTTTCGGTTTTCGTTACCTTACTTCCGGATCTTGTTGTGCCGAGTAGAAGAATATAATATGCTAGGGTTTTCTTCCTTGCTTTGTTGAGATGCCATTCTCGGATTTAAGCATGAGCAGTAGTTGAATTTGTTTTACTTTCATAGCTTGAACTTCACAGTATGCTTAGTTTTGCTTTCACAGCATGTTTAAGTGGTTTTATTCCTTGCAGCATAGCCTTAGGAGCATGGTTGTGCTATGAAACCTTAGAAATTGTAGGTAGATGGAATGGTAAAGTGCTCCATTTGATCTGTTTAGGGGTTTATGAGAATGTTAGTACTATTATGTTGATTCGTTCCTTTAGTACAGATTAAAAATGTTAGTTGTAAGTGTTAGCAATATCATTCAGTTGCCTTAGGGTGCTTTGGTAATACGACATGCTTTAAAATTAGAAATGCATGTTATATTTACTTACGTGATGTATGATTAGTAAGATTAGATTTGCTTCTTTTGCTCTTATCACAACATGTTTAGATAGTTCAAATCAGTTCTCTTTTGCTCTATTTTGTAGCATGATTAGTAAGATCAGATTTGCTTCTTTTGCTTTATTTATAGCATGTTTAGGAAGTTTAAAGTAGCATTCAGTTGTCTATTTCACAGCATGTTTAGGAAATCTAAATAAGCTCTCTTTTGGTTTATTTTACAGCATGTTTAGTAAGTCCAAGTTAGCTTTCTTTTGCTCTATTTTACAGCATGTTTAGAAAGTCCCAGTTAGCTTTCTTTTGCTCTATTTTACAGCATGTTTAGAAAGTTCAAAGTTGCATTCTTTTGCCCTATTTTTATAGCATGATTAGTAAGCTTAAAGTAGTTCTCTTTTGCTCCATTTTGTAGCATGATTAGCAAGATCAAATTAGTTTTCTTTTGCCCTATTCTATAGCATGATTAGTAAGATTAGATTAGCTTTCTTTGCTCTTATCACAGCATGTTTTAAAAGTTCAAATTAGCTCTTTTTTGCTCTATTCTATAGTATGATTAGTAAGTTCAGATGTGCTTTCTTTTCCTTTATTTTACAGCATGTTTAGAAAGCTCAGATTTGCTTTTCTGTTGCTTTGTTTTATAACATGCTTAGAGAGAGTTTAGATTTGTTTCCCTTGTATTGTTTCTTAATTGTAATCCTACACTTGTTAGGTATATCTAAAGGATTCCAATAAACTCTAATAAAGGATTATGAGAAAACTGAGTAAAAAGAAAAAGACCAAGGTCTAGTTAAAAAGAGATAACTAGTAAATTAAAGTAAGAGGCTAGTACCCGACTTCCGAGATTGTCGTTAAAAAAATCCAGGTGATCAATTCCGAGGTCTTGGCCCTGGTAAGACCGAGGTCTTTATCCTCATAGGGCTGGAGGCTCGCTACCCCAGTCACTATTAGAGAGCGCGCAAAACAAAGATGGTACTAAGCCTGGGCCCAAAGAAAAGAAAAGAAAAGAAAAGTTAAGAAAAGAAGAAAGAAAAGAAGAACAAGAAGAAGAAAGTGAAAGAGAAATTAAAAGATTAATTTCTAGTATAAGGATATAAGAAAATGAAACAAGTTTATGCTTAGAATCAATAAAAGTTTAGTTCTTTAATTCTAAGCCTACAGTAGTAGTTTCATTACTTTCCTGTCAGTTAGTGAGCATGTTTAGTATTCAGTTTTATTTCTGTATACCATGAGTACATGCAGCTTTGCTTTAGCATTTCAGTTTCAGTATTATTGCATTACTTTTATGCACTTCGAGTTTTGTGAGATAGATTAGTACTTACTAAGCGTTTTCGCTTATAGATCTTTTTTTTCTTTCCTCCTACTGCAGATAAAGGAAAAGCTAAGATATGAAAGGGAGGCGACAGGATGGTGGTGGTGATGAAGGTGTGTGATGTCTGGACTATGGAGAGATCCAGAGGGTGCTACCAAACCTGCAGGACCTATTTGATTAGAGTTTATGCTTTAGTTCTTTTCTTTAACACCATTATGAAGTTTGTGAGATTGTAGTTGAGTTTATTTCCGCATATGCATTTAGTCACTTTAATTATTTGTGGAGTGATATAGTTGGTTGTTTTACTGGAGTAGTCCTTTCTTTTACTGTTGTTTTCATAACTGCGTGGTTGTGAAAAATGTGTTCCAGCCGCCTGTGGCTGCGTATATATCTTATGTACTATGGATTTGGTCACCGGTACAGGGGAGATTCTGTCGAAATTTTTCGGTAGGGATTCCTCTAGGGCCGTGATAAATCTAACTGATTCTAATAATAGCGTCAGTGACACTAGTAAGTAGAGTAGTAGTTAGGTAATGGTCGCCCTTAGAGAGTAGTAGTAAGAAGGGTGGTCGTTACATAAGAAGTTAATAACATATAATTAAAAACACTTACAACAACAGCTTGACGACTGTGACTCCTCGTCGTGCGACAGATCGAATCATGTAAGGGTTGGTGATGCCTCGTCGTGGGCCTCCAACATTTTCTTTCCGTTGAAAAGCAAATCATAATCAAGGAAGTTCTAGAAAAAGTGTGCAGTTTACCAAGTGTAATAAAGAAAGATGGAAGAAGAATAAGAAAAAATAAAAACTCATGTCTAGTCAGTCGGTTGACACCTCCTTCGACTAGACTTGGAGGGAAGGCTAGTAATATGAGTTAGGTCTAGTGGGTCCCCGGTAAAAAGGAGATAGTAGAGTTAAGATAAGACAATATTGGTTGGGATAATACCTTATGAAAGATAGGCCAATATTGGTCGAGATAATACCATTAAGAAAGATAGGCCAATATTGGTCGGGATAATACCTTAAGAAAGATAGGCCAATATTGGTCGAGATAATACCTTAAGAAAGATAGGCCAATATTGGTCGGGATAATACCTTAAGAAAGATAGGTCAATATTGGTCGAGATAATACCATTAAGACAGATAGGCCAATATTGGTCGGGATAATACATTAAGAAAGATAGGCCAATATTGGTCGAGATAATACCTTAAGAATGATAGGCCAATATTGGTCGGGATAATACCTTAAGAAAGATAGGTCAATATTGGTCGAGATAATACCTTAAGAAAGATAGGCTAATATTGGTCGAGATAATACCTTAAGAAAGATAGGCCAATATCGGTCGAGATATACATTAAAAAAGATAGGCCAATATTGGTCGGGATAATACATTAACAAAGATAGGCCAATATCGGTCAGGATAATACATTAAGAAAGATAGGTCAATATTGGTCGGGATAATACCTTAAGATAGATAAACCAGGATTGTTTGAGTTAAGCACATCTAGACATAGACTAGTATTAGTTGAGTGTATATGATCGCCCGGGTATGAAAAGATGTAGGATTTTACAGAATTTATAGTATATTACTGGGTGATTAGGATCTATATTGAACAATAGCAATAACCAACCCGGACATAACTTAGGTTCAATCCTGTTCAATACAAATCATAACATAATATCGGGTTGTCTGTAACATAATAAGAACAAAGTAGGCAAGTATGGGCGATAAATATATCTCTATATAGCTTATAAGATAGGGCGAGAACAAATATCTTAAGAATATTCATAAATAGCTTAATGAAGATATTTGTAGTATGTGATTGTATAACAGGTTTGCTAATTTGGCGGGAAGAATGTTTCTAGACTTTTCTACAGGCACTAGGCGACAAAGAAGGTACATTTGGGGTACAAAGAAGATTCCTTAAAAGCTATTTTGTACAAGTACGTGGCTTACGTCATCTCATAACAAACTCTAACAAACCGGGGTCCACTTCATGACTACGGAGGTTATATGAAGTGGTATAAAAATGGGAATCCTCTCCGTTGGCAGGTAAGTTCACATCACTGCGCACACTCATAACCCTAATTTCCAACTACTGTTCGTTTTCTTCTTCTTCTTCCTTCTTCCACACCGAGAGAGATCACTGACTTGAGCGTCGGAGGGCTTAGCCAGGGATTCCCACCCCGGTCTTAGGTCACTGACGATAGTGTTGGTCGGTCTCTTGTGCGCAGGAAGCCTTGGAAGCTCCGGATCTCGGTTTTCTTTAGTCAGATTTCTCTCTCGTCATTGGATCTTCGCACAAGGAGGGCATTCTGTGACTCTATTCTTCCCGATCCGCTTTGGGTTTCTCAGATCGGTGTTCTATATGTATTATTATTCACTAGCAGTAGGTTTTTCTCCCAACTTTCCGTTTTGTCAAGCTTCTCAGACAGGATCAATATGTGTAAACCAAATATAGATTGTCTACTTATATATGATTTAAACCATGCACAGAATATAAGTTTTGGAAAATCCTATTAAAAAAACATATTATAACACAAACAATTTACAATATTATAAAAAAATAAAAAAAAGAAGATATACTAACTCGTAATATGATGATACTTCTAGACAATTCAGTAAAATATAGGTCTAAACTACTTGACATTCTTTACCAGTTAAGTATCTTTGCTTACATGGTCCACTTAGTAGACTAAGGTAGTTAAAAATTGAAAATGAGTTCACATTTGGATCAATAGGTCATTTCTTCCCACTCTTCGCCTTTTGCTATGAACATGAGGTTTAAAATAATATGATACAAAAGTTGTTACTTCCTCCACAATATATGAATTAACAATAGAGGCTTCAACTTATGCTTTATTTTTTACTTTTTTCTTTAAATCTTATAAGAATCTATTTGTAACAAAACAAATTATATTAAATATTATTATATTAAAATAGTCATTTTTTATGCATTCATATTGCTAAAGTATAGAAAATAAAAATTTTAACTTTCAAATGGATATATCCATCGAAAATGGACAGATCCTCCAACTTTATCCTCTTATGGCAAGTGAAGCAAAAGATGTTCCATAGAATAAAAAAAAAAGAGGGTGGAAATATCCTTTCCAAATTACACAAAATGATTGGAATGCCCCTCTCTAACTTCTCTATGTGTAAATGTCTTAAAACTGCTGAGTAAATATCATGTAGAAAAATACTTAACTCTATAATCACACCCCATACAAAATATGATAGAGTTCCTTAAAAGCAATAGAATGAGTATTTGCATTATTATATGACAATCATGACTTTTAAAACTAAGCAATTTGCATTCTTTTATATCATCACATCTTCCAAGATTAGAGACATACCCATCTAGAAATTTCAAAGATTTCAGCTATTCATAAAGAACATGTCTCTAATCCTTATTTAATGTATAAATTGTCTTTGGCTTTGGTCCCCTACTATTTTCATCGACATCAAAAGTGGTCCTTTTACAAATGAGTTGCATTTCTTTTCTTGTATTCAGATTATCTTTGGTTTTTTCGTTGATATCCATCACTATATTTATTATATTATCAAAAATATTCTTCTCAATATCCATTATATCAATATTATAATGTATCAAATAACTAAACTAATATGACAAATTCCAAAATATACTCTGTTTAGTTTATTTATATGTACTTCCATTTTCATATTTGTACAATGTGACATTTCAACAACAGATGGAAAGTGAAGCACTCTGTATGAAATATCTAGAGGCCTATCAATCTCAATGGCAGAGGTGTTCTTTCAATTCTATTCTTAGTGAATTCATCTTTATTCTTTCTGAAATTATGATTTGGTGGTAAAAATTATCTATGACAATCAAAATAACTCAGCTTTTTCCTGTGTTTCAATCTGATTAACTTTGATCTCTCCATACATATTGGGTATCCAAAGATCCCAACGGTGCTCCAACCCAATAGTATTCGATAAGTTGGAAAATCATTTATGGTCTAAAGAAGAGCAACCTTCATTACAAATATTTGATTAGTATGAACATCGTATGTAGGAAAATCTTCATCCCATAGTTGTTTTAGTTCTGCAATCAAGGGTTATATATAAATATTTATTAATTGTTGGTACAATATTTCCTGAGTCAAGGTTAACTAATTTGACTAAGCTTGAGTTGACTCAAGTTTGAGTCTTGATACTAGGTTTTAATATTTGACAATGTATGAAGATTGTAAGTGCAATTATCTGATTGGGGAGATTGTTGGTGTAATTCTCCTCTGGTCAAGGTTTGACTAGGTTGATGTGATGAAGAGTCAAATGGGTTAAGGTTAACTAGATATTTGATTGAAAAGTCCTAACTGGAGGTTAGGCAAGGGAAAGTCTAATGGGAAGGTTGACAGAAGATGAAAATCTAAGTGGATCAGTGTTGACCTAACACTTGGTGTGAAAGCCCTGATGAGTAAAGATGGGTAGTTGGGAAAAGCCCAAGTGAGTGAAACCAGGCAGATTAAAAGTCCAGTGAGTGAAATCGAGCAGTGGAAAACTCCTAATGAGTAAAACTAGGTGATGGGAAAAATCCTGGTGAGTGAAGCCAGGTGAAAAGTCCTAGTAAGTGAAGCTAGCTAGTTGGAAAGCCCTGGTGAGTGAAGCTAAGCAAATGAAAAAATCCTGGTGAGTGAAGTCAGATGAAAAGTCCTAGTGAGTGAAGCTAGGCAGTTGAAAAACCCTAGTGAGTGAAGCCATACAGATGGAAAATCCTTGTGAGGGAAGCTAGGTGAGTGAAGTCAGACATGTGAAAATCTATGTGGGTCAAGGCTGACCAGACACCTAGTGTTTAGAAGTCCAAGTGGGTCATGGAGGACTGAACACTTGGCACGATATGATAAGTCTAAATGGGTCAAGATTGACCGGACACTTGACACGGGGAGATAGGTCCAAGTGGGTCAAAGGATTGATCAGACACTTGGGGAATTAAGTCTCATTAGGTCAAGCTTGACTAGATACTAGGCATGAGGGAGTCCCTGTTGGATCGAAAGCGTTAGAGGGGGGGAGTGAATAGCGCTCATGACTTTCACTTATGTTTCGGAAATAATTTATGAGTAAAATGCAGCGGAACTAAAAATAAAAATGTGGAAGCAATTCTAACATTGTTTCTTTTACTTGGTTCAGAGCCTATGTCGACTCCTACTCCAAGACCTACGATCGTCGATCACTTTCGATGGGCAATCACTATAAGCTCGAGAAATATTACAAAAAGAGTACAGTAATTTAAGTGCTATAAAAATTATACCGACAGTAAATAAATCTGAAATCTAAGGCTTCTGGTCGTCGAAGTAGAGTTAGGACTTCGCCGGATCGTTCTTTGAGCAGCACACGGAAGAAAGGATGTGAGTTCTTGTTGTGTCTTTGCTTCTGCTCGAGACTTGCTTATAAATCTCATGGAGAGCACCTCCAACACCATTGAGGGCACCCTCATCCCCGTCGAAATCGCAGCATGGATGAGCTCTGAACAGGTCGCTGCTTATCTGCCTGAGGGCGCCTCCAACCGCATAGAGGGCACCCTCTACAACATCCAGGGCACCTCCAAGCTCCATGGAGGCTCCCTCACGCCTTTGCTCCTGGGCACCTCCAAGCTCCATGGAGGCACCCTCGTGCCTTGCTGCGAGGCCTTCTCTCCATGTCACTCGAGGCGCCTCCAAGCTCCATGGAGGGTGCCTCGGGTACTGTTCATATGAGGCAGATACGTCCAATTCACTTCCTGCAAAGTACGTTAGTCCAAGAAATCAACCATACCTTGCAAAACAAAGTTAGCACAATATAAACATGATAAATAAATAAAATATTTGACAGTCTTCAGGTTGTCCAGTTCTGACTTCGAATTCCCATCCCGAAACCCTAGGTCGAACCGACACCTATTGTTCCCTCACCGGGGAACGCGTCCTCATCTACTCCACTTAGAAGAGTATACCTATTGTCAGACCAGTCCTCCAGAGTGACTAGACTTTTGCTCAGCGCTCAAGGCTCCAGAACTTTCTGCTGGACGTCCGCTCCACGACCTGCCCAGTCTTTCACCTGGTTCGCGACACCAGGACATTCCACCTAGAGTCCCCCACTCTAGGACTTTTTCCCGAAGCCCTCAACCCGCCAAGACTTTCCGCCTAGGGTTACCACACCCTAGGACCTAGGGTTACCACCCCCTAGGGTTTTCCACCTGCCTAACCGCAACTAGGACTTTTACCTAAGTACACTTAGGGCTTTCTTACAAATTCATTCAAACATATTAGACAACAACTAACCTTAATTTTGAACCCTTTTCCATTATCAAAACTTAGGTTCGATCGTTGGATGCTTCCCGCACCAATAATCTCCCTCTTTTATATTATGGCAACAGAAATCAAAGTTAAGTAAAACATAATAGCATAAGATTGAAGTAAAACATAACATAAATGCATATCAAGTAATTTGCAACATATATATCAAAATTAGCTTAACTTTCAAATTGTTATTCATCTTTAACTTAACTTTCACTTTACTTTACTCTCCCACTTTACTTTACTCTCCCACTTTACCATATATTAAAAAATACTAACTATAAAAGGGAATAATTAGCTCCCCATGAAAGGTAGCTCTCTAAAAAATATTAGTTTTGCAAAACAAAAGATGTTAAGCTGTGTAAAAGATGTGACTTAACAAATATTTTTCAAAATGTTTTGCAAATATTTGAAAAAAAATATTTTCATACTGTTAAAAAAAAATATTGTCATGATATCTTAGAAAAAAATAAAAATATTTTCATAATATTCCTGACTTAGCACAAATTTTCAAATTTTTGAGAGGAAAGTGATATAAAGTAACAGAACAATAAAACTTATGTACTTTTAGCTTTTAAAAGATGTGAAGGACAAGCCCAAGTAAGTACTTTAAAAGGATTAGTTAAGTATTAAAATTTTGATAACCATATTTTGATAAATACTATTTTTTAAAAAAAAATCTATTTAATCATAAGGTTGAAACAAATTTAATTTAACATAAAGCTAAAAATAATTTTAATTCAAAATAATTTTTAAAAAATTGAATCACTAAGCTTAAAAAAAATTAATTTCTTCACAAAGTCAAAACATACACCAAATCAGGAATAATTTGTATTTTAGCACTAAAATAATTTTGTTTTAAAACTAAGTTTTAATTTCAAAACTAAGTCAAAAATAATCTTCATTTCAAAAACCAAGTTAAGAAAATAATTTTATTTTAAAACTAAGTTAAGATAGTCTTTTTTAAAAAAAATAAGAAAATAATTTTATTTCAAAACTAAATCAAAAATTGATATAAGAAAATATTTTACTTAAAAATAAGTCAAAATAATTTTAAAACATAAAATGATTTGTTTACTCCCCTCTGATTAATTCCAGCTAATTTTTTAAAGACCTAGAGTCCAAGGATGAGTAAATAAAATACATACTTTCAAACAAATGTCTAACTTTTAGTTACTCGCTGTTTATCATGAGATAGTAGTTTCACTTGGTTAGTCAAATTAAGTAATTATTCCAATTAAACATGGATAACTTAATTTGATTGATATAAAGTTGGTATTTATTACTCAGACTTATGTCGATGCATAGATATAAGCATTTTGAAATCCAAGCAGTACTCTATGCATCTCACACCATTCTAAGTATTTTTCATACACAAGCAAGGTAAACCTAGTGTGCTTGTGAGATGCTCTAGCTGAGAACTAGGGGTACATGCTTTCTAGGAGGTAAATTCCTAGGTTAAATCCAGATTTTTGAAAAACTAACAAAATTAGAATTTTGAAAATATTTTTCCTAAAATTTAAAATCAAGTAAAAGAGTATAACTTTTGAAAGAGAATAAATGAAGGCCTATTCTACTAAGCACATTCTTATTTGTCTTCTAAGTGCACTGAACTCAAGTTCAGGTAAGGACTTTGTAAAATATCAGCCAGGTTTGATTTGGACTCAACATAGTTAAGTACAATATCACTCTTAGCTACATGATCCCTTACAAAATGATGTTTTACTTCTATGTGTTTAGTCCTTGAGTGGTGAATTAGATTCTTGGTTAAGTTAATTGAACTTATATTATCAATTAAAATTTTTGTATTATTATATTTCGGTTGATAGTCTTTTAACGTATGCATTATCCATAATAGTTGAGATGCACATTCTCGTAGGGTTATATACTCAGCTTCAATAGTGGATAAGGCAACACAATGTTACTTTCTGCTTGACCAACTTACTAGGTGTTGGGTTTTTCGGGCCGCGAAAACCGCTTTTCGCGTGGCGGAAACCCCGAATCACCCAAAGCCGTAGATCCGTGCAAGGAAAACCGAACGAAAATTACGAGTACGAGTTTTTAAATATCTAGATCTACTCCTAGATCTATGTGTTAAGAAGTATACCTTGAAGCGTGCCCTTTCGCGTTCCCACTCGTCCAAGGAATTGCCGGATCTCAAGACCGTCAAGCGTCGGTCCTCTAGAAGTATCCACACGGACACGTAGGTGGAGAAAACCTCACACAAAGGTGTGATAGCACCTTGGTAAGATTCGGCCAAGCAAGGAGGAGAGGGAGAGGGAGAGCTTGAGGAAGAAGAAAGGAGTGAATAATGCCTTGAAGCATAAAATCAAATTTCATTCACCACTTTTGTGTGGCCGGCCACTCCATGGAGTGTAACTCCCATTCCACATTAATCACAATTAATGTGAAGTCATTAAGAGGTGTTTTGTAACTCCTATGATGTGGCACATCATGAAGATGTGGATCATTACCATTGGTCCACATCTTGCCACTTCACAATGATGTGGCAAATGAGTAACCTCCACTCATTTAATGTGGCTAACTCACATTAAATGCAATGGAGGCTTGTAACCTCCATGAGGTGGCAAAGCAAGATGATGTGGAGCAACACTATTGGTCCACATTTTGCCACCTCACTCATGATGTGGCAAAGAGTCAAGTCAAACTTGACTCTTCCTCTTCCTCTCTAGTCAAGTCAAACTTGACTCAATCTCTCTCATGGTTGATCTAATCTAGCCATTTGATTCAAGCCAACTTAATATAATGAATCTAATTCATTAAATTAAATTGATCTAATGAGTCATAATCTAAATTAGACTCATTAAATACATGAATCAACTTGAGTCTAACTCAAGTAGCCCAATTTGGATTACTCTTAATCCAATTTGATTCATTAAATGAATCTAATCCTCTTGGTTCATCGTATGAACCAAATCTCCATCTAATTGTCCTTAGTGTGTGACCCTATAGGTTCTTGTAACGTTGGTGATCCTGTCTAGAAGCTAAGAAGACGAACCTGCCGGTATGACGACCGCATCCCCATGACCCGGTTGATGATCTGTCCGCTGTGTTGACCAAGTCATCAGAAGTCCTCCTCCGGTCAACTGTACCTGTATCCAGCGACCGGGTTCCCCCGGTCTCTGGTACCTCGGTGCTCGAGGCGAATCCCATAGACATATAAGTAACCACATAATAATGACAGAATAGTTAACGAAATGCAGAAAAGGTACGAGAACGTACCCTGGCCCAAGGGGGCGCCCTCGGATGGATGAGTGAGCTAGTCGTGGTGCCGATCAAGTCGTAGCGGTCCTGGCGGATGGATGGATATGAGTCAGCAACGGAGCCGGATCTAGGAGCAGCGACGCAGAATCCGGTATGCCTTGTATCCACACAGAGGCCATCATAGCAGCAATACAAATAGCAGAGCATCACGGCTCGATGGCCGGAAAATATGACGGAAACCCAAAGACACCGCGAAAGGCAGGATCCATGCCAAAAGCAGTGGAGACAACTACTATACAGCCAATAGAGTCCACTGTTGGAGGGCCGGAGTCTGCTGTAGGATCGCCGGAAATGGCGGTAACGACGGTGGCTATGGGAGGCTAAGGCAGCGGTTTGCAGATGGGCCGGCCACTGGAGGGGACAGTGCTAGACCCCTTGAGATGCTGGATGCCGGAGATGCTGTAAGGGGCAGTGGCTGCCACTATAGGCGGCGGTGATCGCTGGACTCAGCGCTAGGAAGGAGTCGCCGGCACTGCGGAGCGCGGCAGAGAAGACGTCGGTGCTGTTTCGTGGCGGTCGCAGCACGAAGAACACCAAGTGCCTCCTGTGCCTGACGGCGATGCTCCACCAAAAACCACCCCTCTATGGAGGGGAGCAGAGACGGAGACCGGCGGTATGCGGCGGTCGATGACCAGCGTCGGAGCTGGCGCTGAAGGGAAGTAGGGGAGAGAAGAAAAGCAGCTCCGGTGGCTGCGTCAGGCGCCGGCGAAGTACGCAAGGAGCAGCTCCCTCCTTGGCTGGCGGCGGAAAAAACCCTTTTTCCCCCCTTTTTCCCCAACACGAGCCGCCCTCCTCTTTTTTCTCTCTCGTGCTTGCCTTAATCACCCAAAAAAACCTAAACCTCCAATTACAAAAAAACCCTCCTCCTCCTCCTTAATTACCCCCATGCCATTCCCTATATCCGGATCAGTTGGCAATGCCCTAAACCCATTTAGGAGCATAAGTAATAAGCGGTATCTAGCAACACATCATTACTACCCAAGTTACAAGAATGTTGAGATCCAACATCACCTTGTGACTACTAATTGTGACTCCTCACAATATGTGACATTTTCCTTCTATCCTAGACATCTAGATTGATCAATGTGAGGCATAGACCGTGTCATCCTCTAATCAATCTAAATCTTGAACTCCAAGTAGACTCACTCGATCAAATGAGCTCAACATCTAATGTTGACTCATTTGGGCATGGCCATGCACTTAGTGGTCTCACTCTATCAAGAATACCGATGTCGCTCCCGTCATATGGGAGGGATAGATCCCATCTACATCACTCACATCCCTCTACATAATTCATTATATACCCAGTAATCGCCTTTATAGTCCACCCAGTTACGGTTTGACAAAACCAAAGTACATAACTCCTTATGTAGGGATCCATGGTGACTTCAGGTCTAAGGACTAATAGTCATACTAATAGCCACATGAGAAAGTATATGACACTCATATAACGATCCATGATACTTTCTCATGGCGGGTCATTCAGTATACATTCTCCAATGTATACCCATGTGTCAGCTTGATATCTCTATATCCATGACTTGTGAGATCAAGTCATCGAGCTGACCTACATGCTAGTCTTATTGCATTAACATTGACCCTGAATGTTAATACTCGACTAGGAATGATTTAGAGTAGTGTTCCCTATATCATCTCACTATCGATTCAACTAATCGATTGATATAGGTATGAACCTTCTACTCAAGGACGCTATTATACTTAGTTTATTTGGCACTAATACAAATAAGTATAATAACCAAACAAATGCCTTTATTAATATACAAGAATATGATACAATGAGTCCATACAATCATCAAATGATTGGCTCTAGGGCTCTAACTAACAATCTCCCACTAGCACTAGTGTCAATCAGTATAGGCTCTAAGGCCTAATGACCTAGTGTGACCATCATGCTTTCTCTGTGCCAAAGCCTTGGTCAAGGGATCTGCGATGTTAGCTTCTATAGATACTCTGCAAATCTTCACATCTCCTCTATCGATAATCTCTCGAATGAGATAGAAACATTGTAGAACTGCTGTGAACTCTGCCTTCTCATAGCACTACCATTCAAGCAAAACACGAACCTCGACTGTGATCTTTAATCATCCTGATCGGTCTGGAAGCTGGCATCACTGTAACCCTTTACAGTTAGCTCATCATTGCCTCCATATATCAAGAAATATTCTTTAGTCCTTCATAAGTACTTAAGAATATTCTTGACCACTATCCAGTGACTTTCACCTGGATCTGACTGGTATCTGCTCGTCATGCTCAAAGCATACGAGACATCAGGTCGAGTACATAGCATGGCGTATATGATAGACCCTATGGCTGAGGCATAAGGGATCTGATCCATGCGGTCTCTCTCCTCTCTAGAAGAAGGACCTTGAGTCTTCGAAAGACTCACGCCATGTGACATAGGCAGAAATCCCTTCTTGGAGTTCTGCATGGCAAACCGAAGGAGTACCTTGTCATTATATGTACTCTGACTTAGGCCAAGCAATCTCTTAGATCTTTCTCTATAGATCTGTTTTCCTGAATACGAGATGCTTCACCTAAGTCCTTCATTGAGAAACAACTTCCTAGCCAAGTCTTCACAGACTGAAGCAAAGAGATGTTACCCTAATGAGTAGTATGTCATCCACATACAATATGAGGAAGATAACTGTGTTCCCAACTATCTTCTTGTAGACACAAGGATCATCTTCGTTCTTGATGAAACCAAACTGTTTGATTGCATCATCAAATCGAAGATTTCAGCTCCGAGAAGCTAGCTTATGCAGCTTGCATACTCTGCTAGTATGCTGTGGTGGATCTACAAAAAACAAGTTTCCTTTCAGAAACGCGGTTTTGACATCCACCTGCCATATCTCGGAATCTGGTCTCATCACAGCTTCCTGATAGGTGGTAGGCTCATCCTCTATGAGCACAATGTCATCATGGTCAGACAAGAGAAATGAATATCTCTCTGGCTGACGACGTACCCTATCAGATCTGCGAAGAGGTATGTCTACTTGAACTGGTTGTTGTTCCTCAACTCCTTGTGGAACAACATCATCCACAACACTTTGTGGTTCCAGTTCAACTCCCATCGAGGCTTCAGTGCTATCGTTCGTATCTTGAACTTCTTCAAGATCAAACGGGCTCCCACTAGTCTTTCTAGAAACAAAGTCCCTTTCTAGAAAGACCCCAGTCTTTGCCATAACTACCTTATGCTGACTGGGAATGTAGAAGTAATATCCCTTAGTTTCCTTGGGATATCCAATGAAGTAGCACTTGTCAGATTTGGGTCCTAACTTATCTGAGACTTGACGTCATACGTAAGCCTCACAACCCCAAATCCTCACAAAAGACACCTGGGCATCTCTCCCAGTCCATATCCTATATGGTGTCTTTATCACGACATTAGATGGAACTCGGTTGAGTATAAAAGCTGCTGTGTCTAGAGCATAGCCCCAAAAGTATGTCGGAAGATCTGTGTGACTCATCATAGATCGTACCATATCTAATAAGGTACGATTCCTCCTTTCGGATACACCATTCCACTGTGGTGTTCCAGGAGTAGTGAGTTGGGATAGAATCCCACACTCAGCTAAATAGTCACGAAACTCATGGCTTAAGTATTCACCACCTCGATCTGATCGAAGTTTTTTAATACTCTTGTCAAGCTGGTTCTGTACTTCATTCTTGAATTCTTTGAACTTTTCAAAGGATTCGGACTTATGTGTCATCAAGTACACATAACCATATCTACTGAAGTCATCAGTAAATGTGATGAAGTACCTATAACCGCCTCTAGCAGCGACATTGAAAGGGCCACATACATCACTATGTATGAGTCCTAACAAATCAGTCGCTCTCTCGCTGTGCCCACTAAAGGGAGTCTTGGTCATCTTGCCTCGTAGGCATGACTCGCATATCTCATATGATTCAAAATCAAATGAGTCCAGCAAACCATCCTTATGGAGCTGGGATAAGCGCTTGTCATTTATATGACCTAAGCGACAGTGCCAGAGATAGGTGTGGTTCATATCGTTCGATTTGAACCTCTTGGTAATAACGTTATAGATAGGGCTCTCTAAATCTAGAATATAAGTCTGTTTATCAGAGATGCACTACAATAGAACATATCTTTTAAATAAACAGAACAACATTTGTCTTTTATTAAAAGAGTAACCTTTCTTGTCCAAATAAGAAACTGAAACTATGTTCTTAATAAGAACAGGCACATAATAACAATCGTCTAACTCTAGTACAAGCCCAGAGGGCAGAGATAAACAGTAAGTCCCTACAGCAACAGCAACAACCCATGCTCCATTGCCTACTCGTAGGTCCACCTGGCCCTTTGTCAATGCCCTGCTATTTCTCAGTGCCTGCACATCAGTACAAATGTGAGAAGCACATCCAGTATCTAATACCCATGATGTAGAAATAGATAGATTGACTTCTATAACATATATACCTGAAGTGGAAGTCTCACTTCGCTTCTTCTTAAGATCCTCCAAGTATACCTTGCAGTTCCTCTTCCAATGCCCGGTCTGACCGCAGTGGAAGCAGGTAGCATCCTTTGCGACCCCTCCTTAAGGTTTCAGTGCCTTGCCTTTGCCCTTGGCTTGGGACTTTCCCTTGCCTTTGGGCTTGCCTTTGCCCTTATGCTTCTGGACCATCAGAATGGGCTTAACCTTCTTAAGGTTAACCTCAGCAGTTCGTAACATACTAAGGAGCTCGGGCAGTGGCTTGTCAATCTCGTTCATGTTATAGTTCAGAATGAATTGATTATAGCTATCCGGCAAGGATTGCAAGATTAAGTCAGTGGCCAGCTCTTGGCTAAGTGGGAACCCCAGTCTTTGTAGGTTCTCTATGTACCCAATCATCTTGAGTACATAAGGACCTACGGGAGCCCCGTCTGACATCTTGCACTGAAACAGTGCCTTAGAGATCTCAAATCTCTCATGCCTCGCTTGTCCCTAATATAGTTGGTGAAGATGCTCAACCATATCGTAAGCGCCCATCAACTCGTGTTGCTTCTGAAGCTCAGAGTTCATGGTCGCGAGCATTAGACAGGATACATCTAATGCGTCGTCTTGATGCTTCTTGTAAGCATCTTTGTCTGCTCGCGGGGCATTGGCAGGAGGAGCCTCCGGAATGGGCTGCTCCAGAACGTACAGTTTACGTTCCTGGGTGAGAACTATTCTCAAGTTCCTGTACCAGTCCAGGAAATTTGCTCCGTTGAGATTTTCCTTCTCAAGGACAGATCGCAGGGAGAAGGAATTCGTGTTCGACGTCATGGTTATCTACAACAGAATAAAAGCAGAAATAAATATCATATTCTTAATCATTTAATTAGGCATTTAACTAAATGATGCTCCCACTGAATTCTATAATTCTTGTGGGACAAGATCCACATCATACTAACCCTTGAGTTAGCTTTGGCTAATACGCCCATGGCTTAGTATGATCGGTAGGTAACGATTACCAATTACATCTCTATGCAACTCTTGTTTATAAAATCAATATCCGCATTTATATTAAAACTCGAGTTAGCTTTGGCTAATACGCCCGAGAGTTAATATAGATGTGATTTTGACCTATCTTTTCCAACCGTTGGAAGAATGCTTATAGTTGACTCGATCTAACCAAGCAACTAGGAATACTCAATCTAATTGAGTTTGTATTCACCCATGCATTGATAGGCGGGACCAAGATTGTCCCTCCGTACCCTACCAAGATAATATGTATTGCTCTGCTTTGGCAGATTCAACAATACATGTGATCGAGGTAGTGATAGGTATCACGGCACGGTTAGGCATTTAGAGTTGGTTCGATCGAGATCTAATCTAATCGAAAAGGATGCATCTTGTGTACGACTTAGATCTAATCTAATCGTAAGGGTGCATCATGTGCACGACTTAGATCTAATCTAATCGTAAGGCACTAATTAATTAATTACTTATTAAACATGCATCATATACATAAGCAATTAACTAATTAATCTATTTGTGATTTTGTCATGGCCCTACTACGATCTTCTCAAGCCAATGAGAAGATCGAATGGTCAACCTAGGGTCAGCAGCTTCTCCAAGCTCCTCCCTTTGACCACCTTGTGTTGCTCGTGCCCGCCTCGGAACTCCGTCTCGTGTGGACCCTCCACCGCTCCAATTTGTACATTACAATTTGAAACTCGAGTTATATTCGAGTCTAAATCTAATTTACATCCAGAATATATGAGAAAGGCACGACGCGCAGGTCGCGGAAAAATAAAAACATACAACACGCGCAAACACATAACGGCACGCAAGCCGTATTATGAATTACAACACAATCCAATCATATTGGGTTTTTGGGCCATGACTATCACAAAATTAATATATAATTCAAAATTATATATTTTCATAATTTTCTATAATTTTAAAATTAATTTTTTACAATTTTTACGAGTAAAATTTTCCGGCGGTCCCGTTTAGCGATTTCGGGCGCAATCGCGGGGCCAGGGGCAGCGCCCCTACCCGTGATCTAACCATCGCGAGGGTTCCTTTGCGATCCAACAGTGCCCAAACTCGCTGTCCCAAAATGATTTGGGTCGAGACATTGCCGTTTCGGAAAAATCTTCCCGGCAGGTTCGTTTTTAGCGATTTCAGGTGCAATCGCGGAGCAAATCCCCTTGCGGGGTTAGGGGCAGTACCCCTACCCACGATCTAACCATCGTGAGTTGCTCCTTTGCGATCTAATGGCACCCAAGCCCGCTGTCCCAAACGGATTTGGGGCAAAACGAAGCCGTTTAAGGAAAAACTTCTCGGTAGCCGAAGCCTACAAGTGCCGAGATACTTGTGCTTCGCTTCTACAGAAAAATTACCCATAAAAACATAAAAAACTAAATTTTTACAGAAAATCACAGAAGGTTTAGTTTTCATAAAACCAAAAATAAAACTCGTACAAGCCTTGCACGTGGCTCTAATACCACTGTTGGGTTTTTCGGGCCGCGAAAACCGCTTTTCAAGTCGCGGAAACCCCGAATCACCCAAAGCCGTAGATCCGTGCAAGGAAAACCGAACGAAAATTACGAGTACGAGTTTTTAAATATCTAGATCTACTCCTAGATCTATGTGTTAAGAAGTATACCTTGAAGCTGTTGGTGCAACCTTAGGTCAAGGTTGACCTGGTTGACCCGACTCGAGTTGACCTGACTCGAGCTGTATTTTGATGTTTGACGAGAATATAAAAGTTGTATCTTGATGTTTGACAAGAATACAAGCTTGGGAGATTGTGAGTGCAACCTTTGGTCAAGGTTGACCTGGTTGACCCAACTTGAGTTGACCTGATTCGGGTAAAGTCCAAGTATGGAGACTTGGTATGGAAAAGTCCAAGCAGGGAGCTTGGCACGGAAAAGTCCAAGTATGGAGACTTGGCACGGAAAAGTCCAAGTATGGAGACTTGGCACGGAAAAGTCCAAGCAGGGAGCTTGGCACGGGAAAAGTCCAAGTATGGAGACTTGGCACGGAGAAGTCCAAGTATGGAGACTTGGCACGGAAAAGTCCAAGTATGGAGACTTGGCACGGGAGAAGTCCAAGCAGGGAGCTTGGCACGGGAGAAGTCCAAGTATGGAAGCTTGGCATGCGAAGTCGGAGGGGGCTCGGCAGCTCGTTCTCTAGACTAGGTCAGAGAGGGCTCGGAAGCTCGTTCTCTGGACCGGACGTGGAAGTCAGAGAGGGCTCGGTAGCTCGTTCTCTGGACTGGATGAAGTCAGAGAGGGCTCGGTAGCAAGTTCTCTGGATTGGATGAAGTCAGAGAGGGCTCGGTAGCTCGTTCTCTGGACAGAATGGAGTTAGAGATGGATCGGGAGCTCGTTCTCTAGACCGGACGAAGTCGGAGAGGGCTCGGTAGCTCGTTCTCCGGACTAGGTCAGAGAAGGCTCGGGAGCTTGTTCTCTGGACCAGCTTGGAAGCTCATTGACTTCCTCAGGCTAGGTCTAAGTATCCTCTGGACCGGATGAGGAAGTCGGAGAGGGCTCGGTAGCTCGTTCTCCGGACTAGGTCAGAGAGGGCTTGGTAGCTCGTTCTCTAGACCGGGAAGGCTTTAGGGTTTAGGGCTGCGAAGCTCTAAAACCTACATAGGCATTGGATCGGTCTGTTGACCGATCCAGTGATACTTTGGTTTATCTGATCGGTCTGGTGACCGATCAGTAACCAAACAGAAGGTTACTGTGGGTTATCTGATCGGTCTGTAGACCGATCAGGAAGCGAAGGAATTCAGAGGGCAATAGGAGGGGATCAGTCTGTGGACCGATCCACCTACAGTCTGATCGGTCCACAGACCGATCAGGCTTCGAAGCCAACTCTCACAGAGAGTTGGTTGATCGGTCTAGGGACCGATCAGGAGACTCCCAGACCGAATAGGTTGGAGCCTGATCGGTCCAGGCCTAGCCGTTGCGACATAACGGCTAGATTTCTGTGTTGCTCTTTGTCTTCTTCACAGGTGCAGCAGGTGCAGGATATATATCGAGGTCGAGGGCCTCTACAGTAGCACTTCTTCTTGTTCCTCACTCTTGCGATCTGAGCTTTGCTGAGCTCTGTGTTTCTGAAGCTTCGTGTGAGCTTCCCTCGGCTGGTTTGCTGATCAGTTGTTGCTTCATCGAACTCCAGTCGACAAGAAGGCAAGCAAAGTGTTGTTACATTCATATTCTTCTTGTTTTCTTGCTCTATCTTGTACTCCTTTATTGCTGTTGCAAAAGAGTTTGTGGCGAGGTTTCTTCACCCAGAAGGAGTTGTTGTTAGCCGGTTTTCCGGGGTCTCATCCACCGACGGATTGATAGGTTTCGTCCACCTTACGGACACGCCGAGGAGTAGGAGTATCATCTCCGAACCTCGTTACATCATCGTGTTTGAGGTTTGATCTTCTCCACTTTTGTTTCTACATTGTATTTCCGATGCGCTAACCTAAATTGTAGGAAGAAACGATAATTTGAGGTCGGCTATTCACACCCCCCCTCTCTAGCCGCTATCCGAAGGTCCTAACAAGTTGTATCAGAGCGAGGTCGCTCTTCGTCAGATTAACTCCCGAGGGAGAACGAGCTAGAGAATGGATCAACTTGGAGAAGACGTCACGATTCCACCCTTCTACGATCGCGACGACTTCGCGTTTTGGAAGGTAAGAATGAAGTATTTTCTTATGACTAACCTAGTAAATTGGAATTGTGTACAAGTAGGTTTTATTCCTCCGGTGGATAAAGAAATAGAACCTCTCGAGAAGAAGAAGTGGACGAAGGAACAAATCCACCAATCCATAATCAACGACGAGGTAATGAAAATCTTTGAATTTTCATTACCTAATGATATTTTCTGTAAGATAGGTAGATACAACAATGCCAAGGAGTTGTGGAACAACTTGGCTAAGTTCCATGAGGAGAGCTCCAATTCAAGTCATGAAGAGGAGTCAAGTGAGCCAAGTAGCTCACATCATGGAGGTATGGAATTAGAAGTTGAGGGCTACTCAACATCTAAAGAAGAAGAGGAGGAGAGTTCTTCTTCAAGAATGGAGCAAGAAGAAGAAGCCTCTACCTCTGAAAGGGATGAAGGAGAGAGCTTATATCCATCCTCAACCCTAGGTAACTCAAGCAACTTAATTTCAAGTAAATTACATATAATGTGCTTTGAGTGTAGGGAATATGGGCATTACAAAAGTAAATGTCCAAAGAGGATTAGGAAGACTCCACCGGCACCAAAAGTCAAGGAAGTCGGAGTCCCGATACGCAAGGGCAAGGAGCACGTGGTGTGCTTCCAATGCAAGCAAAGGGGACATTATAGGAGTCAATGTCCAAGGGGGAGGCAACCTCACAAGGACAAGAGACCAAGCACATCTATGGGGGGAGCTAAGGCAAACCCTAAGGTATCCTTTAAGGCACATTCTTGCAATTCTAATAAGACACATGCTAGTAGTTTTATTGCAATTGTCAATAATGACAAGCATGATAACCATAGAAACCGATACATGTGCTTAGGTGCCAAACATGTTAGCCTAGATAAGGACAATGCTAAAAATGTCAACCCTAGAGTTAACTCATCTAAGGTTAAGGAAAACCTAGATAGGAATCCCAAAACAACTAGACATATGCCTAGGAATACCTCGAAGAAAAATGGAAAATTAAAGCTTGAGGTATTAAAGAAGGAAAATCAAGTCTTGAGGTCAAGACTTGACACTTTAGAAAAGGCTCTTAAGAATTTGGAGAAGTCAAATCTAGGGTCTAAGGGTCAAAAATTAAAGCCCAAGGACATGAGAGGTTTGGGTCACAAACCTAAGTCTCAAGTGGTCAAGCCCGCTTATCATAATGTTCCATTTGATTATGGAACAAGACCTAGGGCTAAGAAGACCATCACCAAGGTCACAAGGGGAGTCACCCCTAGAATTGATCTTGATGAATCACAAATGACCAAGGCTTTAAAGCCTAGGAGGGTCATTAGGAGGGTTGCTAGGGAAGTCATCCCTAGTGAATATTTAGTGAACCCAATGAGCTCAAATAGGTATTGGGTTCCTAGGAGCGTGATTCCTTCACGCTAGATGATTTAGGGTGTGCCAACCTTAATTGGATAGGTAGTTAACCTACTCATGGCAAAAGGTGGCATTTTAGGAATTTTCAAGATGTAATCAAGGCTTGAAAATGAAATTAAAAATTATTCCTAAGGTGATTAGGATGTGCCAACCACATTTGAGGAGTTTTCTAGGGTCAATCTAATTGGCACATAGTGATCTAAAAATCTTTAGTATATGATTTTAGATCTATTACACTTAGGAATATAGAATTCATGGTAAAATGACCAAAATTATCAAAAATGGCAACTAAGGCTAGAATTAGGTATTTTCTATACCTTTATATGTTATTTACCATACATTGTTTGCCATATGCCATGTCATGACATCATATTTATTTTATTATCATTTGAAATGTCATGATAATGCTTAGGTTAGTTATATGTCATGCCTTATTTAAGTTTCATACTTGATGACATGACATCATGACATAGGCACATATTTCCACTTATGATATTATTTTATGCCATGTCATCATCTCTTGCATTTATGATCAATTAAATTGATTTAAGGATAAAAACACAATTTGATATGGAGATCAAATTGTTGTTTAGAAAATGCATGAGAACTTAGCTTAAGATGACCTAAACCCATATCTCACATCAAAATTGACTTGGATGTGTTTGATACACCTTAGATGTGTGTGAGATATTAGGATTATGAGTTAGGATCAAGGTTCATAGCTCTTGTACCTAGATGAGCCTAATTCTAAATTGAGGATCATAGGGAAAGCTTGTGTACAAGTCATGTACATTTACCCCTAAGATTGTGGTCCTAAATTGAATGGTTTAAAATCATTTCAAAATTGATTTGAAAAACCTTGATGAAGCTTTTCTAGTGATAGCATTCATCATTGAGCAAGTTGATACAAAGATGGATTAACCTTGAGCTATTTCAAAGTTTTTCAAACTTTGTATCAAGATTTGAAAATGGAAGTTATTTTCATAGAAAACTATTTTTCCATGATAATATATGTTATGAGGAATGTATCCTCAAAATTTTATAATTTTTGAAATTTTCTGTGAATTTGTAGGGGTTTCTGAATTTCGGGAGAAAAATCAGAAATTCCTATCAGAGCATTGTGGACCGATCAGAGGGGATGCTGATCGGTCCAAGGAGGTCTGGATCGGTCACTGGACCGATCCAGGGAAGTGTGGATCGGTCTGGTGACCGATCCAGTAAACGACTGAGCATGCCAAAATGCTGATTTTCGACTGATTGTCTGAAATTTCAGCTGGAAGTTGGTATTTTAGATTTCTAAAGGATTGAAACTCTCCAAGACATTGTTAGTGCAATGGTCAAGGGGGAGTTGACCTTTAGGGGGAGTTTTACCTATTGGTCAAGCGGGAGTTGACTTTTAGGGGGAGTTTTTACTCGTCAAGATTAGTGATATGGGGATTGTCACTATGTTGATTGTTATATTTAGTATCAAGGGGGAAATTAAGGGTTTCAATGAAAGGTATGAGACTTTCATTAGGAAGAAACTCTTGACCTTGATTCACTCTTTTTGATGTGTGTCAAAAAGGGGGAGAATGTCTAGAGAATGTTCAAGGAAGAACATTGGAATTTGGGGAGAATGCTCAAGGAAGAGCATTGGAGAACTATTGGTAAACCTAAGTTAGGTTATCGGGTTAACCTAACTTGATTATGGTTTTTGTCAAACATCAAAAAGGGGGAGATTGTTGGTGCAACCTTAGGTCAAGGTTGACCTGGTGGACCCGACTCGAGTTGACCTGACTCGAGGTGTATTTTGATGTTTGACGAGAATATAAAAGTTGTATCTTGATGTTTGACAAGAATACAAGCTTGGGAGATTGTGGGTGAAACCTTTGGTCAAGGTTGACCTAGTTGACCCAACTTGAGTTGACCTGATTCGGGTAAAGTCCAAGTATGGAGACTTGGCACGGAAAAGTCCAAGCAGGGAGCTTGGCACGGAAAAGTCCAAGTATGGAGACTTGGCACGGAAAAGTCCAAGTATGGAGACTTGGCACGGAAAAGTCCAAGCAGGGAGCTTGGCATGGGAAATGTCCAAGTATGGAGACTTGGCACGGAGAAGTCCAAGTATGGAGACTTGGCACGGAAAAGTCCAAGTATGGAGACTTGGCACGGGAGAAGTCCAAGCAGGGAGCTTGGCACGGGAGAAGTCCAAGTATGGAAGCTTGGCATGCAAAGTCAGAGAGGGCTCGGCAGCTCGTTCTCCGGACTAGTTCAGAGAGGGCTCGGGAGCTCGTTCTCTGGACCGGACGTGGAAGTCAGAGAGGGCTTGGTAGCTCATTCTCTGGACTGGATGAAGTCAGAGAGGGCTCGGTAGCTCGTTCTCTGGACTGGATGGAGTTAGAGAGGGCTCGGGAGCTCGTTCTCTAGACCGGACGAAGTCGGAGAGGGCTCGGTAGCTCGTTCTCAGGACTAGGTCAGAGAGGGCTCGGTAGCTCGTTCTCTGGACCGGATGAGGAAGTCGGAGAGGGTTCGGTAGCTCGTTCTCCGGACTAGGTCAGAGAGGGCTCGGTAGCTCGTTCTCTAGACCGGGAAGGCTTTAGGGTTTAGGGCTGGAAAGCTCTAAAACCTACATAGGCATTGGATCGGTCTGTTGACCGATCCAGTGATACTTTGATTTATCTGATCGGTCTGGTGACCGATCAGTAACCAAACAGAAGGTTACTGTGGGTTATCTGAATAGTCTGTAGACCGATCAAGAAGCGAAGGAATTCATAGGGCAATAGGAGGGGATCAGTCTGTGGACCGATCCACCTACAGTCTGATCAGTCCATAGACCGATCAGGCTTCGAAGCCAACTCTCACAGAGAGTTGGTTGATCGGTCCATAGACCGATCAGGAGACTCCCAGACCGATCAGGTTGGAGCCTGATCGGTCCAGGCCTAGCCGTTGCGACACAACGGCTAGATTTCTATGTTGCTCTTTGTCTTCTTCACAGGTGCAGCAGGTGCAGGATATATATCGAGGTCGAGGGCCTCTACAGTAGCACTTCTTCTTGTTCCTCACTCTTGCGATCTGAGCTTTGCTGAGCTCTGTGTTTCTGAAGCTTCGTGTGAGCTTCCCTCGGCTGGTTTGCTGATCAGTTGCTGCTGGCATCGTGAAGTTGTTGCTTCATCGAACTCCAGTCGACAAGAAGGCAAGAAAAGTGTTGTTACATTCATATTCTTCTTGTTTTCTTGCTCTATCTTGTACTCCTTTATTGCTATTGCAAAAGAGTTTGTGGCGAGGTTTCTCCACCCAGAAGGAGTTGTTGTTAGCCGGTTTTCCGGGGTCTCATCCACTGATGGATTG
Organism: Zingiber officinale; assembly: GCF_018446385.1. Classification (NCBI taxonomy): domain Eukaryota; kingdom Viridiplantae; phylum Streptophyta; class Magnoliopsida; order Zingiberales; family Zingiberaceae; genus Zingiber; species Zingiber officinale. The sequence goes on from NC_055996.1 coordinate 62,529,380, forward strand.
ATAGGCTTCGTCCACCTTACGGACACGCCGAGGAGTAGGAGTATCATCTTGAACCTCGTTACATCATCGTGTTTGAGGTTTGATCTTCTCCACTTTCATTTCTACATTGTATTTCCGCTGCGCTAACCTAAATTGTAGGAAGAAACGATAATTTGAGGTCGGCTATTCACACCCCCCCTCTCTAGTCGCTATCCGAAGGTCCTAACAGAAGCGTGCCCTTTCACGTTCCCGCTCATCTAAGGAATTGCCGGATCTCAAGACCATCAAGCGTCGGTCCTCTAGAAGTATCCACACGGACACGTAGGTGGAGAAAACCTCACACAAAGGTGTGCTAGCACCTTGGTAAGATTCGGCCAAGCAAGGAGGAGAGGGAGAGGGAGAGCTTGAGAAAGAAGAAAGGAGTGAATAATGCCTTGAAGCATAAAATCAAATTTCATTCACCACTTTTGTGTGGCCGGCCACTCCATGGAGTGTAACTCCCATTCCACATTAATCACAATTAATGTGAAGCCATTAAGAGGTGTTTTGTAACTCCTATGATGTGGCACATCATGAAGATGTGGACCATTACCATTGGTCCACATCTTGCCACTTCACAATTATGTGGCAAATGAGTAACCTCCACTCATTTAATGTGGCTAACTCACATTAAATGCAATGGAGGCTTGTAACCTCCATGAGGTGGCAAAGCAAGATGATGTGGAGCAATACTATTGGTCCACATCTTGCCACCTCACTCATGATGTGGCAAAGAGTCAAGTCAAACTTGACTCTTCCTCTTCCTCTCTAGTCAAGTCAAACTTGACTCAATCTCTCTCATGGTTGATCTAATCTAACCATTTGATTCAAGCCAACTTAATATAATGAATCTAATTCATTAAATTAAATTGATCTAATGAGTCATAATCTAAATTAGACTCATTAAATACATGAATCAACTTGAGTCCAACTCAAGTAGCCCAATTTGGATTACTCTTAATCCAATTTGATTCATCAAATGAATCTAATCCTCTTGGTTCATCGTATGAACCAAATCTCCATCTAATTGTCCTTAGTGTGTGACCCTATAGGTTCTTGTAATGTTGGCAATGCCCTAAACCCATTTAGGAGCATAAGTAATGAGCGGTATCTAGCAACACATCATTACTACCCAAGTTACAAGAATGTTGAGATCCAACATCACCTTGTGACTACTAATTGTGACTCCTCACAATATGTGACATTTTCCTTCTATCCTAGACATCTAGATTGATCAATGTGAGGCATAGACCGTGTCATCCTCTAATCAATCTAAATCTTGAACTCCAAGTAGACTCACTCAATCAAATGAGCTCAACATCTAATGTTGACTCATTTGGGCATGGCCATGCACTTAGTGGTCTCACTCTATCAAGAATACCGATGTCGCTCCCATCATATGGGAGGGATAGATCCCATCTACATCACTCACATCCCTCTACATAATTCGTTATATATCCAGTAATCGCCTTTATAGTCCACCCAGTTACGGGTGACGTTTGATGAAACCAAAGTACATAACTCCTTATGTAGAGATCCATGGTGACTTCAGGTCTAAGAACTAATAGTCATACTAATAGTCACATGAGAAAGTATATGACACTCATATAACGATCCATGATACTTTCTCATGGCGGATCATTCAGTATACATTCTCCAATGTATACCCATGTGTCAGCTTGATATCTCTATATCCATGACTTGTGAGATCAAGTCATCGAGCTGACCTACATGCTAGTCTTATTGCATTAACATTGTCCCTGAATGTTAATACTCGACTAGGAATGATTTAGAGTAGTGTTCCCTATATCATCTCACTATCGATTCAACTAATCGATTGATATAGGTATGAACCTTCTACTCAAGGACGCTATTATACTTAGTTTATTTGGCACTAATACAAATAAGTATAATAACCAAACAAATGCATTTATTAATATACAAGAATATGATACAATGAGTCCATACAATCATCAAATGATTGGCTCTAGGGCTCTAACTAACACGAGGCACTGACCTAGAAATTAAATTGGCAGCTATCACTTGTGCTTTTTCTATCTAGTTTACACCCAGCATAGTCTGAGTCAGAATAGCCAATTAGGTCAAAGTTGCAAGTCCTAGGAAACCAAAGTCCTACATTAAGAGTTCCCTTAATATACCTTAGAATTCTCTTAACATTTGTTAGGTGTGACTCTTTTACACAAGATTGGTATCTTGTACACATACCTACTACAAACAAAATGTTAGGTTAACTTACAGTTAGGTAGAGTAGACTTTTTATCGTACTTCGATAATATTTTAGGTCTACCGATTTTCCTTCTAAGTCAGAGTCAATTTTAACATTAGTTGTCATAGGGGTATTTATATTTTTAGAATTTTCCATGCTAAATTTCTTGATTAGTTCTTTAGCATATTTAGTTTGAAAAATATAAATTCCATCTTTGGTTTGTTTAATTTGTAAGCCTAAGAAAAAGTTGAGTTCCCCAACTAGGCTCATTTCGAATTCACTTTCTATTAATTTGGTAAATTCTTTTAAAAATTTAATGTTTATTGAACCAAAAATTATATCATCTATGTAAATTTGGGCTATAAAGATATCTTTTTCTAAAGTTTTTACAAATAAGGTTTGATCTATTTGACCTTGTTTAAACACCATAGATATTAGATAGTTTGATAAGCATTCATACCAAGCCCTAGGTGCTTGTTTTAGTCCATACAGGGCTTTATTTAATCTAAAGACATGGTTTGGATGGTTCAAATCTTCAAATCTGGGGGGTTGACTCGCATACACCTCTTCCTTAATGAACCCATTTAAAAATACAGATTTTACATCTATTTGGTATAACTTAAACCCTTTATGTGCTACATAGGCCAGCAGCATTCTAATATATTCAAGTCTAGCTACGGGTGCATAGGTCTCATCATAGTCTAACCCTTCTACTTGGCTGAACCCTTTAGCCACTAACCTAGCTTTATTTCTTACTATTTCGCCCTGATCATCTAATTTTTTCTAAATACCCATTTAGTGTCAACTATGGTTTTATTTATGGGTTTAGGTACTAGTTCCCAGACCTGGTTTCTTTCAAATTAAGCTAACTCCTCTTGCATTGCTAATATCCAGTCTGGGTCTGGTAGGGCTTCTTCTATAGTTTTGGGTTCAATCTTAGAGATCAGGGCTATCTGACTTAGGTTTCTATAGGATGATCTAGTTCATACTCCTAGAGTTGGGCCACCCAAAATTTAGTCAGGTGGGTGATTGGTACTTGTTCTTGATGATCTTAAATTAGGGTCAATGATTGGTTATTTTGTTTCTTTAGGTTTAAATTGAACATCTTCATCATCTTCTGTGTTTCTTGAATTAATATTTTCTGTGTTAAGATTTTCATTTATTAAGTTAGGCAAGTTATTGTCTTCATCAAAAATTACATTAACTATTTCTTCAACTTTTAGGGTACTTTTGTTATAAACTCTATAGGCTCTACTGGTTGTCGAATACCCTAAAAAGATTCTTGGAGTTGATTTTGATAAAAATTTTCCTAAGTAGCCTTAATGTTTAAAATATGAACTTTACACCCAAACACCTTTAAATAGTTTAAGTTGGGGATTTTATTATAATATATTTCATATGGAGTTTTATTTTGAATTTTATTGATTAAAATTCTATTTTGAATGTAACAGGATGTATTAATTGCCTCAGTCCAGAATTGATTATTTAAGTTATATTCATTTAACATGGTTCTAGTGGCTTCTTGTAAGGTTTTATTTTTGCGTTCTACTAGACCATTTTGTTGAGGGGCTCTAGGGCATGAGTATTCATGTTTATATCCATTAATTTCGCAAACTTCAATAAATTTGAGGTTTTCAAATTCCCCCCATGGTAACTTCTAATTATTTTAATTTTAGTATCTTTTTCATTTTCTACTAAGTTACAAAATGTTTTAAAGATTTCGTAGGTTTCATCTTTAGATTTTAGAAATTTTACCCAAATAAATCTTGAGTAATCATCAACTATTACTACCCAATATTGGTTTTTGCTTAGTGACTTGGCCCCATGTGAATCAAACAAGTATAAGTGAAGGAGCTCAAGTATTGAATTAGTTCTATTTAAGTTGGTTAACTTGTGGGTTGACTTGGTTTGTTTACCTTGTTGACACGCATTACAAATTGAATTTTTGGTAAAGTTTAATTTGGGCAAACCTCTAACTAAGCCATTTTGACTAATTTTTGAAATGAGTCTGGTATGAGTGTGACCCAGTCTTCTGTGCCACAACTTGGTTTCCTCTTGTTGTGTCAATAGACACTTTAGTGAGGAGGTTGGTAGGTCAATTGTATAGATATTCTTTTTCCTAATTCCTTTAAGTGTGATTTCATGATTTTCAATATTTTTAATTAAGCACTCAGATTTTAAAAAGGTGAATAAGTATCCTGAGTCACATAACTGACTAATACCAAGTAAATTAAAATTGAATTGATCAACCAGTAAGACTTTTAGAATATAGAAATCAGAACTCAGTTGGATATTGCCTGTTCTGATTACCTTAAGTGTTCCATCATTGTCGAATGCAACTGACCCTAGGTTCTTGAATTTTAGCTTAGTAAATTTCAATATGTCTTTGGTTATGTGCCCGGAGCACCCGCTATCTAGCATCCATTGATCCAAATCTTTATGTTCCTACACATAAAGTATTCGATTTGGTTCAATTTGACGGATTCAAGAGATAGTTCGATTGAAACTAACTCCTTAATATGCATCACACCAGTCTAGTTTATCAAACATGGTATTCCTATGCGTGATTGTGAGATGATTTTGTGTTTAATTGAGTTAAGTTTAGGTTATGAATTGGTTAGGTTAATTTAGATTTATTGATTGATTTATTAATTAGGTTAATTGACTAATTAATTGATTTATTGATTTATTAATTAGTTTAATTGATTTATTAATTAGGTTTATTGATTTATTAATTATTAATTAATTTATTAATTAAATTAAATTAAATAGATTGATTAAGTTAATTAGATTGATTAATCAGATTAATTAATTGATTGGGTTGATTTTATTCTAAATTTTACCTAGGTTCATCTCACCCGTTTCTAAGTTATCAATCAGGGAACCTTATAGATTTTTGTGAGATGATTAATTTTATTTTTGATTTAGATAATCATCTAAGGATTAATTTATATTTGAGTTAGACTCAGGTTTTTCAATTAGTCAATTAAATATCTATTTCAAATATTGGCTTCCAGGTTGTGGCGAGACACTAGGCCTTCTTGGGTATGGGATCATCCACCACTTCTAGACAAAGCCTTTCAAAGAAATTAGATATTTAATCTTCTTATTAAAACTCCTAGGTCTAACTAGTCAAGTGTAAATTATGCCTAGATCCTTAACTAGCCTAATCTAAGCATATATAATAAAAGTAGTAAAAGCAATCATCAAACAATTCTATCTATTGATAAAAATGGTCTTTCTATTGGCTCCCCCTGGATCATAGCCTCGATAGGGTCTATCAAGGTAATAGATTTGATCCTTGGGGATCCAATATTGACCAAGTCCAACTTGATTAACCAAGTTTGACTTAGGGACCCATGCTTGGACTAATTTTCTATTTGTTCTGTTAACATGGGATGAATAAGACTTGTATTTTCATTAACTCTTAAATTCAAATCCGGATCGGTTGTAAACGACTCGCTGTTTTCCAAGAATCAGATCAAGATTCTTGGAACCCAAAGTAAACCGTTCCAATGTGTCTTTTAGTTCCTTGACTTGATTTTTCAGGCTAGAATTCTCTTCCTCAAGATTTTGGACTTGAGTTGAGGTTCCAGTCTCAACGAGGTCAGTCAAGGAACTAGGGTTAGTCACTTCTTTAAAGGATATTACCGTCTTTTAAAGTGATTTAACCTGGACATTTGATTTAGCTAACTTTCGCATAAGGTAATTAACTAAAATATAGAGTTTATCTACTTGAGAAATACTTACAGCAGGTTTAGGCACGTTAGAAATGGATACGAATCTGTGGCTTCGCTCAGACTCAGCTTCTGATTCGCTCCTGATCTCCGATTTGTTGATTTATTCCCGGGTCGTCAGTGCAAGGAAGTTCATATGTTCGAGCTCTTAGTCGGAATCTTCTGAAGAGGACTCGCCCCATGTTGCTTGTAGTGCCTTTCTTCTTCCTCTGCTTCTTTTCTTCCTTTTGGTTTGGACAATTGGCTTTGATGTGCCCCTTTTGGTTACAGCCGTAGCAAGTTACCTCGAACTTCACCTTTGGACTTGTTTGTACCTTCTTGGATTGGATTACCTTCTTGATGTCCTTTTTTGTGAATCCCTTCTTCTTTTTGTAGAGCTTGCATACTAGGTTGATGAGTTCGGCTGCTATCTCGTCGTCGTCATCTTCTGAGTTTGGTTCTTCTTCGGACTCGGGTTCGGTTCTGCGCTTTGCTTTTGCTTCCCAGGTTCTGCTTGTACCTGTAATCAAGGAAACACCTTTCTCGGCCGAGCGTGTATTAATATATTCATGTAATTCAAATTCCGATAAAAGTTCTTCTAACTTAATTAAAGAAAGATCCTTGGATACCGTGTAAGCATCTACCATGGATGCCCATAAGGTATTCCTCGGAAAGGCATTGAGTGCATGCCTGATTATGCCTCGATTCTCCACCTTTTGTCTGATTGCGTGGAGACCGTTGAAGAGGTCTTGGATGCATGCGGTGCAATTGACTTGCCGTTTCACACTCCTACAATTTTATATTATATAATTTATTAAAAATCAGATCCCTTTTACTTACTTTTGTGTCGGAAGTCCCTTCATGCAGTTCAATTAGCTTCTCCCACAAGTCTTTGGCACTTGAGAATAGTCCAACTCAATTCAGCTTCTCCTTTGTTAGACCACATTGAAGGGTACATGTAGCTTTTGTGTTGACTTCTACCTTCTTTATTGTACTTGCATCCCAATTTTTCACACGATTTTGGTTTTCCCGAGTTGTCGAGTGGAAGAGAGATGCCAGTCTTAATGATCATCCACATCTCGAACTAGGTTTGGAGGTAGGACTCCATTCGGCCCTTCTAGTAGTCGAAGTCTTTGCTGGAGAAGAGCAGTGGGCAAGTTGTGTTGTAGCCTTCTTGATGGGCCATTATAGCAGAAAAATCTCGCACACAGAAAAAAATAGCAAAAAGATTCCAAGACTGGGCCTTGGATTTAGTAGTGCGGGATGAATTTAAAATGTAAACTCGAGTGGTGTTGCACCAGTTTCGAGAAAAATTTGATTGCAATAAAACTATATTGGAAGACGACAAATTTCTGGATCACGACTTGAAAAATTAGAACAACAATAAAAAGTTTGCTTGGGGGTTTTCATCCCCGAAACTCGTCCATACGAACTCTGAAAAATTCTCAAGAAATTTCCATACGTTTCCAAAATCATTTATGAGTAAAATGCAGTGGAACTAAAAGTAAAAACGTGGAAACAATGCTAACAGTGTTTCTTTTACTTGGTTCGGAGCCTGTGTCGACTCCTACTCCAAGGCCCGCGATCGTTGATCGCTTTCGGTGGATAATCACTATAAGGACGGGAAATATTACAAAAAGAGTACAGTAATTCAAGTACTATAAAATTATATCGGCAGTAAATAAATCTGAAATTGAAGGCTTCTGGTCATCGGAGTAGAGTTAGGACTTTGCCGGATCGTTCTTTGAGCAGCATGCAGAAGAAAGGATGTGAGTTCTTGTTGTGTCTTTACTGCTGCTGGAGACTTGCTTATAAAGCTCATGGAGGGCGCCTCCAACACCATGGAGGGCGCCCTCAACAGCATACAGGGCGGCTCAAAGCTCCATGGAGGCGCCCTCGTGCCTTGCTGCGAGGCCTTCTCTCAATGTCACCCGAGGCACCTTCAAGCTCCATGTAGGGCGCCTCGGGTACTGTTCATCTAAGGCAAACACGTCCAATTCACTTCCTGCAAAGTACGTCAGTCCAAGAAACCAACCATACCCTACAAAACAAAATTAGTACAATATAAACATGATAAATAAATAAAATATTTGACAGTCTTCGAGTTATCCGGTTCTGACTTCGGATTCCCATCTGGAAACCCTAGGTCGAACTGACGCCTACTATTCCCTCACCTAGAATTGCGTCATCACCTACTCCACTCAGGAAAGTATACCTGTTGTCAGACCTGTTAGGATGTATACTAAAAGCCTAGCTTTTTGTATGAACATTTTTTTTAATTGAGAATCACATTGGTCAAATGTCTGTATTTATATGTTTAATGCAGTTGTCCATTTAATTTATATTGTAGATAACATGGTGTGTGGTGTCACACAGAAGATCATGTTATCAGTTCCAAATAAATTATAAATAGTAGGTCGTGACCAAGATGGATAGGGGCAAACCATTAGAACGGTCATAGTGTAATTTGGTATTAGTTTATCTTGACTATAAAATTACACTAGTACACTATGAGTGTATTGAGCAGGACCATTTGAGGTTGTTCTTTTTATACTGACTAGATAAAAGAACAGAACCTCTGTTATTATGGATGTGCGTACTCTTAATCCTGATATAATAACAAGCACGTACACTTATTATTTATTTCTTTAATTTATCAATGGGTGAGATTTATTCTATTAAATCAATAGGCCCGATAAGTTGGGAAATAATATTATTTATATGGTGTGTTGTTGATTATAGAAGGAAACTATATCCTAGTAATCTAGGTTGATGATGTCCCCTTAAGGAGCTCATAAGGATTGTCATGTAAACCCTGTAGGTGGACTTAGTCCGACATGACAATGAAGTTGAGTGGTACTTGTCACGCCCCGAGAGGAGTCCCTGCCAGACAAAAATCCGGCAGCATCTCCCATGTACGGGTGACAATCTGAAGCATTACTACATACAAAATATACATCAGCCACATACGACTGGATTATATACACAACCACACAGTTTATATCATCAGCTCACTCAGCTGGAACAAAATAAACACAACCACACAGTATAATAAGCCTACACGGCTGAAAGTAAACATGCACAGTGGAAAACACAAAATAATACGAACATAAGACCAACAACGGTACTAACAAAAATGCATGTAACCACCAGAATAGACTCCAAAAATCCACATCGACTTGTTCAAAAGTAAAATACGCAAAATTAACATACCCCCCAAACAGTAACAAAACCCAAAAGTAAAACTACCCTTGAGTGTGACGTAGGACCCAGGACTGGCAGCCGGCATCTCTCCAAGCATCCACGAATCATCTACTGCTACCTGGCGAAAGAAAAACATTTTGTGGGGTGGTGAGTATTGCAACTCAGCGGGTAAAGGAAAGATAGTGCATGAACATAAAACACAACTAGAAAGTAAGACAAGAGTATACAGTCTCATAAAAGAAATAGCATATACTAAAATAAAACTATAATATATTCTCGTACCTGAATCCATACCCTAGGCTAGGTAATAGAATGTCAGAAGTAGTACTTGTTGGTTGCTACTCGGAAAACCTATAGGTTCCACTGTACAAAAATTTTGTACAAAGGTCTGAACCTTTTCCTAGCTACCATGTGTTCTTTTAAATTAAATTTTGGATCGCCTGCGGAACTTAACACGTTTGATCCAAAACTTAATCTATTTGTTCTTTTAGGTTTTGACTTGGATCTCCTGCGGAACTTAACACGTTCGACCCAAGTCTCCTTAAGTTATTAATTCCATTAAATATTAATTTCCATAATTGGTTCCCAGTACTGACGTGGCGAGGCACATGGCCTTCTTGGATATGGGAGCAACCACCACCGACTAGACAAAACCTTTTATAGAAAGCTAATATTTAATTTCCTAAAATAACTTTAGGTTAACCAAAGAGAACAATCAAATCACAAGGAAAAGAAAAAACAAAAGAACACAACATCGAAAAACATATTCGAAATTCTAAAACGTAAGCCTCTTGTATTTGGTATTATTTCCATAAATAACTAGTATGATGCGGAAAAGGAAAAACTACTAGTTATACCTTCTAGAAAGACCTCTTGATCTTCTATCGTATTCCTCTTCTAACCTCGGACGTTGTGTGGGCAACGATCTACCAAGATGAGAAACCACCAACCACCTTCTTCTCCTCCTAGCTAGGTTCGGCCACAACAAGGAAGCTTCACCAAGGAAGAAAATCAAAACACCAACCAAGCTCCAAGAGATGCTAGCTTCCTCTCCTTCTTCTTCTTCTTCTCCAAGTAGTATCCGGCCACCACAAGAGCTCCAAGCAAGATATAAGTTTCGGCCACCACAAAGAGGAAGAAAAGAAGAAGATGGCCGGCCAAAATAACTTTCTTCAAGCATGAAGAATTTCGGCCACCACCAGTGCTCCAAGGGATGCTAGAGACGAGACTTGCTTTCTCTCCTTCTTCTCCTTCCTTGATCCGGCCACCAACAAAAGCTCCACCAAGAAGATAGGTTTCGGCCATCAAGAGGAGAGGAGAGAAAGAGAAGGGCCGGCCACCATACCAAGGAAAAAGGAGGGAGAATAATAATAGAGGTTCACCCATGAAGGCACCCTCACCCCTTCTTTTATATTCCTTGGCCTAGGCAAATTAGGAAATTTAATTACAATAAAATTTCCTTAATTTCCTTGACATGATTTAATTGAGAAAAATTAAATAAAATTTCCCAATTTAATCTCTAATGGCCGGCCACTTCTAGAGGAAATAAATTAGACAAGTTTTAATCAACAAATTAAAACTTCCTAATTTGTTTCCGGAAATAAAATTTCTCTTTAAAAATCTCTTCATGGTTGATAAAGGAAATTTCTATAATTTTAATTTTATCAACATGTGGATAATTTTTAAAGAGAAAATAAAATAACTCATCAATCTACAAATAAGGAAAGAGATCTAATCTCTTTCTTTAATCTTTTGTAGATCTTTTACAAGAGAGATATTTTAATTTTAATTCTCTTTAAAAAATTATTTCTTCCACATAATAAAAACTAAAATTAAAATCCCTTTTTAATTTAATTTGGCCGGCCCCACTAGCTTGGGTTTAAGCTAGGGCCGGCCACCCAATAATATACCTAGGCCGGCCCTAGCTTGGTTCCCAAGCTAGCTTGGCCGGCCCCTTATTGGTGGGTATAGAAGGTGGGTATAGGTGGGTATAGAACTTCTACAAATAAGAGGCTACGATAGAGACCGAGAGGAGGAATTGGTTTTGGTCTCCCGATAAAATTAAGCATCCCGTGTTCGCCCCGAACACACAACTTAATTTTATCAATGATAATTCATTCTACTAGAGAATTATCATTGAACTACCGCACCAATCCCAAATTACATTTTTGGGCTCCTTCTTATTATGAGTGTGTTAGTCTCCCTGTGTTTAAGATATCAAATGTCCACTAATTAAGTGAGTTACTGACAACTCATTTAATTAATATCTAAGTCCAAGAGTAGTACCACTCAACCTTATTATCATGTCGGACTAAGTCCACCTGCAGGGTTTAACATGACAATCTTTATGAGCTCCTCTTGAGGACATTATCAACCTAGTATCTCTAGGACACAGTTTCCTTCTATAATCAACAACACACACTATAAGTGATACCATTTCCCAACTTATCGGGTTTATTGATTCAACGAACTAAATCTCACCCATTGATAAATTAAAGAAATAAATATCAAATATATGTGCTTGTTATTACATTAGGATTAAGAGCACACACTTCCATAATAACCGAGGTCTTTGTTTCTTTATAAAGTCAGTATAAAAGAAACGGCCTCAAATGGTCCTACTCAATACACTCTGAGTGTACTAGTGTAATTATATAGTCAAGATAAACTAATACCTAATTACACTACGACCTTCCAATGGTTTGTTCCTTTCCATCATGGTCGTGAGCTACTGTTTATAATTTATAAGGTACTGATAACATGATCTTCTGTGTGTGACACCACACACCATGTCATCTACAATATAAATTAATTGAACAACTACATTTATCATAAATGTAGACATTTGACCAATGTGATTCTTATTTCTAGATAAATGTTTATACCAAAAGCTAGGCTTTTAGTATACACTCCAACAGTACTAACCTCCTACAATACTGCTCATAACTTCAGAGGTAATATGTAAGGTATATACAAACTTCCAATAGGTAAACCAAGGACTAAACACTTACAACGAGGACATATCTCAACATAAGCAAGCATAGCGACATAAATGAGCAACAACCACATAAACTAATACTAATAGCAGAAGCAAGCAACAACAGCATAAGCTAGTAACAACAACAAAAGTAGCAACAACAGCATTAGCAGAAATAATGATAACAGCGTATGCACGAATGGCCACCCCGCCCACCTCTCTGCACCACAACCCCTGTATGGTCGAGAGGTCAGATCGATGACAACTGTACCACCCAAAGGTCGTCACTCCTCTCAAGTGGCCGGATGGACAGGTGCTAAGTAGCTATCTAGCTACCAAGAGAAGGGGATCCCTGCTGCTCACAACTCCAGCTACCACTACCCATGAGTGGCCGAGTGCGGCACGACAAGACAAGTGGCATCTCCTCCAGCTACCACTACCCATGAGTGGCCGAGTGTGCGGCGCGGCCCAACAACTCACTCCCCCACAAGGAAGAAGTGGTCGCCTGCATGCATGTAATGACATGACGCGTACAATGCAGCAGTCATCATATAAACATAAGCAAAAGTCAGGTATAAGGTATACTACATGAAGTCAGCATGCTTAATACGGTACATAAGCAAATAACAAGCAAAACATACAAGGTGGGTATCTCGTATCTTCTAAATATCTTTAATAGCAACAAGAGACTGTATGGATATAGAAACGAATATCTCAAAGGTTTTGAGTGGAAGTATCAAGCATAGGAAAAATTACGAGTGGAGTCAAGGTAAAGCAGTCATTATCCAAAAAATAACTCATGCACTAAGTTCAAAGAACTAAAGAATTAAAATAAGAAGTACCCGCCTTTAACTGTAGAACATGTTGTATTTTCTTTACGTCCGAACACTTGTCTCATATCAGTGTCCTGCAATAAACCGTGCGATTGCAACCAAATCCTTTCATACATTAAATAGCTACCTAAATCCAAATCTAACCAAGATACCCTAGTTAAACCTATCCAAATCCAAAGAATCTGATTACAATCATGTACTCATCAAACTTAACTATTAAACACTCATTCATCAACCGATCCATTAAATAAAAGATTAAACCTCCCTAAATCATGTCGTTATTTAATCCATGTTTCAAAACAAGTAATCATTGTCCATAACATCTAATTAACAACTACACTGTTCCAATTTGAATCTACATGTATGAATCCACCATAACTTACCTCAATCCATATTTGCAACAGCAATCCTCCACGTCACAGGGATCACCACAATCAAAAATCTGCAACCCAACCCACACCCTAAATCAAAATTTAACACTTCCTTAACTAGGCAGAAGATCACATACTTAACCACTCACCTTTCGGTTACATTGTCGAATCAACTATGCCTGGTTAGAAATTTTATGTCGGACCAGGGATTCAATTCCAGCACCGGTCTTGAAGTTGGATTGGCGACTGAAGGTAAGGATTTGGTGGCTGCAGCTAGGGAACGACATCAGGCAATCGGCCGATAAGAAGAGGCTCAGTTGAAGGCGATGGTGGCGTTGCCCAAAGCTAGGGCTCCTCTCGTAGAGAAGAAGGTCGACGTTGTGGCTCGAGAGGGATGAGGTCGTCGGCTGTGGTCTGTGCTGCTCGTGCGAGGGGGAAAGGTCGGCGACTGGGGCTCATCGTGACCTGTGGTGGTGTGGCGTCTCGGGTGCTGGCATGAGGAGGGCCGGCGGCTGGGTTGCAGGAGATCGCGAGAGGGAGAGGGAAGAGAGGAGTAGGCTGGGGCAGCGTGGGTATCGCGATGGAGAAGAGGGGGCATCGACGCAAACAAGGGGAAAGGGAATTCGGGTAAAGAGGAGGAAACAGAGCAATATTTTATACTTAGGCTTAAGTTAATTAAACCCTAAGTTATTCCTCAATCAACTCCCACCTCCGGGTATTCCAAACAGACTTTTCTCGTGCTCATGCACGTATCCCCTCTAAGTACGTCATACAGACTCCAATTAAATCCCAGAAAATTTCTAAAAATTCCTAAAAATTCTATTAAGGCTATTAGCCTATTAAACCTTGTTATTTAATTATTATCTAGTTTGGTATTTTACATTCTCCCCCACTAATAAAAATTTGGTCCCCAAATTTCCTACTTAACTCAGGGACCCTCATCCAAGGATAACAACCAAGCAGCATACTCATATACTACTCCAACCAAATATCATGAATAAACCTCTAACCGTAAGAGATAACTCTGTGGGTTATGAGCTCACCACGCTTCTGCTGCGCCACTCTGATATCTATCTAACTGTGAGTAAAATCCCTTAATAGATCCTCAAAAGACTATATATTACCACACCTAATCTCTCAATATCCACTAATAGATCATTAAAAGACAACATATCACCATATCTGATCTAACCAATGACTGACACCACAAATCATACATGGTATAAACACATGGTATAAACAACTAACCTAGTACTAATAAATATGTATGATAACAATTTACAAGCATACCTCCTATAGCTTGGAGATGTCCTGCTGCTGCCTGGTCTCAAAACTCGAAAGTCACATCGAGGAACCATTACAAAAGGAATAAAAACAACCGAAATACCAAAAATAGGCATCATAAAACTTTGCTCTGATACCAAAAATTGGTATCAGATTAACTTGAAAATCCAAAATATGAAAACAACAGACATCGTAAACCGGCTCTGATACCACTAAAATTGATATCAGATTAACTCGAAAATAATCATAAATCGAAATAAGATTGAAACTGCTCTGATACTATAAAATTGACACACCCCGAGAGGAGTCCCTGCCAGACAAAAATCCGGCAGCATCTCCCCGGTATGGGTGACAATCTGAAGCATTACTACATACAAAATATACATTAGCCACATACGGCTGGAATATATACACAACCACGCAGTTTATATCATCAGTCCACTCGGCTGGAACAAAATAAACCCAAACACACAGTATAATAAGCCAACACGGCTGAAAGTAAACATGCACAGTGGAAAACACAAAATAATACAAACATAAGACCAACAACGGTACTAACAAAAATACATGTAACCACCAGTATAGGCTCCAAAAATCCACATCGACTTGTTTGAAAGCAAAACACACAAAATTAACATACCCCCCAAATAGTAATAAAACCCAAAAGGAAAACTACCCTTGAGTGTGACGTAGGACCCAGGACTGGCAGCCGGCATCTCTCCAAGCATCCACGAATCATCTACTGCTACCTGGCGAAAGAAAACCATTTTGTGGGGTGGTGAGTATTGCAACTCAGCGGGTAAAGGAAAGATAGTGCATGAACATAAAACACAACTAGAAAGTAAGACAAGAGTATACAGTCTCATAAAAGAAATAGCATATACTAAAATAAAACTATAATATATTCTCGTACCTGAATCCATACCCTAGGCTAGGTAATAGAATGTCAGAAGTAGTACTAACCTGCTACAATACTGCTCATAACTTCAGAGGTAATATGTAAGGTATATACAAACTTCCAATAGGTAAACCAAGGACTAAACACTTACAACGAGGACATATCTCAACATAAGCAAGCATAGCGACATAAATGAGCAACAACCACATAAACTAATACCAACAGCAGAAGCAAGCAACAACAGCATAAGCTAGTAACAACAACAAAAGTAGCAACAACAGCATCAGCAGAAATAATGATAACAGCGTATGCACAAATGGTCACCCTGCCCACCTCTCTGCACTACGACCTCTGTATGGTCGAGAGGTCGGATCGATGACAACTGTACCCCCCAAAGGTTGTCACTCCTCTCGAGTGGCCGGATGGACAAGTGCTAAGTAGCTATCTAGCTACCAAGCGAAGGGGATCCCTACTGCTCACAACTCCAGCTACCACTACCCATGAGTAGTCGAGTGCGACACAACAAGACAAGCGGCATCTCCTCCAGCTACCACTACCCATGAGTGGCCGAGTGTGCGGCGCGGCCCGACGGCTCACTCCCCCACAAGGAAGAAGTGGTCGCCTGCATGCATGCAATGACATGACGCGTAGAATGCAGCAGTCATCATATAAACATAAGCAAAAGTCAGGTATAAGGTATACTACATGAAGTCAGCATGCTTAATACGGTACATAAGCAAATAACAAGCAAAACATACAAGGTGGGTATCTCGTATCTGCTAAATATCATTGATAGCAATAAGAGACTGTATGGATATAGAAACGAATATCTCAAAGGTTTTGAGTGGAAGTATCAAGCATAGGAAAAATTACGAGTGGAGTCAAGGTAAAGCAGTCATTATCCAAAAAATAACTCATGCACTAAGTTCAAAGAACTAAAGGATCAAAGGAAGAAGTACCCGCCTTTAACTGTAGATCGTGTTGTATTTTCTTTACTTCCAAACACTTGTCTCGTATCAGTGTCCTGCAATAAACCGTGCGATTACAACCAAATCCCTTCATACATTAAATAGCTACCTAAATCCAAATCTAACCAAGAAACCCTAGTTAAACCTATCCAAATCCAAAGAATATGATTACAATCATGTACTCATCAAACTTAACTATTAAACACTCATTCATCAACCGATCCATTAAATAAAAGATTAAACCTCCCTAAATCATGCCGTTATTTAATCCATGTTTCAAAACAAGTAATCATTGCCCATAACTTCTAATTAACAACTACACTGTTCCAATTTGAATCTACATGTATGAATCCACCATAACTTACCTCAATCCATATTTGCAACAGCAATCCTCCACATCACAGGGATCACCACAATCAAAAATTTGCAACCCAACCCACACCCTAAATCAAAATTTAACACTTCCTTAATTAGGCAGAAGATCACATACTCAACCACTCACCTTTCGGTTACATTGTCGAATCAACTATGCCTGGTTAGAAACTTTCTGTCGGACCAGGGATTCAATTCCAGCACCGGTCTTGAAGTTGGATTGGCGACTGAAGGTAAGGATTTGGTGGTTGCAGCTAGGGAACGACATCAGGCAATCGGCCGATAAGAAGAGGCTCGGTTGAAGGCGATGGTGGTGTTGCCCAAAGCTAGGTCTCGGCTCGCAGAGAAGAAGGTCGACGCTGTGGCTCGAGAGGGATGAGGTCACCGGCTATGGTCTGTGCTGCTCGTGCGAGAGGGAAAGGTCGGCGCCTGGGGCTCGTCGTGACCGGCCGTGGTGTGGCATCTCGGGTGCTGGCGTGAGGAGGGTCGGCGGCTGGGTTGCGGGAGATCGCAAGAGGGAGAGGGAAGAGAGGAGTCAGCTGGAGTAGCGTGGGTATCACGATGGAGAAGAGGGGGCATCGGTGCAAACAAGGGGAAAGGGAATTCGGGTAAAGAGGAGGAAACAGAGTAATATTTTATACTTAGGCTTAAGTTAATTAAACCCTAAGTTATTCCTCAATCAACTCCCACCTCCGTGTATTCCAAACAGGTTTTTCTCAGGCTCATGCACGCATCCCCCCTAAGTACGTCATACAGACTCCGATTAAATCCCAGAAAATTTCTAAAAATTTCTAAAAATTCCGTTAAGGCTATTAGCCTATTAAACCTTGTTATTTAATTATTATCTAGTTTAATATTTTACAATACTACTCTTGAAGCTAGATGTTAATTAAGTGAGTGCCAGTAACTCATTTAATTAATGGGCATTCGATATTTTAAACACAGGGAGATTAACACACTCATGATAAGAAGGAGCCCATAATGTAATATGGGATTGGTGCGGTAGTTCAATAATAACTCTTTAGTGATATGAGTTATTATTGATGAAATTGAGTTGGGTCTTCGGATTGAACACAGGAAGCTCAAGTCCATCAAGAGGCCAAAACAAATTCCTCATCTCGGTCCCTGTTGTAGCCTCTCTATATAAGCCTTTTTATTCACCTAAAGCCCAACTTCTTACCCAAGCTAGGGGCGGCCACATCCTTGCTTGGTGTCCAAGCAAGGGGGTCGGCCAAGCCTTCTTGGTGCCCAAGTTGTGGGTTGGCCAAGCCATGCTTGGTGACCAAGCATGGGGCCGACCACTAGAAGAGAAAAGGAAAGGTTTTATTCAAAATAAAATTTTGTTAAAAACTTTCCTTTTATAGCCATCTACAAAGGGATTTAAAAGAGAAATTTTAATTTTAAAATCTTTCCTTTTTTGAAGCCATCCACATGGTTCTAAAAAATAGTTTTAAATTTTAAAATCTTTCCTTAAAAGAGAAATTTTAATTTTTGGTTAAAACTTTCCTTTTTGTAACCGTGATTTAAAAGGGAAGTTTTAATTTTAATCTTTCTTTTTTTGTAGATATCTACAATGTTTAAAAGAGATATATTAATTTTAAAATTTTCCTATTGTAGCCATCACAATAGAAAATTTAAAAGAGAGAGATTTTAATTATTATTAAAATTTTCTTTTTTGTCATGACCAAGGATTATAAAAGAGAGGTAAAGGATGCCTTATGGGAACAACACACATCTCTCTAAAGCCCTCTCTCTTCTATTCTCCTTGGTGGCCGGTTTTCTCTCTTTTCTCCCTTTCTTCTTGTGCTTCCTTAACGGCGGCACATCAAGGATTGGAAAATCCTTGGTGGTCGGTTACTTGGAGAGGAAGAACAAGAGAAGAAAGTTTCCTATTTTGGCATCCCTTGGTGGCTAAAGGCTTGGAAGAAAGAAGAAGGTTTGGGTGGATTTCATCTTGGTAGATCGTCGTCCACATGACGTCCAAGAGGAGGAGAGGAATACAACAGAAGATCAAGATGTCTTTAGATACAAAGAAATGTATAATTAATTATTTGTTTCTGTTGCATAATTAGTTTGTGTTCTTTGTATGGATCCTGAAATACCAACACAAGAGACTATCGATTTTGTATTTCATTTGTGTGCTTTGATTTTGTGTTTTGATCTTGTGCTTTGTTTGAGGTCTCTGTAGTTAAACCTAGGGTTACTGTAAGGAATTAAATATTCAATTTCTTTGAAAGGCTTTGTCTAAGTAGTGGTGGATGATCCCATAACCAAGAAGGTCGAGTGCCTCGCTATGTTTAACTTGGAAGCCAATTCTTAAAATATATATTTAATCAACTTCTGTAATATGGTTTAACTTCTAAAGAATATATGGGTTGAGCTTGGAGTAAAAATATTAAGTTTCGTTTCCAATCTAAGTTTAACTTTAGAAGAACGAACTTGGAGTAAAAATGTTAAGTTTCGTTTCCAATCCAAGTTTAACTTCTGACGAGTACATGGGTTGCTAGGAAAAGTTCTAAGCTTGTATAAATTTTTGTATAGGGGAAACAGAACACAATTCCAAGTAGCGACCAACAATTGGTATCAGAGCTAGTTTTCTGCCTCTATATGTTTGGTTTTCAATTAAATTATGCACTTTTCATACATAAATTAGGTAGGATAATAGTATGATGTGCAAATAGATTAACTCTGTGGTTGCTGGCATCCTACTTCCAATTATTATGGCCCTATTGTGTTTTGTGTGTGATTGGACCCTTGGGCATGTCGAGGGCATTTTATATGCGTGCATGATTGTAATTATTAAATACAACAGGAGTTGTATTAGTTTTAGGATTTTACATTATGTTCAATCTAGATTACATGTACATTCCTTCATGGAATATAGAATCGATAAACGTAAAATTTTATTTTGTTGCGGTTCATCTCCTTGCTATGTGTGGTGCTACCTTGAGGACCGGAGGCGCAGCAGAAAAGGAACCAAGAAGGGTGCAACGGCATAAACCCTAGGGCCAGCGGCCAGGGTTGGCGGCGGCTAGGGTTGGCGGCATATAGAGGACAACTATAGATGAGGCCATAATAGTTGGAAAATTATTTTTTCATATTTATTACCTTTTAAGCTGTGATGTGTGTGTTGTGTTTGTGTGCATGTTAAAATTCCTCGTTTTAAATAACTAAGTGGGAGATGAATTATTTAAATTCCACAGTCTCTATTCCTGGTTTGTAAGTGATGCATTCAAACTTGCTCGTTGGCTCTGAGTGCCTTCCTCCACATCGGATGAGTTTGTTTGCAGATCACTAGATCAAACTTCCTTAATGGATGATTATAGGAAATTATTTAAGTGCATGTGATCTTCTCCATCTGAAGGGGCACAACCCTATTTAATGGACTAAGTATCAAGTAATGGTATACACTTAGGTGCATTTAATAGTATCCTCCCCATCGGAGTCACTGCTATTATTTGTGTGACCGAAGAAAAATCAACTATTAATTTTATTTGTCATAAAGTTAGGATGACAAGATAATAAAATTAATGGGTAAAACCCCCTCTTACAAATGTTTGAATTTGTATATGTCCACAGTATCGTGGCATACAAAATTCACGGTGTTTTGAAGTGTTGGTGAATTTAAATAATATTATTTGAGGAATCAATATTATTTTAAATTCTAAAGTATTGACCAAATATTTTGTGATTCTTAAGATTTCAAATGACTTTCAATCCTCTTGTTGTTATATTAAAAGAGAACAAACTTACTAGTCCAAATTACATTGATTGGAAATGAAACTTAGACATTGTCTTAACTGCTCCTAGTATACCTGATAAGGATTCTAGTAAAGAGGAGATAGAGAGACATAGGAAATGGTTCAAGGAAGATGAGATGACGCGGTGTTACATTTTGGCTTCAATGTTAAATGTGCTGCAACATCAGCATTAGGCCCTATCCACTGCCTATGGCATAATGCTCAATCTCAAGGAACTCTTCGGATACCAGAATCAGGCTGTCAGGAAGGAGAACAATAAAGATGCATCTTATTCATTAGTTGCTGAAACATGTTTAGCGGTGTTATCTACCGGTACTTGGTGTGTAGATACGGGAGCCACCGATTATGTCTGTAATTTATTGCAAGGGTTCCAAGAAACCCGATGACTACATGAAGGGGAAATCACTGTCTACATGGGCAATGCTACGAAAGTAACGGTTGTTGCAGTGGGAGATGTTTATTTATCTTTTGATAGGAATAAAACATTGATTTTTGAGAAATTATCTTTACGTACCAAGTTTTTGAAAGAACTTGATGGATGGATATTCTGTTTCTTTTGATGACAAAGTAGTTGTCAAGAAAAATAGCGTAGTTATCTGTTCTGTTACGTTGGTTGGCAATTTGTATACTCTAAATCTAATAACTCCTATGATACAACAAATGGAAATTAATAATACATCTTCTAATTCTAATAAGAGAAAGCAACGTTCGGAAATGAACTTAACATATCTTTGACATCTAAGACTTGGTCATATTAACTTGAGTAGGATTCAAAGGCTAATAGCCGATGGACCTTTGGGTTCATTGGTGGTGGAAAACTTTCCAACCTGCGAATCTTGCTTGGAAGGGAAAAAATGACCAAAGAGACCTTTTAAGGCTAAGGGGTATAGAGGCAAAGATGTGTTGGAATTGGTTCATTCTGATTTGTGTGGACCTATGACTATCCAGGCAAGAGGTGGTTTCGAATATTTTGTCTCTTTTATAGACGACTATTCGAGATACGGATACATTTACTTGATGCACCGTAAGTCTGAGTGCTTTGATAAGTTCAAAGAGTACAAGGCTGATGTGGAGAAACGTCATGGTAAAAGTATCAAGACACTACGGTCTGATCGTGGTGGCGAGTACCTCTTAGAAGAGTTTAGGAGTTACTTATCAGAAGCCAGGATTCAATCCTAACTGTCTGCACCTGGTACACCCCAACAGAATGATGTTGCAGAATGAAGGAATAACACTCTTATGGAAATGGTTAGATCAATGATGAGTTATTCAGAATTACCAAATTCGTTTTAGGGATATGCTTTAGAAACGACAATGTACATTCTGAACTTGGTACCTTCTAAGTCAGTACTCCCACAGAATTGTAGAATGAGCGTAAGCCTAGTCTGAAACATATTCGAATTTGGGGTAGTCTAACACATGTGCTGAAGGGAGACACTGATAAGTTGGAATTATGTACAGAAGTTAGCTTGTTTGTGGGTTATCCTAAAGGAACGAAAGGTGGTTTATTTTATAATCCTAAAGATCAGAAGGTCATTGTTAGCACCAATGCCCGATTTTTAGAAGAGGACTATGTAGTGAACCACAAGCCCATGAGTAAAATTGTTCTTGAGGAAATAAGAGAAGACACGTCTACTTTAGTACCAATAGTACAAGATGAGATACCACAAGAAACTATAACACGTGTCACAAATGATGCACAATTACAAGTAGTGCCTCGTTGTAGTGGGATGGTTGTTAGTCAGCCTGATAGATTCATGTTTTTGAGAGAGTCTTCAGACTTGCTCCCTGGTGAACATGAACCTGATCCAGTTTAATGAACCTTCGGCTTCGAGATCATGGAACATCCGGTTCAATGAAGTAATCTAGTTTTATGGATTCATTCAATGTCCGGATGAGTCTTGTGTATATAAGAAGAGTGACAGAAACGTGGTGGTATTTCTTATACTATACGTAGATGATATTTTACTCATTGGCAATAATGCCAAAGTATTGTCAGACGTAAGGGTATAGTTATCCAAGCAGTTTGATATGAAGGACTTGGGAGAATGTGGACATATTCTTGGGATCAAAGTAATAAGGGATCGCAAGAAAAGGATGTTGTGCTTATCCCAAACTTCATACATCGATACTATTCTAGCTCATTTTAGCATGCAAAACTCCAAGAAAGGTTTTCTACCTTTTCGACATGGAGTACCTTTATCTAAAGAGATGTCTCCTAAGACATCAAAGGAGATAGAGGATATGAAGACAGTTCCTTATACTTCGGCTGTAGAAAGCCTAATATATGCGATGCTATGTATGAGACCGGATATCTGTTTTGCCATGGGCATGGTTAGCAGATATCAAAGTAACCCAGGACAAGGACATTGGACTGCTGTAAAGTATATATTGAAGTACCTGAAAAGGACTAGAGATTATATGCTAGTTTACTAGGCAGATGATTTGCTCCCTGTGGCTTACACAAATTCGGACTTTCAATCAGTTAGGGACAATAGTAAGTCAACCTTGGGGTATGTGTTTACTTTGGGAAGTGGAGCTATAGCTTGGAGGAGTGTTAACCAAAAATACGTTTCAGACTCCACCATGGAAGTTGAGTATGTGGCAGCCTCTGAGGCAGCCAAAGAAGCTGTATGGCTCAGAAACTTCTTGATAGACTTAGATGTGATTCCTGGTTTACCCAAAATATCACAATTTATCAAAATGCTCCTGTGAATTTTTTAAGGTATTTTTGAAATTCAGCTGGAATTTGATTTGAGAATTTTAGAAACCCAATCGATCAGCCAATCGATTGGGAAGCCTCAATCGATCAGCCGATCGTTTCTTCGAGAGCAGAGCCTCGCTGAATCGATCATCCGATCGATTCAACCTTGCCTGGATCGATCAGTGGATCGATTCAGAGGCAATTTCCACGAACAAAAGCTCGCAGAATCGATCAGGCGATTGATTGAAATGGTTTCAATCGATTGAGACCCGACTTCAATCGATTGGGAATGTTGATTTTGGTTGGGAAAGCCTGATTTCAGCATTTGAAACTATTTTTAGTCTAGGTAACCATGCTTAACCCCTTGAAACACATTTGTATACATTTAGGGGGAGTTTTCATGATTAAAACATAGATGGATTGGTTAAGGAAGACTAAGTAGAAGTTTAGGTTGAGGTTTAGTTTTAAATATTAATTTTTGAACCTTGAAACTTCAAAATTTGGGTTTCCTAAAGCTTTAGAGATTCCAAGTTATTGTTGGTGTAATGACAGAAGTTACGAGCATGTCTTTAGGGGGGTTACTCTTTAAGGACATGAAAAATAATTTTTCATAAGCCTTGGAAGGTGGTTAACCTTCCTTAGCGTAAATGCTCAAGGTTGAGCATTTGAACACAATGGAGAGTGGATATCTTCATTGTTTAGTTGTGTTTGCTGAAGGATGAGCATTAGATGCAATGAAGGATATGGGACCTTCATTGGGATTGCTTGATTGGTTAATGTTCAAGGGTGAGCATTGGATACGATGAAGGGTATGAGACCTTCAATATGGTGTTGTGAACAACGAGTGAAGTTGTGAACAATGTTAAGTTAGGCCTCTGCCCCTCTAGTAAATTTAGGGGAAGAATACAGGGTCTATACTATGCCTTCATTACCTTAAGAGGGAGTTTGCCCTCTAGGAAAGGGAGAGAATGAAGGAAACCCTCATTCATGCTTTGGCATGAGGAAGAACTTAAGGCTATGAATTAGCCTAACTTAAAGGTATTGTCAAACATAAAAAATGGCAAGATTATTGATGCAATATCCCCTGGGTTAAGGTTGACCAGGTTGACTAAGCTTGAGTTGGCTGAAACTTGAGTCTTGATGTTTGAGTTTCGTTGTTTGACAATACATGAAGATTGCTGGTGCAATTATCCATTTGGGGAGATTGCTGGTGCAATTCCCCTCTAGTCAAGATTTGACCAGATTGGTGTGAAGAAGAGTCAAGTAGGTTAAGGTTGACCAGATACTTGACTGAGAAAGTCCTAACTGAATGTTAGGAAGATGGAAAATCCTAGTGAGTGAAACTAGGTGAAAGCCCTGGTGAGTGAAACTAGGTGGTTGGGAAATCCTGGTGAGTGAAGCCAGGTAAAAGTCCTGGTGAGTAAAGCCAGGCAGATGGGAAACTCTAGTGAGTGAAGCTAGGCAGAAGAAAATCCTGGTGAGTGAAGTCAGGTGAAAGCCCTAGTGAGTGAAGGTAGGTAGAAGGAAAGTCCTGGTGAGTGAAGCCAGGCAGATGAAAAGTCCTAGTCAGTGAAGCTAGGCAGAAGGAAAGACCTGGTGAGTTAAGCCAGGTATATGGAGATCCAGGTGGGTTAAGGTTGACCGAACACTTGGAGTTGGGAAGTCCAAGTAGGTCAAAGGGTTGACCAGATACTTGACATGAGGAAATTCAGATGGATCAAGGGTGACCGGACATCTGGTGGAAGTCCAAGTGGGTCATGGAGGACTGGACACTTAGCACGAGGCGATATGTCCAAGTGGGTCAAGGTTGAACGGACACTTGGCGCGAGGAGAAAAGCCCAAGTGGGTCAAAGGAATTGACCGGATGCTTGGTGAAGAGTCCTAGCAGGTTAAGGTTGACCGGATGCTAGGCATGAGGTTCGAATAGGTCATGGTTGACCGGATGTTGGAGTTGGGGACATTGGACTTGAGTTTAGGCAAGTCAAGGGGGTGTTAATCGATCGGTTGATCGATAGAACCGAAGCCCAATCGATCAGCCGATAGATTGGGTGAGTGTTGTGACAAGTAGCAGCCCAATTGATCTACCAATTGATTGGGAGCAATTGTCACGAGCACAGAACCTTCCCCAATCAATCAGCCGATCGATTGGGCACCTCCAATTGATCGGTCGATCGATTGGAGGCTAGATTTCTCACGCGCACAGACGCGAGAAAGGCTAAATCGATTGGTCGATCAATTCATCCATTTCCAGCAGAGCACAGAGGTGCTCTGAATCGATCAGCCGATCAATTCAAACTCTTCCCAATCGATTGAGAGACATTCAATCGATTGAGATTTGACTGTTATGCAGGTTATAGTCATTGGCGAGCATCTTCTCCAGCGACAACAGTGCCATCTTAGTAATGATTAACGAGCTTCTCCACACTTTTACAGCCAGTTCTTGAAGGCTCTTGGAGACAAGTGTAGTTACACTTCCAAGGTTCAAGAGGCAACAACAAGCAACAAGTAAGCAAGAAGAAAGAGCTTTCATTTGTATCTTTTGTATTTTCTTCTTGTGGGTGTTGTATATTGTTGTGTGAGTTTGTACGAGGCTGTGACCGAGAAGGAGTGTTTTGATTAGTGGAGTGTGTGTCGCATGTGGATCCTTGGACTAGTCAACTCTTCTTGAGGTGGATACCATGTAAATCCTTAGTGTTAGTGTTATGAGTGTGTTTCTTGTTGTTTATTCTACTGCATATCATCGAAGAATCACATCAACAAACGCGACGAGCTATTCACCCCCCTCTAGCATATTTCGACCCTAACAAGGCTGACCAGGGCTACAAGTAACCCCGATGGCTAGCCATGGCTGCAGCTAGCCTTGGCTCAATGGATGGTCGTGGCCGTGGCTGACCATGACTCGATGGTCGGCCGTGGCTGCGACTGTCCCGGGTGGCCGTGGCTATAACTGCCCCGGGTGGCCATGGCTACCCCAGTTATTAACTATAATGCATAATGTATGAGTAACTATAATGCCTTAAATGTCCATAACTATAATGCTTTCGATGTCTGTTTTGATTCTTATATTATTGTTTCATTTTTGAATTATGATCATAAGGTACTATTTAAATTCATAATGTTGTTTGTGTAGGTTTCATTTTTCCATGAGCTTAGTATAGTTGGAGATACTCATATTTGTTCACCCGATTTCTATATTTCTACGTTCATTACTATACAATTAATTATCATTATATAAATTTAACAATAATTAATTATATTATTGTTAATTAATTGTAATAGATCCAATGTTTACATAAGAATTCCTGTAGATTTTTCCTGTAGCATGTACTAGCATGATTCATCTCAAAATTTTAACTACCAAACACAATGTACTTGTGCTTGATTCTACATTAATGCTAGTAATATATTATACGTATGTGTGGGTTTTCAATTTGACAAGGTCTTCTTTGTTACTATGTCTTAAATTTAGATTTATGTATAATAGCTGTTAATAATATTTTAATAAATAAATAAAGAAAAATGTAAAATGAAAGAAGTTGGATGTACAAAAAAAATTTACCTGAACATTGGAGTTTAACTGATGAGTTTATAATTGGGTTGAACTAATTTTTTAATTTTGTAACTAGTAATGTTAAGTATATGAATGGTAATAAGATAAGGTGTCCATACAGAAAGTGTCATAATGGAAAATTTTTATATTGCGATATAGTTTCAGAACATCTTTGTAGATTTGGTTTTACCCCGAATTACTATATTGGACATGTCATGGTGAACCGTTCATATATATTGAGGATCACGGATGGAATATCCAAGTCTCAGTTAGTGGAGATCAGAGTTATTATGAACAATTAAATTCATATCAAAGGATGGTAATTGATGCAACATGTCAGAATTTTATTCCCAAAACGCATGGTGTAAGTTCTAGTTTTCCTCCAATAGTTGAACACATGTTTACTACTTATACATCACTGTTGGAGAAACCAGAAGTACCAGGTGTTGATGAAACATATCGTAAATTTTATGAAGTGTTGAGTGCCGCAAATGAACCATTATGGGCTGGTTGTGACAGTCATACTAAATTATCTCTCACCACAAGACTGTTGAATGTCAAGGCAGAGCATAATATGTCAGAAGATTGTTTTAATGATTTTGTTCAAGTTATTGGGGAGGCATTACTGTGTGATTACATACTGTCTAATGATTTTTACAGTATAAAAAAACTTATGAAAGAATTAGGTCTTCCAGTGGAAAGAATTGATTGTTTGAAGAGATCGTTGTATGATATATTGGGGAGATGATGCAGATGCAGATGTTTGTAAATTCTGTAATCAAGATAGGTACAAAACTACCAGAATGAGTCAATAGAAACGTAAATCATATAGTTAGTTATTTTATTTGCCTTTAACTCCTAGGTTACAAAGACTTTATGCATCAAAGGCAACTGCTAAACACATGACTTGGCATTCAACTCATCAAATAGAAGAGGGGCTAATGTGTCATCCATTATATGTAGATATGTGTAAAAATTTTGATAGAACATATCTGGAATTTGTAAAGGAGACTCGAAATATTAGATTATGTCTCTGTGATGATGGATTTGCTCCATTTGGCAAATCATGAAGAAATTATTCTTGTTGGCTAGTTATCTTAACTCCGTATAATCTTTCACATAGGATGTACATGAAAACACCTTATATATTTTTAACATTGGTTGTACCTGGCCCGTAAAATTTGAAGTAGTTAATGTTGGGACATTTCGGAGCTAGGGGGGGGGGGGGGGGTTGAATAGCTCCCTCGCTTTGCTTCGATGATGGTGATGTAGTGAAAAAAATCGAAGCAACCCTCCCAATGCTAATACAAGGATTTACTTGGTATCCACCTCAAGAAGAGGTGATTAATCCAAGGATCCACACTCTCACACACATCCACTATCAAAATACTCCTTCTCAGAACAATCAGAGGTGGAGAAACCTCGTACAATCTCACACGGAGAAATGCAATAAGAATACCAGCAAAAATAAAAGTAAAAACACTTTACAATGAAATTTTTACTTGGCTTGTTATCTTCTTGTTGCTTGGAGTCACTCCTTGTTAATTTAGAAGTGCAATAACACTTCACCCTGAATCATCCAAGAAGTGGTGGAGAGAATCGTGTAAGCACTGTTGTGTTTGAACCTCGTTGTCGTCTTTACCGCGATCTAGGGCTCCCAATCAATTAGGCTTACTTCCAATCGATTACCACGTAAGATCTGAGCAATCTCAAGCATCCAAACTTCGCAACATGTGTAACCATCGTCTCCCAATATATCGACCAATCAATGGGAGCATCTGGATTAATAGGGTTATCGATCCAGTGCGCTTCTATGTTCTCACAGAAGACCCCAGAATCGATTGCCCAATCAATTCTGGCTTCCTCACGTCATTGCAATAAATCAAGTCCCAATCGATTGCTTGATCGATTGGAGTATCCCAATCGATCAGCTGATCTATTGGGGAGCACACTGTGTTCTTCACGCGAGCAGCCTCCAATCGATCAGCTGATCGATTGGGCTGTCCTTGCTAGCAAAACTCTCCCCAATCGATCAGCTCTCAATCGATCAACTGATCGATTGGGAGCTAGTTCAATCGATCGGCTGATTGATTGACCAACCCTTACTTGACTAACTCAAGTCTAGGGTTTCAAATCCTAACATCTGGTCATGCTTGATATGTTGGGACTATTGGTGCGGGAAGCATCTGACGATCAAATCTAAGTTTTGATAATGACAAAGGGTTCAAAGTTAAGGTTAGTTGTTGTCTAACATATTTGAATGAGTTTGCAGGAAAACCCTAAGTGTACTTAGGCAAAAGTCCTAGCTGTGGTTAGGCAGGTGGAAAATCCTAGGGGGTCGTAACCCTAGGTCTTAGGGGGTGGTAACCCTAGGCAGAAAGTCTTGGCGGGTCGAGGGCTTCGGGAAAAAGTCATAGAGTTGGGGACTCTACGTGGAAAATCCTGGTGTTGCAAACCAAGTGAAAGACTGGGCGGGTCGTGGAGCGGACGTCCAGCAGAAAGTCCTAGAGCCTCGGGCGTTGAGCAAAAGTCCAGTCGGTCTGGAGGACCGATATTGCTGGTCGCTACTTGGAATTCCATTCTGTTTCCCCTAAAAAAAAATTTATACAAGCACAGAACTTTTCCTAGCAACCCATGTGCTCGTCAGAAGTTAAACTTGGATTAGAAATGAAACTTAACATTTTTACTTCAAGTTCATTCTTCTGAAGTTAAACTTGGATTGGAAATAAAACTTAATATTTTTTCTCCAAGTTCAACCCATGTGTTCTTCAGAAGTTAAACCATATTACAGAAGTTGATTAAATATCTATTTCGAGGATTGACTTCCAGGTTAAACATGGCGAGGCACTCGACCTTCTTGGTTATGGGATCATCCACCACTTCCTAGACAAAGCCTTTCAAAGAAATTAAATATTTAATTTCTCATAGTAACCCTAGGTTTAACTACAGAGACCTCAAACAAAGCACAAGATCAAAACACAAAATCGAAGCACAAAAATGAAATACAAAATCGATAGCCTCTTGTGTTGATATTTCAGGATCCATACAAAGGAAACAAACTAATTATGCAGCGAAAACAAATAATTAGTTATACTTTTCTTTGTATCTAAAACCTCTTGATCTTCTGTTGTATTTCTCTCCTCCTCTTGGACGTCGTGTGGGAGACGATCTACCAAGATGAAATCTACCCGAACCTTCTTCTTTCTTCCAAGACTTTAGCCACCAAGGGATGCCAAAATAGGAAACTTTTTTTTCTTGTTCTTCCTCTCCAAGTAACCGGCCACCAAGGATTTTCCAATCCTTGATGTGTCGCCGACCCTAAGGAACACAAGAAGAAAGGGAGAAAAGAGAGAAAAACGGCCACCATGGAGAATAGAAGAGAGAGGGCTTTAGAGAGATGTGTGTTGTTCCCATAAGGCACCCTCTGCCTCTCTTTTATAATCTTTGATCATGGTAAAAAAAAAATTTTTAATAATAATTAAAATCTCTCTCTTTTAAATTTCCTATTGTGATAGCTACAAAAAGAAAGTTTTAAAATTACTCTCTCTCTTTTAAACATTGTAGATATCTACAAAAATAAAAGATTAAAATTAAAACTTCTCTTTTAAATCATGGTTACAAAAAGGAATGTTTTAACTAAAAATTAAAATCACTCTTTTAAGAAAAGATTTTAAAATTTAAAACTCTCTTTTAAAACCATGTGGATGGCTTCAAAAAGGAAAGATTTTAAAATTAAAATATCTTTTTTTAAATCCATTTGTATATGGCTATAAAAGGAAAGTTTTAAATAAAATTTTATTTTAAATAAAACCTTTCATTTTCTCTTCTAGTGGTCGGCCCCTTGCTTGGTCACCAAGCATGGCTTGGTCGGCCCACAACTTGGGCACCAAGAAGGCTTGGTCGACCCCCCTTGCTTGGAGACCAAGCAAGGATGTGGCCGACCCCTAGCTTGGGTAAGAAGCTGGGCTTTGGGTGGATAAAAAGGCTTATATACAGAGGCTACAACAGGACCGAGAGGAGGAATTGATTTTGGCCTCCTGATGGACTTGAGCTTCCTGTGTTCAACCCGAACACTCAATTTAAGTTTATCAATAATAACTCATACCACTAAAGAGTTATTATTGAACTACCGCACCAATCCCATATTACATTATGTGCTCCTTCTTATCATGAGTGCGTTAATCTCCCTGTGTTTAAGATATCAAATGTCCATTAATTAAATGAGTTACTGACACTCACTTAATTAACATCTAGCTCCAAGAGTAGTACCACTCAACTTCATTGTCATGTCGGACTAAATCCACCTGCAGGGTTTACATGACAATCCTTATGAGCTCCTCAAGGGGACATTATCAACCTAGATTACTAGGATATAGTTTCCTTCTATAATCAACAACACACCATATAAATAATATTATTTTCCAACATATCGGGCCTATTGATTTAACTGAATAAATTTCACCCATTGATAAATTAAAGAAATAAATACTAAGTATATGTGCTTATTATTATATCGGGATTAAGAGTACGCACTTTCATAATAACATAAGTTTTGCTCTTTTATCTAGTCAATATAAAAAGAACAATATCAAATGGTCCTGCTCAATACACTCATAGTGTACTAGTATAATTTTATAGTCAAGATAAACTAATAACAAATTACACTACGATCGTTCCAATGGTTTGTCCCTATCCATCTTGGTGGTGAGCTACTATTTATAATTTATAAGGAACTGATAACATGATCTTCTGTGTGACACTACACACCATGTTATCTACAATATAAATTAAATGACCAACTGTATTAAACATATAAATGCAGACATTTGACCAATGTGATTCTCATTTCAAAAAAAATGTTCATACAAAAAGCTAGGCTTTTAGTATACATCCTGACAATCTCCCACTTATACTAAAAGACTATACTGCTATAAATGCTGTCATACATCTGATTCTCATCCCCTCAGCATGCCCATCAAAAGCTCTCGCTGGAAGGGCCTTAGTGAAAGGATCTACCAAGTTATCTTCTGATGCAATCTTGGCGACAACAACTTCTCCTCATTTCATGATATCTCGTATCAGGTGGTACTTGCGCTCAATGTGTTTACTTGCCTTATGGGCTTGTGGTTCCTTTGAGTTTGCTACTGCACCACTATTATTACAATAAATTGAGATAATTTTGGGCAAACCAGGAATCACATCTAAGTCCATCAAGAAGTTTCTGAGCCATACAACTTCTTTGGTTGCCTTAGAGGTTGCCACATACTCAGTTTCCATGGTAGAGTCTGAAACATATTTTTGCATAATACTCCTCCATGCTATGGCTCCACCTCCCAAAGTAAACACATACCCCGAGGTCGACTTACTATTGTCCCTATCTGATTGGAAGTCCGAATCTGTGTAACCCACAGGGAGCAAATCATCTGCCTGGTAAACTAGCATATAATCTCTAGTCCTTCTCAGGTACTTCAATATATGCTTTACGACAGTCCAATGTCTCTGTCCCGGGTTACTTTGATATCTGCTAACCATGCCCACGGTAAAACAGATATCCGATCTCGTATATAGCA
The DNA here is from genome assembly GCF_018446385.1 of Zingiber officinale. Taxonomy (NCBI): domain Eukaryota; kingdom Viridiplantae; phylum Streptophyta; class Magnoliopsida; order Zingiberales; family Zingiberaceae; genus Zingiber; species Zingiber officinale. Next base: position 62,561,833 of record NC_055996.1, read on the forward strand.
TCGCATACATTAGGCTTCCTACAACCGAAGTGTAAGGAACTGCCTTCATGTCCTCTATCTCCTTTGATGTCTTAGGAAACATATCTTTAGATAAAGGTACTCCATGCCGAAAAGGTAGAAAACCTTTCTTGGAGTTTTGCATGCTAAAACGAGATAGGATAGTATCTATGTATGAAGCTTGGGATAAGCACAACATCCTTTTATTGTGATCCCTTATTACTTTGATTCCAAGAATATGTCCACATTCTCCCAAGTCCTTCATATCAAACTGCTTGGACAACCATACCTTTACGTCTGACAACACTTTGACATTATTGCGAATGAGCAGAATGTTATCTACATATAGTACAAGAAATACCACCACGTTTTCGTCACACTTCTTGTATACACAAGACTTATCCGGACACTGAATAAATCCATAAAACTGGATCACTTCATTAAACTGGATGTTCCAAGATCTCGAAGCTTGCTTTAGTCCATAGATAGACCAATTGAGCTTACATACAAGATGCTCTTTGCCCTTCACAATGAATCCCTCTGGTTGCTTCATATGGATGTTTTCTTCAAGACTTCCATTAAGGAATGCTGTCTTGACATCCATTTGCCAAATATCATAATCCATATGAGTGGCAATAGATAAAAGAATCTGGATAGACTTAAGCATGGCTACCGGCGAAAAGATTTCCTCATAATCGATTCCCTCTTTCTGAGTATACCAATTTGCAACAAGCCTTGCTTGAAAGGTTTCCACCTTCCCGTTTATCCCTCTTTTTCTTTTGTAGACCCATTTACATCCAATGGCTTTTACACCATTTGGTGGTTCTACAAGCTCCCATACCTGATTAGAATACATAGATTCTATTTCAGAGTTCATTGCACTTTGCCAAGATGCTGCATCTTTATCTTGGAGTGCTTCATCATATGTCCGGGGATCCGGTTCATGTTCACCAGGGATCAAGTCCGAAGACTCTCCCAAAAACATGAATCTATCAGGTTGCCTAACAACCCTCCCACCACGATGAGACACTACTTGTAATTGTGCATCATTTGTGACACGTGTTGCAGTTTCTTGTGGTATCTCATCTTGTACTGTTGGTACTAAAGTAGACGTGTCTTCTCTTATTTCCTCAAAAATAATTTTACTCATTGCTTGTAGTTGATTACATAGTCCTCTTCTAAAAATCGGGCATTGGTGCTAACAATGATCTTCTGATCTTTAGAACTATAAAATAAACTACATTTCGTTCCTTTAGGATAACCCACAAATAAGCGAACTTTTGTACGTGATTTCAACTTATCAGTGTCTCCCTTCAGCACATGTGCTGGACTACCCCAAATCTGAATATGTTTTAGACTAGGCTTATGCCCATTCTATAATTTTATGGGAGTAGAGGGTACTGATTCAGAAGGTACCAAGTTCAGAATGTACACTGTTGTTTCTAGAGCATATCCCCAAAACGAATTTGGTAATTCTAAATAACTCATCATTGATCTAACCATTTCCATAAGAGTCCTATTCCTTCATTCTATCATACCATTCTGTTGGAGTGTACCAGGTGCAGACTATTGGAATTGAATCCTGGCTTCTGATAAATAACTTCTAAACTCTCCTAAGAGGTACTCGCCACCACGATCAGGCCGTAGTGTCTTGATACTTTTACCATGACATTTCTCCACATCAACCTTGTACTCTTTGAACTTATCAAAGTACTCAGACTTGTGGTGCATCAAGTAAATGTACATGTATCTCGAATAGTCGTCTATAAAAGAGACAAAATATTCGAAATCACCTCTTGTCTGAATAGTCATAGATCCACACAAATCAGAATAAACCAATTCCAACACATCTTTGGCTCTATACCCCTTGGCCTTAAAAGGTCTTTTGGTCATTTTTCCTTCCAAGCACGATTTGCAGGTTGGAAAGTTTTCCACCACCAATGAACCCAAAAGTCCATCGGCTATTAGCATTTGAATCCTACTCAAGTTAATATGACCAAGCCTTAGATGCTAAATATATGTTTGGTTCATTTCTGAAGGTTGCTTTCTCTTATTAGAATTAGAAGATGTGTTATTAATTTTCATTTGTTGCATGTGGGAGTTATTGGATTGAGAGTGTACAAATTGCCAATCAACGTACCAGAACAGATAACTACCCTATTTTCTTGACAACAACTTTGTCATCAAAAGAAACAGAATATCCATCCTCAAATAGTATAGAAACTAAAATCAGGTTCTTTCTAAAACTTGGTACGTAAAGATATTTTCTCAAAATCAATATTTTATTCCTATCAAAAGATAAATAAACATCTCCCACTACAACAACCACCACTTTCGTAGCATTGCCCATGTAGACGGTGATTTCCCCTTTATATAGTCGTCGGGTTTCCTGGAACCGCTGCAATAAATTGCAAACATGATCAATGACTCCTGTATCTACACACCAGGTACTGGTAGATAACATCACTAAGCATATTTCAACAACTAATGAATAAGATACACCTTTATTATTCTCATTTATGTGAGGATAGTCTACTTTTTGTTTCCAATCAATGTAATTTGGACTAGTAAGTTTGTTCTCTTTTAATATAACAACAAGAGGATTGAAAGTCATTTGAAATCTTAAGAATCACAAAATATTTGGTCAATACTTTAGAATTTAAAATAATATTGATTCCTCAAATAATATTATTTAAATTCACCAACACTTCAAAACACCGTGAATTTTGTATGCCACGATACTGTGGACATATACAAATTCAAACATTTGTAAGAGGGGGTTTTACCCATTAATTTTATTATCTTGTCATCCTAACTTTATGACAAATAAAATTAATAGTTGATTTTTCTTCGGTCACACAAATAATAGCAGTGACTCCGATGGGGAGGATACTATTAAATGCACCTAAGTGTATACCATTACTTGATACTTAGTCCATTAAATAGGGTTGTGCCCCTTCAGATGGAGAAGATCACACGCACTTAAATAATTTCCTATAATCATCCATTAAGGAAGTTTGATCTAGTGATCTGCAAACAAACTCATCCGATGTGGAGGAAGGCACTCAGAGCCAATGCGCAAGTTTGAATGCATCACTTACAAACCAGGAATAGAGACTGTGGAATTTAAATAATTCATCTCCCACTTAGTTATTTAAATGAGGAATTTTAACATGCACACAAACACAACACACACATCACAGCTTAAAAGGTAATAAATATGAAAAATAATTTTCCAACTATTATGGTCTCATCTATAGTTGTTCTCTATATGCCGCCAACCCTAGCTGCCGCCAACCCTGGCCGCCGACCCTAGGGTTTATGTCGTTGTGTCCTTCTTGCTTCCTTTTTCGCTGCGCCTCCGATCCTCAAGGTAGCACCACGTATAGCAAGGAGACGAACCGCAACAAAATAAAATTTTACATTTATCGATCCTATATTCCATGAAGGAATGTACATGTAATCTAGATCGAACAGAATGTAAAATCCTAAAACTAATATAACTCCTGCTGTATTTAATAATTACAATCATGCACGCATATAAAATACCCTCGACATGCTCGAGGGTCCAATCACACACAAACACAATAGGGCTATAATAGTTAGAACTAGAATGTCTGCAACCACAGAGTTAATCTATTTACACATCATACTATTATCCTGCCTAAATTTATGTATGAAAAGTGCATAATTTAACTGAAAACCAAATACACAAAGGTAAAAAAAACTAGTTCTGATACCAATTGTTGGAAAGGAAAGATTTTAATAAAATTAAAATCTCTCTTTTAACCATTGTAGATAACTACAAAAAAGGGAAAGATTTTAATAAAATTAAAATCTCTCTTTTAACCATTGTAGATAACTATAAAAAAGGAAAGATTTTAACAAAATTAAAATCTTTCTTTTAACCATTATAGATAACTATAAAAAAGGAAAGATTTTAACAAAATTAAAATCTCTTTTTTAATCCATAGTAGATAGCTATAAAAGGAAAGATTTTAAGAAAATTTTGTTTCAAACAAAAACTTCCTTTTCTCTTCTTGTATGACTGGCCCCTTGCTTGGGCACCAATCAAGGCTTGGTCGGCCCCTTACTTGGACACCAAGCAAGGATGTGGCTGTCCCCTAGCTTGGGTAAGAAGCAAAATCAAAATGGGTGAATGTGAGACTTTTTAGAGGCTACAGCAGGGACCGAGAGGAGGAATTGGTTTTGGCCTCCTGATGAGCTTGAGCTTCCTGTGTTTGACCTGAACACCCAACTCAAGTTTATCAATAATAACTCATACCACTAAAGAGTTATTATTGAACTACCACACCAATCCCATATTACATTATGGGCTCCTTCTTATCATGATTGTATTAATCTCCCTGTGTTTAAGATATCGAATGTCCATTAATTAAATGATTTACTGACAACTCACTTAATTAATATCTAGCTCCAAGAGGAGTACCACTCAACTTCATTGTCATATCCAACTAAGTCCACCTACAGGGTTTACATGACAATCTTTATGAGCTCCTCAAGGGGACATCATCAACCTAGATAACTAGGACACAGTTTCCTTCTATAATTAACAACACACCATATAAATAATATTATTTCTCAACTTATCGGGCCTATTGATTTAACGAATAAATCTCACCTATTTATAAATTAAAGAAATAAATACTAAGTATATGTGCTTGTTATTATATCGGGATTAAGAGTACGCACATCCATGATAACAAAAGTTCTGTTCTTTTATGCAGTCAGTATAAAAGGAACAACCTAAAATGGTCCTGCTCAATATACACATAGTGTACTAGTGTAATTTTATAGTCAAGATAAACTAATACCAAATTACACTACAACCATTCCAATGGTTTGTCCCTATCCATCTTGGTCGTGAGCTTCTATTTATAATTTATAAGGAGCTGATAACATGATCTTCTGTGTGACACCACACACCATGTTATCTACAATATAAATTAAATGGGCAACTGCATTTAACAAAAATGTAAACATTTGACCAATATGATTCTTATTTCAAAATAAATGTTCATACCAAAAGCTAGGCTTTTAGTATACATCCCAATACTTCCTAGGCTACTTAGAAGCCTTGATCATCTCCTCTAGGTCAACTCTAGGGATTACTTTCCTTGTGACCTTCTTAATGACTTTATTAGACTTCTTAGAAGTCTTAATCACATTTGTCGTTGCAAAAATACTCCTAGGGATAACTTCCGTTGTATCCTTGACTTGACCCCTAGACCTAGAGTTGGTTCCATAGCTATATGGAACCCTATGGTAAGAAGTTACATCCTTCTTAGCCTTAGATTTGTATTCCAAACCTCTATGGTCATTGGATGACTTTTGTACTCCTAGACCTAGGTTATGCTCATTTTTCCCTTTTAGGATATTTTCCATCCTTTTTAGGGTCTTTTCCATTTTATCAAGCCTTGACCTCAAGACTCGATTTTCTTCCCATAAATCCCTAGATTTTGGTTTTTCATTATGTCCTTGAGCATTTTTACTTCTAGGCTTATAACTATGGTCCTTAGTGTTCTTGCCTAGTTTATCTACCTTCCTAACCTTAGGTGAGGTAGTCTTAGCATGAAAAGCCATATGTTTTCCCTTAATACTATCATGATTTCTATTTTTATGGTAAATAGCATTAAAATAATATAAGTTAGAACTAGAATGCTTTTTACTATGAGTTAAAGGGATAGATTCAATAAATGATACCTTAGGTTTTACCTTGGAAGCTCCCCCTTGACTTGTGCTTCCTCCTTTGACTTTGACCACTTTCTTCCCCTTTGGACATTGGCTCAGGTAATGTCTTTTTTGGTTGCAAGAAAAGCACACAATATGCTCCTTTCTCTTCTTTATTGTGGGGTTTGTCTCCTTGGGCTTCTCCTTGCCCTTAGGTGTCACTTGACCCTTCTTCTTGGCCAATTTAGGACACTTACTCTTGTAATGCCCTTTTCCCCTACATTCAAAGCAAATAATATGATCTTTATTATTAACAATTGAAATTGTTATACCTTTGCTTATAGGGGTGGCATCTTCTCCTTTTGATCTGGATGTAGAGGCTTCCTCTTGATCCGACAATGACTCTCCTCCAATTGATTTGACTTGACTTGTGGAGGTGGAAGCTTCTTCATCTTCATCTCTTCTTGATCCGGAGATGGAGGCTTCTTCTTCTTCTTCATCCTCTTATACATGAAATAAGGAGTATGCTCCCTCCTTGCCCTTTTGGTTGCACTCCCTTGAGGATGAAGCTTCCTTGACTTCTTCTTCTGATATTGAGCATCTCTCAACCTTAGAATCCTCCTCCTCTTTGTTTTGATCCAATGAGTCGCCCTCTTTGGATTCTTCTTGATTTGGTATAGTGGAGGGGACCTTATGAATCTTTGTCAATTTTCTCCAAAGCTCCTTGGCATCCTTGAATTCTCCAACTTGAGCCAAAATATTGCTCGGTAATAAATTAACCAATAGCTTGGTCACTTTGTCATTTGTCTGGCTCCTTTGAATTTGCTCTTGGCTCCACTTGCTTCTCTTGAGAGTTTTGCCCTTTGAATTTGTTGGAGCTTCAAAGCCCTCCATTAGAGCAAATCATTGCTCTATCTCCATCATAAGAAAAAAATTTATCCTTGATTTCCAAGAATCGAAGCTTGTGGACACAAATGGTAGAGGCACCCTCGTGTCAAATCTGAATCAATCTCCGAATTCCATTTGAAGTTGAGCTTTAATGAAATCTTTGACTTGATGAATTCGCTTCAACTTTTTCACCCTCTAGCCTTGTTGCCCCTTCCGGCGATGATTCCAGTAAAGAGCGACCTTGCTCCGATATCACTTGTTAGGGTTGAAATATGCTAGAGGGGGGTGAATAGCTCATCATGCTTGTTGATGTGCTTCTTCAATGATATGCAGCGGAATAAACAACAAGAAACACACTCACAACGTTAACACTAAGGATTTACTTGTATCCACCTCAAGAAGAGGTGACTAGTCCAAGGATCCACACACGACACACACTCCACTAATCAAAACACTCCTTCTCGGCCACAGTCGGAGGCGAAGAAGCCTCGTACAAACTCACACAACAATATACAACACCCACAAGAAGAAAATACAAAAGATACAAATGAAAGCTTTTTCTTCTTGCTTACTTGTTGCTTGTTGTTGCCTCTTGAACCTTGGAAGTGTAACTACAATTGTCTCCAAGAGCCTTCAAGAACTATCTATGAAAGTATGGAGAAGCTTATGAATCATCGCTGAGATGGCATTGTTGTCGCTAGAGAGAAATAGCTGGAGAAGACGCTCGCCAACAACTATAACCTAGGCAACAGTCAGATCCCAATCGATTGAATGACTCTCAATCGATTCGGGAGAGTTTGAATCGATCGGCTAATTGATTCAGAATGCCTCTGTACTCTACTTCAAATGGCTGAATCGATTGACCAATCGATTCAGCCTTTCTCGCGTCTACGCGCACGAGAAATCTAGCCTCCAATCGATCGACCAATAGATTGGAGGTGCCCAATCGATCGGCTGATTGATTGGGGAAGGTTCTGTGCTTGCGACAATTGCTCCCAATCGATCAGCCGATCAATTGGGTCGCTACTTATCATAGCACTAACCCAATCGATCAACTGATCGATTGGGCTTCGGTTCAATCGATCAACTGATCGATTGACACCCCCTTGACTTACCTAAACTCAAGTCCAAGGTCCCCAACTCCAACATCCGGTCAACCATGACCTGTTGGAACCTCATGCCTAGCATCCGGTCAACCTTGACCTGCTAGGACTTCTTCATCAAGAGTTCGTTCAATCCCTTTAACCCACTTGGACTTTTCTCCTCAAGCCAAGTGTCCAGTCAACCTTGATCCACTTGGACTTATTGTCTCGTGCCAAGTGTCCGGTCCTCCATGACCCACTTGGACTTCCACCAGATGTCCGGTCACCCTTGACCCATCTGGATTTCCTCGTTCCAAGTATCCGGTCAACCCTTTGACCTACTTGGACTTCCCAACTCCAGGTGTCCGGTCAACCTTGACTCACCTAGGTCTCCACGTGCCTGGCTTCATTCACCAGGTCTTTCCTTCTGCCTAGCTTTACTCACTAGTACTTTCCATCTGCCTGGCTTCACTCACCAGGACTTTCCTTCTACCTAACTTCACTTACTAGGGCTTTCACCTGGCTTCACTCACCAGGATTTCTTCTTTCTAGCTTCACTCACTAGGGCTTTCCATCTGCCTGACTTCACTCGCCAGGACTTTCACCTGACTTCACTCACTAGGATTTCCCAACTGCCTGGCTTCACTCACCAGGGCTTTTCATCTAGCTTCACTCACTAGGATTTTTCATCTGCCTAACATCCAGTTAAGACTTACCCAATCAAGTATCCGATCAACCTTGACTTACATGACTCACACCAATCTGGTTAAACCCTGACTAAAGGGGAATTGCACCAGCAATCTCCCCAAATGAACGATTACACCTACAATCTCCATATATTGTCAAACATCGAACCCCAAACTTCAAGACTCAAGCTTGAGCCAACTCAAGCTTAGTCAACCTGGTCAACCCTGACCTAGGGAATATTGCACTAACAGGCTTGCCATGACCGATTGGCCAGGCGCGGCCATGGCCAGCCACGAGGGGATAGCCACGGCCACGATCGGCCACTAGGGACCAACCACGACCATGGTCGTCCACCAGGGGCCAGCTGCAGCCATGACCAACCACCAAAGGCCAGCCGTGGCCAGCCACCAACGGTCACGCCTGGCCCAGACGGGGGCGACCATGCCTTGTACCTAGGCACCAACATTGAGTGTGAGAGGAGAGAGCGGAGAGGGGAGAGAAAAGAGGGATTTATCAAGATAATCGCCAGAGATCTCTGACATCGCTGCTTCCACCGAGAGAAGAAGATACGAGCAGGTAGGGAAAGGGGTGTTGGGACCTTGACGTCCGCTAGAGGGGGTGAATAGCGTCTCACCCAAATTGTTTCTTCCTACACTCGTTAGTATGCACAACGAAAATATAAAACAAAACTAACAAGAAAAAGCTAGACCCTACGAGACAAGAAACACAAACAAACCTAACATGTTTATTTAACGTGGTTCGGAGATCACTTACTCCTACTCAACAGCAGTCTGTAAGATGAACAATCCCGATCCGTCGATGGATGACTCCCCGAAAAACCTCCGGCTAGCTCGAGTAGCTCCTTGTCGATGGAGAAACCTCGCCACAAACACTTGAATACAAGCACACTGATCACACGAGGGCTTGGGAGACTCTAATAAGGGTTAACTACCTCTATTTTTGTCAACCTTAACTAAGCTTCCAATGCTTGGTTATATAGCCCATGAGTTGGAAAACCCCACTTACCAGTCGACTGCCAAAATCATCAGTCAACTTCCCTCTGTGGAGATTCGATCGTTATAACCCAACGGCTCGATACCAGTCGACTGATACTTCCATCAGTCGACTGTTCCACACTAACTGAGAGAACAAAAGCATTCTGTTCGCTCTCAGTCGACTGCCCGATCGACTGTACCAGTCGACTGATGAAAACACCAGTCGATTGCTACAGTAACTACTACAGTAATTGTTGCATTACTGCTACAGTAAAACCCTAAACCTAGGATTTTACCCCCGAATACATTCACTCAATAATCATCCTCGCTCAACCAATCTAGACCTAGCCTTCTAGCCTCCTCCATCAGCCTTGTGTCCCTCGGATGTCTCCCATTCCTTCATGTCTTGCCTTTTGGAGCTTCTATCGACCTTGTCCTTATTGTCGGGTCTTCCTTTGCCAAGAGGTCGTGCCTCTGGGACTTCATTCATTGCCAAGTCACACTTGGACTTACGTTGCCAAGACTATATGCTTGGACTTACACCGCCAAGACTTATCCTTGGACTTTCCTCCTTTACCAAGATCACACTTGGACTTTCCTTGTTGTTCCTGTATCTTGCACACTCACAATGCATATCAAATACAATAATAAACCTAACTTAAAGCTTTGCCCAAACATCAAAACCTAGGGTCACTAGATTGCTTCAACAATCTTCCCCTTTTTGATGTTTGGCAATACGTTTAAGTTAGGGAAATAATATAGCAATAATAATACAAATAAACATGAAATCTACACATGCATAAATCATGGAACCTAATCCTAGGCTCCCCCTTCACGTAAGCTCTCCCGCAAAGGTAAACTTCTCCCCCTTTGCAAAAAAATGAGCAATCGCTCCCCCTTCACCTAAGCTCCCTTGCAAAGGCAAACTTCTCCCACTTTGCAAATAAATGAGCAATCGCTCCCCTTTCACCTAAGCTCCCCCTTGAGCTAAGATTTCTTGCAAAGGTATGTAGTTTTCCCACTTAAACCTAAACTTCTCCCCCTTTACCATACATCAAAAAGAGCTCCAATAATATCCCAATATTAGACTCTTTGACCTCTAATGACCATAAATAGCATGTATTAATCTCCCATAAGATTACATACATGTTCACTACTCTTTTGGTCATTTTCTAATGTTGAAAAATATTTTCAAACTGTATCAATCGACTGTTATAAGTCCCAGTCGACTGAAATCATCAAAATGAACTTACAAAGATATTCTGTGCTCAAAATTACTATTACCAGTCTACTGGTACAGTTACCAGTCGACTGGTACTCTATTTTGGCAAAAATCAACCTTTCTGACCCACTTTCAAAAATGCGTCAAAAATTCCACAGACCTCCAAAAAATTCTAAATTTTGTGGAGAGGTATATTTTATCCATGTCTACTTGGAAAAAATATATATATAAATATATTTATCACAGTTCCTAAGATTGACATAAAATTCAAAAATAGCTAAATGGTTCAATTGAACTTTGACCTAAAGTCCTAGTTTTGACTTTCTCTAGATGTATCTGCCCATACTAAATTATAATGCATCCCTAGCATTAGTTTATATGACATCTATACATCAAAAACTAATTTTCATGCAATATGAACTCAATTCACATTTCCATGCATGAAACGCATCCCAATTGTACCAACCCACTAGGTTAGAGACTTAAGTCCGTCTCCTAACCACTTGGCACATTTGATAACTCATCTACCATGGGTCCCAGAGGCTATTTCTAACCTTAGGAATCTTAACCTTAGTCACCTTCCTTAGTGACTCATCCACTATGGCTACACCCACATGGTGTACCATAGGTGACAGTTGGCCTACAAACTTGACTTTCTTAATCTTAGACACTTTGTCTTTAGTTAATTTCTTCTTAACCTTAACCTTAGACACCTCATCCTTGCCATAATTATATGCCACCCTAGCACATTCTTTCTTATTAGCCTTGGATGACTTTCCCTTGTCTTTGTTCACTCCTCCCTTACCAATGTCATGTGTCACCTTAGCACTTGTCCTCCTTTTGGTCTTGGAGGGACCCAATTTGACATTGTTAGATCTTTGACCACCCAAATACATGTCAAGTCCTTTAGGTCCAATAATGAACCTCTCTAGGACTTTCTCCATTTCCTCAAGCTTTGTATTTAAGGCTTGATTTTTCAATTCTAGGGTTCTAATCCTAGAATCAACATGTCCATCATGGACATTCCTAGACCTACCCTTCCTAAACATGTGTCTCCCTTTCTTGGGATTAATGCCTAGGTTTTCAACCACCTTCTTCTCCTTAGGCAAGATAGACTGTCTCCTTTTAGGTCTATCATTTGAAAATAATTTTCTAGGGTTATCACCTACATTAACCCTATTCCTATCATTATATCTAAAACCATAAATATGCATGGGCAAATAATTCATATTATTTCTAACATGCATGGAGGAATTTAAATTTGAATATGAATTCAAGTTAGGGTTTACCTCCCTACCCTTGAAGCTCTCTTCTTCTCCCACTTCTTTAAGTGCGCCAATTTCTTGAGCTCTCCTCTTCTTGGGCACTTTGTGTTGTAGTGACCCCACTCACCACATGTGAAGCATCGAATATGCTTCTTCTCCTTCTTCTTCCTACAACTCACATTAGTTTCTAAATTAACTTTAGTGAGTTTAGAGTTTACCTCCTTTACCTTCTTGAGTGAAGGACACCTACTCTTGTAGTGTCCCATCTTACCACACAAAGCATTTGATGTGGCTCTTCTCTCTCTGCTTGGTAGTTGAGGTTGAGGGTTGAGCTTCCAAGACCTCCTCATCCTTGGATTGCTCTTCTTCTTCTTCACTTGAAGATGTGGATGGTTCCACTTCATCCTCCGTTGATGATGTGGATGATACCTCCTCATCTTCCTTATCCTCCTCGGATGTTGAACCCGTGTCAACATCCGATTGGTCCTTCTCTTCTTGGATCAATGAGTTCTTCTCCTTGGGCTCCTTTTTTCTTGGATCTGTGTAGGACTCTCATGAAGTGCAATTACCTTTTTCCAAAGGTCGCTTGCATTCTCGTATTCACCTATATTCAAGACCGCATTAGGAGGTAATAAATTAATCAAAATTCTAGTTACCTCCTTGTCCGTCTCCGACTGCTCCTTTTGCTCCTTGGTCCAATATCGAGGTCGGAGATGCTTTCCCTTCTTATCTGTTGGAGCTTTAAACGGTTCTTCCAACGCAATCCATTGGTTCCAATTCATTTGTAACCACATCTCCATGCGCTTCCTCCAATAGTCGAAGTCCTCGAGCTCATATGGAGGTGGGATTCGGATGTCCCATCCTAGCTGACCTTCCGACTCCATCTTCTTCCTCTAGCACTCACTCCCTTGGTGATTAGTCCAACAAGAGCTCACCTAGCTCTGATATCACTTGTTGGGACCTTGACGTCCGCTAGAGGGGGTGAATAGTGTCTCACCCAAAACATTGTTTCCTACACTCGTTAGTATGCACAGCGGAAATACAAAACAAAACTAATAAGAAAAAGCTAGACCCTAAGAGACAAGAAACATAAACAAACCTAACATGTTTATGTAACGTGGTTCGGAGATCACTTACTCCTGCTCTACGACTATCCATAAGGTGGGTGATCCCGATTCGTCGATGGATGACTCCCCGGCAAACCTCCGGCTAGCTCGAGTAGCTCCTTGTTGATGGAGAAACCTTGCCACAAACACTTGAATACAAGAACACTGATTACACGAGGGCTTGGGAGACTCTAATAGGGGTTAACCACCTCTATTTTTGTCAACCTTAACCAAGCTTCCAATGCTTGGTTATATAGGCCATGAGTTGGAAAACCCCACCAACCAATCGACTGCCAAAACTATCAGTCGACTGCCCTATGTGGAGATTCGACCGTTACAATCCAACGGCTCGATACCAGTCGACTAATACTTCCATCAGTCGATTGTTCCAAACTAACTGAGCGAACAGAAGTATTCTGTTCGCTCTCAATCAACTGCCCGGACGACTGTACCAGTCGACTGATGAAAACACCAGTCGACTGCTACAGTAATTGCTACATTGCTACTACAGTAGCTGCTACAGTAAAACCCTAAACCTAGGATTTTACCCCCGAGTACATTCACTCAGCACTCGTACTCGTCCGACCAACCTAGACCTAGCCTTCTAGCCTCCTCCATCAACCTTGTGTCCCTCGGATGTCTCTCTATCCTTCACGTCTTGCCTTCTGGAGCTTCCATCGACTTTGACATTGTTGTCGGGTCTTCTTTTGCCAAGAGGTCGCACCTCCGAGACTTCATTCATTGCCAAGTCACACTTGGACTTACGTTGCCAAGACTACATGCTTGGACTTACACCGCCAAGACTTATCGTTGAACTTTCCTCCTTCGCCAAGATCACACTTGAACTTTCCTTGTTGTTCCTGTATTCTGCACATTCACAATGCATATCAAATACAACAATAAATCTAACTTAAACCTTTGCCCAAACATCAAAACCTAGGGTCACTAGATTGCTCCAACAAGGAGATCAGATTGTGAGGTGGTTTTTAGGGTTTTTTGGCCACGAACATTTTTTGACGTAATTTTGTCCCCCAATTGAGGACGAAAAGTATTTTCGCTCGCAAATTAGGGACGAAATCAATTTTCATCCCCAATTTGAGGACAAAAATTGTTTCCATCCCAAAATTTAGGGTTGATATTTAAAAATTAATAATTAAAATTATCGAATAATAATTAAAATTTTAAAAATTATTAAATAATAAATAATAAATATTTAATAAATAAAAATTTTAAAAATGTTTTCATCCCAGATTTGGGGATAAATCCTTGGATTCGTTGCCAATTCTGTCAAAATTCATCCTAGAATTGAAAAAAAAATAAAAAGGTAAAGAAAAAAGCAACCAAAGCCCTAAATATCATAAGTTCATGAAACAAGTTCTCATGTCTTCATATTATTCTTCTGATCATAAAAATGCCCTCATTCATAATTTTGATCCAATATATTGAGTCTAATCATTTTTTAACACTAATTTGACCTAATTTTTGTGTTAAAAAAATGACTACACTCAATATTTTTAGACAAAATTATGTATGAGGAATTTTATGATAAGGACAATAATACGAACATATAAGACAAGTGTTATAAAATTTCGATATCTTTAGCTTCATATTTAGGGTTTCGGATACACATATTGTATATTTTCAATCATCAACTTTTTTTTAGAAGTAAAATACATTTAATTCACTTTGTTATGAAAAAAATATTTTGTTTTAATTTTGTATGAGGATACTTTTATGATTAGAAGAACAATACGAATACATGGGGACTGGATTCATGAAATTATGATATCTCTAAGTCTATATTTAAGGCTTCAAATATTTTATTATTATTTTTTAAATTCTGGGACAAATTTAAGATTCGTCGCTGATTCTAGGATGAATCTAAGATTCATCCTCGAATTGAAAAAAATAAAAAGAAAAAGAAAAAATTAACTAAAGCCCTAAATATAGACTTAAAGATATTAGAATTTCATGAAACAAGTTCCCATGTGTTTGTATTGTTCTCCTAATTCATCCCAAATTTGAAAAAAAATAAAATAAAAAATAAAAAATAATTAGAAACCCTAAATATGGATCTAGAAATATCATAATTTCATGAAATAAGTTTCTATATATTTGCATTGTTCACCTAATAATAAAAATACTTGCATCCATAATTTTGACCCAATATATTGAGTGTAGTATTTTTTTTTAAAAAACATGAATTAGGTTAAATCTTATTAGAAATCACTTCACTCAATATATTAGGTCAAAATTATGAATGAGGGCATTTTTATGATCAAGAAAACAATATGAACACATGAAAGCTTGTTTCATGAAATTTCAATATCTTTAGGTCTATATTTAGGGTTTCGATAATTTGTTGTTTTTAATTTTTTTTTTAAATCTAGATTGTATCCTAGATTAGTCCCTAAATAGGAGACAAATCCATGGATTTGTCCCAGATTTGGGGATGAATCATTGGATTCATCGCCAATTCTAGGACAAATTCAGGATTCGTCCCAAAATTTTAAACAAAAAAAAAAGCAACTGAAGCCCTAAATATGAACCTAGAGATGTCAAAATTTCATGAAATAATTTTTCATGTGTTTGTATTGTTCTCCTAATCATAAAATTCCCTCATCTATAATTTTGACCTAGTATATTGTGTATAGTGATTTTTTAACACGAATATTGCCTAATTTGTGTTCAAAAAATTATACTAAATATGTTGGGTTAAAATTATGTATGAGAGCATTTTTATGATCAGGAGAATAATACGAATACATGAGAACTTGTTTCATGAAATTTTGAGATCTCTAAGCCCATATTTAGGGTTTCGGACACACATACTATATGTGTTGAACAATAACTTTTTTAATTAGTAGTAAACTACATATATTTCACTTTTCTGTGAAAAAAGATAATAGATAAACATGATGTATGAGGATATTTATATGATTAGGAGAATAATACGAACACATAGGAACTAGTTTCAAGAAATTCTGATATCTCTAGGTCAAAATTTAGAGTTTACAATTCTTTTTCTTTTTTTTTAATTTTTTCAATTTAGGGATAAATCCAAGATCTATCCTAGATTTGAATAAAATAAAAAAATAAATTATCGGAAACTTTAAATATGGGCATAGAGATATCTGAATTTCATGAAACAAATTTCCATGTGCTCATATTACTCTTCTAATTATAAAAATATTTTCATACATAATTTTGACCCAATATATTGAGTGTAGTAATTTTTTATAATAAATTATATTTATTTTTAAAAAACCATATTTGATTATCATGTTTATATGATAATTTTTAATATTAAGATAATAAATTTTTAATATTAAGTCAAATTAGTCATATTCATATTAAAAAAAATACTACTCTCAATGTATTGGCTCAAAATGGTGTATGAGGATATTGATATAATCAGAAGAACAAGATGAACACATGGAAACTTGTTTCATGTCATTCTGAGATATATAGGTTAATATTTAGAGTTTCAAACTCATTTCTATTAAACTTAAATTATTTTTCATTTTAGGACAAATTCTGGATTCATCCTAGATTTTGTTTCATTAAAATATTAAGATTCTGTGATGAATTATTAATTCATCTCAAAATATGTAACAAATTATTAATTCATTATAGAATTTGCAACGAATGTAATTTTTGAATATTTTATTTATTGCAGAATTTGGAACAAAAATTAAATTTTGTTGTTATTTGGCAATGAATTTTGTGAAAAAATATTATTTATTGTTAATTTATAACGAAAATATTGTCCTTAGATTTATTATTTAATTGCAATTTTTGTTGCTAATTTGGGATGATTTTTTTTATCACTAAATTTATTACAAATTTAGGATGAAAAATATTTGTCCTTAAATTTCATCCCTAATTCATTGATTTTTTTTTTTTTTTTGTTATAGTGATTGTAGCTTCACCTCAACACTCATTTTATGAGTAGACTTTTGCAACATCAATGGGCCAAACCATGCCTATGTAGGTTGGAGTATACCACCTTATCAAGTACATTTCAACAACATCAATTATTAGATATCAAGCATGGCAAAAGGCCTATCACATCAAAGTTTAAAGTTTAAATTCCAATCAGAGAGCCAGTAAGTTATTTGGTGAAGGGAAGACAATAGATGGAATCTGTCAAATTGTACATCCATTATGAAAGTTTCGTTGGTTGTGACCAAGTATGATGTTAGCTCAAGCTTATGAGTACCCCCAAGTACAACCATTTTGTACAAAGCAAGTTAAAAAATTTGGAATAACGTATGTTTGAGCCAAAACCTGACTAATAGATAGTAGGGCAATTCTTACTTAGCACAGTGGAAAGACTTGGAAGACAATTGCAAGAGAATGAAAGTGTATAGTCTCGCGTAACAAGTAATTTAATAGGGTTAGTATTTGAGGTATTAAATGATATAGTTTTAAATTATGATGGAAGAGCAGGGATCCTCTGGTCCGTTTTTAATGGATCATACCCTGGTCCACTGTAATGATTCGAGGAATTTAATGGTCCCTATATACTAAATAGATAAGGACCATTGAATTTCTCCCATCACTGTCCTTGATTCTGGGGTGGATCATGACAGACGAGATTAGAGGATCTCGTCTGATGATGATGGACACTTCAATGATCTCAAGTGTATAGGTATTTTTGAATAAATATATAAAATTTGTGTGGTGAAATATGATTTTCAATAATATAGAAACCACAAGTATCAAATTTGTGCATAGCAAACTTTGATTTATATTAATTCCAATATGTAAAGAAATTACAAATATGATCCAAATAATAATTATAATTGTTTTAAAATGAATAATTTTGATAAGTTTAAATAATTTTAATTAAGTTGATAAAATATATTTCATAATTAGTATAAATTTTATATATAGTAATTTTGATTGCTGAAATAAGAAGTTTTTTATATAAAATATGTGACGAAGCGTCTTTTTATTATTATTATTTTTTAAAATACTGCTTTTTATGATTTAAATATCATGATGCCCAGATGAATTTTACTAAACTGTAAAATGTGAATTATCAAATTAAGAGGATAAATGACAAAATTTGAAACGTTTCCCAGAACGATATAAACACGCTAGGGTTCTGGGGAAGAGCAAATCGAAATCTCCGAAGTTGAGACGATGAAGAGGCTATTTCATTTTTCCTTCTTCTGCAAAACCGTGTTTTCCACTCGTTCTCCTCGCTCGCACGATGCTGCCCTCCTCTTTGCCGTCTTACCTTACTCGGCCTCCGCCCCCGCCGCCGGCGCCGCATCCGCCACTGTTGAGCGCATGTTCATGGCCCAATACCTCGTCGACGCATGTGGCTTCGACCAGGAGAAGGCCACCGAGGCCTCGAAGCTTCTCAAGGGCATCCAATCCCGGCAGCAGCCCGACTCCGTCCTTGCTTTCCTCAAAAGTTACGGCTTCGATGACGCATCAGTAAAAAGGCTCCTACTTTACTTCCCCAAATGTCTTCTTTTGGACGTAGAGAAGACACTTGCCCCAAAGTTCCGAGCTTTCGAAGATCTGGGTTTCTCCCCATCCGACATCGTCGACCTCGTCTGGTCGAATCCCTCCACCGTCCAAGTCAAACATGAACGCACTGTGCCTAAGATCGAATTTTGGCAAGGCCTTCTCGGGTCCAAGGATGCGCTGGTGAAGTTGTTCAAGAGAAACCGAGCGATTCTTTCGTACAGTATCGAGAAGAAGATCCAGCCCAACCTTGAGTTGCTCCGGGAATGCGGCTTGGACGGCCCAAAGCTTACCTCTGTGTTGTGGTGCTGCCCACAGATCGCGGCACAGAATGCTGATTTCTTGAAGACCTTGATCAGTCGCGCGGAGGACTTGGGAGTGCCACAGACATCGGGGATGTTCCATATTACTCTGCGTGCACTCATCAAGGTCAGTCGAGAGAAATTCAAGATGCAAATGGAATTGTTCAGGAGCTTCGGATGGTCAAAAGATGATTTTGTTGTGGCATTCCAAAAATGTCCTTCCTTCACAGGAATGTCTTTGAATGCTTCTCAGAGAAAAATGGAGTTCTTGATCAATGAGGTTGGATATGCTTCGTCATACATTGCTATACATCCAACACTATTGGTATTGAGCTTGGAGAAAAGGTTGATTCCGAGACATCAGATCTTGGCAATCTTGAAGTCCAGGGGGCACTGTGAAAATGATTACAAAGTTGCAACATTCATGTTGATTTCAGAGGCCAAATTCATAGAGAAGTACATTATGGTCTACAAGGACAGGTATCCAGATCTGAGTGAACTCTATGCAAAGCTTAAACCACTCTAATGCTTCTGATTCTGGACTTCAATGAGGTAAGTCATTTTCCCCCCTGCGAGTTATAGTTCATGTTGTCATTTTTTACTGAATGGCTTCTCCTCTGTCAAACTCTAAGCTAATATTTATGCCAACAAGCATGAATATAAGAAGCATTCACAGAATCATGATCTTGATTTTGCTTGTCAACATGCGCGAAGATAAGAACAATTCATAGGATCATGATCTTGATTTTATGTGTCTATTGAACTTAAAGCCTTCAGATTCATCACTTGCTATGTTAGACAATTGTCACTGCAAGAGACATCCTTTCTTTATGAACATTCAATAATCTCTCCTTGTTTGAGTTGTGGTTACTCATCGATAGGTTCTGTTGAATGTTGCACGGTTGTCTCTTAACATATTTTTATAAAAGGGAGCGGGGCCATTGCCACATGGATGAAATGTTTTGAACACCTCTGAATTTTGTCGATTGACTTGCAATATGGATTAACTCGAGTCAAATTACTTTTAGAAATTATAATGATGTTTTATCTAACCTAGCTGACTTTTTTAGAAGGGTTTATTAATTTTAACTCGATTAAAATTATTTTTAAAACGCATAATAATTTTTATATTTTTTATATAATTGCATATTGGCATTAATGAGATATCAAACAGTTGCTTTGGATTCCTAAGGTTAGTTTTTTCTAATTGTTTATATATTGGGGAATTTTTAAGGCCTCGTATAATGAAAAAAAAAAGATTTTTTCAAAGGTTAAATTGCAAAATGAGGAAAATTTGAAAAAAACAAGATAAGAACGGCCATATTAATTATCTTAAACTAAACTTTTATCTTAAATTTTATATTTTATATAAAAAAATATTTTACATCAGCTAATACTCATTCCCTAAATATACATTTTATAAATAGTAATTCTTTAAATTTAAAAAATAAATTTCATTTCTTAAATATTAAAATAGTATTTCTTTTTTTGTCTTTAATAATTAAAAAATTTCTCACTCTTCTCTCCAATAATAAAAAATATGAAAGAAAAATAAAAAATAATTAAAAAAATAAATATATGACAAATTATAGGGCAATTGATAAAATAAAGTAATTGTTTTCCTAAATTTTAGATTTTAGATAAAGATGCTTATATGGATGCTCTAAGTAAGGCTGTAAATGAGCAAAGTCGCTCGTGAGCTATTCGAAGTTCGATTCGATAAAAGCTCGTTTGAGCTCGTTTAATGATGCTTGTTAAGATAAACAAATTAAGCTCAAGCTTCACAATATTCGACTCGTTAGCTCGTGAACATGTTCGTTAAACTCATAAATCAACTTTTAAATAAAAAAAATAATAGTTTTGATATTGAATTTATAGATTTTACACTCTACTTATGAAAAACATAGACAAATATATTAAATTTATTTATTAGAATAAAATTATAAATATTAACAAGAATATTATAATTTTTTTAAAATATATAATTTAGTTTTTAATAAAATTTTAAATTTTAAATTTATATTTATTAAGCTCGTTTAGGCTCGATAAAAACTCGAATAAGCTCGTGAGCCATAAATATATTCGTTAAATAAAGCTCGAGCTCGGCTCGATTATAAACGAGTCAAACTCAAACATTCAAAAGTTCGGCTCGACTCGGCTCGATTACACCCCTAGCTATAAGGAGAGACTTCAAAACTTTGCTTTAAAGTTTTATAGACAATTAATTATTAGATTTGTGACCATAATGTGAGTTATAAAGATAAAATAATAATAATAATTATTATTATTATTATTGATGAATATTATTTAGATATTCCGAGTATAATTATTAGAGATGATTTCTAGAATATTAGTCCTATAATAATATTATCCTCCTAATTATTTTTGTCATAAATTATTAATTTTTATATTGAAAAAATTACAATAGAAAAATACTACTTTTTATAGCAAATTGAGGGCTCTACTTATTTAGATATCAAGTATGACAATGACATATGAAGTCAAATTTTAAATTCCCATGGAGGTGAATTAGATGGAGGTTAAAGTCTTCAATTTAGATTAATATGTCAAATTGATTCGGTCTGTTAAAAAATTTAAGTGGATTGTATTGAAATTTTATTAATTCATTTAAAAATAGATATAGGCGGGCTGATCTATCTATGCTCTCGACCTGCATAAGTCCATCTGTGATGAACTTGAGTTTACCTACGGATTAAGGGAAAAAAAATACACTCACTGACAACCTTAAAGCATAGTGAATAAATCACACAATGAGCATAGTGAACAAGAAAAACAAGAATGTTAATCTTAAAGCACGTAATGTAAAAAGTCATTTGTCGGTTTTCGTCGCACTCATTGTCAATCGTGTGTTTGATTCTCGAACCAAAGAAACCTTGACCACTCGACAAGAAAGCCTGGGGTCGAACTGTGAGCTTTCACAGGATTTCCTGAAAAAAAATAAGGTTAGCTTAAGTCCTTATAGTGACTGTCACTTCAAAATTTTCAAATCCACTAGAAAAATAATGTGATTGTTTTATTTTGCTGACAGTCGCTAAGATTGACGTTGTAACATGGACTGATTTCAAGCAAAGCAAAGAAGTGAAGAAAATAGATGGTGCCTAAGAGCTAAAGTATTCCTCAAATTTAAAATTTTTATTTTTAATTGACTTATGGATTGATTTGCCTAACTCATAATATGTTAAGATGACAGATCGACTCGTTCTGCTCCGGTAAATGACCCACTCGTCATGGGTCAATCTGTCTGACGTCTCTATAAAAGATGCCTCACTTGTTCATGGAGGATGTGACACTTCTAACCACATGCGGACGAGAAGATTCCCAACTCTAATGCAACGCTACCTTGCCATGTCAGCATGATATCTCATGATTGGTTGACGAGAAATTCTACCATGGGGCGAGAGGCATTTGTTGTGAAGACACACATATATTGGCACTCTACTTAGCTCTACCACTACTTTAGAGCCAGGATAACGACTAGGGTGTGGAGGACAAGACATAGGAGTCTACCTCCACTAGTTGGTCAGGCACCCATTAGACACTTGGTAACTATG
Source organism: Zingiber officinale (assembly GCF_018446385.1). Classification (NCBI taxonomy): domain Eukaryota; kingdom Viridiplantae; phylum Streptophyta; class Magnoliopsida; order Zingiberales; family Zingiberaceae; genus Zingiber; species Zingiber officinale. Next base: position 62,584,124 of record NC_055996.1, read on the forward strand.
GTGGTGCAAGAGATCACTACATATTAGCGGTAGCTATGGACACAATAGGCGACTAGAGGACATTGACGGCAGAGGTTGGTCCGCCGCCTTGTCATCCGTGATTCATTGTGAATGACAGACTGGGGTCATAGCCCAGTCTTAGCATGTTTGAAGTGACCACTTTAGATGGAGAGTGAGTATTTATGATAGCACATGTATATCATATGATCAAGACATGAAATGAGAAGGGACCCTTCGTCACTTGTATGTTTTGTAAAGTTTAAATTCTCATTAGAGAGTCATTCAAGTCTAGTGGGCTACTTAGCCAAAGGAAGACAGTAGATTGAACAATGCACAATTTGTCAAATTGTGCAGCATTATGAAAGTTTTGTTGGTTGTGACTCAAGCACGATGTTAGTGCAAGCTTATGAGGAAATCCATACTCTCCTTTTGCGGCAGTCCACTGAAGCACTGTACTTACTAAGAAAATCCATACCCAAAATGATATCGAAATCCTGCATGGCGAGAACTACCAGGTTGACATATAGCTCTCGGTCTGCAACTCGGACTGGTATGGCCCGAAGCCACTGATTGGATTCTATGACTTCCCCAGAAGGTAGGGTCATCAGGAACTTGGAGTTCATACTTTTTGTAGGCACCTATAATTTGCTGGCAAAGGGTACTGATACGAAAGAATGGGTCGCCCCAGTATCAAATAGTACAATAGCTAAATGTTGAAAAATAACTACTTGACCTGTTACAACCGTGGAGACACTAGCAGCTTCTTCTTTGGTGAGGGAGAACACTCTGGCGCTGTCAAAGGCTGGAACTAGTGGAGCTTCCAACCTTCCCTGACTGATATGGGGTCCCTCTAATGTTGCTCCCATGTAGTGCAACTGTGCAGGCTGGCCTCCATATTGCACTGGCTGTGGCTGAGGTGCTTTGAGCTTGTTAGGACATTCTTTAGTCATGTGTCCTTCCTGACCGCAGGAATAACACCCAGTCTTGCTCAAAAGACAGGCTCCTGGATGCATTCTCTCACATTTGGTACAGTGAGGAAACTTGGTCTGCTTGTTTGCTGGTCCTCCCTTCTGATTACCTCCTGAGTTCCACTGCTTTCTTTTATTACTCTTGTCTTTCCAGTTCTGTTTACTTGACTGGGATTTCTAGTTCCCCGCTGACTTGTCCTCTATCTTCACTGGCTTGTGCTGCGCTCGTTGTGCTTTGATGTTGTTCAGGTAGTGCTCAGCAACTAATGCCCTACTGATCAGCTCTTCACCAGTCTGGGGCCGGTGAACTCCACTGCTCACATTCAGTGCTATCTGTGGTCTCAGCATTCTGAGCATCAGTCTCACTCGCTCCTTCTCTGTACTTACTAGCTCTGGGCAGAGATGAGCTAGTCTGTTGAACTTCTTGGCTGCTTCTTCCACTGACAGGTCACCCTGTTTGAACTCTATAAATTCCTCATAGTGCTTGTTGGTGATCTGTAGGTGGAAGAACTCTTCATAAAACTCTGACTGAAAATCAACCCAAGTCATCTGATCGGCTGCTCTCTTGGTCTTTATCCTCTCCCACCACATACGAGCATCTCCTGACAGGCAGAAAGAGGCGCACTTGACCTTCTCGACCTCTGGCCAGTCAAGAAGATCCATTGTGCTCTCCAGTGTCTTGAACCAAGCCTGGGCATCCCAGGGCTCAGTCGTGCCTGAGAAGCTCTCTGGTTTCAATTTCAGCCACTGTATGAGGTAAGCTTCTTGCCTCTGAGGTGCTGTTGGGACTCCCTGGGCAGCTGGTCGAACCTCAGTTACCGCTGGAGTCTCCGTAGTGACTGCTGGGGGAGGGGGAGGAACTGATTGCTGATTTGCCATCAGATTGACAATTACTTGCTGCTGCTCCGCTACTTGTTTATGGAGTTGAGCCACAACTTCAAAAAGATTGGGCTCAGTTGCTCTGGGAACTTCGTTCTCTTGAGCTTGGTCCTTAGCACGAACGATATGGGGACGCCCTCTTCTTGCCATCTAGTTATGCAAGGAAAAAGACTTGATATTTTCTCTATCCTTTCTAACATACACATTTGTACAGGAATAAAGAAAACAACAAAATCTCTTATCTGACTTAAGCACTTATAAGCAATTACTTTATACTGCAAATAGTAATAAAGGAAAGCAATAAAGAAAGAAATTAAATACTTTCTTACTTGAAGACGGCAAGGCTGATGCAGATGTGTGTGTGATGCTGGAGAATGGGAACCGCTCTGATACCAACTGTAACAACCACCCTTCTTACTACTACTCTCTAAGGGTGACCGTTACCTAACTACTACTCTACTCACTAGTGTCACTTATATTATTATTAGCGACACTTAGATTTATCACGGCCCTAGAGGAATTCCTACCGAAAAATTTCGACAAAATCTCCCCTGTACCGGTGACCAAATCAACAATACAAACACTATATACACAGCCACAAGCGGCTGGAACATATTTTCCCACACCCGCGCAGTAATAATAACATAGTAAGTGAAAGAAAACTATTTTATCAATAGTAAACAAATATCTAACTCCAACAATAGGACATATCAAGCTACAAGTACAGAATAAACTCAATTACAATCCCAACTTCATAATAGTATTTAAGCTAAAAGAAACAAAAATTGAAACTCTAAACAGGTAGGTCCTAAAAATTCGCTAGCAAACTCTGGATCTCTCCATAGTTCAGTCATCACACACCTCCATCACCACCACCTTGTCGCCTTCCTTTCAAATTTTAGCTTTTCGTTTATCTGCAGTAGGAGGAAAAGTAAATCTATAAGCGAAACGCTTAGTAAGTACTAATCTATCTCACCAAAACTCGAAGTGCATAAAAAAATTGCAAACGATACTAAAACTGGAATGCTAAAAGAAAAGCTACATGTACTCATCTAATAGCAAGGTACTCAAATATACAGCATACTAAGGATATACAAGAAAAACGCTGGATACTGAAAATAAAGCTATACATGCTCACTAAACTGATAAGAAAAGTAATGAAACTAATGTTGTATGCTCAGAGTTAAATAAACTAACTTTCTGTTGATTTTAAACATAAGTGATACTTGTTTTATTTACTTATAGCTTTATACTTGAAATTAATCTTTTAATTTCACTTTTACTTTCTTCTTCTTTTTCTTTTCCTCTTTCTTTCTTTTTCTTTTTCTTTTTCTTTGGGCCCAGGCTTAGTACCATTTTGTGCGCGCTCTCTAATAGTGACTGGGATAGCGAGCCTCCAGTCCTATGAGGATAAAGACCTTGGTCTTACCAGGACCAAGACCTCAGAATTGGTCACCTGGATTTGTTTAACGACAACCTCGGAAGTCGGGTACTAGCCTCTTACTTTAAATTACTGGTTATCTTTTCTAACTAGACCTTGGTCTTTTCTTTACTTCGAACTTCTAATAAATTCCTAAAAGGATTTAATAGAATACATAAAATTCTGCACTAAAATTCTGCTCATGATAATCTCAAAGTAAAGAGGACTAGTCATGCTCAACTAATAAATAAAAGCTGTACAGGATCATTTAATAAAAATGAATGCTACTGGTGCTCAACTAATCGCAATAAGAGCTGTCCAAATCCCCAACTAAATTCCTGCTGTAATGAGCTACAAATTTCATTATGGAAGCTAACGTAATATTTCATTTGATAAGGTTAGCATGACATAGCAGTTGGTGATATAAGGTATTTCCTACTGCAGAGAATTAAATTTCAATTGTGGAAGCTAGCTGAACGTTTTGGTTGGCAACAAGGAAATAAAAGAGTAACAAATATTTCTAACTGTACTAGATATCATGCATCAATAATAAGGATTAACCTCCACTAGTTTTCAATAGTATTATAGAGGAAACATTTACTTCCTTCAATATCAGAAGCTACTTAAGCAATATAAGGAACTACTCATCAAGAATGGAATTTTTTTCTTTTTTTTTTTATATCATTCCAACAGAAATAGAAACCAATTAATCAAATGTAGAATCTACCCAAGAAATTTACATGGATCACATTTAATTGTACTGTTTAAAGCACCCGAGCAACTAACACTTTTCACTTCCTCCTTTATACATTAAGGTATGTTTTGCTATATACACTAGGAATCCAGAACGAACAATTCCAATAACAAAGAAAAGATATAATCAGCCCATTAACCAACTCCTAATAGCATAATTCCGTACAATACTATTAAGCTATTCCAAACTAAACCCCTTCTATCTCCCTTATGTGATCCACGGTAGCAAACACAACCAACCAGCTGTACAATATGATCCGAAAACAGAGAAAGCAAGGAACTCATGCAAACTTCGGGAACAAGAAGGGGAACGAGGAATAAGCCTCGGAGCTATCCTACTGCAGGTGAGTAGTACTTACCCCTTGTTCTTGCACTTACAACCGGGAAGGAGGAAGGAGGCTTCTAGGGTTCGGAGAAAACCCGAGCTCGCGGTGCTTCTTCTGTGCCCGCGTGCTCCCCCCGACAAGGCGACCTCAAGGAGATGAAGAGAACCCCTCGGAAAGCTTTGGCCGGCCGCCGGAAAACAATCCCTAGCTCCCTTTTTGCCTTCCGCCCGAGCCCGCCGTCGCACACGCAGAAGAGGAAGAAGGAAACGGGATTTTAGGTCACGGGATCAAACTTAGGTTCTCTTCTTATAACTAGGGTTTTTATTAATTACTATAGCTTATATATTTTTCTCTCCTCCTTAGGTTAGCATCGCCCGCTGGCACAGCTGGTCATTCGGGTTTTGCTCGGGTCGGAGGCCTCGGCTTCAATCCCTCAGCCGCGCAATTTTTTCCAATCTATTTTAAATGTTCCTACTATAGCTTAAATAAATTCGCTTCTCTTCTTAAGTACAAAACAACCGCAGACCAGTTGGTTGGCTGGGTTAGGCTGAGGTTCGGCTCGGGTTGAGGTTGTGGGTTCGAACCTTGGCTTAGATAATTTTTGAGCTAAACTTCTTTCGTTTTGTAAAAATATCAAACGACCTCTAAAAATTGTGTAAAAATATTTCAAAATTTTCTAAAAATCTCTAGAACATTTTAAAAGCATTTCCAAATATTTTTGAGGACATTTAGAACTCGAAATAGGGAAAATTGGGTTGTTACAATTACAGACAATGTCACCAACAATATGACTGCAGCTAAATTGATGAGAGAAAAATGACCCGGGATCTTTTGGAGTTCATGTGCAACTCACACTATTAATCTCATGCTTGAAAGTATTGACAAACTTCCACGATATAAAAAGGTGATTGAGCAGTCCAAGGCATTTACCATTTTCATCTATGCTCACCATAAGACTTTATCATTGATGAGAAGTTTCACGAAGAAGAGAGACATAGTCCGACTAGGAGTTACCAGGTTTGCATCAAATTTCCTCACATTGTAAAGTTTGATTGAAAAAAAAGCTAGTTTAAGGGTCATGTTTACAAGTGATATGTGGGAGAAATGTAAATGGTCAAAAACAAACAAAGGAAAATTGGCTTACTCTACAGTAATGAGCATGAGTTTTTGGAATGGTGTAACACTTTGTTTGAAAATATTTGCTCCTTTGGTAAGAGTTCTTCGATTGGTAGATGGAGATAGAAAGCTATCGATGGGGTTTCTATATGGGGAGCTTCTTCAAGCTAAAGAAGATATCAAGGTGGCTCTGAATAACATGGAATCAAATTATCAGCCTATCATAGTCATTATTGAGTCAAAAATGAAGGATAGACTTGATACATCATTGCATACCACTGTATTTTTGTTGAATCCTTATTTTTACTACAAAGATAGTTCGATTGCTCTTTATGAGGAGGTCGCGATGGGGATTTTTGAATGCAAGGAAACTTTGCATGCCAATGAGTTAGATTTACAAGATACAATTATTAACAAGAAATTTCCAAAATATAGAAATAAGACTGGGTTATTTGGAAAAACATTGGCAGCAAAAGCATGTGAAAAAAATGATGATACATTTGATCCATGTGCATGGTGGAGTACATACGGTGCTCACACACCTAACTTGCTAAGGGTGGCATTGAGGATACTTTCATTAACTACAAGTTCATCTGAGTGTGAAAGAAATTGGAGTACATTTGAAGGAGTAAGTTTTAAACTTTCAGTCTACTCTTTAATTAAATTAGTTATAATTTTTAACGTCTATACTCTATATTCAGGTACTAACTATAGTATTTACTTTCTCTGTTTTTTTAGATTCACACAAAGAAAAGAAATAGGTTGGATGTCAACAGGTTGAACAATCTAGTATTTGTCCAATTTAATGCTAGATTGTTGAACAAACAAAAAAAAAGAAAAAGAAAGAAATGTTGATGTCCTTCTTGCAAAAGATGCTTCAAATGCACAAGGTTGGATTGTGGATGGTGGGGAAGTGATGAAGTTGAACTAGGTTCCGGGCTCACTTGGCAAATGGTTGATGAAGCAAGTGGAGCAGATGAAAATCTATAACCCCGAAGAAGCTCCAGAGTGAGAGAACTCCATGAAGATGATTTTGAATCCGAAGAAGAAGACGAGGATCACAATAATGATATTGAGTTTGTGTCTGATGAAGAACAAGTTATTGAAAATTATGGAGAAGAAGAAGCAGAATAAATATGAGTCTATGAGATATTATTAGTTGTGTAATTTTGAACTCATTTTGTTAAGACATGATTTATGTTATTTAACAATTATATTTTGCTTAGTGGTTACTAGTTCACAATGCATTGCAATCTTGAATGAACTATTGCTACTATTTTCCAATGTTCTACTGTTTACTATATGACTATGATAACTTACTGCATGTTCTATTGTTTAACTGTTTCTTTTACTCATATTTACTGAGCCTAGTATATTTCCTTTGCACAAAACTATTAGTTTTCTTTTATAGTTTTTCATTTTTTGGTATTGGAAAGTATGTATTTATTTCAGCATACATAGTTAGATCTTCATTGCTATGAAATTGTTTAAGACAACATTTAGATTTGCATATGACATTGTCCACAGTCTACATGAAACAAGGGATACCGAGGAATGCGTCTAGCGGCGCCTAGTCCCCGCCTAGGCGCTAGGCACTGGTCTGCCGCCCGACTAGCGCCTAGCGAATTTTAGAACCTTGATTGCACTCTACAAGATGCAAAGGGAATTGTTCTGGAGCTTTGGGTGGCCAGAGGACGATTTTGTTGTGGCATTCCAGAAATGTCCTACTTTCCCGCAAAAGTCTTTGATGACTTTGCAGAGAAAAATGGACGTTCTTGATAAATGTGGCTGGATATGATTCTTCTTACATCACTATGCATCCAATACTATTGGTAATGAGCTTGGAGAGAAGGTTGATTCCGAGACATCAGATCTTAGCGACCTTGAAGTCTAGGGGGCACTGTGAAAGTGATTACGAAGTAACAACATACATGATGGTTTCCGAGACCAAATTGGTAGAGACGTACATTATCCTCTTCAAGGACAGGCATCTAGATCTGAGTGAACTCTATGCAAGCTTAAACCACTCTAAGGCTTTTGATTCTGAACTTCAATGAGGTAAATCATTTTTTTCTCTTGCAAGTTATATTTCTTGTTGGCATTTTTCACTGGATGGCTTCTCCTTTGTCAAACTCTAAGCTAATATTTATGCCAACAAGCATGAATATAAGAATAATTCACAGAATCATGATCTTGTTTTGCATGTCAATATGCACGATGATAACAACAATTCACACAATCATGATCTTGATTTTGTGTGTCTATTGAAAGTAAAGCTCTCGGATTCATCACCTGCTATGTTGACAATTGTTACTGCAAGAGACATCCTTCCTTTATGAACATTCAGTAATCTCTCCTTGTTTGAGTTGTGGTTACTCTAGATAGGCTCTGTTGAATGTTGAACGGTTCTCCGAACATATTTTTATTGAAGGGGGAGGAACCACTGCCACATGGATGAAATGTTTTGTACACTTCTTGAATTTTGTCGAATGAAATGGTATTACATGTTTGATACTGGATAGCTGTAATCTTTTAGAACACTACACGACCTCTGAGTTTGGGACTTGCAATCCTAGGATCATAAAAGGCGACTTTGAACCCTTGGGAACACTACCCTATTCGGGAGTTTGTTACTTTTATAAATTTTAATGATGTTTTATCTTGCCTAGCTGACCTTTTTAGCAAACCGACCTTAGCTCAGTTCTCAGTTGGTAGAGCAGAGGACTGTAGTATGCTGGCAGGCATCCTTAGGTCTCTGGTTCGAATCTGACAGGTCGGATGCATTTATAGTAACTCCGCCCATGATGTCGTCATGGCCAGTCACAAGCTGGATAAAGGAGAGTTGCGTTAGATTGTTATTCAGTATTAAAACTATAACAAATTTTCAATAAATTGATCTATTAAACTATTGTGTTAATGCTAGATTGTTTCCTACAAAGAACGTGTTATAAGATCCGACTGTAACGTATCGGCAAGGACCGTTACATTTTTAGAATTTGAGTGTAGTGTTAAATATGCAAGAGTTTGTATTACAAGGTCCGATCGTAACGTATTGACAAGGACCGCTACATCTCTATGAGAACTTGAGTGTAGAATTATTTATTTTCTGTGTACAAGAGACAAAATAGATAGACGAGAAGACAAAAATAATATAGAACTCGAGTTTTAAGTTATGATACACAAAAAAGAGTAAAACAAGAAATGGGGTGGATATTGTTGTAGATAGTTCATTAAAAGATGGCGTTGTAGGAGTAGTTAAAAAATGAGATAAAATTATAGCTCTTAAGATAATAGTGGCGAAAGAAGCTATAAACAAAATTAGTGTATATACACTGCAAGTAGGATTAGATAAAACTACCAAATTAAGATTTTGGGACGATTTAGATGAAATAGTATTAAATATTTTGTCAAATGAAATGATTTTAATAGGAGATGATCTAAATGAGCATGTCGGAGTGAAAAATGAGGAATATAAGAGGGTACATGGGTTATGAGTTTGGAACAAGAAATGAAGAAGAAAAAAAAACTATATTAGATTTTGCGATAGCATATGACCTTATATTAGCTAATATATTATTTAACAAAAAGAGAGGAACACTTAGTCACGTTGAGAATAATAAATCGTAAATTAATTTTTTTGTGGTTAGAAAGAAGGATACAAAGATTTATAAAGATTGCAAAATTATCCTGAAAAAACTCAACTACCCAACATACGCAAGTAGTGTTGGATATACGCCTCAAGTATATATTTCAAAGGGCAACTCGGTGCACGAAGCTCCTGCTATGCGAGGTCCCGGGGAAGAATCCATTGTACGCAGCATTACCCTGCTTTTTGTAAGAGGTTGTTTCCAGGATTCGAACCTGTGATATTTTGATCACAAAGCAAAAGGATGAGAAGCAAAATATATTAAGGAGAACGTATGAGTACAAGTATTAGGTAAAATATATGGTGACTCTAATAAGACATGTGATAAGATGATATTAAAATTGAAAACAATAGCTAAGAGTGTACTTAGTGAGTCAAAGGGACATGCATCACTAAATAAGGAATCTTGGGTACTTGCATTTACCTCCCTCCATATCCATGGGACCGACTCTAGGGGTCACTGATGTGGCGGTTCCATATTTTTGAAGTAGAATGAGAAAGTACAAGAGAAATTTAAGGGAAAATGAACAACTTATAAGAATATTATATATCTGTAAGAACGAGGAAAACTTAAAAAAATATATAATAACCAAGAAAGAGACTAAAAAAGTAGTAATTAAAGTAAAATAAAATAAAATTTTTAAAAGATTATATTAAAAATTGGATTAAAAATGGGATAAGAGATATTTATAAAATAACTAAAGTAAGAGAAAGAAAGACAAAAAAATCTTATCCAAATAAAATATATTAAATATGAATGTAATAGGATATTGGTAAACAATAGAGAAATAAAAGAGCGGTAGAAGAAGTATTTTTATCAATTTTTTAATGAAAGTTTAGGTAACCAATTTAACTTATGTAATTAAAGTAGGTGAAAGAGTATAAAAATTTAAATTTTTATTGTAAAATTTAAACTTAAGAAGTAAAACAAGTTTTAACTGAGATGCACAATGAAAAAGTCGTTGGACTAAATGATATTCCGATAGAGGTATAGAAGCGTTTAGGGAAATAAGGTATTGAATGACTTACAAAATTATTTGACATGATATTGAAAAAGAAAAAAAATGTCGGATCAATAGAGGATAAATACTCTTGTTCCTTTATATAATCATAAGGGAGACGTATAAAATTTTGCAAACTATAGGAGTATTAAAATAATAAGTCATACTATGAAACATTAGGAAAAAGTAATAAAAAAAAGATTAAGGAAAGAGATCACGGTGACCGAAAATCAATTTGGGTTCATGCCTAGAAGGTCGACAATAAAAAGTATACATCTTCTTAGATAACTAATTGAAAAATATCGGGAGTAAAAAATAAGATATGGTATTCATCGATTTAGAAAAAGTCAATGATAGAATTTTAAAAGAAATTATATGAAGAATTTTAGAAAAGAGAGGTGTAACATATATTGAACTAATTAAAAATATATGCGAGAAAGTAATGACCAGAGTAAAGATTTTAGTTGGAGTAACTGAAGCATTTTCAATAAAGATAGGGTTACATCAATGATCAGTTCTTAGTCTCTATCTTTTTATACTAATTATGAACGAACTTACTACATGCATTCAAGACATAGTACTGTGGTACAAGTTATTGGTAGATGATATTTTTTTTTTGATAGAGGAAACACGTGAAGGAGTAAATGTTAAACTAAAATCTGGACGGGAAATATTAAAAGAGAAAAGTTTTAGACTTAGTAGAAAAAACATAGAATATATGAAATTTAAATTTAGTAATATCAGATATAATGAGATAATTGTTAAGCTAGAAAATGATAAATTATTTGAAATTGAGAATTTTAAATATTTAGGATTATTTAAAACGAGGAAGAAATTAAAAGTAAATCATATAAATTTAAAAATAAATATTAATAAAAAATTAAATATTAAAGATAATTTTTTTGAATAAAACAATCTAACTCACTTAATTAATTTAAAATTAAAAATTTAAATTGAATTCCCACTATAATTAATAAAACATTAATTAAAACATAATTAAGACTTAATCAAGTTTAATTAAAATTAACAAAATAAAGAATTTATGATTAGGATAGCGCTAAATTAGTTAGCATAGGGATGACAATTTCATCCGAATTCGATGGATAATCTGACCCGAATGGAGGAGGATATGGAGGGAATTTTTATACCTGATTATAGTAAATGGGTATTTGGGTATGGGTATGGAGGCGGATGTGGTAAAATCCTATCCATACCCTACTCGATACCCGATTTATTTATTTATTTATTTATAAACCTCATTTTTTATTGGAAAAGAAAAAACTTTAGCTTTTCCGTCTTAGAAAAAAAAAACTTAGTTTGTCTCTTTATCCTGTTATTAACACGCATCTCATCTTCTTTTCCACGGAAAATGTTCACCCGATCGAAGGAGGGCGAGATGAGGAAGAGCTGATAAGTACATTGAAATATTTTTTTAAATGAGAATGATATGGGAATAATAGGATGATGGGTAGGATATGGGTACCCAAAACTCCGACGGGTATGAGGATGAGTATGAAAGTTAAATACCCGATGGGTATGGGTATAAATATAATAAATGAGGATGAATACGGAGGATATGAAATCTTATCCAAATCTTACCCATTACCATCCCTAAGTTAACACCTTAAAAACATAGTATTAAAAACATAGTATTCTCGTCGGGGTAGTTAGGACTAGACTAAAAATGAAAATTGACTCTGGTCCAATCAAATAACAAGGTAGGGTAAGATGATAATACATTAGGAAAATTTTATCTAGAAAGTAGGTAGGGCAAACCAAAACTATTTCATTACATCTTAGATTAGTTAGATTAAGATTTATTAATAAAAAATCTAAATATCCAATTTTATAAAATAAATTATTTAGAAGTAGAAAAAAATTAGCTTGCTATAGTCGAAAAATTGATTTTGAAATGGATATTAATTATTTTTAAAATTTAACTAATTTATCTCATAAAATAATAAGAATATTAAAAAAATTACATCGAGTGAATTTAAAAATAAAAAAAATAAATTAAAATAAAAATAAAATAAATTAAAATCTTAAAAGCCATTTTAATAAATTATTTTTTATTAAATAATTCCTCCATAAATTATTTTTATTTTTTTAAATAATTATTTTAGAAGCCATTTTAATAATTTTTAAAAGTACTTTTGAAAACTATTTAAAAACACTTTATACAATCATTTAAAAATTATTTGAAAAATTAATTTTTAATTCTTTTAAAAATCATTTTAAAATTATTTTAAATACTATTTTAAAAATCTTTTAAAATTCTTTTAAAAACTATATTTAAAATTTCTTTTAAAATTCCTTTAAAAAATATTTTAAAACTTCTTTTAAAAACTCATTTTAAAATTCATTTAAAAACTCATTTTAAAATTCTTTTAAAATCTATTTTAATAATCTTTAAAAAATACTTTTAACTACTCTTTTATAAATTCTTTTTAAAAATTCTTTTAATTTGTTTTTAAATTTTTTGAAAAAATCATATTAAAATTCTTTTAAAATCTATTTTAAAATGTTTTAAATAATACTTTCTAAAAATATTTTTTAAAATCATTTAAAATTCATTTAAAAACTATATAAAAAGTTCCTTTTTATAACTGTTTTGAAAATATTTTAAAAATACTTTTAAAAATAATTTTCAAAATTCTTTAAAAAAAATCTTTTAAAATCCATTTTGAAAATCTTTTAAAAAATTTTTACAAAACATTTTACAATCTATTTTTAAATTTCTTTTATAAATCTTTTAAAAATCCTTTTTAAAATCTTTTAAAAATCTTTTTTAAAAAGTTCTTTTATAATTTTTTTAAAAACATTTTTAAAATCTTTTAAAAATCACCTTTTAAAATTCTTTAAAAAGTTCTTTTAAATTGGTTTTATATAATCTTTGAAAAAAAATTTTAACAATCTTTTGTTATAAAATTTTTTAAAATTATTTTAAAAAGCTTTTATAAAATCTCTTAAAAATTATTTTAATAATATTTAAAATTTCTTTTTAAAATAGTATTTTTTTAAAAAAATCTTATTATATGTAAAAAATTAATTAAATTTAAAATTTTATCATATTTAAACTCAATTAAAAATTACTCTGAATTAAACTCGCTGAAAACTTTATTCTTAAGTGCTAAGCTTATTTTAATTAACTAATCCTAATTAAAACTTAATTTTAAAACTTTATCTTAATTTAATTTATTCCAAAATATAATATTAACCTACTTATTAATTAAACTTTACTAAAATCTTAACTTAAACTTAACTTAATTTTTATTTAAATGAATTAAACTTTTATCTTAAATCAACCTATCTTTAATTAAACACTTTAATATAATTTGAACTTAATTAACTTATTTTTAAATTAATTAATAATACATTAATAACCATCGTTTCATTTAACTGGAAATTTAATTTTAACTAAATTAACTTAATCTGAGATTAATTTTTTTAGAATAATAGAGTAATAGATTTGTTTTAATAAATTAATTAAAATAAATTAACAATTAGAATGGATGAAAAGAAAATACTTATGTAGTCTTTAAAATAAAATATTTTCTAAAAATAAGTATTTCCAATATTAAATCCCCTAGACACTTTAGGTAAAGCTCCTTGTAATTAACAAGGATGGCCAAGAGGTGTCAGATTAAGGAGAGGAAGGATTGTAATATTTTGAAAATAGTTTGAAAGTAAATTAAGTATTTTTGAAAAATCTTTGATCCTTGGAAAATATTTTTTAAAATTATTTTTAAAAAGTTCTTAAAAAGTATTTTTTTTAAAATCAAGATTGTTTTGAAATTATTTTAAAATTTCTTTGAAAATATTGAAAAAATATAATTGCTTAAAAGTTGGTCTATAAAATGTTTTTAAAAATGCTTTGAAAAAACTTTTGCAAATATTTAGAAAATCTTTTTTAAAAAAATCTGTTAAAAATTATTTGAAAAATACTTTAAGAATATTTTCTTAAACTCATTGGAAATTGTTTGAAAAATATCTTAAAAATTCTTCCTTTGACAAAAACATAATGTCGGTCCCCTTAGCTTCTACTGGTGATAAATTTCTACACATTGTAGCAGCTACTGCGGATTAACTGCTACAACATGTAGCATTTACTCTATAGTGTTATACTTTATGTTGTAGCTGTTACAACGTGTAGCAACTACTATCGATTAGCTGCTACAACGTTGTAGTTGCTACAGCTGATTAAAAAATTTTCAGATTATTTTTTACCAAGTTGATATACATAATAATATTATTTTTAGGGGTAATACGCGCTTGAAAATATAGATGTTATAAAAACGACTTAGAGATGTTGTAGCAGCTACATGGACAGTAAACTGTTACAAGGTAGACTTGCCATCTTCACAATGTGCTGCCAATTGACTGCTACATGTTGTAACAACTACTGCCGAATAACTGCCACAATGTGTAGCAACTACTCGATATTAGCTGCTATGTTCTGTAGTAGCTTGACAAGACATTTTCAGTAGTATTACAAAATATTTACACCACCTAGGCAAAATTTATAGGATTTACAATAAATTTACAATCAGTTTTACAACTTGTCAGTAATCAAGTGTTTGTTAGTAAAAATCTTATGACCAACATGAAAACTGTATTATCTCATTCTAAATTGTCCGAAGTTTGTTGGTTTTCTGTACATTAAACTCTCAACGTATCGGATAACAAATTGGACAATCTAAACTGAAAGATAGAGTTGATTTGATACTGTTAATAATCTAATTACAACCAGGAGTGTGGAGATGTATAAAAAACATGGATAAACATATACTTGTGTAGGATCCGAGACTATAGATACGTCAAAATCTCTTGACATTAGCGATGGTAGCCTGGATTCCACATATCGTAATAAGATGGGTCCATATTTTAAAAAATATCCACCTGTGATCCTGTCTGAGAAACTTGCCAAAATGAAAAACTGGGAAGAGAACTTACTGCTGATGAAGAAGAGCACCTGAGAACTTCCGATCCGAGAAAACCAAAGCGGATCTGGAAGAATAAAGTCACCGAACACCCTCCTTATATGAAGACTTAAGGACGAAAGGAGGGATCCAATGAAGAACACCAAGATCTCGAGCTTCCCTGATTTCCTGCGCACAAGAGACCAAGCAACACTATTGTCAATGACCTAAGACCGGGGTGGGAATCCCTGGTTAGGCCCTCCGACGCTCAAGTCAGTGATCTCTCTTAGTGTGGAAGGAAGGAAGAAGATGAACAGTGATTGAAATTTGGGTTTGTAATGAATAGTTGTGAGTGTGGTGAGCGTAAGCATATCTGGCCAATGGAGAGGATTCCCCTTTTTATACCACTTCATATAACCTCCGTAGTCATGAAGTGGACCCCGGTTTGTTAAAGTTTGTTATGAGATGACGTAAGTCATGTACTTGCAGAAAATAACCTTTAAGGAATCTTTTTTTTACCCCAGATGTACCTTCTTTGTCGCCTAGTGCCTGTAGAAGAGTCTAGAAATATTTTTCCCGCCAAATTAGCAAACTTGTTATACAATCACATACTACAGATATCTTCATTAAGCTATTTATGAATATTCTTGAAATATTTATTCTCGCCCTGTCTTATATGTTATATGGAAATATATTTATCGTCCATACTTGCTTACCCTATTTTTATTATGTTACAGACAGTCTGATCTTATACTATAATTTATATCGGATGGACTTGAACCTAAGTTATGTCCGAGCGAGTTACTACTATTGTTCAACATACGTCTTAATCGTCCGATAATATACTATAGATCTTGTAAGGTCTTGTATCTTTTCACACTCAGGCGATCATATAAGCCTGTCCCATGCTAATATATATCCAGATGTACTAATTTAAACAATCTTGATTTATCTATCTTAAACGTGTAAACCTGATCGATACTTGATCCATCTTTCTTAAGGTCTTATCCCGGTCGATATTGACCTATTTTCCTTAAGCATATTATCCCGACCGATATTGACCTATTTCCTTAAGCATATTATTTTCCTTAAGCCTGTTATCCCGACCGATATTCATACTTGCTTAATTCTACTATCTCTTTTCCCTTTTTCACCGGGGACCTACTAAACCTAACCCATATCACTAGCCTTCCTTCCAAGTCTAGTCGAAAGAGGTGTAGCCGACTGACTAGACCCAAGTCTATTTTTGTTTCTTTGCCTATCTTTAATCGTGACTCTGCCATGGCCACTGCAGTAGACTCGTGACCTTCTCTATAATAGTCCTCGTGACTTCTAGTACAGCAATCTCGTGAACCCAAGTATAGTGATCCCGTGAGTCTTTTGACCCTTTAAATAGGGTTGTGATCCTCCCTTCCTTCTTCACTTGCCTCAGTTCTTTTCCTCCTTGTTCGCCTTCCCTTACCGAGAGTATGGCTTTAGACCCCCCTTTCTAGGGGCAATTCTTGTTGGACAAGGCGAAATCTATAGATGAAGCTGCCCAAGCTTTGGATCTAGTTAACTCTATAGCACGAGAATTGGAGGTATTTCTGTCAGTCACCCAGTTTCAAGTACGGTCGGGAATGGCCTTGAAGAACAAAGTTCATCGAGATCTAGAACTTCAAGCCAAAGAAATGACTGCTTTGCAGACTCAACAGGCTTCAGAGGTGTTCACGTTAACCAAGGAGGTTCACATAACTAGCTTGTTGGCGTCACGATGGTAGCAAGGCCTAGGTTGTCTGCAGGCTAAGGTGGACGCTTTGGAAGCAGAGCTCAAAATGTTCAAGCAGGAACTGGATTGTTCCGTGACATGTCTGAGGGGACTTGAACAAGTTTGCACCTCCTTTGTCCATGAGACCACTCTTTTTCCTATTTTCTCCCGGGCGTAAAAGAATGCACTGGCTCTTCTAAACGGGGAGGGGGGAGGGCAATTCCGTTGGATGACAGATTTTTCATCCTACCCTCATACCAGGCAAAATATCCCCACTTCTCCGACTTGGTCGGGTTTACCTTTAGCTGGGTTGAAGTTTTCAAAGAAGTTTGAGAGCTCATGTTTCAGCGGGCTTCCCTTCAAGTCTAGTCGAATGAGGTGTCAGTCGACTGACTAGACATGAGTTTATGTTTAATTGAGTTACATAGTTTGGGCAATATTACGTGCTTGATCAGGCTTTGCCTGTTGGAGTGTATACTAAAAGTCTAGCTTTTTGTATAAACATATAAGAATCACATTAGTCAAATGTCTATATTTATTTGTTAAATGTAATTATTCAATTAATTTATATTGTAGATAACATGGTGTGTGGTGTCACACACAGAAGATCGTGTTATCAGTTCTTTATAAATTACAAACAGTTGCTCACGACTAAGATGGAAAGAAGCAAACCATTGGAATAGTCGTAGTGTAATTAGGTATTAGTTTATCTTGACTAATAAATTGTACTAGTACACTCTAAGTGTATTGAGTAGGACCATTTTATGTAAGTTCTTTTTATACTGACTTAATAAAAGAACTAAACCTTAGTTATTATGGAAGTGTGTGCTTTTAATCCTAATATAATAACAAGCATATATATTTATTATTTATTTCTTTAACTTATCAAAGGGTGAGATTTAGCTCGATAAATCAATAGGCCCGATAAGTTAAAAAAATGATATTACTTATAGTGTGTGTTGTTGATTATAGAAGGAAACTTTGTCTTAGTAATCTAGGTTGAGAATGTCCCCAAGAGGAGCTCATAAGGATTGTCATGTTAAACCCTGCAGGTGGACTTAGTTCGACATGACAATGAACTTGAGTGGTACTACTTTTGGACTAAGACATTAATTAAAGTGAGTTGTCAGTAACTCAATTAAATTAATGGACATTCGATATCTTAAACACAGGGAGACTAACACACTCATGATAAAAAGGAGCCCATAATGTAATTTGGGATTAGTGCGGTAGTGCAATAATAATTCTCTAGTGGAATGAGTTATTATTGATGAACTTGAGTTGTGTGTTCGGGGCGAACACGGGATACTCAAGCTCATCGGAAGGCCAAAACCAATTTCTCCTCTAGGTCCCTGTCGTAGCCTCATTAAAGCCTCAAGTCCATCCATATAAAGCCCATCTTGATGTCCAAGAGGGGGCCGACCCAAGGCTTGGTAACCCAGCCAACGGTCGACCACTACCTTCTCAAAGGGGGTTGACCACTATCATAATTAAGGGGGCCGACCACATAATTTAAACTAGGAGGGGTGTTTTGAATTTTTAAAATATTCTCTTTATAGATATCTACAAGTTTTAAAAGAAAGATTTTAAAATATAAAACTTTCTTTATTTGAATTAGGCCACATGGTTTAAAAGAAAGTTTAAAAGTTTTTAAAACTTTCCTTTTTTAACCATCCTCATGGTTTTAGAAAAAAAGGAAGAGAAGTTTTAAATTTGAAACTTTCTATTTTTGTAACCATGTTAAAAAAGGAAATTTTAGAAGAGAAATTTTAAAATTTAAAACTTGGTTTTAATTTTTAAAAACTTTCCTTTTTTAACATCCACATTAGGAAATTAAAAGAGAGCTTGTAAAATTTTATAAAAGCTTTTCTTCTTTGCTTATAAAATTTTTACAAGATTTTTTATTCCTCTTTCTAGGGCCGATCACCCTTGCTTGGTGCCCAAGCAAAGGGCCGGCCGATCAATTAAACCAATCAATGATTGATGATTGAATCAATCAAGAGGAAAGAAAAGGAAAAATAAAAGGGGAAAAGGAAAAATAAGAGGAAGATTTTAATTTTTTGAAAAAGTATTTCCTTGTTTGCCTTGGGCAAGTATTAAAAAAGAAGGGGAGGAGAGGTCTCATGATGGGTTTGATTCTTTTCTCTCTTCTCTCTAGTTTTCTCCTAAGGGTTGGCCCTTGCTTCTCTTCATGCTAGGGCCGACCACCTCTTGTGGTTGTTTCTTATGGCCGGATACAAAGAGAAGGAGGAGAAGAGGAGAAGTAGGGATTGCATCAATTCTTATTCCTTTGTTGGAGCTCTACATTGTGGACGACCCCCTCTTCTTTCTTTTCCCTTTGCTCTCTTTTGTTCCTTGGTGGTGGTGGTGGTCGAATACTAGAGAAGGAGGAGGAGCTTTGGGTGGTGTTCATCTTGGAGGATTGTCGCCCACATGATGTCCCAGAGGAGGCGAGGAATACGGCAGAAGATCTCGAGGTTATTAGCATACAAAGAAGAGGTATAACTAGTATTTAATTTCCACATCATGCTAGTTCTTCTTTGTATGAATTCCAAACACAATAGGCATATGATTCTAGATTTCCGGATTTGTCTCGAAGTTGTGTTTTTGTTTATTTTTCGAATTTATGATTCGATTGTTTCTTTTGGTTAAACCTAATGTTATTTTAGGAAATTAAATATTTAATTTCGTTAAGAGGTTTTGTCTAGGCAGTGGTGGATGCTCCCATACCCAAGAAGGTCATCTGCCTCGCCATGTTTGTCTTGGGAATCAATTTTTGAAATAGATATTTAATTGAATTAGTAACATAGGTTGATTTGGATCAATAGTGTTAAGTTCTGCTTGCGATCCAAATCTAAAACATTAAGAACAGATAAGTTAAATTTGGAATCAATAATGTTAAGTTCCGTTTGTGATTCTTAATTTAATTTCTAAAGAACACAATAGATTGTTTAGGAAAGATTCGACACTTGTACAAAATTTTTGTACAGTGGAATAGGGTTTGCCTCTGTGTGTTTAGAATTCAATTAGATTATGCACATGTCATACATAATTTAAACAGGATAATAGTAGGATATGCTAACTCTTTGGTTGCAGGCTCCAACTATTATGGCTTATAGATGTTGTGTGTGATTGGACCCTTGGACATGTCAAGGACATTATTTTTGTGTGTGCATGATTGTAATATTAAATACAGCAGGAGCTGTATTAGTTATTAGGATTTTACATTTTTGTTTCGATCTAGATTACATGTACATTACCTTGTGAAATATAGGATCGATAAATGTAAAATTCTATTTTTTTCGCGGATCGTATCCTTACGAGGTGTGGTATTATTGGAGGACCAGAGGCGCAATGGAATAAGAAGGAAGATAGATGCAATGACTGGACCCGATGACAGTGGATAAAGATGGCAACAGCTAGGGTTGGAGCACACGGAGGACAGTGATGGAAAAAGCCATAATAGTTGGAAAATTAATTTCCAAATTTATTGCTTTTATTTACTGTGATGTGTGTGTGTGTGCATGTGATGTATGCTTGCATAAGTTAAAATTCTTCACCTTAAATAACTAAGTGGGAGAAGGATTTTTAAATAAATTTCACGGTCTCCATTACTGGTTTGTATGTGGTGCAAACAAACTTGCGCGTTGGCTCTGAGTGCCTTCCTCCATATCAGATGAGTTTGTTTGCAGATCACTAGATCAAACTTCCATTTTGGATGGTTATAGGAAATTAATTAAGAGCGTGTGATCTTCCCCATCGGAAGGGGCATAATCTTATTTAATGGACTAAGTATCAAGTAATGGTATACTCTTAGGCACATTTAATAGTATCATCCCCATCGGAGTCACTGCTATTATTTGTGTGACCGAAGGAAAAACCAACTATTAATTTGCCACAAAGATAGGTTAACAAGATAATAAAATTAAAACTCCCTCTTACAAATGTTGAGATTTTGTATACGTCCACACTATCGTGACATACAAAATTCACGGTGTTTGAGGTAATTTTATTTGTCAGGTTGACAAGATAATAAAATTAATGGGTAAAACCCCTCTTACAAATGTTTGAATTTGTATACGTCCACACTATCGTGACATGCAATATTCACGGTGTTTGAGGTAATTTTATTTGTCATAAAGATAGGTTGATAAGGTTATTAATGGGTATAACCCTCCTCTTACAAATGTTCAATTTTGTATACGTTCACACTATCGTGGCATGCAAAATTCACGGTGTTTGAGGTGTTGATGAATTTAAATGATATTGTTTTGAGGAATCAATATTATTTTAAATTCAAAGTTTTGACCAAATATTTGATCAAAGATAGACCAACTATTAATTTTATTTGTCATAAAGTTAGGTTGACAAGATAATAAAATTAATGGATAAAATCTTTGAATTTGTATACGTCCACACTATCGTGGCATACAAAATTCACAGGGATTTTAAGGTGTTAGTCATGACCAAATATTTTTGTGATTCTTAGGATTTCAAATGTTTGTCAATCCCCTAGTTGTTATACTATAGAATAGACTTAGTAGTCCCAATTAAGATTGGAAGCAAAACTTGGACTTTTAGGTGGACTGTCCTCTCAGAAATGAGAACAATAAAAGTGTATTTTATTCATTAGTTGTTGAAACATGTTTAGTGGTGTTATCTACCGATACCTGATGTGTAGATACGGGAGCCACTGATCATGTCTGCAATTCATTGCAGGGGTTCTAGGAAACTTGACAACTATATGAAAGGGAAAATACCGTCTACATGTGCACCGCTGCAAAAGTAGTAGCTGTTGTAGTGGGAGATGTTTATCCTTTGAAAGGAATAAAACATTGATTGTCTTGACGTACTAAGTTTTAGAAAGAACTTGATCTCAGTTTCTAAAACTATTTAAGGATTGATATACTGTCTCTTTTGATAACAAAGTTGTTATCAAGAAAAAGAGAGAAGTTATCTGTTCTGGTACGTTGGTTGGCAATTTATAACTTCCACGATGCAACAAATTGGAAATTAATAACACATCTTCTAACTATAATAAGAGAAAGCAACCTTCGGAAATGAACCAATCATATCTTTGGCATCTAAGGCTAGGTTATATTAACTTAAGTAGGATTCAAAGGATAATAACCGATGAACTTTTGGATTCATTGGTAGTGGAAACCTTTCCAACCTGCGAGTCTTACTTGGAAGGAAGAATAACCAAGAAGCTTTTAAAAAAGGTAGATCCGCTACCTTAGCGGCCCCCCTAGTGCCGGCCCCACGGATATGGAGGGAGGTTCATGCAGGTACACAGGCCATAGGCGCATGGCGGGGTAAACCCCAGGTCGTCAGTTCCTAAGAATCGACCCCTGACCATTACGCCAGAGATACCATGCACCCACCGTCTGTGCTACGCCCTGGGGGCAACCAAGAAGCTTTTAAGTCTAAGGGGTATAGAGCCAAAGATGTGTTAGAATTGGTTCATTCTGATTTGTGTGGATCTATGACTATCCAGGAAAGAGGTGGTTTCGAATATTTCGTCTATTTTATAGACAACTATTCAAAATATGGGTACATTTACTTGATGCGTCGCAAGTCTAAGTGCTTTGATAAGTTCAAAGAGTATTAGGCTGATGTGGAGTAACGTCAAGGTAAAAGTATCAAGACACTACGCTGAGATCGTAGTGGCAAGTACCTCTTGGGAGAGTTTAGGTGTCACTTATCAGAAGTCGGGATTCAATCTCAACTAACTGCACCTGGTACACCCCAACAGAATGGTGTAGCGATGAGTCATTCAGAAAATTACCAAATTCATTTTAAGGATATATTCTGGAAACGGAAGTGAGCATAGTACCTCTTAAGTTAGAACTCTCTACTCACATAGAATTGCATAATATGTGTAAGCCTAATTCGAATCATATTCGGATTCAGGGTAGTCCAGCACATGTGCTGAAGGGAGACACTAAAAAGATGGACAGGAGTTCACTTGTTTGAGGGTTATCCTAGAGAAACGAAAGGGGGTTTATAGTCCTAAAAATCAGAAGGTCATGGTTAGCACCAATGCTCGATTTTTCAAAAGAGGACTATGTAATGAACCACAAGCCCATAAGTAAATTTGCTTTTAAAGAAATAATAAAGGACACGTCTAATCTAGTACCAACTGTACAAGATGAAATATCACAAGAACTGCAACACGTATCACAAATGATACACAATTACAGGCAATGTCTTATCGTTGTGGGAGGGTTGTTAGGCAACCTGAAAGATTCATGTTTTGGGAAAGTTTTTGGACTTGATCCCTAGCGAACATGAACCTGATCCCCCGACATATGATGAAGCACTCCAAGATAAAGATGCAGCATTTTAGCAAAAGTACAATGAACTTTGAAATAGAATCTACGTATTCTAATAAAATCTGGGAGCTTGTAGAACCACCAGATGGTGTAAAAGTCATTGGGTGTAAAGAGGTCTACAATAGGAAAAGAGGGATAGACGGGAAGGTGGAAACTTTCAAAGCAAGGCTTGTTGAAAAAGGAAACTTTTTCACCGGTAGTCATACTCAAGTCCATCCAGATTCATTTGCTGCTCATATGGATTATGAGATTTGGCAAGTGGATTTCAAGACAGCCTTCCTTAATGGAAGTCTTGAAGAAAGCATCCATATAAAGCAAGAAGAGGGGTTCATTGCAAAAAGGCAAATAGCAGCTAATATGTAAGCTCAATCGGTCTTCTTACGGACTAAGGCAAAGCTTCAAGGTCTTGGACATCTGGTCTAATTAAGTAATCCAGACCTATAGATTTATTTAGTGGCCCAATGAGTCTTGTGTATACAAGAAGTGTGATGGAAACATGATGGTATTTCTTATACTATACGTAGATGACATTTTTGGTAGTTGGAAACAATATCAAAGTGTTGTCGGAAGTAAGGGTATGGTTGTCCAAGCAATTCGATATGAAAGACTTGTGAGAATGCGCACATATTCTCGGGATCAAAGTGATTACAAGAAAAGAATGTTGTGCTTATCCCGAGCTTCATACTATTCTAGCTTGTTTTAGCATGTAAAACTCCAAGAAAGGTTTCTTACCTTTTCGGCACGGAGTAGCTTTATCTAAAGAGATGTCTCTGAAGAAATCAAAGGAGATAGAGGACATGAAGGCAGTTCCTTATACTTCAGCTGTCGGAAGCCTAATGTATGCTATGTTATTAACAAGACCGGATATCTGTTTTGCCGTAGGCATGATTGGCAGATATTGAAGTAACCCAGGACCGGGACACTAGACTGCCGTAAAACATATATTAAAGTACCTTAGAGGGACTAGAGATTATATGCTAGGCAGATGATTTGATTCCTATGGGCTACACGGATTTTGACTTAAATCAAAAGGGACAATAGTAAGTCAACCTCGGGGTTTTGTGTTTACTTTAGGAGGTGAAGTCATAACTATGGAGGAGTGCTAAGCATAGGTGTTTTTTGGAATCCACCATAGAAGTTGAGAATATGACAGCCTCTGAGGCAGCCATAGGAGCTGGATGGCTCAGAAACTTCATGATGAGCTTAGACATGATTTTTGGTTTGCCCAAAGATTATTACAATTTATTGTAATAATAGTGGCACAGTAGCAAACTCGAAGAAACCATAAGTCCATAAGGCAAGTAAATACAATAGAGCGCAAGTACCACTCAATATGAGACATCGTATAATGAGGAGAAATTGTTGTCGCCTAGATTGCATCAGGTGATAACCTGGAAGATCTTTTCACTAAGGCCCTTAAGGCAAGAGCTTTTGATGGGCATGTTGAAGGGTAGGGAATCAGATGTATGGCAGAATATATGGCAACATAGTCTTTTAGTATAAGTGGGAGATTGTTGGAGTGTATACTAAAAGTCTAGCTTTTTGTATAAACATATAAGAATCACATTGGTCAAATGTCTACATTTATTTGTTAAGTGTAGTTGTTCAATTAATTTATATTGTAGATAACATGGTGTGTGGTGTCACACACAGAAGATCATGTTATCAGTTCTTTATAAATTACAAATAGTTGCTTACGACTAAGATGGAAAGGAGCAAACCATTGGAATAGTCGTAGTGTAATTAGGTATTAGTTTATCTTGACTAATAAATTGCACTAGTACACTCTAAGTGTATTGAGTAGGACCATTTTAGGTAAGTTCTTTTTATACTGACTTAATAAAAGAACTAGACCTTAGTTATTATGGAAGTGTGTGCTTTTAATCCTAATATAATAACAAGCATATATATTTATTATTTATTTCTTTAACTTATCAAAGGGTGAGATTTAGCTCGATAAATCAATAGGCCCGATAAGTTAAAAAAATGATATTACTTATAGTGTGTGTTGTTGATTATAGAAGGAAACTTTGTCTTAGTAATCTAGGTTGAGAATGTCCCCAAGAGGAGCTCATAAGAATTGTAATGTTAAACCCTGCAGGTGGACTTAGTCCGACATGACAATGAGGTTGAGTAGCACTACTTTTGGACTAAGACATTAATTAAAGTGAGTTGTCAGTAACTCAATTAAATTAATGGACATTCGATATCTTAAACACAGGGAGACTAACACACTCATGATAAGAAGGAGCTCATAATGTAATTTGGGATTGGTGCAGTAGTGCAATAATAACTCTCTAGTGGAATGAGTTATTATTGATGAACTTGAGTTATGTGTTCGGGGCGAACACGGGATACTCAAGCTCGTCGGAAGGCCAAAATCAATTTCTCCTCTAGGTCCCTGTCGTAGTCTCATTAAAGCCTCAAGCCCATCCATATAAAGCCCATCTTGGTGTCTATGAGGGGGCCGGCCCAAGGCTTGGTGACCAAGCCAAGGGCCGGCCACTACCTTCTCAAAGGGGGTCGACCACATAATTCAAACTAGGAGGGGTATTTTGAATTTTTAAAATCTTCTCTTTGCAGATATCTACAAGTTTTAAAAGAGAGATTTTAAAATATAAAACTTTCCTTATTTGAATTAGGCCACAAGGTTTAAAAGAAAGTTTAAAAGTTTTAAAACCTTTCCTTTTTTAACCATCCTCATGGTTTTAGAAAAAAAGGAAGAGAAGTTTTAAATTTGAAATATTCTATTTTTGTAACCATGTTAAAAAAGAAAATTTTAGAAGAGAAGTTTTAAAATTTAAAACTTGGTTTTAATTTTTAAATCTTTCCTTTTTTAACATCCACATTAGGAAATTAAAAGAGAGCTTGTAAAATTTTATAAGAGTTTTTCTTCTTTGCTTATAAAATTTTTACAAGATTTTTTCTTTCTTCTTTGCTTATAAATCTTCTTGATGATTGAATTAATCAAGAGGAAAGAAAATGAAAAATAAAAGGGGAAAAGGAAAAACAAGAGGAAGATTTTAATTTTTTGAAAAAGACTTTCCTTATTTGCCTTGGGCAAGTATTATAAAAGAAGGGGAGGAAAGGCCTCATGATGGATTTGATTTTTTTCTCTCTTCTCTCTAGTTTTCTCCTAAGGGTCGGCCCTTGCTTCTCTTCATGCTAGGGCCGACCACCTCTTTTGGTTGTTTCTTATGGCCGGATACAAAGAGAAGGAGAAGAAGAGGAGAAGTAGGGATTGCATCAATTCTTATTCCCTTGTTGGAGCTCTACATTGTGGCCAACCCCCTCTCTTCTTTCTTTTCCCTTTGCTCTCTTTTGTTCCTTGGTGGTGGTGGTGGTCGAATACTAGAGAAGGAGGAGGAGCTTTGGGTGGCATTCATCTTGAAGGATCGTCGCCCACACGACGTCCAAGAGTTGGCGAGGAATATGGCAGAAGATCTCGAGGTTATTAGCATACAAAGAAGAGGTATAACTAGTATTTAATTTCCGTATCATGCTAGTTCTTCTTTGTATGAATTCCAAACACAAGAGGCATATGATTCTAGAGTTTCGGATTTGTTTCGAAGTTGTGTTTTTTGTTTGTTTTTCGAATTTGTGATTTGATTGTTCTTTTTGGTTAAACCTAATGTTATTTTAGGAAATTAAATATTTAATTTCGTTAAGAGGTTTTGTCGAGGCAGTGGTGGATACTCCCATACCCAAGAAGGTCATGTGCCTCGCTATGTTTGTCCTGGGAACCGATTTTCAAAATAAATATTTAATTGAATTTGTAACATAGGTTGATTTGGATCAATAGTGTTAAGTTCTGCTTGTGATCCAAATCTAAACCATTAAGAACAGATAAGTTAAATTTGGAATCAATAATGTTAAGTTCTGTTTGCGATTCCTAATTTAATTTCTAAAGAACACAATAGGTTGTTTAGGAAAGGTTCGATACTTGTACAAAATTTTTGTACAGTGGAACCAGTACGATCTTCCTAGCACCAATCAACAATTGGTATCAGAGCTAGGGTTTGCCTCTGTGTATTTTGGTTTTCAAATAGATTATGCACATGTCATACATAATTTAGGCAGGATAATAGTAGGATGTGCTAACTTTGTGGTTGCAGACTGCAACTATTATGACATATAGATATTGTGTGTTATTGAACCCTTGGACATGTCAAGGGCATTATTTTTATGTGTGCATGATTGTATGCAGTGGCGGATCCGGGAATAAAAACATGGAGGGGCGACTTTTACTTGAAACAAGGGTCGGTATCCTCTATCTCCACTAGTGGAACTCCATAATACTAGGGGTTCCATTACCGACAAGGGGGGCGACCGCCGATGCCTCCCCCCCTCTGGATCCACCCCTAATTGTATGTAACTAATACAGCAGGAGCTGTATTAGCCCTAGGATTTTAGAATTTTATTTTCGATCTAGATTACATGTACATTTCTTCGTGAAAAATAGGATCGATATATGTAAAATTCTATTTTTATCACGGATCGTATTCTTACGAGGCGTGGTGCTATTGAAGGACCAGAGGTGCAGCGGAATAAGAAGCAAGATAGATGCGACGACTGGACCCGGTGGCGGTGGATAAAGATTGCAGTAGCTAGGGTTGGAACACACGGAGGACAGTGATGGAAAAGGCCATAATAGTTGAAAAATTAATTTCCAAATTTATTACTTTTATTTACTGTGATGTGTGTGTATGCATGTGTTGTATGCTTGCATAGGTTAAAATTCCTCACCTTAAATAACTAAGTGGGAGAGGGATTTTTAAATAAATTTCATGGTCTCCATTACTAGTTTGTAAGTGATGCAAACAAACTTGCACGTTGACTCTGAGTGCCTTCCTCCATATCGGATGACAAGAAAGAAAACCAACTATTAATTTTATTTGTCATAAAGTTAGGATGACAAGAATAAAATTAATGGGTAAAACCTCCTCTTACAAATGCTCGATTTTGTATACGTCAACACTATCGTGGCATGTCAAATTCACGGTAATTTGAGGTGCTGGTTAATTTAAATAGTATTGTTTGAGGAATCAATATTATTCAAAATTTAGAGTCTTGACCAAAGTTTATTTTTGTGATTCTTAGGATGACTTTCAACCCACTGGCCATTATTCTGAAAGAGAACAGACTTACTGGTCCAAATTATATAGATTGGAAAAGAAATCTGGATATTGTCTTAACTACTCACTACAAGAAAATTGGGATTCTACAATACTTAAACGACAACGCTTTTTTTAAAAAGCGTTGTCTATTTTTTTTTAACAACGCTTTTAGTGAAAAGCGTTGTCTATTTCATTATTTTCTTATTAATAGACAACGCTTTTCTTAAAACCGTTGTCTATTAGTGATTTTTATGGGTCAAAGACAACGCTTCGTAAAAAGCATTGTCTAATAGCCTTTTTTTTAGTGTCTACGACAACGATTTTTAAAAAGCGTTGTCTACTGTCAAGTTATCATCTCAATCTTAAGTGATCTGGACCACTTATCTCAAGATCTGACGGCTGGATCTTCATCCATCTTCATTACAATATGGACGACCCAGATTAAAGGAGGAGAAAACTTCGTTTCCTTTTACCCATGCGACGACACAGTGCTGGTGATTCCTTTCTGTTCGCAACATCTCCTCTCGCACGGCTAGGGCACGCGACCTCCCACCGCCGACCATCTCTTCTTCCTCACCACCGGCCGGCAGCTCTTTCTTCTCTTCACTGTCGCACAGACCCCTCAGGAATCGGGAAGTGCTGTGGTGGATTTCGCCGGCGATGACGACGTCCAACAACCCTCCCAACGGCGGCCACCACCAGCGCCCACACCCTCCGCCCGACCCTCGAAGGCAACGCCACTACCTCGGCACGCCCATCGCCACCCCTTCCTCCTCTTCCTCCGTCGCCTCCTTCAAGGGTTGCTGCTGCTGCCTCTTCCTACTCCTCACCTTCCTCGCCCTCCTCGTCGTCGCCATCGCTCTCGTCATCATCCTCGTCCTCAAGCCCAAGAAGCCCCAATTCGACCTCCAGCAGGTGGCTGTGTAGTATCTCCTCGTCGCCCCAGTTTCAAATCCAAGCTCTAGAACCCTATTGTCAAGCTCTTCGACTGAAGATTTTGGCTCTAGATCGTTACCAGCTTTCTTGGTAGAGAATGGAAATTTGGAGCTTTCATGGAACCCTAGAAACCAAACGGTGGGTGTGAGCTCAAAAACAGAAGGTGAGGTTGGAGCCAATTCCATTAATTGCCTCTCGCCTCAACCGAAGTTGTTTGGTGACTCTAAATCAAGCTCATTTGGAGGGCTTGCACAGAGGATGGCAACAAGAAAAGGTTTCAATGTTCCAAAGCTTGATATAGTCAACATTCCATCCACTAGCTTGATATGGTATGGTTTCTCTAGCTCAGGTCAATCCATTTCTTTGGTATTACGAACTGATGCTGGAGTTTTATATTATTTGACTTTGTTGTGTCAAAGGGCTTGAGGTGTCTCATAGTTGGGAAGATAGAAAAGAAAGAAGATCCGATGCGGAGAACTCTGACGATGAAAGACGAAGATTAAGTATTGGAGCTTTAAAGAAAAAGGCACTGAGTGCTTCTTCTAAGTTCACACATTCTCTCAAGAAGCGAGGGAAGAGGAGAGATGTTAATAGGACTTCTTCTGTTTCAATCGAGAATGATAGGGATTTGGAAGAGGAGCACGAAGTATACACATTCCGCAAGGGGCTAATTTCTAGGGACTTATTGCCTGATAAACATGACGACTATCACATGCTGCTCAGGTAGAATTTTGGAAGAGGAGAGATGTGTAATCTTTTGCTATTTGCTATAGTGTTTATTTTGAAAACCTTATGTGTGGATCTGTATGCTTAACTACGGATTTTATCACAATGAAGTAAACGACCTATGAGTATTTCCACTAATGGCCTTGTAAAATACATATCAAACCAACTGGAATCTTTTTTTTTTTGGTTTAATGCAATTTGTGCTTCATTTTATGAGCATATTGATTTGTATCTGTAACTTGAATTTTCTCTTGGTAGCTACTGTCTCCAGCACTTCCACAATGATTATGGGTGAGCTTTTACATGTTGCAGGTTTCTGAAAGCTAGAAAATTTGATCGTGAGAAAGCAACTCTTTTGTAGGTAGATATGCTTTAGTGGAGACAGGAATTTGGAGCAGATATAATTTTGGATGTGAGTTTCCTTTCCAGATAGTTCTATTTTTTGTTTTCATCAGACAAACTTCCACGTCACTTATGCAATTTTCAGCAGATTATCTTTCTTTTCATATGTCTTTCCATTTGTCTTTATTTTCAATGGCTTTTGATGAGAGTTATGAGTGGGCAATGCCCACTGAGCTAATATAAAGTTATGAGTGGACGTCTCAGAATGAAATTTCAAACCATGCTTGTAAATCTTATTAGGATTTTCTGATACTTCAATACTTTTTTCCCCTTAGATGTATCTTACTATTACTTTTTCAGTAGACGGGACTACTTATTATCTTGTCAAATATTTGACAATGAGAAAGAATTTCAATAATGTGAGAAGAATATATCTATGTGATTTATAGCATTAATATGTCTGTTAAAGAAATGTAGCCAGTAAAATATAAAATCAATCTAAGATATCATTCTAGGTTCTATGTATAGAATCATGTGTGACTTTGGTTGCCTTTTTTCTTACGCACTAATTTACCTGCCAAAGATCAATTTCTTTTTTCTGTCTATCCAAATTTTCTCATTGCTGTATGGTATGAACTGTGACCTTTGTTTTCAACTTTAAGAGGGAATTTCTTTTGCATAATACTGATGGTATTATTTTCTGTGGCAGATATACAATGGTAGGTGTTTTGTCCCAGTCTCAAGCCGACAATCCTTTTTGATCAGTATATCTAGTAGAAGTAAGCATGCAGATCGTTGTCTTCGAGGCCGACTAGCTATTTTGTGCTTTTTTTTGTTTTAAATTCGAATATCACTATCTACTTTGAAACAGAACTATTTAGTCTTTGTGTATAGTTGAATTCTCCTGTAAATACTAATACTTTGTAATTGAATTCTATTGTTTTGGTACGAGTTTGAAATCATTAGTTGAGCTAATTAATGTTATTTTATATGTCAAATTCAAATCTAGACATGGTAAAAAAAAATTAATAATTTTGTAAATATAAAAAAAATAATTTTGTAAATAGATTTTTTTTAATTTTATTTTAAAAAGACAACGCTTTTAAAGCGTTGCACAAGTGTTGTCTTTGCCAAAAACAACAACGCTTTTAAAACGTTGCAAAGATGATATTTTTGCAAAAAATACACAACGCTTTTAAAGCGTTGTCTTCGCTACAAACGACAACGCTTTAAAAGCGTTGTCGTTGAGCAGACTTTTAACAACAGTGCCTTTAACAACGCTTTTTCAGGCACAAAGACAACGCTTTAAAAGCGTTGTCTATTAGCTTTTTTCTTGTAGTGACTGAGAGCTATAAGTTTGTACTGTCAGAAGTATGCCCAGATACACCTAACAGTGATTCTACCCCAGAGGAGATTGAGTATCATAAGAAATGGGTAAAAGCAAATGAGATGGCGCGGTGTTACATTTTGGATTTAATGTCAAATGTATTGCAACATCAGCATCAAGATTTACCAACTGCTTATGATATAATGAACAATCTCAAAGAACTCTTTAGACACTAGAGTAGGACTTCTAGGCAAGAGACAATGAGAAAGTTAATGACAACCACCATGTCAGAGGGGACACCCGTAAGGGATTATATCCTCAAAATGATGGTTTATCTGAACGAAATACAAGTCCTTGGAGGTGAAATCGATGGGGAAACCCAAGTCGATATTATTCTCCAAACGCTACCTAGAAGTTTTGAGCAGTTCCGCCTGAACTATAACATGAACAAAAGGGAGTATACGTTGCGGAACTTCTGACAGAACTACAGGCAGCAGAAGATATATTTCGTCACAGTTCTCAGATTCACTATGCTGAAAATGGTTCTACTTCTAAGTCGAAAGGCAAGAAGAAGAAGAAACAGGTTGTTTCAGTAAAGAAAGTGAATAAACCTCAGGGTACAAGACAAATAGCTGGAATGAAGAAGTCGAAGGGCAAGTGCTTCACCTACAAGCAGTCAGGACATTGGAAGGCATACTATCCTCGTAGTAATCAGAATAATAAAGGTATATCTCATTCTCTAATAGTTGAAACATGTTTAGCGGTATTATCTACCGCACCTAGTGTGTAGATACGGGAGCCACTGATCATGTCTGCAACTCTTTGCAGGGGTTCTAGGAAACCCGATGACTATTTGAAGGAGAGATAACTGTCTACATGGGCAATGCTACTAAGGTGGTGGCTGTTGCAGTGGGAGACGTCTACTTATCTTTTGATAGGAATATAAGTTTAGTTTTAAGAAATTGTCTTTATGTACCCAGTTTTAGAAAGAATTTAATTTTAGTTTCTAAACTGTATTTGGATGGATATTCTGTTTCCTTTAATAACAATGTAGTTATAAAAAGAAATAGAGTTATTATCTGTTTTGGTGCATTGGTTGACAATTTATACACTTTAAATCCAATTTCTTCCACAAAGCAACAAATAGAAATTAATAACATATCTTTTAAATCCAATAAAAGAAAAGAACTTTCAGAAATGAACCAAACATATCTTTGGCATCTAAGTCTTGGTCATATTAACTTAAGTAGGATTCAAAGGCTTATAGCTGATGGACTCTTGGGTTCATTAGAGTTGGGAAACTTTCCAACCTGTGAATCTTGCTTGGAAGGTAAAATGACCAAGAGACCTTTTAAGACCAAGGGATATAGAGCGAAAGATGTGTTAGAACTGGTTCATTCTGATTTGTGTGGTCCTATGTCTATCTAGGCAAGAGGTGGTTTCAAATACTTTGTCTCTTTTATAGACGATTATTTGAGATATGGATACATTTACTTGATGCGCTACAAGTCTGAGTGATTTGATAAGTTCAAAGAGTACAAGGCTGATGTAGAGAAACGTCTTGGTAAAAGTATTAAAACACTACGATCTGATCGTGGTGGCGAATACCTCTTAGGAGAGTTTAGGAATTACTTATCAGAGGCCGGAATTCAATCCCAGTTGTCCGCACCTGGTACACCCCAACAGAATGGTGTGGTAGAACGAAGGAATAAGACTCTTATGGAGATGGTTAGATCGATGATGAGTTATTCTACCAAATTCATTTTGGGGATACGCTCTGGAAACAGCAACGCACATTCTGAACTTAGTACCTTCTAAATCAGTACCCTCTACTCCCACAAAATTATGGAATAGGCGAAAGCCCAGTCTAAGACATATTCGGATTTGAGGTAGTCCAACACATGTGCTGAAGCAGATGCTGATAAGTTAGAATCTCGTACAGAAGTTCACGTGTTTATGGAGCTCTACATTGTGGATGACCCCCTCTCTTCTTTCTTTTCCCTTTTCTCTCTTTTGTTCCTTGATGGTGGTGGTGTTCGAATACTAGAGAAGGAGGAGGAGCTTTGGGTGGTGTTCATCTTGGAGGATCGTCGCCCACACGATGTCCCAGAGGAGGCGAGGAATACGGCAGAAGATCTCGAGGTTATTAGCATACAAAGAAGAGGTATAACTAGTATTTAATTTCTGCATCATGCTAGTTCTTCTTTGTATGAATTCCAAACACAATAGGCATATGATTCTAGATTTTTGGATTTGTCTCAAAGTTGTGTTTTTGTTTATTTTTCGAATTTGTGATTCGATTGTTTTTTTTGGTTAAACCTAATGTTATTTTAGGAAATTAAATATTTAATTTCGTTAAAAGGTTTTGTCGAGGCAGTGGTGGATACTCCCATACCCAAGAAGGCCATGTGCCTCGCCATGTTTGTCCTGGGAACCGGTTTTTGAAATAAATATTTAATTGAATTTGTAACATAGGTTGATTTGGATTAATAGTGTTAAGTTCTGCTTGTGATCCAAATCTAAACTATTAAGAATAGATAAGTTAAATTTGGAATCAATAATTTTAAGTTTCGTTTGTGATTCTTAATTTAATTTCTAAAGAACATAATAGGTTGTTTAGGAAAGGTTCGACACTTGTACAAAATTTTTGTACAGTTGAACCGGTATGATCTTCCTAGGACCAACCAACAATTGGTATCAAAGCTAGGGTTTGCCTCTGTGTGTTTTGGTTTTCAGTTAATTATGCACATGTCATACATAATTTAGGTAGGATAATAGTAGGATGTGTTAACTTTATGGTTACAGGCTCTAACTATTATGGCTTATGGTTGTTGTGTGTGATTGGACCCTTGGACATGTCAAGGGCATTATTTTGTGTGTGCATGATTGTATGTATCAAATATAGTAGGAGCTGTATTAGTTTTAGAATTTTACTTTTTTGTTCGATCTAGAATACATATACATTCCTTTGTGGAATATAGTATCGATATATGTAAAATTCTATTTTTGTCGCGGATCGTATCCTTACGAGGTGTGGTACTATTGGAGCATCAGAGACGCAGCGGAATAGGAAGCAAGATTGATGCGATGATGGGACCCGATTGCGGTGGCTAAAGATGGCAGTAGCTAGGGTTGGCAACACACGGAGGACAGTGATAGAAAATGCCATAATAGTTAGAAAAATATTTTTATTTTAAAACCATGCTGCTTTATTAGCTAGGTTGAAGTTTTCTAAGAAGTTTGAGAGCTCATGTTTTAGCGGGCTTCCCTTCAAGTCTAGCCAAAGGAGGTGTCAGCCGACTGACTAGACATGAGTTTTTGTTTAGTTGAGTTACATAGTTTGGGCAATATTACGTGCTCGATCAGGCTTTGCCTATTGAGTATATGTGAAACTTATTTGTTTTTTTTACTTAATTGATGATATATTTTGAGCTATATAAGGCTAAATGTCTCAAATGCAGTCGATATGTTATTCTCAATCAAATCCTTTTGACCTTGGTTGATATTAACCTGTCTATGGTAAACATGTTATCCCGGTCGATATTAGCTTGTCTATTATAGATATGTTATCCCGGTCGATATTAGCCTGTCTATTATAGACGTGTTATCCCGACCGATGTTAGCCTGCGCTTTATAGTTATATTAATTCAGATAGTGCTTCACGCATGACTGACTATTATTATTTCTTATTTTCTGTCTTCGACCCGGGATCTGTCAAACCCAATCCATCCTCCTTTATTACACATAGTAAACTACGCTCTTTTTCCAGAATTTTCTTGATTATGATTGGCTTTTCAACGGTAAGAGAATGTTGGAGGCGCGTGACGAGGTGCCACCAACCCCTACATGATTTGATTTGTCGCGTCCATCATAAATGTCCATTTATGGTCATATGACGAGAGTCTTTTCTCATCTTCTGTGTAACACCAGCGTCTGCACGCTTCTATAATTAACGGTGTTTGTTGCAAAAAGGTATTCTAATCTGACGATTATTATATGTTCTTTCAACCCTAAACCCTTCATCTTCTTGTCGACTTTGTTCCTTTTTCCTTACCTTAGCGTTTCTTCTTTGCTACAATCTTTGATCAATCCTCGCGCTCACCGTCTTCCAGTGATCTTCTCTCTTAACTCTCAGTAAGTAACATGTTGTTCTGTTAACCCCTTACTTCTATCTATAGCTGAAGAAACGATTGCCCCCTGGTATACTCAAATTTCATCCTCTTTCAACAAGGATGCTCGACTTGCTATTCGTAGGGAATATGACATCATAATTCCTAAACCAGATGAGCATCATCACCATCCTCCTGCTAACTGTGTAACTTTCTTTAGGGATCAGTTGATAGGGGGTTTAAGGTTTCCTATTCCTCCTTTTCTGATCGATGTAAGCCAATACTTTGACATTCCTCTTCAACAATTTGTGCCTAATGCCTTTTTTAATTGTGTGGCATATACATGTTGCTTCATACATTTGAATTCCTCCTACTCCTCAAAATGTTTTCATGTTTTCCTATCCAAAGGTAGCAAAGCCAAGTGTTTTTCTTTTCCAATCTCGGACTAAGATGGTCCTTTTTGATGATATGTCTTTTTCTCTTAAAGCCTGGAAATCTTGCTTCTTCTTTATAAAGTTTTTGGGACCTATTCCTTGGTCCCATGCTTGGAGATCTTCTTTACCTCCTTTACCTGATATCAAGGAGTTTCATCTTCACCCTTCTTTTCCTCTTTATTGTGAAAAGTTGCTATGTCGTCGTTTTTCTATCACTAAATGGCTGCGGAGCGATCTTCTGTATCTGTTTGGTTTGAGCCCAGTCAAATATAAGATACACGACTCCTTAGGTAAAATTTTATTTCTTCTTCTATCAATTTTTACTAACTAAAACATTTTCTTCCATTTTGTGTAGTGGCTAGTTTTTATGCTGCTCAGATTGATGAAGAACTACGTCTGGAAGAGGCCAAACTTCATGCTAAAGAGCAAGAGCTTCTTGCTGCAATTAATCCGTCATCTTTAATTGGAGTTTCGGTTCCTCTGGTTGAAGCTTCTAGCTCTCAAGTGGCTCCTAAAGTTCTTGAGGTTCTTCCGGCAGGAACTCTTGTTGTTCCTTTGCCAACTGTTTCTTCATTAGTGGCTGTTGCTTCTTCACCAGTCACTTCCCTTCCCATTATCGATCTTACAT
The DNA here is from genome assembly GCF_018446385.1 of Zingiber officinale. Classification (NCBI taxonomy): domain Eukaryota; kingdom Viridiplantae; phylum Streptophyta; class Magnoliopsida; order Zingiberales; family Zingiberaceae; genus Zingiber; species Zingiber officinale. The sequence continues at coordinate 62,620,853 of NC_055996.1, forward strand.
CCCCTGTAAGCTCAAGAAAATCCCTTGCTGAAATTGCCCCTAGCAAACGCCCAGGACGCAAACTCACCAGAGCTCCCCCTCTAAAAGGAGACTAATTTTTCTTGCTGAGGAATTACTTTCAGAAGATTTTGCTTCTGCTACCCTTTCTTCTGCCGAGCCTACTGTTGGTGCAGCGGAGACCGGCAAGAGGGGGGGGGGGGGGGGAATTGCCTGCAATAAAAACTAAACCCTCCTCAAGGCTTTCGACTTAAATAACAAAGCAACAGTTATGAAATTCAACAGAACTAACATAAACAGAAATATAAGACTCAGCTATTTACTTGGTTACAAACAAGAAGGTTGTTAATCCAAGACAGTAAGAGAGTGCACTAAAAGAAGTCTCCTTATCTGAAGGCGGAGTAACCTTTTACACTTGAAGAGCACAGAACTGTTGCTCAGGAAATGAAAGTACAGGAGTTGTATTTCGAAGTCGTTCGTATTCGTTCACTATTTTCGATATTCTAAGAGCTACCCGAGACCCTCTTTATATAGGGGTTCTCTAGCTTATCAGTTCACCTGATCCTTCGGGATCAAGTTTGACTCGAGAGGGATCGGTCGACCGATCCCCAGGTTTAGTCGACCGAACCGGCTGTACCTGCCCAGCTTCACGTCCAGGTGTAGTCTCTGTGGATCGAGCTTGGATTCGGTCGACCGATCCTTTTGTTCAGTCGACCGATCTGCCAACGGTCTTCTGCTGAGTTGGCCCGATCAGATTGCTCGACTTGGTCTCTGGATAGACTTCAGTTCGGTCGACCGATCAGAAGGTTCGGTCGACCGATCAGCTCCCCAACGGTTGGCTGCTTGACGTGGCTTCTGACGTGTCACCAACAGCTGGCTTCGGATACAGAGGGGTTCGGTCGACCGATCAAGGGGTTCGGTCGACCGAACCATTGACAAGTCAACTTCCAGTTGACTTGTTCCGGTTCAGCTCCTTGGGTGATTGCGGCCTACCGAAATAGGGCTCACCCTAACCCAATTCCCGGCCTTCTCCTCGAGCAGGCTTCCTCCCCGGCTTTACGTCCCTCGAACGCCGCGCACGTTCTTCTTGTCCACCGGGTGTACTCTTCCGCAGCTCTCCCGTCCTTCGGACGCACCGAGCCCGTCGGCTCACTTCCCGTGCCGTCCTTCTCGCCAGCTGCGTCTTCCACTCGACTTCCTGTGCTCCTAAGTTCCTGCACACTCAGACACAGGGATCAGACAAAACGCAGGACCTAACCAACTTGGTTGATCACATCAAAACTACCACGGGGTTCAACACCTACTCTAGCTGATCTCTATCCTTCCCTTCTTTTTTTCTTCCTCTCCTTCTTCCAGCAGTACTCCTCCTGGTAGTGCTTCTTTTACTTTTCCCTTATCTCTTCCAGAATCGGGGTCTATACCTATTTCATCCTCTTTTTATTTGATTTTTGCTCCCCCTTCTATTCCAACTTCCTCTTTTTCCACAACTTTATCTTCTATCCCCGTTCTTTCTATATTGTTGGGAGGTTCTTTCACCACTGCTCGGGAGTAAATTCACCCTCTTTGGAGAGTTTACCCCTCCCGAGACAATCAATCAATTCTCTCATGAGGAAACCAAGGTATGTTTGCTATTACTTATTTATTATTTATCCTTGACTATTTTATGACCCCTTATTATATTCTTAGCGATGGATAGCCAATATGGGTCTGGCTCGACTAATGCATAACTTATATTATGAGAACGAGAAGTTGAAACAACATGTTGATGAGATGTCCTCTACCACACTTTCAGAAGAATCTAAGAAACAATATGAAGCCCAACTTGAGAGCCTTCAGTCTCAATTTAAATCGGCTACAGACCTCAACATTGAATTATCTTCCAAATTAGAGAAGCAGATTGCTGAGACTAACAAACTGAAGTCTGATTACGAGTCCACCTTGGCTGACAAACTCAAAGATCTACAGTTGAAGGATGATGAAATAGCTTCTCTAAACACTTCCTTGAATATAGCTAAAACAGAGGCCTCCACAAAAGATGCTGAACTGAGGTCTTCCCCGATAGCTCTGGTTGAGTACAAAACTGGTGAAGATGATCGCTTTAAGGATCTGGCCACGACCCTAATCAGATCTACTAAATCAACAGGCCTATTGTAAAATCTATTTTGGCAGCTTATACTGCCGGAGCTGAGGGAGCTGTTAAGCAGTTACAGGAGCAAAGCTTCCTATCTCGTGATCCTCCTCCTAACTTTTCGGATCGATGCAAGCTAATTGCTAATAGGCCTGACGATCTGTTTCCTCATCTATAGAGTAACTTTTTTTACTTTAATTCTGATTATTGTAAAGTTAACTATGACTTGTTATGACAATTCTTATCAGAAACTGGTTTATTTGTGAAAGGTTAATCTTTTTGTGTTAATGAATTCATCTGACCAATTGGTTTGTATGCTTATTTCATACTTTTATTATTTTTTTTTTGTATTTATATGTTAAAATTATTCTTCCTCTGCTATTAAACTTGTTTTTCCATTTACGGTGGTTTGCTGCCCCCTTCCTAAATTTATCCCCTTTTCATAACTGACTTCTCATCCTTATCCTTATCATATTTACTAATATATTACTATTTACACAAGGATCTAATTTTTACCAGTATATTATAACATCATCAATCTTGATCGATTTACTATAGCATCACCAATCTCGACCGATTTACTATAGCATCATCAATCTCGATCGATCTACTATAGCATCATCAATCTTGATCGGTTTATTATAATATTCTCAATCTCGGCTGGTCTATTATAACCAACCGATTTACTGTAACATCAACAATCTCGACCGATTTACTATAGCATCATCAATCTCAACTGGTTTATTATAACCAGTCGATTTACCCTTATGTTTACAAAATTCATTCGGTATTTTATATTTAACCAGATTTCGTCCGATCTGGTATATTTGTACGGGATTATTATTTAGTTAAACAAATAGTCTTGAGCTATTTGATCTTCATTTTACCCGACCGATTTTCCTCGTACTTCTTTGATTTTTTTAAAAATCAAGTGCAGAGGGAGAGAAAAACTTGTCGTGTTTTCCGAGGATGATTGCTAAGCTTACCTTCCTTTCCTTGGGATTCGGCCTTCTTTTTTGAATTTGATCCCCTTCTTTTTTGTACCTAAGTTTTTCACAAATCATTATTGATCTTCGGGTTTCTTCTCTTTCTAGTTTTTCCCTTATCTTTTTAAGGGTTTTTTGTATAGGGCACAGAAGAAAAGCAAAGGTTTAAGACGCTCTCTTCTGCTCCCCGACTATTCCCTCTTCTTCCTCTCCCTCTGGTCATCTTCCTTCTTTTATTCCACCATGGTCACTCCTTCCCCAGCGTGGTTTCTTTCATGTGCTTCTGGCCTTATCGATTCAGAAGAGGTGGAGTTACAAATGAATTATAGTTTTCCTTCCTATATAGTTCGCCCTACCTCTCAGAGTGGTCCGCATCTTCCTCCTCTAGGAAGTATATCTATCTTTTGGGATCAAGCTTTACAAGGTTTCCGATTCCCTCTTCATCCCTTTTTCGTTGATGTTAGTATCTACTTTGAGATTCCTCTTAATCAGCTTACTCCTCAATCTTTTTCTATCCTTGTGGGTTTTGTTGGGGTATCTAAACTACTAGATTTTCCTCTGCCCCCTCGCCTTTTTCACAACTTCTTCATTCCCCGCCAAGTAGACATTGGTGTCTTTAAATTTCAGTCTCACCCTAAGGCTATTTTGTTTAGTAGGATTCCTCCTCAAGAGGAATGACGCAACACATTTTTCTTTATGCGTCTTCCTTCTCCTCCTCCTTTTCCTACCAACTAGATATATAACCTTCCTCCAGTTCCTAGCACTGACGGCTTCCTTACTGATCCCTCAATTTCTTCTGCCTTACCCAAGTTAAAGGGGGCTAAATTTTACTTACCGACCTTGATTGTGGAAGGTCTAAAGTTTCCCTTTGGAATAAGCTCCATCGAAACCCCTTGGAGGTCTCTTTTGGTATGTTCAGACATTCTCGACTATGTTTATTAGCCATTTGTTAATTATTTTCTATAATAATGCCTAATGTTGGTGCGGGAAGCATCTGACGATCGAACCTGAGTTTTGATAATGACAAAGGATTCAAAGTTAAGGTTATGTTGTGATCTAACAAGTATGTTTACGTGTTTCAGGAAAAGTCCTAGCTGTGGTTAGGCAAGTGAAAACCCTAGGGGGTGGTAACCCTAGGTCATAGGGGGTGGTAACCCTATGCGGAAAGTCTTGGTGGATCGAGTGCTTCAGGCAAAAGTCCTAGGGGGTAACCCTAGGTGGAAAGTCCTGGTGTCGCAAACCAGGTGAAAGACTGGACCAGCCGGGAAGCGGACGTCCAGCAGAAAATCTGGAAGCATCGAGCACCGAGTAAAAGTTCAGTCGATCTGGAGGATCGCACTGGCAACAAGTAAATCTCCTGAGTGGAGTAGGTGAGGATGCGTTCCCCGTAGAGGGAATAGTAGGCGTCGGGTCGACCTAGGGTTTCCGGTCGGAAATCCGAAGTCAGACCCGGGTAGTCCGATGACTGTCGACAATTTCATTTATCATATTATTTCTGTGCTAACTTGGTTTTGCAGGATGTGTTTTGTATTTGTGGACTAACATATTTTGCAGGGCTAAAATTCAGAACTCAGCCTCGGATGAACAGTGTCTGAGGCGCCTCCATGGAGCTTGGAGGCGCCTCGAGTGCTAGCCAAAGACAACTGTCCAGAAATGCTGGAGGTGCCTCAGAAGGGCTTGAAGGCGCCTTGGAGCTGGGGTTCAAGGCGCCTTGGACTGGCCTGAAGGCGCCTTGAGGAGGATAAGCGCAGAAGGAGTATGCGCTGATCCGTGCGGTTGACTCGCTGAGTTTGAGGCGCCTCGGAGGGGTTTCAAGGCGCCTCCAGCATTGTTTATAAGGGGACTTCGAATAGCAGCTCTTCACAACATCGCACAAGCAATCTTTCTGCAACCTGCTGCTAACGAGACGTTCCGACAAAGCCTCAACTCGACGCCGACAACCCGGAGCTCCAGATTTAGTCTTTTGTTGTCGGTATAAGTTTTATTATTACTGCTTTGAATTGTACTGAGTTTGTAATAGTTTTTACGAACTATAGTTGTTGCCCACCGGAAGCGGTCAACGACCACGGGCCTTCGAGTAGGAGTCGAGATAGGCTCCGAACGAAGTAACTTCTCGAGTCTTCTGTGTGTTTGTGCATTTTACAATTTCCGCTGCGTTATAACTCGATATTTTTACGAAATCGACTGTGAAAGCCACGAGCGCTATTCACCCCCCCTCTAGCGCTTCTCGATCCAACAATTGGTATCAGAACGGGGTCGTTTTGAATCAGTTCAACCACTATTCAAAACATTTTTTTTCGTGGTATTTTCAAATTTTTCAGAGTCAAATTAGAATTAGCTTAATAGCTACATTCTAATTGTTTTATCGAATCGATTTTGCTCGAGGTTGGTACAATACCACTCGAGCTCGTTTTTTCTTCTTTCTCCCGCACTACTAATCCAAGACCCAGTCTTGGAACCGGTTTTGTTGTTTTTGTCGTTCAGGATTTTAAATGGACAAACAAGAAGGTTTCAGCACCGTTCGCCCCCCACTTTCTTCGGGAGAAGACTTCGGATATTGGAAGGGGCGAATGGAAACCTTTCTCAAGACACAGTTCGACACATGGATGATAATCAAGACCAGACTACAACTGCCATCCGACGAAGACGGCAAGCCAACACCCTGCGAAAAATGGGAACCGACCCTAATCAAGAAGGTGGAAGCTGATGCCAGAGTAACCTGCACCCTCCAATGCGGACTGACCAAGGAGGAACTCAACAGAGTTGGACCATTCTCTAGCACAAAAGAGCTTTGGGAGAAGATGATTGAACTCCACGAGGGAACCTCCGACACAAAAGTAAGTAAACGTGACTTGTTGCTTAATAAATTATATAACCTAAAAATGCAGGAAGATGAGACGACCTATCAACTCCACGCAGGTATACAAGACCTCCTCAACTCCCTCCACGCAATCGGTCAAAAGGTCGAGAATAGGGACATCATAAGGTATGCATTCAACTCTTTTCCTAGGAGTACATTGTGGGCATCAATGGTAGATGCCTACAAAGTCTCCAAAGATTTATCTTCAATTAGATTAGACGAGCTATTTTCAGAATTCGAACTTCATGAGCAGACTAATACACAGCCTTCCGAGAAAGGAATTGCTTTGCTTGCAGGTACCGGTGGAGCTCGCGAATCAAGATTACGACGAAGAACCGAACAGGAGCCGGAAGCAGAAACCGACTCAGATGAAGAAGACAATGAACTAACCATTGAACTCATGAACCTTGTGAAAAGACTCTACAAGAAGAAGAAAGGCATCAACAAGAGGGACCAAAGAAGGCAGTCCAATCCAAGGAGGCCCAACCGAATTCTAAGGTAAAATTTGAGGTGATATGCTATGGATGCAACCAAAAGGGGCACATCAAGGCCAACTGCCCTAACCAAAAGGAAGCAAAGAAGCAGAGAAGGAAGAAGGCCCTGAAGGCGACATGGGATGAATCTTCCTCAGAAGACGATGATGACGAACTCGATCAGATAAGTTTACTGGCGCTGATGGCCCGGGACCAAATCAACCTGTCCAAGAGTGAAAGCGAGTCGGAGGCCGAGTCCGAGCGAAGCCACGGATCCGTATCCGTTTCCAAAGGGCCCGATCCCTCTGTAAGTATCTCTCGACTCAATAATTTAGTTAATTATTTGTTACGAAAATTAGCTAAATCAAACCTTAGAGTCAGGCCACTTCTAAAGAAAGTAGAAGTCCTTAAAGAAGTGACTAACTCCGAATCTTTGACTGAAACAGTTCAGACTGGAAATTCAACTCAAGTCCAAAAACTTGTAGAAGAGAATTTCAGCCTGAAAATTCAAGTCAAGGATCTGGAGAAAACACTAGAACGGTTTTCTTTAGGTTCCAAGAATCTTGACCTAATTCTTGGGACACAAAGAGCAGTTTATAATAGAACTCGTCTAGGATTTAAACCAAAGAAAAAATATAAATCTTATTTATCTCTTATACAAAGAGCAAATAGAAAAACAGTCCAAGCATGGGTCCCCAAGTCCAAATTGATTAATCAAGTTGGACTTGGTCAATATTGGATCCTGAAGGATCAAATACACTACCTCGATAGACCATATCGAGGCTATGATCCAGGGGGAGCAAAAAGAAAGACGATATTAATAAAATGAACATAATTCAAAATTCAAAATTCAAAATTCAAAATTCAAAATTCAAAATTCAAAAATTCAAAAATAAAATTAAAAAATCAAAATTAAATTAAAAATTCAAAACTAAAAATTTAAAACTAAATTAAAAATTCAAAACTAAAAATTTAAAACTAAATTCAAAATTCAAAATTCAAAATTTAATTAAAAATTTGAAATTAAATTAAAAACTCAAAATTCGAAATTCAATTCGAAAAAAATTCAAAATTAAAAGTAAAATTCAACTTAAATCAAATAAAAATAGAAGGATGATCTAGAATAGCTGGCACCCCCAACTAAACTACCCGATTGGGTAACCGAACTTAATCTACCCGACAGGGTAACCGAACTTTACCTACCCGGCAGGGTAAATAGGGTTAGATTAAAATGGGCTAGGTTTAACTTGACCCACGGTACTGGTGAATTATTGGATGATAGTACGCTGGGGAAACTTAGTCATCGCATGTCTAGGAAGATATGACTTCGACCTGGTACATTTGGCTAAGTGGAACTGACCGAAACTACCCTTTATGGATCCTAACCAGTTAGACCAAGGTTTTGTACTAAGTTCAATGGGTAGGACTATTTGGAAAACCTCGAAGGCATGGTTACTTTAATGATGTCCTTGTGACTCACCATAGCTCAGAAGTTTATCCAAAGAACACCTGCTTGTTGAACCCAAAACTAAATCTAAATCTAACATAAAGTTAAACAAAACCCTTAAATTAAAACTAATTCATCTCACAAAATTATAGAATTCCCTGATTGAAAATTTAGATCAGGTGAGATGACTAAGTAATTAAAATTAATTCAAAACTAAACTCATAATTAAAATTAATTCAAAATTAAATTCATAATTAAAATTAATTCAAAATTAAACTCGTAATTAATTTAAATTCAAAATTAATTAACTTAAATTATTATTTTTCAAAATTAATCAACTTAAATTATTTTTCAAAATTAATCAACTTAAATTATTATTTTTCAAAATTAAATTTGAAATTAATTTATTATTTTTCAAAATAAATTAACCTAAAGTTAAAACTTTTGTTTCAACCAATACAAACTCAAACTTAATCACTTCACTTTCTTTTCAACAAATAGAGTCCAATTCAAACAATTTATGTGTAGGAACATAAAGAATTGGATCAGTGGATGTTATATGGTGGATGCTCCAGACACATGATTGGAGATAAATTAAAGTTCACAAAGCTCAAACTAAAGAATTTAGGGTCTGTTGCATTCGGCAACGACGACAAACTTAAGGTAATAGGAAGAGATAACATCAAACTTAGTTTCGATTTTATTATTCAAAAAGTTCTATTAGTTGAAAACTTCAATTTTAATCTTCTAAGTATAAGCCAATTGTGTGATAGTGGATATTTAGTTACCTTTGACAAATCTAGTTGTTTAGTTAAAAATATTGAAAACCCTAAAATCACACTTAAGGGGCTTAGGAAAAATAATATGTACTCAATTGATCTACCCACTTCCTCAATAAAGTGTTTTCTAACACAAGAAGAGGAAACTGAGTTGTGGCACAGAAGGTTGGGTCACACTCACACCAGACTCATTTCAAAAATGAGTCAAAATGGTCTAGTTAAATGTTTGCCCAAATTAAAATTTATTGAAAACTCAATTTGTAATGCTTGTCAACAAGGAAAACAAACCAAGTCAACCCACAAATCAACTAATATAGAAAGAACTAACTCTTTACTTGAGCTCCTTCACCTTGACCTATTTGATTCACATGGAGCCAAGTCACTAAGCAAGAACTAGTATTGCTTAGTTATAATTGATGACTACTCTAAGTTCACCTGGGTAAAATTTCTAAAAACAAAAGATGTAACTTTTGAAGAGTTAGGTAATTTTTGCAAGTTAATAGAAAATGAAAAAGATACTAAAATTAAAAGAATAAGAAGTGATCATGGGGGGGGGGATTTGAAAATAATAGGTTTACCCAATTCTGTAAAATCAATGGATACCAACATGAATTTTCATGTCCTAGAACCCCCCAACAAAACGGTCTAGTGGAACGTAAAAATAGAACCCTACAAGAAGCCGCTAGAACCATGCTAAATGAATATAACTTAAATTATCAATTTTGGGCCAAAGCCATAAATACAGCAAATTATATTCAAAATAGAATTCTAATTAACAAACTTCACTGTAACGACCCAATTTTCCCTATTTTGAGTTCAAAATGTCCTTAAAAATATTTGGAAATGCTTATTTTTATGCAATTTTTGGAGGTCGTTTGGTATTTTTACTAAACGAAAGAAGTTTTGACAAAAAAATGTCCAAGCCGAGATTCGAACCGAAGACTCCGGACCCAAACCAAACCTTAACCGAACCCAGCTAGCCAACTGTTCCGCAAGTGTTTCGTGAACGATTATGGAACGAGATGTATATAAGTTCTAATTGATACAGAAATACCTTAGGTTTAAAAAGGTTGTAGAAAAATGGCCGAGCCGAAGCTCGACCCGGCGACCTCCGACTCAGCGAGGCCTTTACCTGTCTAGGCTGACCAAGTGAGCAAGTGATTGTTTTCTTGAAGAAAACCGAAACCAATAGTAGTTAAGCGATATTTTAGAAACCGAAAATAAACTTTGGTATAAAAGGAAAGTTAAGTGAGGAATAGGTTTTATTTTCCTCCCGATCGGGTTTTTCTTCTCCTCACACACGACGCCGCGCGATTCTTCTCTTTCAGGTGAAATGAAGCCGCGTTAGGGGCTTCGTTTCCGAGGTCGGCCAAGGGGTTCCTCCGAGGGCTTTTCATGGATTTGTGATCGTCTCGCTGAGGGGAGCACGAAGATACGAAGGGATCGCGAAGTAGTCACTGCCGAAAACCCTAGAAGCCTCTTCCCTTTCGACTGTGAGTCCAAGAACACGAAGGGTAAGTCGCTTACTCACCTGCGGTAAGAGTGGTTCCGGATTAGTTTGATGTTTCCTTGTGTCTTTTGATTTTTGAAGCATGTTGTGAACTTGCTTGTGTGTTTACTGTCGTGTACTTCAAAGAGGGGAACTAATGGTATGAACTAGGCACGTTTGTTCCTTTTGATATAGGGCAACTGACCTTGAATAGGGGAAGAGCTGTGGTTTCGGGTTGCTTGTAGTGGTTGCTGCCATGACCATTAATTCCGAATTTGCTAGGTTGAATATGAGATCACCTTATTGTTGAGTAATCCGGGTTGGTAACCTTGCTGTGCAAATCAGTTTGGTGTTAGGAAAAGAGGGCATGAACAATTCCTTAAGCTTGCTGTTCGGATTTGGGTTTGTGCCATGCAATGAGTGCAAATTTCTATTCTTGATTAAGCTTCTAGTTTCTTGGTGCTGCAAGGCTTTCACAACTAACAAAGGAATGCAGTTTCTGTTTTATTTTTCATTTGGTTCCTTAACAGTAGCATTTATTTGTTATTATTTGTGTGTGTACAGCCTTTCAATGTTGTAGTTGAACACCAGTAGCTTTCATTGTTATTAAATGAGTATGTACAACTTTTATTTGTTATTAGTTGAGCATGACCAGTCCTCTTTACCACTAGAATGACATGAACAACATGTGTTTAAGTGGTTCATTTTATGTTAGCTTTGCAGATTTTAGTTCATATGCAATTAACTGGACATATACAACTCTCATTGCTATTAGTTGAGCACCAGTAGCTTTCATTGTTATGAATATGAGCAGTCTTCCTTGTTTTGCTATTAGACTTTAATCATGCACTGTAGTTGTAGAATTGAATAAGCATTTTATTGAGCTTAAGTGCAGATTTTTATAAGTGTAGTATGCTGATTTTGTTTTCCCTTGCTTTTAGATGTACATGAACAGATTTTTTATTTTGTTTCCCTTTTGCTTTTAGATGTGGATGAGCAGAAGTAGCATATACATATATATATAGCATTTAGTTTAGACTTTCCTTACTATAATGTGTGCTGTAAGAAAAACAAGATTAAGGGTTCTATGGGATTCTGAATTTTGGAATTAGAATCCGCAGCACACCAAGTGCTAGAAGGAATGCCAATGCATTTTATTATAAGAATGTTAAAAGATAACAAGTATAAGAAAGATAAAGAAAAGAAAGAAAAAGGCCAAGGCCTTAAGTAGATCCCAAAGTCAAGACTTTAGGGATTTTTGGCACGTAAGGTGCTTGTTAAAGTGCCAAGACATTTAAAGAAGAAGTAAATAAGTATTTTATTTTTAAGAGGCTAGTACCCGACTTCCGAGGTTGTCGTTAAATAAATCCATGTGACCAATTCCGAGGTCTTGGCCCTGGTAAGACTGAGGTCTTTACCCTCGTAGGACTGGTAGCTCGCTACCCCAGTTTCTATTAGGGAGCGCGCTTAGGTACTAAGCCTGGGCCCAAGAGAAGTTGATTATTAATGACAAATTGTAACGACCCGACCCTTTGGCCTCTTGGGCGGCCCTTGTGGCGGCCCAACTGGCGGCCCTTATGTCGTCGGCCCATTTGGCGACCTCTCATGTCGTCGACCGACGACCCTTTGGTCGTGCCGTTACTCACTAGGACTTTCCACCCCTGGCAGTGGATTTTTGCCTCCCCCAGGATTCGAACTCTAAACCTCCAGGCTTAAGTATTAGAGTTTATGAATCCTGGTAACCAAGTGAGATACGCTCACTTTGCTACCAGGATTCATAAACTCTAATACTTAAGCCTGGAGGTTTAGAGTTCGAATCCTGGGGGAGGCAAACGGCACGGCCAAAGGGTCGTCGGTCGACGACATGGGAGGTTGCCAAATGGGCCGACGACATAAGGGCCGCCACAAGGGCCGCCCAAGAGGTCAAAGGGTCGGGTCGTTACAATAAAAAGGCGTCTTTTTATTGTAACGACCCGGCCCATTTGGCGACCTCTCATGTCGTCGACCGTCGACCCTTATGTCGTCGACCCATTTGGTGACCTCTAATATCGTCGACCGACGACCCTTGGCCATGCCTGGCCAGGGGTGGAAAGTCCTAGTGAGTAACGGCACGGCCGACGGTCGACGACCCGAGGGTCGCCAAATGGGCCGCCAAATGGGTCGGGTCGTTACATTCACAATAAAACTCCTTATGAAATGTATTATAATAAAATTCCCAACCTAAACTATTTAAAAGTTTTTGGATGTAAAGTTCATATTTTAAATACTAAAGATTACTTAGAAAAATTTACACCTAAATCAAACCAAGGAATCTTTTTAGGGTACTCCACAACCAGTAGGGCCTATAGAGTCTATAACCAAAATACCCTAAAAGTTGAAGAAACAACTAATATAATATTTGATGAAGAAAATAATATACCTAACTTAAATGAAAATATTGATATTAATCCAAGAATTATTGAAGACGATGAAATTCATCCCAACAGTAATAAACCAGAGGAACCAATTTCTGACCCAAACATAAGACCAACTAGAGTAAGTACCTCTCACCCACCTGACCAAATTTTGGGTGATCCAAACCTAGAAGTCAGAACTAGATCCTCTTATAGAAACTTTAGTCAGATTGGCCTTATTTATAAAATTGAACCTAAGATTATAGAAGAAGCCCTACCTGACCCAAACTGGATCATTGCTATGCAAGAAGAGTTAGCCCAATTTGATAGAAACCAAGTCTGGCAACTTGTACCTAAACCCTTAGATAAATCAATAATAGATACCAAATGGGCATTTAGAAACAAGTTGGATGATCTGGGTGAAATAATTAGAAATAAGGCTAGACTAGTAGCCAAAGGATTTAGTCAAGTTGAGGGTTTAGACTATGACGAAACCTATGCACCAGTAGCTAGACTCGAATCCATTAGGATGTTATTAGCCTATGCAGCACATAAAGGATTTAGGTTATTCCAAATGGATGTAAAATCCATGTTCCTAAATGGATTCATTAAGGAAGAGGTCTATGTAAACCAACCCCCAGGATTTGAGGACTTAGACTACCCTAATCATGTATTTAAATTGAAAAAGGTCTTATATGGACTTAAACAAGCTCCTAGAGCATGGTATGAACGGTTATCCAATTACTTAACATACAAAGGCTTTAACCAAGGTCACATAGATCCGACCCTATTTGTAAAAACTATAGAAAAAGACATCTTCATAGCCCAAATCTATGTTGATGATATAATTTTTGGCTCAACTAACTCTAAATTTCTAAAAGAATTCGTTAAATTAATGGAAAATGAATTTGAAATGAGTATGGTTGGGGAACTAAATTTTTTCTTAGGTTTACAAATTAAACAAACGAAAGATGGAATCTATATTTACCAAACTAAATATGCTAAAGAACTAATTCAAAAGTTTGACATGGAAAATTCAAAAATCACAAATACCCCAATGGCCACTAACATCAACATTGACTCTGACCCAGAAGGAAAACCAGTAGACCCAAAGTACTATAGAAGTATAATAGGAAGCCTACTCTACCTAACTGTAAGTCGACCAAATATAATATTTGCAGTTGGTATATGCGCAAGATACCAATCTTGTGCAAAACAATCACATCTAACATATGTTAAAAGAATACTTAGGTATATTAAGGGCACCCTCAATATAGGACTTTGGTACCCTAGAACTAGCACCTTTGACCTTTTTGGCTATTCTGACTCAGACTATGTCGGGTGCAAATTAGACAGAAAAAGTACAAGTGGTAGCTGCCAAATCTTAGGCCAGTGCCTAGTAAGTTGGTCAAGCAGAAAGCAACATTGTGTTGCTCTATCCACTACTGAAGCTGAATACATAACCCTAGGAGAGTGTACCTCTCAACTTTTGTGGATGATGCATACCTTAAAAGACTATCAATTAGAATACAAAAATATAAAAAACTTAATTGATAATATAAGCTCAATTAATCTAACAAAAAATCTAATTCACCACTCTAGGACTAAACACATAGAGGTAAAACACCACTTTGTAAGGGATCACGTAGATAAAGGTGAACTTGCACTCAACCATGTTGAGTCCAAATCAAACCTAGCTGACATTTTCACAAAACCCTTACCTGAACCTGAGTTCAGTGCACTTAGAAGACAAATAGGAATGTGCTGGGTAGAATAGATGTTGATTTTCAAACTCATTGTCTTACTTCAAAACTCTTATTTAATCATCCTGTTTTTTTCAAAAATTCTAGGAAAAATAATGATTTTAAAATCACATTTTCTTAGAATTTTCAAAAGTTGGACTTAGTTTAGGCTCTACCCTAGAAATCAAGTTCCCCTAGATTTAAGCCAGAGCATCTCACAAACACCTAGGTATACCTTGCTTGTGTTTGAAAAACATAGAACGGCGTGAGATGCATAGGGTACAGCCTGGACTCCAGTATGTTTATATCTGTGCATCATTATGAGTCTGGGCGTTAAATACTTTATTAACAGTAATCAGTTTAAGTCATCCAGCCTCAGTCAAATCTAACTGGACCAAATGACTTAACTTGACTAACCGAGTGAAAGCTGCTGCCCTCTAGGCAATCAGCAAGTAGCTAAAGGTTAGACAGTTGGTGAAGGAAATAGAGATTTTTAAGATCGAGCATGCTTGTACTTTAGGGCTCTGATACCTAATCAAAACAATTTTGATAACTTAAAATCTATTTAATTTGACTCATGCTTGGACTTAAGGACCAAGTAATTTGAATAAATAAATTAAATATTTAGTTACTCTCTCTTCGTCCTAAAATTTAACAAGTTCTTACTCCTACTTTTTCAAAAATTAAGTTTTTTTTTAAGCTAAGTACCTCTTTAAACTTAAGCTATATTTTCAAAATTCAATGTTTGCAAAAGGCTTAGCTAAGTGATTCATATAGCAACCTTCAAACTTTTTCAAACTTAGCCAACCCTGAAATCTAACTTTATAAATTTTTGCTAAAATATTTTTCTAAGTTACCTCTCAGATTCATTCTTTACTTAGCTAAAAGTATTAAATGCATATTTTTGCAAAATTTAACTCATTGCTTTCAAAAGATTTATGCTAAGTAAAAAGAGCCTTCAAAAATTTTTTTTTTCAAAAATTATTTAGCTCCAAAAATTCTTTAAAATCTAGCTAAGTTTTTCTTCTAAACAGATTTTCAAAATTTAGCTAAGTATTTTTTCAAAAACAACTAAGTTTCAAAAGTGGCTAAAGTCATCCTTCGAAGTCAACCATATATTAGCCTTTTAAATTTAAGTAAAAAATATTCCTCTTAAGTCCTCTATCTCACTTAGCTAACAGTGTTTTCAGTAAAATTTAATTATAAGCTAAGTGTTACACAAGCATTTTTGCCTTCTTTCAATGCCTAATCTGTTTTTTCTAAAAACTTAAAACTTGTTTTAAACTAGCTTATTTTTTTATAAATGACAAAGGGGGAGAGTAGGGAAATTCAAAAGTAAAAGAAAGCCCTGTATTAAGGGGGAGCTTCACAAAGTTTAAGTGTTAGCTTAAGTTATGCTTGTATTTGAATTTATATACTTAAGTCTGCTCACTTAAACCTTTTAAATATATTTATGCATTTGTTTTACTTAACTTTGAATTTCAGTTGCCATAATCAAAAAGGGGGAGATTGTTGGTGCAGGAAGCATCCGACGATCGAACCTGAGTTTTGATCCTGGCAAAGGATTCAAAGTTAAGGTTATGTTGTGATCTAACAAGTCTATTTAAGTGTTTCAGGAAAAGTCCTAACTGTGATTAGGCAAGTGAAAACCCTAGGGGGTGGTAACCCTAAGTCATAGGGGGTGGTAACCCTATGCGGAAAGTCTTGGTGGGTCGAGTGCTTCAGGCAAAAGTCCTAGGGGGGTAACCCTAGGTGGAAAGTCCTAGTGTCGCGAACCAGGTGAAAGACTGGATCAACCGGGAAGCGAACGTCCAGCAGAAAGTCCGGAAGCATCGAGCACCGAGCAAAAGTCCAATCGATCTGGAGGATCGCACTGGCAACAAGTAAATCTCCTGAGTGGAGTATGTGAGGACGCGTTCCCTGTAGAGGGAACAGTAGGCGTCGGGTCGACCTAGGGTTTCCGGTCGAAAATCCAAAGTTAGACCCGGGCAGTCAGATGACTGTCGATAATTTCATTTATCATATTATTTCTGTGCTAACTTGGTTTTGCAGGATGTGTTTTGTATTTGTGGACTAACATGTTTTGCAGGACCAAAATTCAGAACTCGGCCTCGGATGAACAATGTCTGAGGCGCCTCCATGGAGCTTGGAGGCGCCTCGAGTGCTAGCCGAAGACAGCTGTCCAGAAATACTGGAGGCGCCTCAAAAGGGCTTGAAGGCGCCTTGGAGCTGGGGTTCAAGGCGCCTTGGACTGGCCTGAAGGCGCCTTGAGGAGGATAAGCGCAGAAGGAGTCTGCGCTGATCCGTGCGGCTGACTCACTGAGTTTGAGGCACCTCGGAGGGGTTTCAAGGTGCCTCCAGCACTGTTTATAAGGGGACTTCGAACAGCAGCTCTTCACAACTTCGCACAAGTAATCTTTCTGCAACCTGCTGCTAACGAGATGTTCCGACAAAGCCTCAACTCGACGCCGACAACCCGGAGCTCCAAATTTAGTCTTTTGTTGTCGGTATAAGTTTTATTATTACTGCTTTGAATTGTACTTAGTTTGTAATAGTTTTTACGAACTATAGTTGTTGCCCACCGAAAGCAGTCAGCGACCGCGGGCCTTCGAGTAGGAGTTGAGATAGGCACCGAACGAAGTAACTTCTCGAGTCTTCTGTGTGTTTGTGCATTTTAAAATTTCCGCTGCGTTATAGCTCGATATTTTTATAAAATCGACTGTGAAAGCACGAGAGCTATTCACCCCCCCCCCCTCTAGCGCTTCTCGATCCAACACCTAATTCTTATATTTCAGCCGATGCTCTTCTACCTGCTTTCATGTACAAGAACACAACTATGACGAAGTCTTTTTTGAATAAACTTGGAGAAAAATTGCTACAGGCTCGTCGAGCTAATCCTACTACTTCTACTTTGGGTTTATTATCTAAGGAAGAACAAGTAGCGGAAGCTATTGCTTTCTTGGAAGAGGAAGAAGAACAACCTTTTGTTGTCATACACAAGAAACCCAGGCTTACTGAGGAAGTTCTCTTTCGTGGCACTTTTGGTACTTTTGTGCAGATCCCCATTGTTCCTTCACCTATTTCTTTTGAGAGAGGTAAAGAACTAATGCCGCCTACTCACATTGTCTCCAGCCTTTCTCTTAATATGATAAGACTGGGTCTACTTATTCCTTCCTCTTTTGTTATTGTTTTAGCTACTTCTGCTTCTCAGATGGCTATTACTACTTCTGCATCCTCTCAATCTCTTTCCTTGGTCTTACCTCCTCTGGCTTCTGGACCACGAGCTAAAAGAACACCTTGCAGGAGATCTTCTCTGAGTCCAGGACCATCAGCTATCCATGCCTCAACAATTGAATCAACTTTCATTGCTTTGCCATCTTCCATCCCCTCTAGCTCTTCCTCTGTTGTTCCCATTTCTACCACTTCCTCTCCTTCTCTTCCTTCTTCTTCCACCCGACCTTCTTCACCTTCTGTCCCCCCACCTCTATTTAGACAAGCTATGGGTCTGCCCTCTCAAATGGGACAAGTTTCGGATCCTCTTAGTTACGGTTTTCTATAGCTACAAGGCCCGTTGGCTGAGTCTTGGCTACATAGCCAAGAGTTGTTAAGGGGCACCAGTATTTCAAACCGCGTTGACAGTCATAGTCGTCAAGCTGTTTCCGTAAGTGTTTTTCATTATATATTGTTAACGTCTTATTATTTTCCTCTAACAGCATTATTATTTTAGTTCCTTGCCTCAAGTCTTTATTTAGACCAGCTACTCATTGCTCTGGAAAGGGACAATAGCAAGTTAAAAGCTCAAGTAGAGGCATTAAAGGCCAATCTTCCTCCTTCCCACATTGAGCTTACTCAATTACAAGAGAAGATAGCTTTACAGACTCAAAAAATAGAGGCTATGAAAAAGGAATTGCAGCATCAATAACAGTTATTGAAAAACAAAGAGCTTGAAAGGAAAACCCTAGAGCTACAGGTGGATCGGTTAAATTCCAGCCTCCAGGTGGAAACTGCTTTGAAAGACAAAGCTATTTCAGATGTTTCTCATAAGAACACTGTTTTAGAGAAAGTGGAGAGGCTTCATAATATCTTTCTTTCTGAGCAGGCTCAAGATTCAGCATCAAAAGAGTTTCCTCTTCTACAAGAGCAAGAACAGAGAAAGGCTCAAGATGCAGAGATATCCTCACTCTGAAAGGAACTAGAGCAGCTTAAATTCGAAAGAAACACTTTCAAAGACCAAGCTGCTAAACTACAAACTGAACTTCAAAGTTATAAGGAGCATGAGAAAGATCAATGGGAAGATAGGCGCTTAACTTATCTGAGGCCCCCGGAATTTACTAACGAATATGTCTGCCGTATCATTGGAACTTTGAATCATTGCGTGACCGGGGTTATTCAACAATTAAGGGAAGGTGGTTATCTATCTCGTGAACCCCCTTTTCTATTCATAAACCGTCGCAAACTTAACAAAGAATTGCCTGAAAATTTGACAAGCAACTTTAAGTGAGCATGATGGTGTATTTATAAAAGACTTGTAATTAAGTACTTGCAATTTTTGTAAAAATATGTACTTACCTATTTTTCCGACCTTGATTATCTGGCTACTGTTTCCTGAGAATAAATATTATCTTGCTCAAAAGCTTTTCCTGTTGTGATATCTTAATTGATCATATGGCTCTGAATAATAAGGCTTTCCATAAACCCCTTGATTTTTATTCGGGCATGACTGTATATAAAGAATTCCAAAAGACCTTCGTGCTTCCGAGGGATGTGTAATCCCGAGCAACTTTATATGAAGAACTTCATAGGATTTATAAGTTCTTGGTTGGGCGTACAATCCCGAGTGATTTTAAATAGAGAACTTCATATGATTGTGACTTCTGATGGAGAATGCCATTTTGAAGGATTATATATATAAAGAATTCCCTCTGAACTTTGAATCTTGGTCAGGAGTGTAATACCGAGTGATCTTTATAAAGAAATCCATATGACTTTGAGTCTAGGCCAGGCGTATAATCCCTAACGATTTACTATGAAGAATTTCATCAACCTTTGAGTTTTCGGTCGGGCGTGTAATCCTGATCGATTTAATATGAAGAATTTCATCAACCTTTGAGTTTTCGATCGGGCATGTAATCCTGATTAATTTGAGTCAATAGAGTCATGTGCTCTATCATATTTTGATCAGGTACTCAATCCTGCATGACTTTGCTCGTGATAGTTTAAAGTCTCCGGTTCCTCCCAAGAAGACCCGTCCAGGTTACTTCAAGAGATTTCCCGATCGACTGAGTTCCTGATAGTTTAGAGTCTCCGGTTCCTCTCAAGAAGACCTGTCCGGGTTACTTCAAGAGATTTCCTGATCGACTGTATTTTTGCTAGTTTAAAGTCTCCGGTTCCTCTCCAGAAGACCCGTCCGGATTACTTCAAGAGATTTCCCGATCGACTGTATTTATGCTCGTTTAAAGTCTCCAGTTCCTCTTAAGAAGACCCGTCCATGTTTCTTCAAGAGATTTCCCGATCGACTATGTTTATGCTAGTTTAAAAAGTCTCTGGTTCCTCTCCAGAAGACTCGTCCGGGTTACTTCAAGAGATTTCTCGATCGACTGTGTTAATGCTAGTTTAAAGTCTCCAGTTCCTCTCAAGAAGACTCGTCCAGGTTTATTCAAGAGATTTCTTGATCGACTGTGTTTATGCTAGTTTAAAGTCTCTAGTTCCTCTCAAGAAGACTCGTCCGGGTTTATTCAAGAGATTTCCCAATCGACTATATTCATGCTAGTTTAAAGTCTCTGATTCCTCTCAAGAAGACCCGTCCGGGTTTATTCAAGAGATTTCCCGATCGACTGTGTTTATGCTAGTTTAAAGTCTCTAGTTCCTCTCAAGAAGGCCCGTCCGGGTTTCTTCAAGAGATTTCCCGATCAACTATGTGATCGACTATGTTTATGCTAGTTTAAAGTCTCCGGTTCCTCTCAAGAAGGCTCGTCCGGGTTTCTTCAAGAGATTTCCCGATCGATTATGTTTTGAGTGAAACTAAAAATGCTTTCACTAACCTTGTGATGGTTTAACGTTTTCGAGATTCCTTAAGGAAACCTGATCGGTCATTCCTTAAAGCTCCCAATTGACGGCCGCTTGAGCAGAATAAAAATGTTTGCCCGGTAATCACCACGCTGTTTAAACCGTGTCTATTTTTCGGGCGATACTTGACCTGCATTGTATTTACCAAATTAAATGAAGTACATAAATTATGAGCATACTTGTTATCTATTCGCAGGGCCAAACGGAGGGAAATTGCTTAGAGTAAACTTGATTTGTTCTTTTGGGCGTGCTAAGTTTCACATGATTGGATGATTGGAATATACTGAGGAGGCGTTAGTCCGCTCGTTCAGAAATATAAGCTTGTTAAGTTCGGTAGGGTTGTAAATGATTTGCACTCCATGGGCGCCTGAGAATTCTTCCTTCTATGTCTTGGAGATAATATGAGCCTGATGTCAGCTTTTCTACCACCTTGTAGGGTCCTTCCCATTGTGGTGCTAATTTGTTAACATCCCCAGCAGGCTTGACACGCTTCCATACTAGATCCCCCACTTGGAAGAATCTCGGGATGACTCTTTTGTTATAATTTTGTCTCATTCATTGTCGGTATGATATAAGATGAGTTGTAGCTTTGTCTCGAATTTCATCTATCAAATCTAGCTCCATAAGTCTTCTACCTGCATTGTCATTGTCATATAATTGTCTTCTGTCGGATTCTACTCCCACCTCGATAGGAATTACAACTTCTCCTCCATAAATCAGTTGGAAGGGAGTAATCCCTGTAGCTTCTCGGGGTGTAGTACGATATGCCCAAAGAACACTAGGCAAATCATCTACCCAGCTGCCTCCGACATGATCCAGTTTGGTTTTTAGACTTCTTATAATCTCTCTGTTGGTTACTTCTGCTTGACCATTACTCTGCGGATATGCCATAGAGGTGAATGCTTGAGTAATACCGTAGTTTTTACACCAATCTAAGATTCTGTCTCCTTAAAATTGCCTTCCATTATCAAAGACTAATTTATGGGGAATACCGAATCTGCAAACAATATTTTTCCACAAGAATTTAATAACCGCATCTTCAGTAATCCGAGCAAGTGGTTCTGCTTCTACCCATTTAGAGGAATAGTCTACTGCTACTAATAAAAATCTTCTTTGTGCAGTTGCCATAAGAAATGGACGCACTATATCCATGCCCCATTGATCAAAGGGACAAGAAACTATAGAGGTTCTTAATAATTGTGTAGGATGATGTGGAATATTATGATGTTTCTAACAAGAAATGCAAGTTCTTACAAATTTGGCAGCATCTTCATGTAAAGTAAGCCAGAAATATCCTGCTAATAAAATTCTGCGAGCTAAGGATCTTCCTCCTATATGACTGCCACATGAGCCCTGATGAACCTCTTGCAAGATAAATTGTATATCTTCTATTTCAATACATTTAAGCAAAGGTCTAGAGAAAGTCCTTTTATATAACTGTTCCCCTATCATAGTGTATTAGGAAACTCTCTTCTTAAATATCCTTGCTTCTTCTGCATCAATCGGAAGAATGCCCTGCTGCAAATATAATATGATTTGTGCTCTCCAATCACCTTGTATCTCTATTTCAGCCTGTCTCTCAATACAAGATATTAATAATGTCTACTCAACTGGTCGATCTAAGCTCCATGATGTTATAGCAGAGGACAATTTAGCTAATTCATCCGCTGCCTGATTCTCAGATCGAGGAATTTTTTGTATATTTACTTCTTGAAACTGAGCCTTCAATTTATCAAATGCCTTAGCATATAACCTGAGTCTATCATTATTGATTTTGAAGTTACCTGATAATTGTTGGGCTGCTAACTGAGAGTCAGAATAAATATAAACCCGGGATGCTCCCACATGCCGAGCGGCCTGTAACCCTGCTTCAATGCTTCATATTCTGCTTCATTATTAGTGGCCCTATAATTCAGCCTGACAGAAAGTTGAAGCTTATCTTCCCTTGGAGATATAAGGAGAATACCAATTCCACTACCTTGTCTGGTTGAAGATCCATCCACATAAACTTTCCAAGTACTCTCTTCTTCAGGACCTTGAACTTCTATGATGAAATCTACTAGAGCTTGTGCTTTGATGGCCGAGCGAGATTGGTATTGTATGTCATACTCACTAAGTTCGATTGTCCATTTGATCAATCGACCAGATGCCTCTGGGTTAAGCAACACCCGCCCGAGGGTACTGTTGGTCAATATAATGATTGCATGTGCTAAAAAATATGGACGCAACCTCCGAGCAGTTAAGACTAATGCATAGGCCAACTTTTCGAGTGTAGTATATCTACACTCAGCTCCTTTCAATAAATGGCTAGAAAAATATACAGGTTGTTTCTCTTTCCCTTCCTGTTTAACTAACATAGAGCCTACAACATTTTCATTAGCTAACAAATATACCCATAAGATTTCTCCTACCACAGGCTTAGCCAACACGGGAAGGGTGCACAAGTAATCTTTCAATTCCTGGAAGGCTTTGTCACATTCTTCATCTCATTGAAATTTGTTAGCCTTCCGGAGTATTTTGAAGAAATGGAAGCTACGATCGACCGATCTTGAAATAAATCTGGACAAGGCTGCGATCCGGCCGGTGAGTCTTTGAGCTTTCCTCATATTGCGTGGTGGATCCATGTTTTGGAGTGCTTTGACTTTGCTCGGGCTAGCCTCTATTCCCCGTTCGGACACCATATAGCCCAGGAACTTTCCACCTTTTGCTCCAAACAGACATTTTCCCAAGTTCAACTTGAGACCATACTGCCTCAATGTTCCGCAAACTTCTTCTATATCCCTGCAGAGATCAGTAGCCTGAAGAGATTTAATTAAAATATCATCGACATATACTTCCATATTCCTTCCAATCTGTTTCTGAAAGACCTTATTCATAAGTCTTTGATAAGTTGCTCCTGTATTTTTTAGTCTGAAAGGCATAACATTATAACAATAAGTACCTTCAGATGTCACAAAACTGACCTTCTCTTGATCCTCCTTAGCCAGAGAGACCTGATGATAGCCTTGATAAGCATCCAGCATAGAAATATATTCACACCCGGCCGTGGAATCTACTAATTGATCGATCCGGGGCAAGGGATAATAATCTTTTGGGCAGGCCTTGTTAAGATCACGGAAATTAATACATACCCTCCATTTATTTCCTTGTTTAGAGACCAGGACGACATTACCTAACCAGCTAGGGAATTGTACTTCCCTGATGTAACCGGCCTCCATCAGTTTAGCCACTTCTTCTTTAATGATTTGATTTTGCTCTATACTGAAATTCCTCTTTCTTTGCATGACAGACCGAGTGTCTGGGAAGACATGTAAAGAATGTTCCATTACTGAAGGAGAAACGCCCGTGACTTCCTTGGTCATCCAAGTAAAGACATCATTGTTTTTCTTCAAGCATTGAACCAGCTCTATTTTCAGCATAGGATCAAGATTGGTCGCGACAAAAGTGATGGCTTCAGGTCGACTAGTCTGTATCTGGACTTCTTCCTTCTCCTCATAAACCAGGACAGGTGACTTCTCTCGAATGGCATTGACCTCCATTCTTTGCATTTTTTGGGCGGCACTAGCTTCAGTTATGACAATCTCCACAAAACATTTGCGGGCCGTCTTTTGATCACCATGTACTTCCCCGACCTAGTCATCAATAAGAAATATAATTTTCTGGCAAAAAGTAGAAATGACCGCCCTAAACTCATTCAAGGTCGGTCGGCCCAGTATCACATTATAGGCGGGCGGGGCATCCACCACCATGAAATGAGATCTTCTTGTTCTCATTAAAGGCTCCTCTCCCAAGGATATGGCCAACTTTAATTGGCCGAGCGATTGTACCTCATTACCAGTAAATCCATACAGAGGAGTCACCATCTATTGAAGTTCACTTGGGTCAATCTGCAGTTGATCAAAAGCCTTTTTGAAAATAATATTTACGGAACTACCAATGTCTATAAAGGTATGAGAAATAGTGTAATTGGCTATGACAGCCTTAATTATTAACGCATCATCATGGGGTATTTCTAGCCCTTCAAGATCTTTGGGCCCAAAATTAATTTCTGGCCCTGCTGCTCTTTTCATGCTGCATCCCACAGCATGGATCTCAAGTCTTCTTGCGTGTGCCTTCCTGGCCCTGTTGGAGTCACCATCAGTGGGCCCACCCGTGATCATATTATTGCTACCCCGAGCGGTATTGCTTCTGTTCTCTTCTTGTCGGGTTGTCGTGGCCTCAGGCTGAGTTTTCTCAGGCACCTGATTTATACCGACCGGGTTTGGTAATACACCTTGTTGAGGTTCTACCGGGCGGTATTCTATCTTGAGTGGACTCTGCTGCCTGGGATATTACTATTGATAGTAGTTTCGCCTTTGATAACGATCCCTATTTGCTTTCTTATTTTTCAAAACAAAACAGTCTTTTGTATGATGACTGCTGGTCTTGTGATAAGTGCACCATCTTCTTGGTGCTTCTTGTTGCATCTCCACATGTTGTATGACCTGTGGACGATACTCTATATGACGATGGGGTGGAGGGATTACTCGAGGCCCCCTCGGTGGATGAATGAGAGCGGGAGCTTTCTCCTTAACAGGAGCAGGAGAAGAGGTAGTATCTTCTTTTCTGTGTGCAGCCTGAGCTTCTTCAACATTAATGAATTCAGTAGCACGTTCAATTAATGAGTCAAAATTGGCAGGAGGATTTCTCACTAGATCTTTAAATAAATCATTATCATTCAAGCCTTGAGAAAAAGTACTTACTAATATTTCAATAGTAGCATTAGGCACATCAATGGCTACCTGATTGAATCTCTTAATATAGGCTCTAATGGACTCTTTAGATCCTTGTTTAATTGAAAATAAGCTTCAGGGAGTTTTATGATACCTCTTGTTGCTGAAAAAATGATGCAAGAAAACCTTCTTGAAATCCTTAAACTTTCGGATAGAATTTTCAGACAATCTTTTGAACCAGCGTCAAGCAGCTCCTCCAAGTGTTGTAAGGAACATCCGACACTTTACTCCATCAGAAAATTGTTGTAATAATGCTACATTCTCAAATTTTAATAAATAATCCTCTGGATCTGTACCAGTGTATTCGCCAATCTGAAGATTTTGATATCGTTTAGGAAGCGGATCATCCATTACACCTTGAGAAAATAGTGAAATAATTCTTTCTGGTGAGCTATCACTAGCCACCATTATTTTAGCTTTGCGCTTCTCCTTGTCCGGTACCTCACCAGAGGATTCTTAAAATACAGGTCTTCGTCCTCCCTGTTCGAAAGGAGTACAAAGAAAAGCTCGAGGGTGTTTCATTGGAGAAGTCATGGTCGGAGTAATATACACACGATCTTCCTCCTCTAACTCTTTTCCCTTTCGATGATCAGTAGTCGAGATTGCCGGATTATGAGATACTGGCAGAGTAGCTCCAGTATGAGCTTGTTGTTGTTGTTGTTGTAGAGCCTTCTGCACATGAGTGCTAACAAGGAAATCCAGATCCTCATGACTAATAGTGAGTAGATTCGATTTTCCAGCGTCTTCCATCTTGCAATCTCAGATTCAGGTGAAGTTCCCACAGACGGTGCCAAATTTGATCCTGTCTGAGAAGCTTGACAAAATGAAAAGCTGGGAAGAGAAATTACTGCTGATGAAAAAGAGCACCTGAGAACTTCCGATCCGAGAAAACCAAAGCGGATCTGGAAAATAAAGTCACCGAACACCCTCCTTATATGAAGACTTAAGGACGAAAGGAGGGATCCAATGAAGAACACCAAGATCTCGAGCTTCCCTGATTTCTTGCACACAAGAGACCAAACAACACTATTGTCAGTGACCAAAGACCGAGGTGGGAATCCCTGGCTAAGCCCTCCGACGCTCAAGTCAGTGATCTCTCTTAGTGTGGAAGGAAGGAAGAAGATGAACAGTGATTGAAATTAGTGCCTGTAGAAGAGTCTAGAAACATTCTTCCCGTCAAATTAGTAAACCTGTTATACAATCACATACTACAGATATCTTCATTAAGCTATTTATGAATATTCTTGAAATATTTGTTCTTGCCCTGTCTTATACGTTATATGGAAATATATTTATCGTCCATACTTGCTTACCCTATTTTTATTATGTTACAGACAGTCTGATCTTAAACTATGATTTGTATCGAACGGACTTGAACCTAAGTTATGTCCGAGCGAGTTGCTACTATTGTTCAACATACGTCCTAATCGTCCAATAATATATTATAGATCTTGTAAGGCCTTGTTACTTTTCACACCCAGGCGATCATATAAGCCCGCCCTATGCTAATATACATCTAGATGTACTAATTTAAACAATCTTGATTTATCTATCTTAAACGTGTAAACCTGGTCGATACTTGATCCATCTTTCTTAAGGTCTTATCCCGGTCGATATTGACCTATTTTCCTTAAACATATTATCCCGACCGATATTGGCATATTTTCCTTAAGCATATTATCCCAGCCGATATTGGCCTATTTTCCTTAAGCCTGTTATCCCGGCTGATATTCATACTTGCTTAATTCTGCTATCTCTTTTCCCTTTTTCACCGGGGACCTACTAAACCTAACCCATATCAACCTGCATTAGGATGAAGTTTGTATGTATCCAATACACACATAAATCCATTACATAATGATTTCTTCAACATGGCAGATACTTACAGAATTTTGAAACTTTGATGTGTAGAGTTCTGAGACTCCAAGGGAGTTATAATGCATATAGTGACCTTCTAGGAGGTCTATGATCAGTAGGTGCCAATGATAGTCTGCATTATTTAATGGACAGAATATATATCTGACTGGCTTGTCAGTGTCAGTGCTTGCTGATAGACCAAATGCCTCATAGCTTACCATTACAAACAAATCCAGTGTATGCACACAAACTTTGTTAGAGGAATATATGGAGAATAAAAAACTAGGTAGTAGGAGTTGATGTTATACTTACAGCAAAACCAACAGGATAAAATATAGATGACTAATAAGATATGCCGAGAGATTTGGCTTCCTCTGCAATGATTGCAAAATATGCATTTATGCAATCACCATCTCTGCCGACAGTTCAATAAAAAATACACAGGAAAGATGACATATTCAATGAAATCGTTCTGTAAGACCATAAAGACTTTGTTGTAGCCCTACATAAACCAAAATAAAACATGCTCATAAATTAGGCTTTACATCAATAGTGCCTATTAATGCTACAATTGGAGCAGTTACATAAATTATATGTGTTATAGCAACTTCCAAATCAGTCATGGTTGATTTTATTCAACAATATGACTGAACTGTTTGACTATACAATAAGAAGATGATTCCAATGTAATTTATCCTTGTGTTCACAATAGAAGTATTAACATGAATCATCATATATTTGCATTACAGTAAGTGAATAACTCAAGAAACATTTGACTCACTTTAGCTGACTCAGTTTCAACAATGTCTCTGCCACCACATCATCTTTAGTTTTCTTAAAATATGACTTCGCTTGCTGAACAAATACATAGAGACAAGTATTCTGTGTGAGTAATTATATGTGAAATAGGAATAAAAGACAAAGCATTTAACCAACCAAAATCGTATCTTAATAATTTTGGATTTTTGTTTAACAAGCGTATACAAGATTTTAGTTGATGAAGATGTGGCAACTACATCAGTAGATTAGACAAGGGCATCTGGGACTTTAACAGGAAGCTCAACATTTTCCTCTCCTTTGCCCTTGGCCATCTTTGTCTCCTACTCATTTTGGAAAGTTACTCTTTTACTCCTTTTGGTCAAGGGCACTCCCTTAATCTCTTTGGCAGTTGCAGGTGTCCTTCTCTTTGTAGCACACCTCTTTTACCTTGTTAATGGCCGATTGGAAGGTAATGACACTATATCCTTGGCAAACAACTGATTTTGAAGATCTTTAATTTTTCTATCTTGCTCTGTTACAATTTGATCTTTTACATCTATAATTTTGTCATTCTTATCAATTGTTTTGTCCTTGGAAGCTAATGAAGTTTCTATATCACTGACACATAATTGAATCTCAACAATTAACTCACTAATTCTGACCTCCATCTGGGCAATGAGTCGGTCCTTGCCCTCAACCACAGACTTCAAATGCACAATTTTGGCCTCCCTTACTTGACAATTTGTACAAGCCTCTTTCTTCTGCTCAGACCATGCTTGGGGGTTTTCCTGAGCGTCGACTGTCTGTTCAGGAAATTGCTCAGGAACTTGTTCAGGATGTTGCTCAGTAGCTGATTGTAGAAACCCCTCAGTAATTTGTTGATCTATATGCTCTACAACATCATCTAGAGAATCGTTTGAGAGAAGATGTATCTCTAGGTCTGATGGACTTAAATCAACAATTATTTTGGCAGCAGGTAATTATGTGATCCTAAACTTTATTGTCTCCACACGGGAGCCTAACCACTTCCATCTGCATATTCTTGGAAGGACATGCTGTCTGTAAGGATCCATTATTCTGACATGTTCACACATCCACACCTGCAATACAATACAAATGGTTAAATATGAAATTTTCTGTATAAATCTTATGAGTCTATCATAAAATTGAAGCACTTACAGCGAAGAGATGTGCGAACCCTTTGAGCATGGGAGCTTGATTTCCCGTAAGGCCCTTTGGTTTCGGCCTATGGGAAAGCATCACACCAATCACCCCCAACTGTGGGCTCATATAGTCATATACAACCTTACACCAATTATACCTATCTAAATTAGCTAAATCATCTACACAATCTATTAGTGACTGTACTGGTAATCTAGATATACTGCTAGTAGTAGTAAATAAAATAGAAACAAAGAAATACAATATTAAAAATTGGCAAAATAGAGTATCAGATTCAGCAGATGAAGGTTATTTGCTGAGGCTGATCATCTTGCTCTCTAACTCGTTCTGTGTACACTCCACATTATTGAAGTTTTGAAGAAATAGTGGGGTGGTGGCAGCCTACTGCTGTAAATTTACTTCATCATCTTGGTCTGAGAGTCCTAGAATCAATGAAACATCTTTCCTTGTGAAACTGATCTCCTTATTATGAAAGATGAAACATCTGGCTTCAACGTCCCAATTGTCAAACATATTTTGTATAAGGCTTCGGATATTTACAATTTTAGGCATGACTACTGCCCAAGCAAATGACCTTCCATTGATCATCTCCATCTGTCGGTCGTTTATGTGTAGTGATGATAAAAAATCCTTGAAGTGTGGGTAATTACTTTTCAAATGTACTTTCTTATGGTATGCCCGGGAAGCAGCAGCTCTCTGGCTCGTCATTTAATTTTGTCAAACAAATACATACGATCTTAGTGAGTAGTTGCTGTTAAACATGAGTTGTTGCTACACGTTGTCGCAGTTAGGGTCAAGTAGCTGCTATAATAGCGAGAAGCTAATCGGGACTGTAGGGTTTAACCATGTTGTATCAATCAATAGGGTACAACTACACTAGCTGCTACAACAAAGATAAATTTTTTTTTAAACACTCTATTCCATCAACCATAATCTTAAACCCGAAAGTCCTAAAATCATTAATCCCCATTGTAGCAGCTAGGAGATGAATCAAAACCCTAAAAATTCAAACCCTTAAATAAAACAAGATGACTCAAAACTTTCACCCCTAACAGAATACTTACGATGGAGGCGAAGATTTGGATGAGAAACAAGACGTGGTGGTGAGATTGATTGATGAAGACGCCGTGTGGACACTGATTTACTATGATTGAAATTCTTTTGAAGTGTTTGTCACATGGCGAGTTTAGGGGTTAAACCTTTGGCCAATGAGGGTAAAAATGTACACAATAATTGTAAAAAGGAAATTGGTGAGAAAAGGTTATTTGGAGATCAGGGGTACCTACTACGCATTGTAGTAGTTATTCTTGAGTAGTTGTTACAAAGTGTAGTAGCTAATCAGAAGTAACTACTACACAGTGTAGTAGCCACTCTTGACAAGCTGCTACACCGTGTAGCAGCTTCTAACAACTAGCTGGTTCAACGTGATGCAGTTGCTTCTACAACGTGTAGAATCTCATTTAATTGATCTAAATAAAAAATTGAGATTGCTATGATCTATTTATTTGTCACGCCCAGAGGAGTCCCTGCCAAACAAAAATCTGGCAGCATCTCCCCTGTACCAGTGACAATTGGGACCAATATACATACACACAACATATAACATATTCAACAGCCCATACGGTTGGATATAAACACAACCACACAATATAATAAGCCCACACGGCTGAAAGTAAACACACAACTACGCAGTATAATAAGCTCACACGGCTAAAAGTAAACACACAACCATGCAATATAATAACAACCCACACTGATGGAAGTAAACACAGCAAAAAATCACAAAGAAATACGAATATAAGACCAACCAAGTCACTAACTAAAATACCTGTAACCACCAGACTAGACTCCAAAATCCACATCGACTTATTCAAAAGAAAAATACGCAAAATTAACATACCACCAAACAGTAATAAAACCAAAAAGAAAACTATTCTTGAGTGTGACGTGGGACTGGCAGCCGGGACTCTCCAAGGATCCATAACTCATCTACTTGCTACCTAGCGAAAGAAAAACCAGTTTGTGGGTTGGTGAGTATTAAAACTCAACTGGTAATAGAAAGATAGTGCATGCACATAAAATACAACTAGAAAGTGAGTCAAAGAGTATACAGTCTCATAAAGAAAATAACAGATACTAAAATAAAACCACAATAAATGCTCATACCTGAAACCATATCCTAGGCTAGTAATAGAAGGTCAGAAGCAATACTAATCTGCTACCGTACTGCTCATAACTACAGAGGTAACATGTAATGTATACAAACATTTCTAATAAAAAACCAATGTCTAAACACCTAAAATAAGAACATATCTCAACATAAGGAAACATATCAGCATAAGTGAACCATAGTAAGTAAGCAATAACAACATATGTAAATAGCAGCAACTAAACCAAGTATAATAACAGCGTATGCACGGATGGTCACTCTCGCCCACCTCTCTGCACCATGACCCCTGTATGGTAGAGAGGTCGGGTCAGTGACAGATTGTACGCCACTCCAGCTACCACTTTCTCGAGTGGCCGAGGGGACAGTTGCATAGTAGCAAACTAGCTACATCTGCGACGGGGGTCCTTGCTTCTCGCAACTCCAGCTATCACAACCTATGAGTGACTGAGTGGAAGCATGACAGGACAAGCGGCATCAACTCCAGCTACCACTCTCTCGAGTTGCCAAGGATGCGGCCCTGGTCAATGACTCTCTCAACCGCAAGGGAGGATTTGTCATTGATATGCATGCCATGATATGATGCGCCAAATGCAACAGTCATCTTACAAATATAATCATAAATTAAGTATGCTACATGAAGCCAGCATGCTCAATACGGTACATAAATAAACAACAGTCATCATACCAATATAAGCAAAAATTAGGTATGCCACATGAAACCAGCATGCTCAATATAGTACATAAATAAACAACAGTCAAAGCATACAACCATGGTATCTAGTATCTGCTACCTGTCATGAACAACAACGAGAGACTATATAGATATGGAAACGAGTTTCTCAAAGATCGTGTGGAAGTATCAAGTGCAGGAAAATATGAGTGGAGTCAAGGTAAAAATAGTTTCTATCCAAAGATAGCTCATGCACCAAGTTCAAAGAACTACAGAATCAAGGTAATAAGTACCCGCCTTTATACGTAGATCGTATTAGACAATCTCCATGTCAAGCAGCTCGTCTCAAATCCAAAATCCTACGATCACATAATGTATGATATAACTAATCAAGTATGAACTAGTTAGCTAAATTTATCATGAACCAAATAGCTAACTGAACCCTAATCTGATTAGGAATCTACACATTAATTTCATTTCAATCATTAACTCCAAATTTGATAGTTAACCAATCTCATTAATCCTGCAATAAGAAGTACCATTTAGGAAGTCTCATCATATATCCAACATTTCTTTCACAACTATTCTCCTTAAAAATTAATCCAGTTAAATTAGTTAACCATTCTTGTTTGCATACTCCAATTATCCAATCCAAACATGAAACTGGCAATCCAACTAATCCATTAGCTCTTATCACTATAATTAATTATCCTATCAATAAGAATGAGATAACAATCCAACTATCGATCATGAACATGGATAACCAATTAATCAAAATAATCTTCTGTTAATACACCTAATGATCCAAATCAAATCTATCATGATCAATTGTCAACCATCCCAATCTGATAACAAATCTCCATTTATAAATTCCCAATCAATCCGAGGTTATCAATGAGATGTAGATTAATCAACTAATTAATCTATTCAGATTTAATTTGTTACCTAAATCAAACATCGAACTTCCTCTACAGTGGCAACCCATGATGATCAGCTGAGATACCCATCCGAACTAGCTGCTGGTGAAGCTACTATGGCCCGAGCAAGGCTGCAGAAATCCATGGCCAAAGTTACAAGATCAACCATCCTTATTAGCACAAACTTCCCAAATTAGAAACCTCAATCTAGATCTCTACAACCCTAGGATCCAAAACGAAGTGCCTTACCAAGGCTTGTGTCCACAGCTTCCTCTCCGGCTGGAACCCACCTCAACGAACCCTAGTGACCGACAAAGGAGGAAATCGCCAGGGGACTCAGTATTAGGGCATGACAACAAGTGATGGAAAGGCGTCGAGTTGGTCGCTGGCTCGTTGCAACCTGCGGTGGTGCGGCGTCTCTGACGTTGGCACGAGGAGGTGAGGCCGGCGGCATCCGGGGGTGCTCGTGTGAGGAAGAGAGGTCGACTAGAGTGTGGGGAACTCACAAGACGGAGATTGGCTGGTGCTCGTGTGAGGGAAAAGAGGAAACCGGTGGTTGTGGCTCGACGGTTTTGGTGAGGCAATCGCGAGAAGGAGCTGCTCCCGTGAGGAGGAGAGATCAGCAGTGGTTGTGGCTCGAGGGAGAAGAGAACGACGATGGCTTGGGGAGAACAGGATCGGCGAAGGAGGGGGGGCGGCGTCGCGAGGTGAGGCTCAGGGAAGATCGGTTTCGGCGATGTGGGAACTTAGGGCACGATTAATGAAGGGAACAATATATATAACTTAGGGATTTTCAATCAAACCCTATGTTAACATCCTCAATCAACTCCCATTTTTGGGTATTCCAAACAAGTCTTTCTCGAGCTCATAAGTGTATCCCCTCTAAATACGTCATACGAGCTCCGATTAATTCCAGAAAAATTTCTAAAAATTTCAAAAAAAAAACTATTAAGATTATTTCTCAAATAATCTTATTATTTAATTATTATTTGGGCATCGTATTTTACATTATTATTGGTTGAAAAATACAGAGTAACATCCTGTTGAGCGTAAACAAAGAAGTAACTGCTACACATTGTAGCAGCTTCGTCATTTCAAGTTAGCTGCTACAAGGTATACCAGTTATTTGTTAAAGTAGCTACTACAACATGTAGCAGCAAAGCAAAGGCACTGCAGAAGAATAAATAATTTTAAATAATTTTTTAGCAAGTATTTTTAGGATTAATTTCTGCTAGAAAATATAGCTAGTAAAAAAATGACTTACCAAGCGGCTGCTACAAGTTGTAGCAGCTACATGGAGAGTTAGCTACTACAAGTGTAGCAGTTACCTATCGAAGTAGCTGCTACACGTTGTAGCAGCTACATGGACAGTTAGCTGATACAAGGTGTAGCAGTTAACTGTCGAAATAGCTACTATAACTTGTAGCAGCAAAAGAAAGCCCAAGTGGCTACAGGCGTCGACCTTGCACGTCGTAGCATAAATCCTTCCTTCTACGATCGTCATTCCAAGTTAGCTGCTACAAGTTATAGCAGCTACAATGATAGTTTGCTGCGAAGTAGTTGCTGCAACGTTTAGAAGCGAAGCAAAGGCGCTACATCAGTAAAAAATAATTTCAAATAATTTTTTACAAAGTTGATATACATGAACCTACAAATATTTCTAGGCGTAAGATCTGCTAGAAAATGTAGCTACCAAAAAAATGACTTACCAAGTGGTTGCTTCACGTTTTTAGCTACAACAACGTGTAGTAGCTAACGCGCAGATGTGGCTATAGCCTGTAGCCATTTGTACTCGGTGTCGTCCCTGCACGTTATAGCATTAATCCTTTTAATATATGTATGATATCACAATGGGGAATAACAACTTAAAATGAAACGAATTACCATTGGGAATGGAGAGAGATGGTAAGCTCTCACAGCAGCTGTGAGATTGAAGAAGCCGATGAAAGTTTACCGATAGGAGCGCGAGGTCCGACAAACAACGGACGATGGACGATGGAGACGACGGGAGGGAGAGAGAGAGAGAGGGGCAAGGGAGATTTTAATTTCGAAAATTTCCTACGCAGAAATATTTTTAAAAAGATGGAAAAAGAGTATATATATATATATAACCGACCAACGAACAATGCCACATCTATAAATAATATTTTTGTTCTAGTTCTATTTTTGACTTTGTTTGCATTGCAATTGTCAAGTATACAATTTACACTAGCGAACACATTGTACATGGTAAAGAAAGTAAAAAAAGAGTCATTATATGGAGATTTTGGAAGAATCATGGGATTGAAAAGCTTTATGATTTGAGAATTCATGCCACTTAAGTAGCTAGATAATAAGTACAATTGTTAGCATCCATTTTTGAAGAGGAAATTCCCCAAGTATATTCAATTTGAATTAGCGATGAGGATTCTTAGTTTAAGATTTGGTTTAAAGATCGACGATTTATTCTTTAATCTGTTTGATGCATGTGAGAGATTACTTGTCATAGTATGGGTGATGGCTAATAAATTGGCAATTAACCTTTGTGAATTTGATCTTTTCCTCAAACACCATACAACTAGGTGAATTGCTATTATCACAGTGCTTTAGAGTATTAGAGTTAAACAAACAATTTAAAGAAAAAAATTGAATTAATATGGTATTGGACAAGACTTGTCAAAAGAAACTAAATCAATCTCACACTTTAAAAAATTTATTTAAAATTTTCTAACGAATATAATTAAGAAATAATAATAATAAATTTGTCAGATTAAAATTGATTAGAAAACATAAAAAAATGAAAGGTTATCAAAATTTTAAAATATAAAAGCCTCTTTTTTTATTTATTACTAAAGGATGTCTATATTTTTATCTATTTAATTAAATACCTAAGTAGTACTAATCTTCTGTAATATCTTAAGAACCTTTTGGAAAATGCTTATAACTCGTGTTAAGTTTTTTTAAGTGAAAAAAAAGGAAAAAAATCCTTGTATATTTTAAATAAGTAAAATCCAATATAAAATGACTTAACTATGTTAGAAAAAGATAAATATATAGACATAGATAACATAACACTATTCAATTAAACTCTATTTGGATAAAAGGTGACTTGTTAATCTCAAACGTCCCCCATTTTCAAGCTCATAATTAGTATTAAATAGTCGACGTTTGATATAAAAATGACATTGCACAGTCCATATTCTGCCAAGTAAAAATTCACAAACATGGGAGTCATATTATCTATTTTTCCATTTACAATATTTGAATATAAACATCATACAATATTAAATATGAGTAAATAAATATATAACTAATAAAAAAATAAGAAGAGATGTCAAACAAGAGGTATATTATCTCGTTTTATTTTTCATTGGATGGTAGGTTCCTCGTCTTTAAAATAAATTTTGACATTATTCATTTATAAAAATTAATTTTATTTAAATTTTAGATTTCGCATCCGATTTATAAATTTGAAATTAAAAATCTTCATTTATTTTTTCATAAATTTAGAAATATTCTTTTAAAAAATTTAAATAAATATTATTAGTTTTGAATATTTATGCAGATTAGAGATTACTATCATTATTATCTAAATATAGAGAAATATTATCCTATATACCTTACCCTATACTGAGTATCTAAATTTTTTTTTTTCAATTTGAATTTTATTTTCGATAAATTTACTAGTATAACTGAAAGCTTAAAAAGAAAATCATCGATGGCGATGCTATAAGCATCGCCTATGCTGGGCACCCAAGATAATATATATATTGATCAAAATAAGATTAACTATTATATTACTGAGAAATAGTTCTATTTTAATACTTTTTCAAAAACTAAATATTGTTTTTAGACTAATTATATACCTTATGAAATTTAGTTATTTAAAAACATTTTATTTTTTCTAATTATATTAAAAATATTCAATAACAAGATCATAAAACATTAAAAACTCTTAGAATAAATTATTCAATTATAATTGAATGACTAATGAATAATTGTTTCCATTAGATAAGTTTATTTCACACTTCAAATTAAAGAGACCATAAAAAAAAAGATTAATTTTTTTAATATTAATGCAAATTAATACAGAAAAACTTATTCGTTTAATCATTAGTTTGAAAAAAAAATATATAAAATAGCTTCATCTAATCTAAAGAGAAAAAAACATACATCTATATATATATATAAACATTAATCAAAACTAAAGTCTTGAAACGTTAGACGGGTAGCTATATATATATATATATATATATAAACATTAATCAAAACTAAAGTCTTGAAACGTTAGACGGGTAGCTCCACCTCAGCTTTAGTATTCTTGCTCGGTGTGGACTTGAAATAACAAGCATAGAGGACTAGTTGAGCAAGACCAAAGAGAGTCCCCAAACCATTAGGAACCTAATGAAAGAAAGTGATAGAATATATATATATTAATTAATTTAATCAAGATTATTTATATGGAATTAAATATACAGATACTTACAAGGAGATTGATATCGAAGGGGAGGAAACCATAGCTAGTCCAACAAACTCCATTAAGGGAGCTAGCAAGAGAAAGTGTGAAGGGCATGAACTCCACGCTCTTTGTTTGAATCACAAGTTTCTACAAAGTATAATGATAATTTCATGAGACTCTCTTTATATATATAAAAAATATAATTCATAGTTAAATTTGACATTGGATAGAATGTTCTTACCATCACAACAAGAGGAGACGCATACATGCAAGTCCCAAAAATGATACAGAGGATACCCACAACTAAGGATCTCTTGGTGGTTGTGTGGATCAACAAAAGTACTAAAGTTACTACAGCTATCATGAACACCATCTCAAGTGCTAATAGTTTGATGACCTTCAACTAAATAATATTAACATGTGTAAATTGGTTAGGGAGGTATTTTAGATGGTACAAATACGACAGAGGAAAAAAGTATTGGGCATGTTATACTTACGCGGCCTTGACGAGCAGCATAGATTAAGAAAACGGTTAGGTAGAATATTTCAAAGGCTATACCAATGCCATTGATGGTGATGACTAGAAGGCTGTTG
This sequence comes from Zingiber officinale, assembly GCF_018446385.1. Taxonomy (NCBI): domain Eukaryota; kingdom Viridiplantae; phylum Streptophyta; class Magnoliopsida; order Zingiberales; family Zingiberaceae; genus Zingiber; species Zingiber officinale. The sequence continues at coordinate 62,658,572 of NC_055996.1, forward strand.
GGGTGGACAATGGGCAGCCCATAGAAAAACCAAAGCAAGCAATTGAGTAATGTGGCTAGGTAGGGAATTGGCGAAAACTTCTTCACATCCTTGCTCTTGATGATTTGTATGTATGTCGGCCTATAAATTGTAAAAGAGTTGCATTTAAATTAACACAACAATGTTTCTAAGCAATTATTAATAAAAAAAATAAAAAGTTTAAAAACTTACATAGGCGACAAAAACAAACCACACGAGATTACATTGCCTGTAATAAAATTTAAAAGTAACACTCCAGATCATGGTAGATGAAACTATTATTTTTTTCAGTGAAATAAATTAAATAATACTTATACCTGTCACTCCAATGATGTTGCGTATGAGGTTTTGGTTCGCAATCATCTTTAGTATTATTAGCTTAAACTCTACCTTGTAAATCAATGAAAAGTAAGATCAAATCAAATATACATTTTCATTTCACCCAAATGAATTAATAAAAAAGAACATATTAAAAAAGCAATCCACAACAAATAGTTTGTACGTACCAAAAAGGAGGAAGGCACGGTGGCGCTATCTCTCTCTCGAGATCTTCTTTCTATGATTGATGTTGAAGAAAATGCACATGTTGCATTTTATAGCCTAATCATATGACTTAGTAATTTGTGATATTTTTAATAATATGATTGGATGATGTCCTTGTCGGACTTGGCTAATTTCAGCTTTCTTATTTTTTTTTATCAAGATAGGATATTTCACTTTTAAGGTAGGAAGAAAAGTACAAAATTATTTTAATTAATTAGCAAAATGGATAAAAAAACGCTTAATGAATGAATAATTTTTAGTTAATCTAATGGATTAAACGTTATTTAATAATTTGATAGATTCTTATTAAATTATGAATTTCAAATAATATTTTCGTATATATAATTTAAGTGAAGTTTTTGTAAATAATTAAGAGAATGTTAAAAGGTTTTAATTATTTAGATATTTAGTAAAAAAGAGTTTCATTAAATGAAAAATGGTTTACATAATATGGATAGATTAAATGAGTTAATTGTCTTAATAATAATAATGTTTTTATTATTTACTATTAACTATTGATTAAATCATTTAATTATAGAAGTTCATAAGATAAAAAAAAATATCCTTTAATTATTTTGATAATAATAATGTTTTTATTATTTACTGTTAATTATTGATTAGGTCATCTAATCATAACAATTTCATAAGATAAAAAATATCTCTTAATTGTTTTGATAATAATAATATTTTTAGTAATTACTATTAATTATTGATTAAGTCAACTAATTATAGCAAATTCGTAAGGTAAAAATAAAAAATACTTGTCTTGATAATAATAATATTTTTTTATTATTACTATTAATTATTGATTAAGTTAATTAATGATAACAAGTTCAAAAGATAAAAATAAATATCTCTTAATTTTCTTGATAATAATAATGCTTTTATTATTTTCTATTAATTATTGATTAAGTCAATTAATGATAGCAAGATAAAAATAAATATCTTTTAATTTTCTTAATAATAATAATGTTTTTATTATTTAATATTAATTATTGATTAAGTCAACTAATTAAGCTGGGTACTTGGATTGTAAAAAAAAAATAAAGATGAACATAATTATCTCTTTTTCCATTTAAAATACTTGAAGATAAATATCATACAATATGTCAATATTAAATATAAGTAAATAAATATATAACAAATAAAAAAAAAAGAAGAGATGATTAAAAAGAGATATACTATCTCGGGTTTTTTATCCTTTGAATTTCAGTTTCTTCCGGACTTAAAGTTTTCAACCTGCCACATGAAGAATTCAACTTAATAAGAAATCTGATTCAACACTAAAACAACAAGAGATTGAATTCTGATTACTGCTGTTAAAAAATCAACTTCAGAATTGATACTAAACAGTTGCTTTCTGTAATGCATTTCAGTATTCTGCTTCATATCCAGCTGCAACCATCTCCCCTACTCGAATCCATGATTAGAAAAGACAGGCACATTGGTCTTGCTCTTCAATTCAGAGCTGATTTCAGAAATGGAGAGGAATTCTGAATCCTTTTTTTTTTTTTAGACTTCAATTTCAGAATTCAGTTTTAGTATTCAGGGAAGTTACAGTTTTGATAATGGCAGATTTAGGAAGGAAAGAAAAAACCAACGTTTGTGAGGAATCAAGATCTTCACTTAAAATCCAGATGAGAAGTTGCAAGGAATACACAGATTTGCCAAATGCTGGATGGAAACCAGAAAGTAACTGTACAGATTCAGCTTCTAGCAAATTCCAGGTTCGTTTTATCAGTTTTAAATGTGCCATTTCAGATATCATCTTTAGGATTTTGCTTCAATGAATTTTGCATAAGATGACCATACATAGTTTCCACTCAATCCCAATTACATATCTGTTGAAATCAAAATTTCAGAATCTTTACAATCTGGATTCGTAGACTCTTTTTTTCTTGTTTTAGTTTTTTTTTTGAATAGCTTGAAAAGAAAGTGTGATACAACAATCAACAAACCTGCAGCTAGCTTCATTCCCTACTCGATGAGTTCTGGGTGGAGGGGCAGAACCTGAGCTCGGCTGCATCAGTCCGGATGCTGAAACAGTGGCTTACCAGTAGCCGATGAAGTCGTCAAAGCCTTGGATGCCCTGGCTCCTTCCCAGGCTCTTGCCTTGGAAGGGCAGCTCCTTATCGGTTGTGACCCCAAAATGTCCTCCTTTGAGGACTGGACTGATTTTTGCTTGTACGAGGTCCCGGCCTCAGTCGCTGACTTCCGAGTCTCACCTGATCCGTTTGGATTGGATGGGAGATGGTGGTTGTTTGGGCGTCTGATCCCTCTTCCAGGGTCAGATTTCGGCTCGGATCTCAGCCTCAGGCTCAGCCATCTCGGGAGACTCCCCCAATTCGACGACAAGGACCGGTGTCTCTTTAACAACATAGTTGGACATATAAAGACAGGAACCCCAGTCTCAGCCACAACCCCAAAAGGCTCGGCTGCAACAATAGCGGAATCATCCACCAAAGAAGGACGAGGTGATGACAATTCTGAGGAACCCTCGGCCGCATCCTCCGAGGCCCACATGGCTTCCACATATGTTAGGTCCCACTTCAAGCTCTTATTCATTGATGCATTCAACATGGTTTGATCTGCAAAGATGGGAAAAATTAGTCAGTGAAAGGGGAAATCTAACCAAAGAAGCACCTTACTCAGTTAGGTCATCCAACATGACTACATTCAGGCTTAACCCAACCTAGTGGATTAGGGCCTCATCTGCACTAGCATGTTCATATCAAACTTCAAGCCGACTAAGATATCGGTCGCCTCTAGGTATGCTCGCTTTAATTTATATTGTACAAGTGGTAACTGATGATGTGAGCCCATAAGTTCACTGGTATCGTCAAGTAATAAAAGATTATCGATCCCACGAGCATTGGTTATAAGCACTAGTGATTCCTCACGACGAATTAACTAAACAATCGAGAACTGAGAGCTATACACTAAGAGAAGAGAAGTAAGTGAGAAGAGAAAGAGAAACAGATAGAGGAAAGATATTTGAGAACTCGGCTTGGGAAACACTCTAGGAGTTCGGTTTCATTGTGATTTTAATCGATGTAGCATGAATCACCTGTCGCCTACCCTCTATTCCTATACACTTCAGGAACTTAGATTTATATTATATGTTACTGAAGGGAAGTGATTCCTATGAAGTCCGGTAACGGGATACCCCTGTCACTAGGGTCCTTTGGTCATAAATCACAAGAACACACTAGCACTCATTGACATAGAAATAGAAACAACCATTATGTCCAATTTTCTACTTCCATGTGGAGAATTGTTTCTCCTTTCAAGGTAATGCTCTAGAAGTCTGATAACTGGATACCCTTGTCACTAGGGTCCTTTGGTCGTATGATCTAGGGTACTCCCACTACGGGATGAACAATTATACATAAATATTGAATCAAACTTATGAATTAAGCTCAAATACAATTCATACACATAAGATTAAATAGATACAATGCATAACAATGTCATATAGATAGGAAGTTGTCATATCCATGAGTTCTTGCATCAATCTATATCACAATTACTCCTTTGATCTTAGAACATTAGATATACTCCATAACACGGAGGAAAGATTCTAAAGACATAAGAATTAATAGCATCTAAACCCAAACTAGAAGAAGAAGGGGGAAGGAGCTTATCCGATGCGTTAAGTGGTCTTCCGATCCAATCCTTGCTCCTGGAGTTGATGAGTTGGGAATGTCTAGATTAAAAATCTGTACGATGTTAACTTTGAGAAAAACATACACTCTTTATTGGTAATGAGAAAGACATCGTAACATGTGATTCATACCACATTTGCTATAGTGACAATAAGGGTAGTAGAAGAATGGATCCTTACTTCTCTACTATGTAAACCCTTGAGATTATAAGTTAATCTCAGTTTTATCCTAGTTGATCATTTAGCTGTGTATTTGAAGTTCTAGTCAGTGTCTGCTACTTTAGCATGTATCTTATTAGCTATGGATGATTCGATCTATGAAGCATAACTAGGAAAGCAATTAATTAGAATGAATAGATTCTAGTTAAAATGGAAGATTAAAATAGATTTACATCTTTGATATTTATTGACTATTCAACTAGTTATATTTTTGTTTATTGAGTACTTAAAATGTGATTGTGAATAATTGTATTGATTGAAGATATTGAACATGCTCTCGACATATGAATCATTATGAGGGATTAAAGATATTTATATTGATATAAATAATTCAATCTGGGGTAAAGATAAAATATTGATATCTCTGATTCATTTGATAGAGCAGTTAAGTTAAGTGTAATAACTTTCTTAGCAGTAATTGCTCAGTGTACTTGTTGCTGTATAGACTATTTTTCTTAAAGTATGAATTAAATGTTCTTATATGGTCTTTGTGATTAGATGATCTTTATGTATTGACTTGAACAAATTAGAGATACTAGATGTGTAAAGTTAATGCACACATTACTGAGAGAATGAGCATTACTTGACCATTCTTCATCTGTTGTAATGTGCAGTTATTGCACACATCATTTCTCTTCCTATATAAGCATCCAAATAAATCAGAGAAAGGAGGAGAGAATAAATCAAGAGATTGGTTCGTTTATTTGCAAGAGAAGGGATTTGGTTAGTAGAAAATTAAGAAATTTCCTCGTGATGATCTTCTAGGCAACAACGAGCGTCTCATGGTGATCTTTTTGACAACAACAAGTGTCTTCTTAGTTTTATTCTCAAGAGCATTGTAAGGATTTTTGTTTCGTACGAATTATTTTATTACAACAATAATTGTGTAGTTGCTATTTAAGTAATTGTTATAAATGTTTTAAAATGATTTTAATAAAATTCACGTAATTTGATTTAATTGTTAAGTTGATAAAGAATATTTTAAGATTATAATATGTAATCAGGATTGTGTTTTAAACGGCGAACCACGTAAAAGAATCCTATACATTTGGAGTTTTTTTATAACCTTTTGAATAAGGAATGGTTGAGTTATACAAAACTTGCACTATATTTAAATATAAACATGGGTATAAGATGCGGGTATGTGATGATGTTTTATTCTTATATCTATTTGCTATTTTATGTAGTTTATTTAATTATTTATTATTATTTATTTAATTATTTTTTATTTTAGATATAGATGTTAATGTGAATGAATCATAATTATGTAAATTCATCCCTTGTGTTTGATGTTAACGTGTATGAATCATAATTATAGAAACTCACCCCTTATGTTTTTAGACGCGCAATTATGTATCCCTGTTTTTATCCTTTACTCATTATGAAATAATGGACCAATAGAATTACAAATCCATATGCGGATTAATTTGTTAATAAATTTCTATCCATCCAAAATAGGACGGAATGCCCTCCCTTCCCCATCATCTCTGCCCACGACCACTTCACGATTCACGAACCCCGTAATCGGTCAAGTGATAAGTTTGTAATATTTCTCATTAATATTATGATAGGCTAACAAATTTATTTATAGATGGACATAAAAAAATATTAGGATACATATGATAATATATTATGATATTTATGATAATAATAAATATAAAAATAATAATAAATATGGTAATGATTACAATCCAAACATAGTAAGCTATCAATAATTAAAATCAATTTTTGATTATATCCGAAACATGAAAATGTTAGTAACTTGATCATATGTAGATATGTATGAGACTGATAGTTATTTAGCCGCTACACGTTCTTGTACAAAATAAAAATCTATTTCCATATGTTTTGTGTGAGCATGAAAAATTAGATTTACAGTAAGATATGTTGCTCCAATGTTATCACGCTATATCTTAGGTATAATATCAGTAGAAAGATGTAATTCTGAGAAAAGAGATTGGAACTAAATGATTTTAGATATTATATTAGCAACAACTTTATATTCAGGGTACTGGATCGAGATATAGTAGGTTGTGTTGGTGCGGGAAGCATCCGAGGATCGAACCTGAATTTTGATAATGGCAAAAGATTCAAAGTTAATTAAGGTTATTTGTGATCTAATGTGTTGAATGAGTTTGCAGAAAAAGTCCTAAGGTATCTTAGGCAAAAGTCCTAGCTGTGGTTAGGCAGACAGGAAAACTCTAGGGGGTGGTAACCTTAGGTCCTAGGGGATGGTAACCCTAGGCGAAAAGCCTTGGCAGGTCGATGTCTTTGGGAAAAAGTCCTAGAGTCGGATACTCTAGATGAAAATCCCGGTGTCGCAGATCGGGTGGAAAGTCTGGGTGGGTCGTGGAGCGGACGTCCAGCGAAAAGACTTGAAGACTCGGGCGCTAAGCAAAACTTTAGTCGATCTGGAGGATCAAACTGGCAACAGGTATACTCTCCTGAGTGTAGTTGGTGAGTACGCGTTCCCCGGAGAGGGAACAGTAGGCATCTTGATCCAATAATTGGTATCAGAGTGGGGTCGCTTCGATTTGGTGCAACCACCAGTCAAGCATATTTTTCATGGTGATTTTCAATTTTTCAGAGTCAGTCGGAATCAGTATTCTTGCCGCCCTCCGATCTTTTTTTTCGTAATCAAATTTTTCTCGAAATTGGTGCAACACCACTCGACATCGTGTGTTAGTATTTTTTAACCCGCACTATTAATCCAGGATCAAGTCCTGGGAGAAGTTTCTTTTGTTATTTTCCTTGTGCAAGTTCGATGGCTCTTCAAGAAGACGATAGTACGGCCCGACCTCCGCTCTTCACCGGAGAAGACTTCGGCTACTGGAAGGGCCGAATGGAGTCATACCTTCAAACACATTTTGATGTCTAGATGATCGTCAAAACTGGTCTTGAACTCCCAACTAACGACGACGGCAAGCTGATATTGTGTGAGAACTGAGATGCATCTCTGATAAAGAAGGTAGAAGCAAACGCCAAAGCAACCTGTACACTTCAGTGCAACCTAACCAAGGAGGAGCTGAACCGCGTCGGCCCTTTCTCGAGCGCCAAAGAATTGTGGTAAAAACTGATTGAGCTACACGAGGGTACATCAGAGACGAAGGTAAGTAAGAGAGATCTCATTCTTAATAAATTATATAATATAAAGTTGTAGGAAGGTGAAACGACGAGCCAACTGCATGCACGCATCCAAGACCTCCTCAACGGTCACCACACAATCGGGCAAAAGGTAGAAAATAGAGACATAATTAGGTATTCACTCAATGCTTTCTCGAGGAATACCTTATGGGCATCAATGGTAGATGCTTACAAGGTATCTAAGGATCTCTTTCCAATTAAATTAGATGAATTGTTTGCTGAATTTGAATTGCATGAACAAATTAACGCTCGATCGGTCAAGAAAGGTATTGCTTCAATTCCAGGTACAAGCAGAACTAGGGAACCTAAAGCAAGGCACAGGACCGAACCGGAGTCAGAAGAAGAACCAGACTCGGACGATGACGACGAGGAGATCACAGCCTAACTCGTCAATCTGGTAAGAAAGCTCTACAAAAGAAGAAGGGTTTCAACAAGAAGGATGTCAAGAAGGTGATCCAGTTCAAGGAGGTTCAACCAAGTTCCAAGATGAAGTTCTAAGTAACCTGCTATTGCTGCAACAAAAAGGGGCATATCAAAGCCAATTGTCCTAATCAAAAGGATGCAAAGAAGCAAAAAAAGAAGAAAGTTCTGAAGGTAACCTGGGATGAGTCCTCATCAGAAGAGTCCGATGAAGAACTCGAATAGACGAGCTACCTTGCACTGACGACCCAGGACCAAGTCAACGAATCCAGAAGCGAGAACGAATCGGAAGGTGAGTCCAAAAGAAGCTACAGATCCGTATCCGCTTCCGAAGGACCGAACCCCACTGTAAGTATATCCTCGGTTGTATAACTTAGTTAATTATCTTATGCATAAATTAACTAAATCTAACGTTCGGATCAAATCACTTCTAAAGGAGGTAACAACCTTAAAAAAATGACTAACTCCAAATCCTTAACTGACCCTATTCAGACTGAAACCTCAACTCAAGTCCAAAAGCTTGAGGAGGAGAATTCCAGTCTGAAAACTCAAGCCAAGGATTTGAAGATTACGTTGGAATGGTTTACACTGGGTTCCAAGAATCTTGATTTAATTCTTGGAAAATAAAAAGTCGTATACAACCGATCCAGACTAGGACTTAGGACTAAAAGGAAATACCGTTCATATCTATCACTTGTTAACAGACCAAATAGAAAGGTAGTCTAAGTATGGGTACCTAAGTCTAACTTGGTTAATCAAGTTGGACTAGGTCATTATTGGGTTCCCAAGGATCAGATACATTACCTTGATAGACCATATCGAGGCTATGATCCAGGGAGAGCAAATAGAAAAACTATCTTTATAAATAAATAGAATTGTTTGATGATTGTTATCTTCTTTTCTTTATAATATGCATGTTTAGATTAGGATAGATTAAGGACCTAGACATAATTTACACTTGATTGGTTAATCCTAAGAGTTTCAAAAGGAAAATTAAATATATAATTTCTTTGAAAGACTGTGTCTAGAAGTGATGGATGATCCCATACCCTAGAAGGCATAGTGCCTTGCCACAGCCTGGAAGTCAATCTTCGAAATGTGTATTTAATTGACCAATTAAAAAACTCAAGTCTAACTCAAATGTAAATTAATCCTTAGATATAATCTAAATTAAAGTTAATCATCTCACAAAAATACATAAGGTTCCCTAATTGATAACTTAGAATTGGGTGAGATAGATCTAGGAAGAACTTAGTCGAATTTAATTAATCCTAATTCAATTCAATTTAAACTTTTAATTCAATACCATTTAAATCTTAATTCAATTTAATCGATTTAATTAATTAAACCTAACAAATTTAACTTAATCAAATTAACTAACTTAACCTAATCAAATAACTTAATCAAATTAACTAAATTAACTAATTAATTAACCTAATCAAATTAACTATCCTAACCTAATTGATTAAATTTAATCAACCTTAATTCGATTTAATAAATTTAATGTAACTAAGTTTAATCTTAATTAATTTAACAACCTAAACTCAACTAATAAAAAAAAGAGGGGAAATTAACGTGGCAGGATGCCTCTCGAAGGCGCCTCCAACACAAAGGAGGCGCCCTCAAGAGCGGCGGGAATTTTTCCCACCAATCCACCTTAGGGCGCCTCCGATCAACTTCAAGGAGGCTTCTATACACCTTGAGGGCGCCTTAAAGGGCGTTGAAGGCGCCCTCAACACAAGAATTTTCAATGAATAGAGGCTGGTCTGTTCGCTGCTTTTTCCACAAATCAACCACGCTAAGGCGCATTCAACTCGGGGTTCTCCCCTCCAACCTCATCAAAGCTTCATAATGTCGCCTAGGTATACCCCAATCCATCTTAAATGCATCTATATGCTTTAGTTGCGCATTTTTTTGTTATATCTATGTTTGTTTAAAAATAGGAAATGACGTAATGTTGCGTCTACTTTCGGTACTGCTCTGTCCACCGATCCTAAGTTCCCCACTGAGCGACATAAGGTTGATTTCATTGAGCATACATATTCTCCAATCAAATGTAGATATTTGAATAAGACAATTTTTACTAGATATTGTCATCCTGTGGTCCAGATGATTGAGCATTTTTAGCTTGGTAAGCTGGTTTACTACAGTAATGCAATAAATCAGAACTTATGTGCTTAGTTCTATAACAACCTTGAGAGGGTTGATGACCTGACCTATTCCACCAGAGTTGGTGGAAAAGATTTTCAGTTTACCCCTGCCTTGATATGTACTAGTCTAGGTCTTATACTCTCTGCTTATCCCTTTTTGTGCTACCCTAGTAGGGATTTGCCATTTGGCGAGTCCTACTCCCACATTACATTAGATACACTCTATGTCTATTTTTATGGGGAGGAGAGACCACCTGTAGTCTCTGACTTAAGGTCACTCTTTCTTAGGGTCCAGGGCTACATTATGTATCGAGTCTTGACTGCATGTATTCTGCTGATCACATCTTGGGACGTCCCGAAGATGCGCCCGTCTCACTCCTTCTTTTTGTATGCCTTATGTTAGCATCTAGATATAGACATAACATTACACATGTTTCATAACATCATTCATGCGACCAGTCTCATTACGTTTCGTGTAGTCCACATGGCTTACTGTCATGTTCTGACATACATCTTCTCGACATTAGAGATAGATATGACTTAGGAGACGGTTACCTCCCTTAGACCTTATGACGAGATTAACCAGCGTCATCTTAGGTTAGCTCATATAGACATCACCGCTCAGGGGATCCTCGCATAGAGAGGTGGGCCACCACCAGTTGATCTATCCGAGGATGGGGTTATTGCTCCAACCGAGGGATTTGTCCTAGCTCTAGATGAGTATTTTTATCCATCCGAGGAAGAGGAGGTATTAGGATTCACGCTTCCTGAAATGTTCGGGGTTCCTCTCGATCCATCGCATCCCTCGACTTCAGTTCAACCTTCGACGTCGACCCTGTTGGATTGAAAAGCGCTAGAGGGGGGGGTGAATAACGCTCGCGGCTATTTCGTTCGTTTCGGAATCGTAAAAGCAGTCGAGTAAATAAACGCAGAAGAATAAAAATAAACACACAAACACAAGGGATTTACTTCGTTCGGAGCCTGTAGCGACTCCTACTCGAAGGCCCGCGATCCTTGATCGCTTTCCGTGGGCAACAACTATAAGCATGAAATTATTACAAGCTAAATACAATTTAAAATAGTAATTAAAAATACCAACGACGCTTAGGAAATATCATATTTGGAGCTCCGGGTCATCGAGAAGTATTCGCAGCACTTCTGGGTCGTCTCGTTGACAGCACGTTAAAGAAAGGTTGCTTAGAGGAAGTTATATCGAGTTGCTGGTCGAGTGATGCTTTTATACAGTGCTCAAGGCGCCTTGAAATCCATCCAAGGCCCCTCCAGGAGGGCTAAGTCCCCCACGTGGATCAAGCCTGAACTGGTCGTGACTAATCCCTTCAAGGCGTCTTCTGTGCTCTCCAAGGCGCCTTCATCCACCAGTCCAAGGCGCCTTGAGCTTCCTTCAAGGTACCTCCAAGCTTGCTTCGTGGCCAGCTTAGCTTTGCATCCGAGGCGCCTCCAAGCTCCATGGAGGCGCCTCGAATACTGTTCATCTAAGGCTAAGTTATGCTCCTTTGGTCCTGCAAAAAGTGTTAGTCCCAAACACATACCCTGCAAAACAAAGTTAGCACAAAACAATATAGATATTTTAATAGAATATGATGACAGTCTCCGGACTATCCGGGTCTGACTTCAGATTTCCGATCGGAAACCCTAAGTCGACCCGACGCCTACTATTCCCTCTACGAGCAACGTGTCCTCACCTACTCCACTCAAGAGATTTACCTGTTGCTAGTGCGATTCTCCAGATCGACTGGACTTTTGCTCAGTGCTCGATGCTTCCGGACTTTCTGCTGGACTTCCGCTTCCCGGCTGGTCCAGTCTTTCACCTGGTTCGCGACACCAGGACTTTCCACCTAGGGTTACCCCCCTAGGACTTTTGCCTGAAGCACTCGACCCACCAAGACTTTTCGCATAGGATTACCACCCCCTATGACCTAGGGTTACCACCCCCTAGGGTTTTCACTTGCCTAACCACAGCTAGGACTTTTCCTGAAACACTTAAACAAACTTGTTAGATCACAACATAACCTTAACTTTGAATCCTTTGTCATTATCAAAACTTAGGTTCAATCGTCGGATGCTTCCCGCACTAACAATCTCCCCCTTTTTTATTATGGCAATCCAAATTCAAAGTTAAGTAAATATATGTAAAAGGTTTGAGTGAGCAAGCTTAAGTATATAAATTCAAATACAAGCATAACTTAAGCTAACACTTAAACTTTGTGAAGCTCCCCCTTAATACGGGGCTTTCTTTTTGAATCAGACTTTTACTTTTGAATTTCCTACTCTCCCCCTTTGCCATTTATCAAAAAATAAGCCAGCTGAAAGCAAGTTTTAAGTTTTTTAGAAAACAGATTAGGCTTTGAAAGATGCTTGTGTAACACTTAGCTTATAATTAAATTTTACTGTAAAAACTATTAGCTAAGTGAGATAAAGGACTTAAATGGTAAGTTTAAAATGCTAATATATGGTTGACTTCTTTGTTTTTTGAAAAATACTTAGCTAAAAAAATTTAGAGCAAAAAAAATCGGTTAAATATTGTTCTTTGAAAAATATTGTTCTTTGAAAATCTGTTAGAAGAAAAACTTAGCTAGATTTTAAAGAATTTTTGGAGCCAAAAAAAATTTGAAGTCTCTTTTTACTTAGCAGAAATATTTTGAAAGCAATGAGTTAAATATTGCAAGGATATGCTTTTTAATATTTTTAGCTAAGTAAAGAATGAATCTTAGAGGTAACTTAGAAAAATATTTTAGCAAAAATTTATAAAGTTAGATTTCAAGGTTGGCTAAGTTTGAGAAAGTTAGAAAGTTGCTATATGAACCACTTAGTTAAGCCTTTTGCAAACATTGAATTTTAAAAATGTAGCTTCAGTTTAAAAAGGTACTTAGCTTAACTAAAAAAAATTAATTTTGAAAAAAATAGGAGTAAGAACTTGTTAAGTGAATTTTTAGGATGAAGAGGGAGTAACTAGATATTTAATTTAGGTTATTTATTCAAATTTAGTTAGTCCTTAAGTCCAAGCATGAGTCAAGTTAAATAGTTGTTAACTTATTCAAATTGTTTTGATCAGGTATCAGAGCCCTAAAGTACAAGCATGCTCAATCTTAAAATCTCTATTTCCTTCACCAACTGTCTAACCTTTAGCTACTTGCTGATTGCCTAGAGGGTAGCAACTTTCACTCGGTTAGTCAAGTTAAGTCTTTTGGTCCAATTAGATTTGACTAAGGCTGGATGACTTAAACTAATTATTGTTAATAAAGTATTTAACGCCTAGACTCATAATGATGCACAGATATAAGCATACTGGAGTCCAGGCTGTACCCGATGCATCTCACGTCGTTCTATGTATTTTAAACACAAGCAAGGTATACCTAGGTGTTTGTGAGATGCTCTGGCTTAAATCTAGGGGAACATGATTTCTAGGGTAGAGCCTAAACTAAGTCCAACTTTTGAAAATTCTAAGAAAATGAGATTTTAAAACCAACATTTTCCTAGAATTTAAAAGGTAAGGAAAAAAATTGTAGGAAACTGATTAAAGAAAACTATTCTACCCAACACATTTCTATTTCAGTAAACAACTAAAAACTAATAAACATGAGTAAGTAGAAGTCAACCAAATACTAATACAGTCTGAGAAGACAAATAGGTGTCTGTCCAAAATACATCAAGTAATAGTCTCAGAAGGCAGGATCATCAAGAGCGGGATCATCAGCTGGAGGGTCGTCAGCTGGGGGTGGTGCAAGATGCTGCTCGGGTGCCGGCTGAGACTGTCCCTGGCGCTTTATCTCACCTCGGAGAGACGCGAACCCTGCAGCTATCTCGGATCGAAGAGATCGAAGGAAGTGATGGCTATCTAGCACAGCCCGTCGCGTCTGAATGGACTGGATCTCGAGCCGAGTAAGTCTGTCCTCGACAGAAGGAGAGGCCGAAGTCGAGGGACCGGCGGATGTGGAGGGTCTGGCAGAGGTGGAAGGATCTGTGAAAAAGTCCTCTGCCAGGAAGTCGGGCCACTCCTCACCCTCACCTGGTATGTCCTCGACCTCTGGAGCACCAAGAGCAGCGACTGGCGGTGGTCGGCCCTTCCATGCCAGAATCCCCTTGGCAGTGACCTCTGCACCCGCTAATCTAAGACTACGCTGACCTAACTCATCATAAATGGTAAGTGGGATGAGTGTCTCTCTAGTAATATCTATTCTAGAGCTGGAGAATATTTGGGTCAGGATATGGCAGTAGGGCATATGAATTACTCCAGTCGTGACTATACTAGATGCCTGAATGATGTTATGAAACATATGCAGTGCAATGTCTATATCTAGGCGCTGGCTAAGGGCGTACAAAAAGAATGAGTGGGATGGTTACATCTTCGAGACGTCTCGAGATGTGATGGGGGATGCATGCTGTCAGGACTCTGTACATAACATAGTCCTGAACTCGAAGAAGAGTAGACCTGAACTCAGTCAGGCCAAAGGATCTCTCCTCCCCAAAAAAATGCATGTAGATGTCATCTAAGGTAATGTGGGAATAGGGATCACCGAAAGGTAGCTCCCTACTCGGGTAACACAAAAATGTACACTGGGACTCCCTAAGCTCTAAGCTAGTGCGAAGCAGGGAGGGAGTAAACTGAAGGTCAGTGCCACCAACTCTGGTGGAATAGGTGCTATCATCAACCTTTTCAAGGTTGTGATAAAACTGGGCATACAGGTCTTGATTCACTATAGTGATGCAGTCAACCAGTTTATCTAGATGATAGTATTCTATCATCTGGATTGCGAGCAGACAAAATTGGGATAAAAATTCCCTACCAATATATCTAGGTTTAATGGACTCAAAGGTGAACCTAGCAAAATCTATCCTATGTTGCTCCGAGGGGAATCTAGGGTCCGTGGAAGGGGCCCTAGCTGGTGTAGGATCCACAATGCGACGCTTCCTATTTTTGACATTATACAAGAAAAATAGCAAAACTAGCACGAAATTTAGGTAATAGATGATTGAGAAGAGTTTAGAGTATACCTAGGAGGCATTGCTAGGATTAAAGGAGGAAGTGATGGGTTGAAGGCGCTTTGGTTGGGGAGAAATTGCACGAGAACTTCGTGTTGAGTTTCGGCAGAAAACGAACAGAAGAAGCCTTCTGTTCGTGGCAAAATCGCGGAATGAAGGCGCCTTTGGAGGCGCCTTCTTGATGGTCCGAGGCGCCTTAATTAGGTCGGCGGGAGATTTCCCGCCGCTGTTGAGGGCGCCTCCGTTGTGTGGGAGGTGCCTTTGTTCAGGCGCCACGTGTGCCTCTTTTTTATTTATTTATTTATTTATTTTTTATCGTTGAAGAAGTTTATGATTAATTAAGTTTTGAGAGGTTATTAATTTCTATTAACTAGGTTTTTAGATTAAATATTAAAAGTTAATTTAATTTTCAAAAAATAATTTTAAGTTAATTAATTTTTGAAGAATAATTTTAAGTTAATTAATTTTGAAAAAAAAATTTAAGTTAATTATTTTGAAAAATGATTTTAAGTTAATTAATTTTGGAAAAATAATTTTAAGTTAATTTATTTTGAAGAATAATTTTAAGTTAATTAATTTTGAAAAATAATTTTAAGTTAATTAATTTTAAAAAATAAATTTAAGTTAATTTATTTTGAAGAATAATTTTAAGTTAAAAAATAATTTTAAGTTATTTAAATTTGAAAAATAATTTTAAGTTAATTAATTTTGAAAAAATAATTTTAAGTTAATTAATTTTTGAATTAAATTTTAAGTTAATTAATTTAAACAATAATTTTGATTACGAATTTAGTTTTGAATTAATTTTAATTATTTAGTCATCTCACCTGATCTAAATTTTCAATCAAGGAATCCTATAATTTTGTGAGATGAATTAGTTTCAATTTAAGGGTTTTGTTTAACTTTGTGTTAGATTTAGGTTTAGTTTTGGGTTCAACAAGCAGATGTTCTTTGGATAAACTTCTGGGCTATGGTGAGTCACAAGGACATCATTAAAGTAACCATACCTTCGAGGTTTTCCAAATAGTCCTACCCATTGAACTTAGTACAAAATCTTGGTCTAACTGGTTAGGATCCATAAAGGGTAGCTTCGGTCAGTTCCACTTAGCCAAATGCTCCAGGTCGAAGTCATATCTTCCTAGACATGCGATGACTAAGTTTCCCCAACATACTATCATCCAATACGTCACCAGTACCGTGGGTCAAGTTAAACCTAGCCCATTTTAATCTAACCCTATTTACCCTGCCGGGTAGGTTAAGTTTGGTTACCCTATCGGGTAGATTAAGTTCGGTTACCCAGTCGGGTAGTTTAGTTGGGGGTGCCAGCTATTCTGGATCCTCCTTCTATTTTTATTTAATTTAAGTTGAATTTTACTTTTAATTTTCAATTAATTTCGAATTTTTAATTGAATTTTTAATTTTTAATTTAATTTCGAATTTTTAATTTGAATTTTTAATTTTTAATTTAATTTCGATTTAATTGAATTTTTAATTTTGAATTTAATTT
Source organism: Zingiber officinale (assembly GCF_018446385.1). Lineage (NCBI taxonomy): Eukaryota > Viridiplantae > Streptophyta > Magnoliopsida > Zingiberales > Zingiberaceae > Zingiber > Zingiber officinale. The sequence continues at coordinate 62,675,238 of NC_055996.1, forward strand.
CGAATTGAATTTTGAATTTTAAATTTTTAATTTAATTTTGAATTTTTAATTGAATTTTGAATTTTGAATTTTGAATTAAATTTTTAATTTTGAATTTGAATTTTGAATTTTTAATTATGTTCGTTTTATTAATATCGTTTTTCTTTTTGCTCTCCCTGGATCATAGCCTCGATATGGTCTATCGAGGTAGTGTATTTGATCCTTCGGGATCCAATATTAGCCAAGTCCAACTTGATTAATCAATTTGGACTTGGAGACCCATGCTTGGATTGTTTTTCTATTTACTCTTTGTACAAGAGATAAATAAGATTTATATTTTTTCTTTGGTTTAAATCCTAGACCAGTTCTATTGTAAATGACTCTTTGTGTCCCAAGAATTAGGTCAAGATTCTTGGAACCTAAAGAAAACCGTTCTAGTGTTTTCTCCAGATCCTTGACTTGAATTCTCAGGCTGGAATTCTCTTCTTCAAGTTTTTGGACTTGAGTTGAATTTTCAGTCTGAACTGGTTCAGTCAAAGATTAGGAATTAGCCACTTCTTTAAGGACTTCTACTTCCTTTAGAAGTGACTTGACTCTAAGGTTTGATTTAGCTAATTTTTGTAACAAATAATTAACTAAATTATTGAGTCGAGAGATACTTACAGAGGGATCGGGCCCTTTGGAAACGGATACGGATTCGTGGCTTCGCTTGGACTCGGCCTCCGACTCGCTTTCACTCTCGGGCAAGTTGATTTGGTCCCGGGCCATCAGCGCCAGTAAACTACCTGATCGAGTTCGTCATCGTCGTCTTCTGAGGAAGATTCATCCCATGTCACCTTCAGGGCCTTCTTCATTCTCTGCTTCTTTGCTTCCTTTTGGTTAGGGCAGTTGGCCTTGATGTGCCCCTTCTGGTTGCATCCGTAGCAGATCACCTCAAATTTTACCTTAGAATTCGGTTGGGCCTCCTTGGATTGGACTGCCTTCTTTATGTCCCTCTTGTTGAAACCTTTCTTCTTGTAGAGTCTTTTCACAAGGTTCATGAGTTCAATGGTTAGTTCATTGTCTTCTTCATCTGAGTCGGTTTATGCTTCCGGCTCCTGTTCGGTTCTTCGTCGTGATCTTGATTCGCGAGCTCCACCGGTACTTGCAAGCAAAGCAATTCCTTTCTCGGAAGGCTGTGTATTAGTCTGTTCATGAAGTTCGAATTCTGAAAATAGCTCGTCTAATCTAATTGAAGATAAATCTTTGGAGACTTTGTAGGCATCTACCATTGATGCCCACAATGTACTCCTAGGAAAAGAGTTGAGTGCATACCTTATGATGTCCCTATTCTCGACCTTTTGACCGATTGCGTGGAGGGAGTTGAGGATGTCTTGTATCCGTGTGTGGAGTTGACAGGCCATCTCATCTTCCTGCATTTTTAGGTTATACAATTTATTAAGCAACAAGTCATGCTTACTTACTTTTGTGTCGGAGGTTCCCTCGTGGAGTTCGATCAGCTTCTCCCAAAGCTCTTTTGCGCTGGAGAATGGTCCAACTATATTGAGTTCCTCCTTGGTCAGTCCGCATTAGAGGGTGCAGGTTGCTCTGGCATCAGCTTCCACCTTTTTTATTAGGGTCGGTTCCCATTTTTCGCAGGGTGTTGGCTTGCCGTCTTCGTCGGATGGTAGTTGTAGTACGGTCTTGATTATTAGCCATGTATCGAACTGAGTCTTGAGGAAGGTTTCCATTCGCCCCTTCCATATCCGAAGTCTTCTCCGGAGAAGAGTGGGGGGCGAACGGTGTTGAAACCTTCTTGTTAGGCCATTTAAAATCCTGAATGACAAAAACAATAAAACTGGTTCCAAGACTGGGTCTTGGATTAGCAGTGCGGGATAAATAAGGGAAAACGAGCTCGAGTGGTATTGTACCAACCTCGAGCAAAACTGATTCGATAAAATAATTAGAATGTAGCTATTAAGCTAATTCTAATTTGACTCCGAAAAATCTGAAAATACCATGAAAAAAATGTTTTGAATAGTGGTTGCACTGATTCAAAACGACCTCGCTCTGATACCAATTGTTGGATCGAAAAGCGCTAGAGGGGGTGAATAGCACTCGTGGATATTTCGTTCATTTCGGAATCGTAAAAGCAGTCAAGTAAATAAACGCAGCGGAATAAAAACAAGCACACAAACACAAGGGATTTACTTCGTTCGGAGCCTGTAGCGACTCCTACTCGAAGGCCCGCGATCCTTGATCGCTTTCCGTGGGCAACAACTATAAGCACAAAATTATTACAAGCTAAATACAATTTAAAATAGTAATTAAAAATACCAACGACACTTAGGAAATATCAGATTTGGAGCTCCGGGTTGTCGGGAAGTATTCGCAGCACTTCTGGGTCGTCTCGTTGACAACACGTTAAAGAAAGGTTGCTTAGAGGAAGTTATATTGAGTTGCTGTTTGAGTGCTGCTTTTATACAGTGCTCAACGCACCTTGAAATCCATCCAAGGCGCCTCTAGGAGGGTCGAGTCACCTACGTGGATCAAGCCTGAATTGGTCGTGACATATCCCTTCAAGGCGCTTTCTTTGCTCTCCAAGGCGCCTTCATCCACCAGTCCAAGGCGCCTTGAGCTTCCTTCAAGGCGCCTCCAAGCTTTCTTCGTGGCCAGCTTAGCTTTGCATCCGAGGCGCCTCCAAGCTCCATGGAGGCGCCTCGGACACTGTTCATCTGAGGCTAAGTTGTGCTCCTTTAGTCCTGCAAAAAGTGTTAGTCCCAAACACATACCCTGCAAAACAAAGTTAGCACAAAACAATATAGATATTTTAATAGAATATGATAACAGTCTCCGGACTATCCGGGTCTGACTTCAGATTTCCGACCGAAAATCCTATGTCGACCCGACGCCTACTGTTCCCTCTACGGGGAACGTGTCCTCACCTACTCCACTCAGGAGATTTACCTATTGCTAGTGCGATTCTCTAGATCGCCTGGACTTTTGCTCGGTGCTCGATGCTTCCGGACTTTCTGCTGGACTTCCGCTTCCCGGTTGGTCCAGTATTTCACCTGGTTCGCGACACCAGGACTTTCCACCTAGGGTTACCCCCTAGGACTTTTGCCTGAAGCACTCGACCCACCAAGACTTTCTGCATAGGGTTACCACCCCCTATGACCTAGGGTTACCACCCCCTAGAGTTTTCACTTGCCTAACCATAACTAGGACTTTTCTTGAAACACTTAAACAGACTTGTTAGATCATAACATAACCTTAACTTTGAATCCTTTGCTATTATCAAAACTTAGGTTCGTTCGTCGGATGCTTCCCGCACCAACAGGCCCGACCTTCCACTTCCATATCTATCGAGGATAGACTTGCTCGACTCGAGGAGTCTTCCGCGCAGACACGATAGCTCGTCTCCGTCGGTTTTCGTACACTATGGGCTGAGTGACCTCCGGATTCACTACTCTCCGAGAGGAGATTCTTCGAGCACTACATGTACCCGAGCAACCTCTATCACCTCCTCCAGCTGACGATCCTCCTAGTTGATCATATTTTGGACATGCATTGTATCTATTGGACTTACACTTACTCCTTGTGTAGATAACTCTCTTCTGGCTTGTTTGGTCTTGTGCTTAGTATAATAGAAATTACTTTTTCTCGTCTTTTTTAAACTATGTTTTTAACTCAGTTTTTAAAAATCAGCTTGATTTTAAAATTCTAGGAAAAATATTTTTCAAAATCCCAATTTTGTTAGTTTTTCAAAATTTGGATTTAGCTTAGGAATTTTCCCCTTAGAAAGCATGTACCCCTAGTTTTCAACCAAAACATCTCACAAGCACACTAGGATTAACTTGCTTGTGTATGAAAACACTTAGAATGGTGTGAGATGCATAGGGTACTGTCTGGACTTAAGAATGCTTATGTATGTGCATCGACATAAGTATGGGCAATAAATACCAATTTACATTAATCAAGTTAAGTTATCCTATCTTAGTCAAATCTAACTGGATCACTGACTTAACTTGACTAACCAAGTGAAAGTTGTTACCCTTTAGGTAAACAACTATTAGCTAATAGTTAGACATTTGGCTAAGGAAATTAAGTATTTAGTTTTAATTTTTTTTAATTACTCATGCTTGGACTTTAGGACTTTTGGAAAAGAGAACTAACTTTTTCTTTGAAATTGACTTACTCTTTTTAGTTCTATGTGAAAGTGGCCTTAGCTAAAGTTTTACAAGTTAATACTATTTAAGCTACGTGTTTTTCAAATTTAACTAAGTAAAATTAATTTTTGAATCTCTAAAATTTTTTCTTTAAAGTTTTATCAAAAATTTTTGTTCGCTCTTTTTACACTAAATTTGTTTGCTAAGTTACTTTTCAAAGTCAAGAAACTTTTCCTTAGCTAAAAACTTCTTAGTTTCTGAATTTTTTTTAAAGACTTTTTTTTTTCTTTAAAATATAAGTACTTTCTCAAAAATCAAATTATTTTTAAAGAACTAAGCTCCCTACTTAACTTTTGATAAAGGTTTTTCTATTCATTCACTTAGCTAAAAAGTCTACAAGAAAATTTATTCTAGAAGCTAAAGTTTTATGTTTTAAGTATTTATTCAACCTTCTATTAAATTTTTTTTAGCTAAAAGTTTTTGTATTCTAAAAGCTAAGTTTTTTTAAATCTTTCTAAGGCTAAATTTTAAAAACTAAGTTTATGAAAGCTAAGCTTTTTCAAAACCTTCTGAAAAGTTGAGTTTTAAAAGCTAAAATATTTCTCAAAACTAGTTATTAGCTATGTACTTTTAAAGCTAAATTCTTAAACTATGGTCTATGATCAACTTCTCAACTTGTCTTTTTTTATTGGTTATACCTTCTTGTTGTTGTTTTTTGATATATGGTAAAGGGGGAGAGTATATGAAAATTCTAAAAAGAGGAGCTTTAATTAAGGAGGAGTTGTTTTTTTTCTCACTTATGCTTTTATTAAGGGGGAGCTTTAAGCTTTTATTAAGGGGGAGCTTTGCTTTTATTAAGGGAGAGCTTTGCATTTAAATTTTTGTTTGTACTATCATTCAGTTATGCTTGCGTTATTTTGAAACTCTTTACAGCATTATTTCTTTATTCTTTATGTCTTTTTTACTTAACTTTGAATTTTTGTTGTCATAATCAAAAAGGAGGAGATTGTTGGTGCGGGAAGTATCCGACAATCGAACCTGAATTTTGATAATGTCAAAGGATTCAAAGTTAAGGTTATTTGTGATCTAATGTGTTGAATGAGTTTGCAGGAAAAGTCCTAAGGTATCTTAGGCAAAAGTCCTAGCTGCGGTTAGGCAGGCAGGAAAACCCTAGGGGGTGGTAACCCTAGGTCATAGGGATGGTAACCTTAGATGGAAAGCCTTGGCGGGTCAAGGTCTTCGGGCAAAAGTCCTAGAGTCGGATACTCTAGGTGAAAATCCTGGTGTCGCGGATCGGGTGGAAAGTCTGGGCGGGTCGTGGAGCGGATGTCCAGCGGAAAGACCTGAAGACTCAGCGCTGAGCAAAAGTCCAGTCGATCTGGAAGATCAAACTGGCAATAGGTATACTCTCCTGAGTGGAGTAGGTGAGGATGCGTTCCCCAGAGAGGGAACAGTAGGCGTCGGTTCGACCTAGGATTTTCGGTCAGAAATTCGAAGTCAGAACCGGACAGTCCGGAGATTGTCAAATACTTCTGTTACCATGTTTATTATGTGCTAATTTTGTTTTGCAGGATATATGTTGTTATTTTGTGGACTAACGTAGCTTGCAGGATGAAGAAAGAGCTCAAATCCCCGGATGAACAGTGTTTGTGGCGTCTCCATGGAGCTTGGAGGCGCCTCAGATGCTATGGAAGAAGGTGTAAGATATTGGAAAATTTAAATAATAGGGTTATTTGAGAAATAGCCTTATAAAATTTTTCTAGAATTTTTAGAAATTTTCTGGGAATTTTTCGGAACTCGTACGACGGGTCTTGAGGGGATTAATTACGGGTATGGATAAAGCCTGTTTGGAATACCCGTTTAAGTTAGAAAATGTTTATAATATAATTTCATTTCTTTTTCTTTTTATTTCCCAAACGCCCGAACCCTCCTCTCTTCCCTTCCCTGATCTCCCCTCTCTGCCTTCCCTGTTCTCTCTTGCGGACAAAGCAAAGCCGACGGTTCCGGTGACTGTCGACCTCGACGGAAACCAGTGGAGTGGCCGGAGCTTGCTGGAGCACAACGGGAACCAGCAGAGTCTAGACTGTCTTGGCCGAGAGATCTCTGTTTCGGGAGTTCTTGCGCCGATTGTCGACGGCAAGTGGCAGCGGCGATCGTTGGTGTCGCCTGAGGAGGAAGCCGCCGGAGCTCAGATCCGGCCGACGCCTTTCGTCTCCGGGCTGCAGACCTCGCATTGCGTCTCCTCGCGACCTCGCCTCACTGCCATCACCCGATCACAGGCGCAGATCGGGGCTCGGAGCACCGAGGTGAGGAGCTAACTTCGATTCTTCTTCTCTCGACCCTTGCGGACTCATGCCCTAGATCGTCAGGAGCCGGGAGTGTGCGTCGCCGACAGAGGTCTTCGATCAAGAAGGGAAAGCCTAACCCTAGCCTTGACCCTTCCTCTTCATCGTCGGCTTAGATCTACTGTTTTGGGTTCTAGCTTCCATTCTACACGCGGTAAGCATCCGTAGTTGTTTCCATTAGTGAGCTATTAGGGTATAATTGTTAGGTCATTGTTTGGATTATGTGATCTCCATTTCTTGATCTCACTTTGAGCTGATCAGTGAGGAAAGATTTCGGCAAGGTTGAGTGTAGTGGTGTTCTTTGATCCAGTAACAGTATCTTGTGTGGATCAACAAAAGGGAGGGCTGAGCTTGAGGTATGGTTTTTGATCTTGATACATATTGATAATTTATTCATCATTAGGTTGTTTAGATTAATTAGGTAGGTTGTGATTGTGTTGATTAGGGTTTTACCCTAGTTTAGTTTTAGGGATTTTATTTAGCTATTCATTTGATTTAGCTAAATAAAACTGTTTGTTTGACACAGGACTCTGATTCGAGACGGACGTCTCAACTTCGGATTTGGATTGTACCTTCTATTTGAGGCGGGTGCCCTTTGACTTATCTTTTTGATATTGTCTTATGATATATGTAGTTTATATATAATTACTAGTAGTAGATGGTAGATTTATCTCTTCCTTGGTCTTAGGTTAGTTGATACCTATCACATGCTTCTTCTGTTAGTTGCTGTACTTTAGATTTGGATGATTTTTACCTTTTGCTATGTTTATGTATGTTATGGAGATGGATAGATACATTTAGTGTTATTTTCCACTGGATCAGTTGCTGTAGATAATTGTTATATGTTGTTGGATCTGTGCTGCTTGTATCATGGTTATATTTATATGTGTTTACCTTTTTGGCACGCACATATATAGAGGAGGCTTTGTTCAGGTATGTCATATTGTAGCCGTATGCACCATATCGCATGATTGCATGCTGGGCGATTGACGACTCCATTATTGTTGAGCTCGTCGGCCGGCTACATGGGCCTGCACACAACGTGTCCACTCATGGATAATGGCACAGCACTAGGGTGTGTATGGTAGTTAGTTCTGTAGTGCTCCGCTAGTCCGCTCATGGGTAGTGTGACTGCAGCGTGGTAGCAGGTAGGGATCCCTCCCCGTCATCGCGTACCGGGAGATGAGAGCATTGCGCTCCCTCACTATGTTTGAGGTAGGAGGATAGGTGTACTCCGACAGCATCCCATCCACTCGGTCACTCTTCAGGGGCAGTGATGGCAGAATGCACGGTGTCACAGTCCTACCCACTCGGTCTCACCATTGTGTGTGAGATGGCTGACTGGCTGACAGGGGTGACCATGTCATATTACATCATATGCACATATTGCATTTATTGTGATTGTTGCATATTGGATGACGCACTTGGATGACTACATATGATTGACATACATATAGGATACATGCTTATTTACTCTGACTATCTTTATCTGTGTATGTCCACAGTTATTTGCCCAAGTCTCGCAGGTGAGTACAGTTTATTTCAGTTATGCATTTTCTTATTATTCTTGTTATAGACTGTACTTTATGCCTATTGCTGGTTATTACAGTTTATTTCAGCTATACATATCTGTTATACTGTTAGGAGACCGTACCATAGGTTGTACTATTAGGAAACTGTACTGTAGGCTCTATGGTTTAGTGTACTGTACCATAGGATGTTACTGGTGGTTATATGTTGCTGTACATATCTATTGGATTACCTGCTGAGTTCTTTGAACTCACCCCGTTGTTACTATTTTTCAGGTTGAGGCCGTCGAGAGATATTCCAGTCGCTAGCTCCATTATCGCAAGGATTTTCTTTGTCGGATTATATTTTGCTTTTGTATCTTATATACTTGTATTGTGGGTTTGTATTGTGGACTTTATGTCGAACCTTTGGGTTTGCTGCTTTTGTTTTCCGCTGCGGATTTTCTCACTACTTCGTGGATTTGTTTTCTTCGTTGTAGTGGAGTAGGATGTTTACATATATCTTCGAGGATTCTATATCGTTCTTCCTTATTAAACTGCGTGGATTGATTATATGTTGAGCTGTGTGGAATGTTGATATAAACTGCGTGGTTTGTTTCTTATTTGTATTGTATTGTTCCGGCCGTGTGTGACCGAGGTATAGATATATGTATTCTGGATTCATATTGTCACCCGTACAGGGGAGATGCTGCCAAAATTTCTTCGGACAAGGACTACCTGGGGCGTGACAGAAGGAGCGCACGAAGTCAAGCTGGAGGCACCCTTAAGGAGTGTTGAGGTGCCTCAGATGGGCTTGAAGGAACCCTCCATGGCAATGGAGGCGCCTTCAAGAGGATGAGCGGCGACTTCTTCAGCCCTTATCTTCGTTGCGGAATCGGCGGAGTTGAGGGCGCCCTCAAGGAGGTTGAAGACACCCTCAACGGGCTTTATAAGGAGGTATCGAGTAGCAGCATGGATAATCAAGTACTGAGCAATCTTTCTTCAGTGCACTACTAACGAGACGATCCGGTTGAGCTACAACAAGACACCGACGACCAAGATCTTCAGTTTTTCAATTCCCTTGTGTCAGTATAGTCTTTCAGTACAATTAAATTGTAATAATCTCTTATACTATTTTGCGATTATAGTTGTTGCCCAAAGTAAACACTCAACGAGCGTGAGCCTTGGAGTAGGAGTCGCCCAAGGCTCCGAACTAAGTAAAAACACTTGGGTTTTTCTGTGTTGTGTTTTATATTTCCGCTGCATTTACTCGTTGATTCTCTGAAACGAAAAGTGAAAGTCACGAGCGTTATTCACCCCCCTCTAGCGCATCTCGATCCAACAGGTTGCTTTTTAGAATGTTATGAGATATGATTTTGTCTAAGAAATATTGCATATCTTCCAGTAGAACGTGTTGGATCGTGAAGTTTCGATAGAGGGGAGGGTGAATATCGATTAAAACTTTTGTTCGAAAAGAGTTAAGTGCACAGCGGAAATAGAGTAAAGACAAAGTAAGAAATCAAGGCAAGGCTAACACAGTTCGATTTTACTTGGTTCGGAGCCTGTGCCGACTCCTACTCCAATGCCCGCACTCGTTGAGTGCTTTCGTTGGGCAATCCACTAGCAGTTCAAATAGTGATTACAGAAAGTTAAGTACAGAAGTGCTAATGAAAAATAAAACAAAGCTTATACCAACAAAGGAGGAAATTAAAAGAACAGGAGCGAGTTGTCGAAGCTTCGTTAGCGTCGCAGGAGCGCTGAGCAGCAGGGCAAGCAGTAGAAGATCTCTTTTTCAATTATTGTCTTGAAGCTCCCCTCTGACCCTCCTTTTATATGAGGCTCGGGGCACCCCGGATCCCTTCCGGGCGCCCTGGTGAGACGTGGCAGGTCCAACCAGCGAGCTCCACGTGGCGACGACGCGATAGGATGAGAATTGCCTCCCGAGCGCCCGGACCACCTTTCTCCAGCAACCAACTTTCTTGCAAGACAAGGTTAGTCCGAGACAAATAAATAATGTATATCCTGTAAAACAGAGTGTTAGCACAGTTTATAAGTTTGACATAAAAAGTATGACTTAGATTCCGTCTTTCCGAGACCGGAATCTAGTCACGATCTCGACTTAGATATCTAAAATGGATCTAAGTCAAATCGACGCCTAATGTTCCCTTCCCGGGAACGCGTCCTCACAGTCACTCCCTTCCAGTGACTTACCTTTACTCACCTGCCAAACGTCCGGTCAGCCCTTCGACCCGTCTGGACTTCTCGCCAAGCGTTTAATCAGCCCATCGACCCTCTTGGATTTCTCGACAGCTATCCGGTCAGCCCGTCGACGTAGCTGGACTTCTTGCCAGACATCTGGTCAGCCCGTCGACCTGCCTGGACTTCGTCTGCGCACTCGGTCAGAGTGTTAGATCACAACAAACCTAACTTAATCCGATTTGTCATTCATCAAAATCCGAGTTAGACCGTTAATGCTAACCGCACCAACAATCTCTCCCTTTTTGATGGAATGACAACCTGGTTAAGTTAGTAAAATTATGCGAGTAAAAAGGTTAAACATTTTGTTCTAGCATGAAGTTTAAGTTAGTTTTTAATTTTATTTTATTTTTCTAACTTAACTACTTATCCCTCCCCCTTTGGCATTCATCAAACAAGGATATAATTTAAACATTCAAAAATACAGAATGATGTCAAGTTAACTTGGGGGAGTTTTAAATTGCACCACATAGTAATCTAATTTTTGTAACATAACTAAGTTTTGAAAAATAACTAATTTAGCAACATAACTTAGTATATTTTGAGTAGGGTAATTTTTGCAACATTAAAAGAATATGAAAACTTAAAGAGAAAGTTTTTAAAAGCTAATTTTCAAGTATAAGTCTAATTTTCAAACATAAGTATCCAAGTTTCAAGAAATTAAATTTTCAAAATAAATTTCAACTTGGAATTTTTTACAAACATGAGTTTTTTAAAATCAAAATTTCAAAATGAAGTTTAATTTTCAAATCAAACTTTAAAGCTAGATCCAATTATTGAAATTTTCAAAATAAGCTTGTAAAGTTAAAACACCTTTTTAAACATAAGTTTTATAAAGATAATTTTGCAAAAGTAAAATTTTCAAAACCAAGTTTATTAGATTTTACAAAGATAAGTCAGATTTGTTTAAAGTATTTTTCAAAAACCAATTTTAGTAAAGGAAAAAATAAATATGAGACTAATTGATCCTCCCCCTAAACCTGACATCTAAAATAGTTGTCTAACCAATTAGTTACTTACTGACTATCAGAAGATGGCATCTTTCACTTGGTTAGTCAAGTTAAGTTCATTGTGATTAGTTAGTGGTTTACTAAGCTGAATAACTTAACTTGATTAATGTAGGTTTTGTATTTAACGTCCAGACTTATATCGATGCACTGACATAAGCATCTTGAGTCCAGGCAATTGGCCTATACATCTCACCCCTTCTAAGTTTGTCAATCACAAACAAGGTAATTCTAGGGTGTTGGTGAGATGCTCAAATATTAGTCCTGGGGGAACATGATTTCTAAGGGGACTTTTCTAGTCTAAGGCTAAAGTTGTTTTGAAATTCTAAAAGTTTGAAGGTTTAAAACAAATGAAAACAAATTTAACCTAGAATTTAAAACAGTTAATTTGAAAGCAATTTTAAATTTTGAAAATCCTAGTCTATTAAACACATTCCTAACTGTCTACGCAGATTGCTAAATTCACTTTCAGGGAGTGGTTTTGTGAATATGTCAGCTAAATTGGATTTGGACTCAATGTATTCGAGTTCAATGTCCCCTTTAGTAACATGATCCCTGATGAAGTGATGCCTAATTTCAATATGTTTAGTTCTGGAATGATGCACTGGATTTTTTGTTAGGTTAATTAAGCTAATGTTGTCAATTAAGACTTTGACATTTGTGAGGTTTAAGTTGAAGTCTTTTAGGGTATGCATCATCCATAATAATTGTGCAACACACTCTCCTATTGCTATATATTCTGACTCAGTTGTAGAAAGGGCAACACAATGTTACTTTCTACTAAACTAGCTGACAAGTGATGGACCTAATAATTGACATCCGCCACTTGTTCTTTTGCGGTCTAACTTGCATCCAACATAATCTGAGTCAGAGTACCCTATTAATTCAAAGTTATTAGTCCTAAGATACCAAATGCCTACATTTGTTGTTCCTTTAAGGCATCTAAAAATTCTTTTGACTTGAGTCAGATGGGATTCTTTAGCACATGTTTGGTATCTTGCACACATACTAACTGCAAATAAGATATCTAGTCGACTTGTAGTTAAGTATAGTAGGCTACCTATGACACTCCTATAATGCTTTAGATCAACTGGTTTTCCATTGGGATCATCATCTAGGATTGTGTTTACTGCCATATGTGTTTTCATCTCTTTGGTGTTTTCCATTTCAAATTTCTTAAGTAATTCCTTAGTATATTTTTGTTGATAAATGTAGTTACCTTCATTTGTTTGTTTGATTTGTAATCCTAAAAAGTAGGTTAATTTGCCTACCAGACTCATTTCAAACTCGTGTTCCATTAAATTTATAAATTCATCTAGGAAATCTGAATTTGTTGAACCAAAGATTATGTCATCTACGTAAACTTGTGCTATAAAGATATCTTCCTTTATTAATTTGACAAATAAGGTTGGGTCAATTTGTCCTTGGTTAAATCCTTTAGATATTAGGTAAGATGTTAATCTTTCATACCATGCCCTAGGTGCTTGTTTAAGTCCATATAAGACTTTTTTAATTTATAGACATAATCAGGGTGTTCTAGACTCTCAAATCCAGGTGGTTGTCCTACGTAGACTTCTTCCTTTATTAGTCTGTTTAGGAATGCTGACTTAACATCCATTTGGTATAGTCTAAACCCTTTGTGTGCTGCATAACTTAGTAGCATTCTAATGGATTCCAATCTAGCTACTGGGGCATATGTTTCATCATAGTCAAGTCCTTCTACTTGACTGAACCCCTTAGCAACTAGCCTGACTTTATTTCGTGTAATTTCTCCAGTTTCACTTAATTTGTTTCTAAATACCCATTTTATTTCTATTATTTTCTTATTTTTGGGTGGTGGTACCAAGTCCACAAACTTCATTTCGCTCAAATTGAGCTAATTCTTCTTGCATAGCTATGACCCAGTCTGGGTCAAGTAGTGATTCAGCTATGGTTTTGGGTTCAATTTTTGAAATTAAAGATATTTGACTTAGATTTCTAAAAGATGATCTAGTTTGAACTCTAAGATCTGGGTCACCAATTATTTGATCAGTTGGGTGATTTGGGTTGACTCTTATAGTTCTAGGGGGTTGACTTTCTTGAGGTTGTTCTTCTTCTTCAGGACTTAGAGTTTGGTTAGTTCCTTCAGAATTATTATTTTGTTGAACAAATTCAATTGGTTGAAGTTGTGTTTGTTCTGGATTTTGTTTGGATTCTTCAAATTTCACATTAGTAGTTTCTTCAATTCTTAAGGTAACCTTATTGTAAACCCTATAGCCTCTACTATTTAGGGAGTAGCCTAGAAAGATTCCATTTTCAACTTTAGAGGTGAATTTTTCTAAGTGTTCTCTTGTGTTTAGGATAAAAACGGGACATCCAAATACTTTAAAGTATTTTATATTGGGTTGTTTATTATGATAAACTTCAAAAGATGTTTTGTTATGGATTTTATTTAGAGTTGTTCTGTTTTGTACGTAGCAAGCTGTACTGACAGCTTCTGTCTAAAAGTATTTAGGTAGGTTATATTCATTTAATATTGTTCTAGAGGCTTCAAATAAGGTTCTATTTTTTCTTTCTACAATCCCATTTTGTTGGGGGGTTTTAGGACACGAAAATTTGTGATGGTAGCCATTTTTAAGACAAAATTTGTTGAAATTATGATTTTTGAATTCTCCCCCATTATCACTTCTAATTCTTTTAATTTTAAGGTCTTTTTAATTTTCAATTTGTTTACAAAAGTTTGTAAAAATTTCAAAAGTTTCATCCTTATTTTTTAAGAATTTTACCCAGGTAAACCTAGAGTAGTCATCTATTATCACTAGACAGTATAAACTTTCATTTATTGATTTGACTCCATGGGAGTCAAATAGGTCTAAGTGTAATAGTTCTAGTATTGAGTTGGTTTGTGATTGATTAGTTGGTTTGTGGGTGGATTTTGTCTGTTTGCCTTGTTGACAAGCATTACATATGGTTGAGTCTAAGTTAGGTAATTTTGGTAGACATCTAACTAATCCATTTAATTTACTTATATTTCTAAAATTTGTATGTGATATCCTTCTATGCCATAACCAGGTTTCTTCTTTTTGTGTTAAGTGACACTCAATTGAAGAAGTGGTTAAGTTGATTGCATAGATGTTGTCTTTTCTAAACCCTTTTAGGCTTATGTTAGGAGTGTCTAGGTGTTTGATTAAGCATTCTGTAGATAAAAACCTAACCTTATACCTAGTATCACACAATTGACTGATACTCAAGAGATTATATTTGAAATTTTCAACAAGTAAAACATTTGTAATAATAAAATTAATTTTTAGTTCTATGTTACCTATACCAATTACCTTGAGTTTGTCATTGTTCCCAAAGGCAACTGTTTCTAGGCTTTTATAGGTGAGTTGAGTGAATTTTGTGTGATCTCTAGTCATGTGTTTGGAGCAACCATTATCCAAAATCCACTTAGTTTCCTACAATAGATAGGAATTGGGGTTAGTCTAACTACTGAACTTAACAATGTTTTAAGTTTTAATAAATTTTTAAGTTAAAATATTTAAGTTTCAATTTTAACATAAATTTTTAAGTTAAAGTAAATTTAAGTCTTAATTTTAAGTTTTACTAATAAAAAATTTTTAATAAAAAATTTTAAAGTTAAAAACATAAGTTTTAATTTTGAAAAAAAAACATTTAACTTTAATTTAATTTACTTTAATTTTAATTTTAATTTTATTTTTATTTTTATTTTAAATTTAAATTTAAATTTAATTTTAATTTAATTTAATTTAATTTAATTTTAATTTAATTTAATTTAAATTTATTTAATTTAATTTTAATTTTAATTTAATTTTAATTAATTTAATTTAATTAATTTAATTTAATTTAATTTAATTTTAATTTAATTTAATTTTAATTAATTTAATTTAATTTTGATTTAATTTAATTTAATTAATTTAATTTAATTAATTTAATTTAATTTAATTAATTTAATTTAATTTTAATTTTAATTTAAACTTTCTTAGTCATCTCACCCGATCTATGTTTTCAATCAGGGAATCCTATAATTTTGTGAGATGAATTTTGATTCAGTTTTTGAGTTTGTTTTTAACTTGTGTTAGATTCAGGTTTAGCTTTGGGTTCAACAAATAGGCGTTCTCTGGATAAACTTCTGGGCTATGGTGAGTCACTCGGACATCATTAAAGTAACCATGCCTTCGAGGTTTTCCAGATAGTCCTATCCACTGGACTTAGTACTAAACCTTGGTCTAATTGGTTAGGATTCATAAAGGGAAACTTCGGTCTTAGCCAAATGCACCAGGTCGAAGCCATATCTTCCTAGACATGCATAGACTAAGCTTCCCTAACGTACTATGATCCAATATTTCACCAGTACCATTTTCAAGTTAAACTTGAACCCTTTTTAACTAATCCTAATTACCCTACCGGGTAGGTTGGTTAGGGTTACCCTGCCGGGTAGGTTAGTTTTGGAGGTGTAACGCCCCGACCCTCTTGCTAAGGCGACGGGGGTTACTTACACATACATATACATACCTACTTGCTACAGCGAAAGTCTTATATATAGAAATTAAAAACTTTTCTTTTCTTTGAAATCATTCATGACTAATCACTTGGACATATAACGCCACATAGCATACTTAACATGATTTTTAGGTCATAATGCCCAAACACAAAATTTAAATGTCCTGGAGTCATAAAGCAGTAACATAACTAGGCATAGTTCTTATTAAACAAAAGCAGGTCTTTTTCCTTTTTAGCCAAGGCACTATCACACACATCCTTCTAGCCCCTCCTGCTGCTCCCCTAGTTCATCCATGCCTTGCCTTTATCTGTGGTACAAGAAAGTAAGCTGTGAGCACTCATGGCTCAGTAAGTTCCTTTCCTACTCACAAAAACGTATAACATATTAAAAATCACAAAACATAACACATGGAGGCAATTCATCATATCATACAGCATATCATGGCATATCGTAACATAAGCGTAAGGTATCATGGCATAACATAACATAATCATCAACTGTACGCTGACATATCATAACATCATCATAAATATCATGGCATAATCATAAGGTATATGCAAGGTGAATTCCTAAACATGTATCATGAAAACATATGCAATATGTCCTTTGAAAACTTATAATATACATACTTAAACATAATCTTAACATGATTAGGGCCCTGGCTTGTACCACATACATAAATGCGCGCGTCCTATGTAGGTCCAAGGTAGCAAGTCTTGAACCCTATAAGACATACATACTAGGCCCGTTTCTTAGTCCATCGACCTATGGGCACTTAGGAGCCCATCCCTAACGAGACCCGTTTCTTAGTCCATCGACCCCGGGGCCCTTATGGAGCCCACCCTTGGTACAAGCCATACATAAAGTAAAATAACATGTTTTTACATATCATGGTTCTTATCTTATCTTGTACATTGTGTCACTTATCATTGTAACACCCCGCCCCTCCTGCTAAGGCGACGGGGGTTACTTGGACACATGCATACTTAATACAGCGGAAGTCTTACTTAGAGAATTTAAAAACCTTTTCTTACTTTAAAATCACCATAGACATAAAAGAACCACATAGCATACCTATCATAATTTTTGAGTCTTAATACCCAAACACATACTTAATGTCATGGAGTCATAAAGTAAAAATATCAACATGACATATTTCTTATTAAACAAAAGCAGATCTTTTCCTTTAGCCAGTCCACTACCGCACACATCCTTCTAGCCCCTCCTGCTGCTCCCCTAGTACATCCATTCCTTGCCTTTATCTGTGGTACAAGAAAGTAAGCTGTGAGCACTCATGGCTCAGTAAGTTCCTTTCCTACTCACAAAAACCGAATAGCATATCAAAATCCCAAGTCAAAGGCATGAAGACAAATTTATCATATCAAGCATCATATCATGGCATATCGTACATAATCATCATAAAGTATCATGGCGTATTCTAACATGAACATCAAATGTATCCTGACATAGCATAACATCATCATAAATAACATGGCATAAACATAAAGCATATGCAAGGTGAATTTCTAAACATGTATCATGAAACATATGCAACATGTCTTTTGAAAACTTATAATATACATACTTAAACATAATCTCAACATGATTAGGGCCCCGGCTTGTACCACATACATAAATGCGCACGTCCTATGTAGGTCCAAGGTAGCAAGTCTTGAATCCTACAAGGCATACATACTAGGCTCGTTTCTTAGTCCATCGACCTAGGGGCACTTAGGAGCCCATCCCTAACGAGGCCCGTTTCTTAGTCCATCGACCCCGGGGCGCTTATGGAGCCCACCCTTGGTACAAGCCATACATAAAGTAAGTAGCATTTCATACATATCATAGTTCTTATCCTTTCATGCATATCATGTTTCTTAACATATCATAAAATATGCATATTTGGGCACACAGCACATGCATGAATCATAAGCATACATAATGAACATATCACTTATCATATCATAAAGCATGCATATTTGGGCACACAGCACATGCATGGATCATAAGCATACATAATGAACATGTCATTTTATCATATCATAAAGCATGCATAATTGGGCACATAGCACATACATGGATCATAAGCATACATAAAAGAGCATACCACCTATCATAGAAAGACATAACCATTCATGGAATCATTAAATAACATCTCTTGATTTAATACATAGCATGTGAGGTACATCTAGGTCACTAAACCTATTATGGCCGAAAGTCATGAGTAGGGGCATGATCACTAGACAACATATAAACATAAAAATCTCATGATATCTTCACATACTAGCATAAGAAAGATCATAGGCATGTTAACCTAAATTTTTAAGCCCTCCTAGGTTTCTAATTCTTTCATGGCCGAAACCTTCATGAAGAGCAATCAAGTTCTAAGCAACATGCAAACATGTAAACCCTAAACTCATATCATATCATATTTCATAAGGAACAACTTAAGCATGTTTAGTTTGGGTTCTAAGTTCCTTAAGCTTCTAACCTTATCATGGCCGAACCCTAGCATGTCTCATTCTAGGTTACAAGTAGCATGAAAGTGTTGAACCTTAAGCCAATATCTTATACATTTTCATGAGGAACATCATAAGCACATTTGATTCAAGTTCCAAACTTCCTAAACCCATTAACTCAAGGTGGCCGAAACATATCAAGTACGGAACTAGGTTTCTAGTGGCATAAGAGCATGGAAACCACAACTACATTTCATAGCATTCATCACAAGAAACATCATGAGCATATCTAAGTTGGATTCTAAATTTCTCTAGGCCTTTAGACTAATAGTGGCCGAAACATGTGAGTATGAAAACTAAGTTTCTAGTGGCATAAGAGCATGGAAACCACAACTACATTTCATAGCATTTATCACAAGAAACATCATGAGCATATATAAGTTGGGTTCTAAATTTCTCTAGGCCTTTAGACTAATAGTGGCCGAAACATGTGAGTATAGAAACTAAGTTTCTAGTGGCATAAGAGCATGGAAACCACAACTACATTTCATAGCATTTATCACAAGAAACATCATGAGCATATATAAGTTGGGTTCTAAATTTCTCTAGGCCTTTAGACCAATAGTGGCCAAAATATATGAGCATGGAAACTAAGTTTCTAGTGGCATAAGAGCATAGAAACCATAAACACATTTCATAGCATTTATTACAAGAAACATTATAAACATATCTAAGTTGGGTTCTAAGTCTCCTAAGCTTTTAAACCAATGGTGGCCGAAACATGTGAGCTTGGATTTGTTTTTCATGTGGCCTAAAAGCATGGAAACCCTACACAATTTTCATGGCATCATTACAAGAAACAACATGAGTGAACTTAGTTTAAAATATAAGCATCCTAGCTTTAAAACTTAGTGTGGCCGAAAGTTACATGTAACCAAATTTCTATGTAACAAGCAACCATAAGAACATCAAACTAGTTTCATATCATTTTATCAAGAAGGTCATGAGCCTCCTAGACTTGGTTTAAACTTTCCTAGACCTCAAATCTCATCATAACCGAATCTTCATAAGCATGAAATAGGATTCAAAACCAACATACAATCATGGCATAACATTTTAGCTTCATATATTGTCTTAGGAAAAATCTTAGCATGCTTAGTTTTAGGTTTAAAACTCTCCTAGGCCTTTAGTTCTTCCATGGACGAATATTCATGAGCATGGAAATGGAGTTTCAAACAACATACAAGTAAGAGAAAAAAGTTAACAACATCATTATCATAGGGTACATAACACAAGAACAAGGAAACATGTTTAGTTTGAGTCTTAAGCTTACCTAGTCCTCTTGTTCATGCTTGGCCGAGAGTCTAAGGTTCATGGATCTAAGTTTTTATTATTCATTATAGCATGGAAACCTTAGATTAACCTCTTACATGAGATACATGTCACAAGAAAAATAATAAGCATATCTAGTTACAAATTTCTTAGACTCTTCCTCTTGTTTTGGCCGAAATTTTCATAAAGCAAGCCCTAGGTTTTTAAGCGATCTATCTTCATGGAAAACCATATAAACTATTTTACCATAGGTGAGGGGAAGCTTACTTAGTGTTCACTTGTTAATCCTTAAAGAAAAGGTACCCTTGGTGAAGAGGAAGAAGGGAGCTTCTTCTTCTAGCACTCCTTTTGATTTCTTTTGCTTGGAAGGGTACACCTTGAAGGCTCCTTCTTGTAATTTAGTTTTCTCTTAGGGAGAAAACCTAAACTTGGCTTGTGGAGATGAGGGAGGAGGGCTTCTAGTTTCGACAATGGTGAGGGAGAAGGAAGAAAATGAAATCCTTTTCTTTCTTTCCTTTTTATGCTAAGTGGGTGGAAGATACAAAGATGAACTTTGCTTCCCTTTCTCCTTAATTCATGTATATACTTTTCTAATGAGAATATGTCCTCATTCCTCTCCCTTAATTCTTCTCATCATTGCTCTCTTAAACCCCACGAAAATAGAGAAGAAAAAGAAAGAAAGACAACTTGTCTTTTGCTTACTCCTTTTCTTAACCAAGAGGTAAACAAGAGGAAGAAAGCTACTTGATTTTCTCTTGTTCCCTCACTTAATTATATCCTCACTTTTAACTACAATTCCCATCATTTCCCATCCATATGTTATTCATTATCCTAGTGGTTATCATACATAATTTTATTTCTTTCCTTTGTGAGAGGTTCTGTAACGACCCGCCTTCTACTACTAAGCTGTAAGGTCGATCGTCACATTATGCTGTGCTAAACTATTCCCTGACCATCTCTAAAACTAGATGGGGAAGCTGTACTGGTTAAAATTTTGCTATACTATTATCTTTTCTTCATTCTACATGTGCTAAGGGGTGTAATCTAAGCTATTCATGTCGTTATTACATCCCCCATGGTCAAGGAACTGAAATAAGCGTTTTCCAACGGTTATCATGCCTCCCAATCGATCCACAGATCGATTGGAATGGTCGGATCGATCCAGTGATCGATTCAGCCGGCTACTGTAAGCGGGATATAGGTTGGATCGATCCAGTGATCGATCCAGCACGCTACTGTGCCCGGGACGATATTCTAGATCGATCGGCTCATCGATCCAGACTGACCAATCGATCCAGCGATCGATCCTAGAGCTTTCTGTTCGCGACAGAAATTGCTGGATCGATCGGCTGATCGATCCAGAAGCCTACTGTTCGCGGAATAATTTGCCCAATCGATCAGCTGATCGATTGGGAACCCTCGAATCGATCAGCTAATCGATTCGAGTTTCTGATTTTGACCAAAGGTCTGATTTCAGCACTTGTTCGTGCCAAAATCGCCTATAACAATTCTAAACCAATTACAAAACATTCTATCATCACAAAATGGTGTTCTAACGTGATAGGATGCATGATTAACTAATTCATGGCATTTAACCTACTAAAGTGCAAAATAACAAAATGCAAAAAGGTTCTCATGCTTAAAACAATCTTGCTGAAATTCCTTAGATCTTTATCCCAAGTTCTTGCCCACACACATCTTCGTAGCATTGCCCTCCAGCCTCCGCTAGTCCATCTTTCCTTTACCTTTATCTACAGTATAAGGAAAAGAAAGTATCTATAAGCTTTCGCTTAGTAAGAAACCATCTACTCACTAAAATATGCATACGATGCAATTTATGATTTTAAAACATGCTATTTGAAATACATACTGAATATGCTAATCATGACATTGCATACAACACATAGAAAACTAAGCTAATCATAATCTATCATGTGTGTTAACGGAACTAAACTGATACAAAAGCTGAACTGAGCTAATTCTAGCTAATGCTAAAGCTTTACTGAATTCATCTAGCATATTTGTGAAAGTTTGAAAACTATATACATATAATAGATGAAAATACTAAACATGCTGCTGTTTGGGCCCGGCAACTGTACGTGCTATGCGCGCATCCCTAACGTAGGGTTTACTAGGTTATCTAAACCTAGGGACAACTGTGGGAGCCCAACCCAATGGATATCTAATCCTGTACAGTGCCACTGAAAAGTAAAATACTGAATATAACTAATTATGGCTTGTCTTACTCTTTCTAGGTTATCTGAACCTAGAGCTAGGTTGTCTGAACCTAGAGGCGACTGTGAGAGCCCACCCATTGTACATTTAGTCCCATAAAGCTGAAACAAGACTACTATACTATCTTAAATGCTTCTGTTGCATTTAACTGAGCTGTTAAACTGGCTAAACTATACTAGTTATTTCATCGAACACTTGGTGTACATCAACTCTCCTCTCTATTAGGGAGGTCATCTCTAGGCACCCGACAACGTCCAAACCTCCAACTGAAGAGGAAAGATGTGTCCGGCCCATCTAGAGCTACCCGACTAATCCCTAAATCTGTGAGGAGGGTTAACTACGCCCTATATATCGACAAAAATCTGCATATGACTAATTTAAAAGCATACAATCATACGAGAGCTACTTATACTGTAGGTAAGGGGTTTCTTACCTCCTGTTCGGATTTTCTTACGATTCTAATCGCTAGATTCCCGGAGGAGACGATCCTTTCGATGATCTTCTCGCGTCTTCGTGTTCCTCTCGCGGAGGGGAGCGTCCTCGTGTCGAAGTCGACGCCGGAAAAATGCTCCTAGAACCCTTGGCTTGGTGCGCCGAGAGAGGGAGGGGAAAGAGGAGTGGGCGACAGTGAGGGTTGAGGAGAAGAGATAGGTCACGTTCAAAGAAAATAAAATTCCTCACTTAAATTTCCTATTTATATTAAGTGAGTAATTTCACTCAACTCTAATATAAATTTAATTACCTCTCTTTTCTTTCAGCATGGCCCTGCTGGGTTCACTTGGTTACTAATGTCATCTATAAGACGTAGGACCCAACAGGTCTCGGGTTCAATTCTCGCTTAAGCTATTTTCGTTTTCTATTTATTTTTGCTACTTCCGCTACTCTAAAAATTTCATAAAAATATTCTAAAATTCCAGAAAAATCATAGAATATTTCTAAAATACTTTTGAGAATTTTCGGGCGTTACAGGTTCAAGGTTCAAACCTTCACCTCTTCTTTTTTATTTCTCTTATTTCTTTTTCATTTGATTCTTCTTATTTTTATGCTCTAAAGCAAATAACACCCATATACTTATCTTATAATTTTGTGGGTGTTACAGTACCCCATACCTCATAGAAAGTTCGTCCTCGAACTTAAAACAGCTACGTCAGGTGGTGTCGGACTTCCTGCTGAGTGCATCGGCTACCTTGTTTGCTTTACCAGGGTGATAAAAGATCTCGCAATCATAGTCCTTGACTAGCTCGAGCCATCTATAAGACGTAGGACCCAACAGGTCTCGGGTTCAATTCTCGCTTAAGCTATTTTCGTTTTCTATTATTTTTGCTACTTCCGCTACTCTAGTGGAAGATACAAAGATGAACTTTGCTTCCCTTTCTCCTTAATTCATGTATATACTTTTCTAATGAGAATATGTCCTCATTCCTCTCCCTTAATTCTTCTCATCATTGCTCTCTTAAACCCCACGAAAATAGAGAAGAAAAAGAAAGAAAGACAACTTGTCTTTTGCTTACTCCTTTTCTTAACCAAGAGGTAAACAAGAGGAAGAAAGCTACTTGATTTTCTCTTGTTCCCTCACTTAATTATATCCTCACTTTTAACTACAATTCCCATCATTTCCCATCCATATGTTATTCATTATCCTAGTGGTTATCATACATAATTTTATTTCTTTCCTTTGTGAGAGGTTCTGTAACGACCCGCCTTCTACTACTAAGCTGTAAGGCCGATCGTCACATTATGCTGTGCTAAACTATTCCCTGACCATCTCTAAAACTAGATGCGGAAGCTGTACTGATTAAAATTTTGCTATACTATTATCTTTTCTTCATTCTACATGTGCTAAGGGGTGTAATCTAAGCTATTCATGTCGTTATTACATCCCCCATGGTCAAGGAACTGAAATAAGCGTTTTCCAGCGGTTATCAGACC